>NC_050595.1:12097500-12721250 GCF_013368585.1 Megalops cyprinoides | reverse complement strand
TATATTTCTTTGAGCTGTTCCGATGCATTTTTTGTGTCATTTTATGGGTGATTTCAATAAATTAAAAGCTTATACAGAAATAAATCCAAAAGAAATGTTTAAAACAAAACCTCATTTCCTAGTGTGTTGTGTTATTGAGTGTTTGATTTGAGAGGTAAAAAAAACTGATTTTGTGTGTTGAATTTTTCTCTCACCATTGGTAGTCTCTCTTTATTAACTTTTTTGTTGGGCTCCCCCCACCCCTGAGACCTTTGGTTAGCACTCTGTTTTACATTCTGCTGGTGTCTGAGAGCTGCTTTGTGTTGTTCCCATGGAAACCAGCTGTACAGTAGAAGACATTAAAATACAGAGAGCAAAAACAAGTTCAGACACTCACACACTGGAGCAGAATTCACACAGATACAATCTGAAGAATTCGGGGTATGAGCAATTATAAAGCCTTCACATTCAAAACAGGGGCCAGGAGTGGCTATATAGTACATACAGACAGTACAGTTATGTGCCAGGAGATGCAGCACACAAAGAATCATTTCCCACACATCCATACACAGACCCAAACATGCACACACAGACCCACCCACACTCCTTCCATCCTACTATACACATTTATCTCCCACATTCCATGTAAATTTGATATTAATCCAAAATACGAACACTTCTGGATAAATGTAGGCACATGGATATAAAACAAAATGAAAGCACGCTTAAATTAAAATACCAAAGTAGATGCAAATAAATTACATGGAGATCAGATTGTAAAAATATCAGTGTCAGTAATATCAGTAATAATGCAAATGCATTTACCATTGATCAACAGATCAATTCATATGCATGTAATTACACTTGAATCCAAGTTAACACCTATAGCCATATTCACCATCTACCTCCATATTCACTTTGGATTAGTTGGGAAAAATTTAACTTAGCAGGCAAAACAATCCACTCTTCTTCAATTTAAAATAAGGATGAAGGGTTTGTGGCCGCTGTAGATGCAATAAGAGTATCAGCTGTATGATTAATAATGGAAGATGATGATGATGGAAATGGAATAATGGAAGAATGCTTCCTCAGTGTCCATCTCTTCTTCATCGTTTACTGTTTCCCCAATCTGACTGGCTAAATGCTTTTTACGCATTCCTCTCTGAAGCCTTTAATGGACAGTTAAGTCGTAACTCACCACAAGCGTGAGGAATATTGAGTGTGTGTGTGTGTGCGTGTGTGTGCGTGTGCGCGCGCATGAGGGGGGTCCTCCCTGATTGAATGGTCCCTAATGCCTCAAGACATGCCAATAGACTACTCTCCCTGTCAGCTAGTTCGTCACTAGCACCCCTGTCAATGCCTTCAGCCAATCCATAAGCAGATGAATCAGAAGAACAGTGGACATGGCAGGCTGACAATGGGTAGCTAGGACCACGGGAAGGCCAACCCACCTCCCCAGGGTCTGCTGCGTTCAGCACGCATTCCATGGGAGGAGGTTAGGTGGATAAAATGCAGAGGGGTCCTCTTCACAAAGAACGGTCACAGCTTCCCACAACAGCAATACCTTTAACCTTGTGCTTTGCTGCTGTACTTGTTTGTGGATCATAACATGCAGCTCACTCCTATAGGCCTGTAGCAATATTTTACTACTGAAAAGATGAACCGTTTGAAAAAATATTGTGCAGTTTAACAAGCATTTGACTTTGTTATTGACATTATTTATTCACATACCAAACACCCTTACCTGAGGTGACTTCAAAAGCTTGCATTTGCAAATCGTCAATGTATACAATAGAACATATACTGGCGCAATTCTGATAAAGCACCTTGCTCAAGAGGGCAAAACCAGTTTGCCACCTAGGATTTGAACCCGAAACCTTCCTGTTCCAAGCCATGCCAATGTGGCCATACTTAACCACTATTCCATATTGTAACTTCAAGGTGAATACATCTTTAATCCTGTCAGACTTTGTATTCATTGTGTGTATTCCAGTGTGTCATGTAGTGTGTGTGAATAAAATGCTACATGTGTTTAACACTGCACCAACTCAGCGCTAGCACTAAACCAGAATTCCTACGGACTGTTTTGACTGGCCAATCACCGGAAGGCAGTAATATTTCAGGAGTTGAGGAACTGGTTATGGGAGCATGATATCTGCTTTCAGCTGTCTCTGTAAACAACATAATGTTTCAAGTCACAGGATGGCAGATGACCCCCCTGGGTGAAGAGGTTACATGCCAGAGTTGGGACAATGACGGGACAAGAAATAAGGTGGGTAGCCAGGAAACACAGCTCACTTCATGGCATCACCAATAAGGACTCCAAGCAGCATCATATCTCAGAACCAAAATGTGTACATAGACACACAGACACAGACACACACACACAGGTCAGACATAAGTGAATAAACTCTAGCAGATTCCCAGTGGCTCTTCTGTGTTTGATTAATGGGACACCTTGCCAGGATTTGGGCCAGCTTGAAACTGAGACATAAAAGGGATGTTCCAAAGCTAAAACAGTAACTCCCCCCCCCCACCCGGCCCTCAAAAAAGAAACAAAAAAATCAATGTGGCTGAAACTCATTACTTATTTTCCAATTCTGTATGGCTTTAGCCATTTTAACCTACTATGAGGGAAAGTAAATGTTTTTCAAAAAATGCTTGTTTATTTTGTCTTTCTCATTCACATGTATTTCATGTTGTTAAAGGATTTGAGGAATGAAGTGTCATTCAGATCAACAGCATTTCTAAAGAATGGTTGAGGATTGTAATGCTTTCTGTATTTCTGTATGTTTTCTGCGTTTTTGAATCGGCACACCTGGGGACTTCTGTAGTGAGAGATTTGTCAGATCCCCCACCAACCACCTATCCCCCACAGACTGACAAATTGAACACTGCTCTGCAGTAACATAATTGTTGAGAGTGCATTACTGAATCAAATTTGATTGAACAACCACTGCACCACGTTATTTTCCAGTCTGGTTTCATGTCCTAATTCACTGGTCTTCCCTGAACACCACATGCTGGTGTGAGGCCACAATGCAGTCCTGTGCTTTGATGTGCCGGAGAGCTTTGATTTTTATTTTCATTTTTTTTTTCTCTTTTTTTCTCGAGTGAAGGTTCTGGCCAGGTCTCCATCGCTGGGGACACATGCGCCATGGCAACCCAGTTATCTAATAGGTCCCGTTACCATAGCAACACAAACGCCTGCTCCATCTTTCAAGGGCAACCCATTCTTCCCAGCTCTCTCTGCAACGGCCTCTCCTTCGGCTTTGATCCCTTCCCACTGCGCCAGCTTCCTCTCCTTTCTCCTTGTCCGTGGCTCCTGGCATTGGGCATTCCAGCATAGGCTTCTCCTTCCCACACTGACATTCCCTCTCTCTCTCTCTCTCTCTCTCTCTCTCTCTCTCTCTCTCTCGTTCTGACAGCCACACTCTAAACATCGCCTTGGAGCAGTCACCGTGGATGCAGATCCCAGCATGGCAGAGCCCTTCGCATGCGACGAATGTCGCGTCCTGTCAGCTGTGACGCACCCGCGGACGCACAGGAACGGCACAGGCTCACACGAGGCAGACGTGTTATATAACATCTTACCGGCTGGGATGTTGTACTGTAACGGTTCAAAGACTGAACAGTAGGAGCGTTTGTGTGTTTCTTTGACGACGGCGCTGTCAGTGCATCGCTGCGAAGGTGAAGCGTCATGTGGAAAGCAGGGTGGTGTTGTTCATTCAGTAATTGTGCTTCGGCGGCTCGCTAATTCGCCGACACGCTCGCGCTGGACCTCTGCGCGGCTGCTGTTGCCATGGCAACGCAGCAACACTCGGCACCCGCAGAGCCGTGCCGAGACACTCTTACCCGAGACTGGCAAGCGCAGCCGCGAGCGCACACACAAATCCGTATACAGTACGCATGCAGTGTGTGCACACTGCATCACCCAAACACACACATACACACAAGAGAACCCATGGATGTAGTCAGACTCTGGTCGGGTGAATATCGTTTTCTTCGCACATTCGTTTCCTTTCGGATTGTTTTTCCTTGCAAATTTACACTTCCATGGTCAACGATGTGCCTAGCTTGTGTCAACAATTCATTTTATGGTTTCACCACGTGTAATTTTGTTTGGTTTGTGTTTCTTTTGAGCCAGGTGTTATAAAGGACTGTATTTAGCTTTATGTTAAAATGCATAGTACATGCATATACGTGCATATACAAAAAATTAAACAACAAAAGGGAAAACGGCTCTCACAATTCCAAACAGCACCTATCCAGAGGGTAATTGTTTATTGTTTTTCATCCGCTTCTGGTCTATATGTAATCTATGTCGCTGAAAATCAGTTATTTTTTAGTTGTTCCTGAACCACACCTTTAAGGTGGGACAGACTTTGTAGCCCTGAAAAAATGGAACCATTATGTGATATGTATGTCAAATATATCAAGTTCAAATGTAAAGTTCTTGTGCACATAAAGAAGTGAACATAATATTGAAATGAAAATCTACAACTTAGAAGTCAAGGGTGTATCCCAAAAGAAAAATAGATTATATTCTTATATATACATTATATCCATACCTAAGACCTTTTGCAATAATATTTTGTACATACAGTATATGCCAAAAGCACCTCCAGTATCTCCAGTCTGATTTGTAGTAACACACTTCCTATAATTTATTATTTTTTCCTTTGTTTTCAAAAGTGATGACATGGAGAAGCAGAGCACATACACATTATATTTATTCATTCTTCTGCAGAAAGCACTTAATTTGTTGTTTAATACCTTAAAACTGGGTCTGCTCTTGTTGGAATGATTATGAATGAGACCTAAAAATGATAGCAACGGGGGACCTAACTAATAAGAATGAAATCAGGTCTTAATCACAATTCAGTGATCCTGGTTCACTGAGCTGATATAACAATGGCTACTGTTGCCTGTAGGATTTGCCAAACAGAATGATGGTTAACAGAAGTTTATGCCCTTGTTTAATATGGAAGCTGGCTAGCTAACTGAATTAGGATGCCTTTTATCCCTCTAGCTTCCCAAGGGTATCTTTCCCACCACCATCGCTGTTTATAAAACCCCCACAGTTGGCCCACATCTCCACCCTATGCCAGCCAGTTTTAACAAGTGGAGCCAAACCACCTCTCTTAGATGTCCCCCTGACTGGTGACCTTTTCAGAGCTCAAAAGAGCAAAGGGCATTAAACATAACACAGAACCCAACAAAGGCCCTGCTTCCCCACTGTCTCAGTATGGCTGCCAGATCACCACAAAATGGAAAGTAATTTCAAAGGTCTGTTGCGGAATCTAGCTTCACCAATCCAGATGATGTTCTGGTTCCTTTCCAATCCATCTTTCCAAAAAATAAACCACTCTGTGTTTTGGTTTTGTTTAGTAAAATTGGAGACAACATCATTTTAAATACTATTTTATTGTTTGAATAGGTTTACACGTGTTACCAAAAATGTTAGACAGATGAAACGAACAAACATGTTGATAATACAAACCTCTGCTGGTGCATTAAAAGTCAATAACAAACTGACTGGCCTGTGTCCTTTGCTTTTGAGCCCTTGCCTCTCAAGTACTCTGCACATAGCCGCAGTTAGACATAATTATCAGATATAAGCACATGGCCACACGGGCACACTGGAATACGTGTAAATGTGCACAAACAGCTTTGTTTCACCGTATCTGTCCGTTTCTCCTTCCCGCTGATTGCCATGTCCTGTGTGAGTGCAGAGAAGAGCCGAGCGGCGATGATATCGCATCAGAGGCCAGCATCCGTGTGAATGCGCCAGGAAGATAGCGCTGATGGGACTCGCTCCCAGAGGCCAGCGCCTTTGGAATGTCTCAGATCCCAATCTGAAGTGATGGGGCCCGGTGTGTCCCAGGGGGGATGATGGGAAAGCCAGGTGCTTTGCGCAGGTCCGTAGGGACCGCGAGGCTGTCCCACCTGCGTCATGCGGCCCCTTCAGGATCAGCTGCTCTGTGACTGTGACCTTCAGGTCCCCGGGGGGGAGAATATACTGCTGAAGCTCTTTAGCCTTTGATCTATTATAGGTGACTAACAGGACAGTATGGAAAGGATACTGGCAGTGGTGGAGTATGGGATATTTACCCAATAATTTGCACAATATCATTCAACAGTGCCTGGAATGGAACAGCCTACTCCAGATCATTTGCCGGCTTCAAGAAGATTTTTGACAGTACACACGGAGTCACTGCACGCTGGTTACTATGGTTACCGGTTTCCAAGCCCCCTGTCGTAAACACAGTTCTAGTGAAGAAAATCGGCATGGTGTCTGGGTTAACCCTTCACACCCCTTCCTCAACTGTCCTCCAGTGTGCCAGGTTATGCGCGAATCCGTGTTGTTATCAGCGCAGCTGTTCAGCAATGTGGGTACAGTCATTTTAAACATCTGTGAACGGGTGACAGTGAGAAACGCAAATATACTTCTGCTCCGCTTGCAAACGCCTGTGAGCCAGATCGTCGGCTGATTCCCTGCAGCACTTCCTCGCAAACAGCCACGAATAAACAATAGAGAACACAAGTGGCATCAGGGGATGGGGGAGATAAGGAGGAGCAGCGAGACCAGTGCTGGAATGCCATAAATCAAATCGTACTGGAGGAGAGAGAGAGAGAGAGAGACAAAGAAGGAGAGGGGGGAGAGAGAGCGACAGGAATGCAAGGTGACGAGAAATCCAATCCCTTTCATCAATGATAGAAATCTCTTCGTGAGGCAAAGGCTTTTCATATCCCTGCGGTTCCCAAGGGGAGAGCTGGCTATTTGGGCCGCTGTACTCGTTTGATGAATCCGATAGCTCCTGCAGTGATTGCCAAGTTGTTGCATGGTGGGCTGCAGACATGTTAAGAGGTACAGTGGGGCCAGAATGCGATGTGGGTTAGGGCAGAGGGTGGGGGTGGTTGGGGAGGGTAGGGGTGTTACTGTGTGAGCTCTTATATACTTCATTCCCGTTTGCACCCCGGGACCTGGCTGTTGCTGTGCACGTTGATTGTACCTGAGATCGTGCTGTGCACCATGATTGCACCGCACACGTTGATAGAACAGCTGCCGACCTACGTCACGGCAGGCTCGGCTGGAATAAATTCGCCTGGCGTAGCATCCTTGCAATGCATGCTCAGAGCAGTCAGTGAGCACGGGGAGAAAAGAAACTTAAGGAAAGCCTCAAAAAGACTGCCATTATTACCTCTGTGGATTAAAAATGGCTGAAAATATGTGCCTGAGACTTGCCTAAACATGACCCTCACTTTGGACTGGGAAATGAGAGTTGAACCATGCCACACCTGTGATGTCTTTGTCTTATGTAAGTGATGGGAGTATCTGTCAGTGGTTAAGAGGTGCAGTGGTACAACACCCCATTGCAAGTCTTCTGGAAAGACTTCAGGAATCTTGTGAGAATTGGTATTGCAGTTGTAACCCTTCAATGCCTCCTGGTAATAAGATCAGGGCAGGGAGCGGCGGACCTCTAGGAAACCACAAATGAGAGAGAAAGCATCGACCAACTGTAATGAAATCTGATCCTTTTTGATTTCTTCACATAAGCAACCCCTAGACAGCTATACCACCCTCTTACATTGTCCCGTGGTAAGTGCTATTTCATGCCCTCCAAGTAGCAGCACAGATTTTTGGGAAGAAGCACAGAGGTTTTGGGAAATCACCTTAGCCAAGTCCAGGGCTCCGCACCAAAACCTAGGTGGGGAGCAGGGCTTACTGGGCCGTACCTGGCTGAGGAGAGGGGGGCAGCCTTGGGCTACAGGGGGTAAGAAAGCTTCTGATTGCAGGCCTGATGAGCACTGCACTGGGGCAGGAAGGCCTGTGATTCTGTTTGAGGCCAGCAGAGGGCGACGCAGGAGTGCACACAGCTGGGCCTTCACCCAGGAAGGATTTTCCTTGGCTCCGAGCCCAGACACACCTGTCAGCGCAAAACTGCCACTATAACCTCTCAAATGAGCTAACAAAGCAACAGAACAATCGCTGCTCTCACAGCTGCCTCCCAGTAATTTCCTACCATAAATTGGTAGGAATTGAGTTGACAAAGCACAAGGGGGGCTTGGTTAGTCTCAAAAATGCTGAATAGCCACACATTTCAGTTTTCATTCATGAACACATTAGAAGATGACCTCACACTAAAATGCCATTTTTCCAGTATGGATTTTGTAGTTTGACTTTCAGCAAGCAGAATTTAAAAGGTAGATAAAATGATTAAACTTGGTTTTAAAAAAACCTTTCGGTGCCTCTTTGAGTGGATTTTGTTTTAAATATATGTGTCATTCTCATGAGTAGGAGTGTGTATAATTTTAAATTATACAATTCTTCTAATTCCTCTGTAAAATCCTTCACTAGAGCAAGTTAGTCAATTTTTCACGAAGTGAAACCAGGAGGTGATAGAGATTTTAGGGGAGATGCACAATGTGCCTCACAGCTGCAATTAACACTTCCAAATGGCAAAAAAAAAACAGAAGCTTCTCACCAGAAACACCTTTGCGTAGCTCACAATACATCCCCATGCAGGCAGGAACGGAGATGTGCACAAAGCAAGCACTCCCACAGCAAAGCAGGGCTAAAAATACCCCCCTCAACCACGCGACAATCTCACAGCCGCTCTCCCTGGGGGGGGGGGGGGGGGGGGGGGGGTGTTGAGGCGCAGCCACACTCCCTCGGTGTCCTTTGTGTATGTGTGTGTTTGTGTGTGTGTGTGTGTGTGTGTATGTATGTGTGTGTGTATGCATGTGTGTGTGTACGTATATGTATGTGGGATGAATCGCAATGGCTTGTCTGTATCTCTGTTACCTTGTGTGCATGCCTGCATGTGTCATCATGGGTCTTTGCATATGTGTGACACTTGGCTGGGATGCTTCTGAGGCGACAGCTGCCAGGCAAGGGGTACTTGTGAGTGTGCTTGTCCCTCCGAAACACCGGGGGGACAGAGGCTCGGGGACCAGGGAGCAAAAAGGCTGGGACTGTTTGTCATCTCTCCTCAAGCAGGCGATGCTTTCACTTCCCTGTGACCTATTTCAGTGCTATGAATAGCAGCTCTCAGGTCCCTGCTTCCCATCCAGTTCTGCTGCTTCATCGCCCCCTGCCACTGTTCCCGAGGAGGGAGGGAGGGTACAGTGGTGGGAAAACAATGTACTGCCTGTGAAGACACGTGCAGAATTCTGATCAGCCAGTCCTCTTTACTGACCCAGTCATTGTTCATAGCCCTTTTCCACTGAGGAACCAGAACCGGGCAGGCACGAGCTGGAGCCAAAGTTCATAGGCCTGGTACAGCCTGATTCATTATCCTTTACGTTAGACACAGCCAGAGGTATAGCACATGGTATCACATGGAAGGCTGGGATCTTTCCCAGACTGAGCTGACTGCGTGGACTTCATCTGCAGTACAAAGCTGAGGCTTTCCTTTTGCAAACTGTACTCTATATTAATCCTGCTGTCTGTGGCTGTTTTCAGTAGTCAGCAATGGCTGTGTACTCCATTCTCTGGTCTATGGTTATCTCCTTGCCTTTTAGTGCCAATGCCAATGGAAGCAACGGACAGTAGTTACAGTACACATTTACATTTACATTTACATTTATTCATTTGGCAGACACTTTTATCCAAAGTGACTTACAAGTGAGGTAGAGTACAACACAAGCAAAAAACCATAAGGAGTCAACTCACAGTACACAGCTTGTGAGTGGGCCTTCACCTGGTAACACAAGTAGGCTAAGCTGACACAGGTAAATAAAAAAAAAAATCACGTAAACTCACAACTAATCTGACATTTTCGAGTTAGCCTGGCTAACGCTTTGAAAAAGGGCATTGGAGGTACACCGCACAGCACTGGGCACGAGTGTGGCTTTGAAGAAATATGATGTGACATTGCCTGAAAGCAGTGTTCACAGGCTCATTCCATCAAAGGAGCCCGTTCCTTTCGCAGTCCTGACGGGGACCGCCCTATACAGGGCGACCTGGTCGACGGAGGGGGGGGGGTCGGCGAGCTCGAGCTCCATGAGTCACCGCAGGGACTGTGTGGCAGTGGCGAAGTGGGCGCAGTGTGCCAGCGCAAGGGTGAGTCATTTGCCTACTGTGTGAGGACCCCACAAGGCCCCGCTGTCTACCCCCCCCAACTTCCCCACTCTTCATTCACACACACACACACACACACACACACACACACACACAGGTGCTTGCTAAGGCAGGGAGAGGAGACAGGGAGGGCCAGCGTATCTGATGTCTGCAGTGATAAAACAAACATAGACACAACAACAACATACAAATTCTTACACTTAAAGACTCACAATCACACAAGCACAACAGCATACACTGCAAATTCACATGCTAAAACAAATGCGCTAACACAACCGCACACAGGTACATGTCCAGTAAATACCTCACAAAACTACAAAACCACCCTGACACAAATGTCCAATAAGACAAAAATGAAGATACCATCAGACACTCTGCTATGGTGAATTAGCCTGTCCTATGCGGATATATTTCATTAGGCATTGGATACACTCAAAGATCACACAGAAACAAGCATAGTCATGCCCGAATGCTGAAATGCCAGAGATGAAATGAAACGCTGCATGATGAATGCAGGGCCTGTGTGAGTCTCGTACAGTATGCGTCCTATATTGTCCCTAGAGTTAATACATCCACAACATGAATTTATCACAGGCAAAGTACAGACACCTTACAGACAGCCAGTCATACCTTTTGAACAATACCAGTTTCATCACAGCATCCCAGAGCCAAGTACACATGAGAACAGCTTATCTGGAGAGAAGAGTTAAAAATATTGTTTTTGTTAAACTGGAAGATCAACAAATTGGTGTATGTTGCCAAGGATTTAATTTTTAACACTTGTAAGTAGCTAGCTAACTTAGATGCCAGCTGTGGCTCTACCACACACTGTCTCAGAACTCACTGCTGCTCTACCAGTGGATGGAAACTGATGAAGTAGGTGTCCCCCAACTATTTTTTGTGAAAATGTTCATTGGCTGTGCAGATGAAAGTACATTATTATTGACAAGTCAGCCATTAAGTAAGCCATCTTTGTTTGTGATAGTTCTTGTTGAAATCAATAATTTCAGTTTCAATCAAAATGTCAGGTTTTGACTTGCCAGGGTTTTAGTAATATTTAAGGGCCCAAGGGCCCAATGAACCAACTTCAACGCACAAAAACCCATTTTTAAGCCTTTAAACCCCATCATTTTAATATTTAATTGACAAGTATGTAATGCATTTCTTCAGTGTCAAGGTATCTGTTTTCATTGGCAGCAGGAAGTTCACAGTGAGAGCACAGCATTCATTTCAGGAGCGAGACAATGCACAGAAATATGAGATAGACAATTACCCAATATCCAGAGCAGGACACAGGGAAATCCGGAAAGCTGCATCGTCCTCAGATGGTAAACATTTGGAATGTGCATCAGATTCTCAGATTGCAGTGCTTAAGAATATAAGATAGCTTGCATTAGAATAAAGAGTTGAATCCTGTGTTGTCATACTCCTTCGACCATGGTGGAAGGGTGTTTTCTCCTTGCTGCTCTCACGCTGGTCATGCTTGCGTGGATGTTAAACATTTCTCAATATATGGGGAAATATCTTTGAAAAGTAATTAAATCTGAATTGCAAGCAATGAGCTTTCATTGTTGCTTGCTTGTGTTATTTCTTGCAATTGCTTTCAGCGGAGGCAGGTTCATAGCCCAGCAGCCGCCGCTGTCGGGGAGACGTGCTGATGGAAGGATTTTTATGTGTGCCACTGGTCTGAGTTTGGACATTGAGATGGATGGTACCAGAAGGTGCAAAGGAGGTAGGAGCATACTTTCAGGAAGAGCAAGCTTTGCTTACACAACTTTTATGAGGACTGAACCCCTGCCCTTCCCAAACCCACACACACCCCCATACCCACCTCCACATACACACAGGCTTCGGTGTTCATTCCACACTGTTTTTGCTCCTGTAGATAGAGGTGGGCACACAGTCTAAAGAGTGCTGCTTTCACAAGACCGATGCACCCCAGAGGTGTCCAGATGTGAGCACTACTGTATATTGTCCTTACTGTCTTAATGTTTGTATACGATTTCCACATGTATTTTTCAGTTAGTGAATTTTTCCTTCAAAGTATAAATCCAATTTTCCTTAGCCACACATCTCTACCTTTGTGTCTGCAGGGGCATCCCTAACTATGTTCAATGTTGGCAAGGAACACAAGAGACGTGCGGTAGTACTTCAGTCTTGAAACCTAGTTTTTGACAGCAAACAATAACAGTTATTCATAACTGATGTTCTATCACTCACAGAGTAAGATTTTAATAATGTATAGCATGTATTTAGGTCAGTATATTCCTATTTACTTAACCCCAATTAAAAGCCTGACCTGAATTTTCTCCTGCTTTTCATTCTCTTTAGGTTGTTGGGTGAAACATTTTAAGATTTCACTTTGACCAATACACGGTTTCATTCACGTGGGGCGTTCCCAGAAGAGGACGGCCCTGAACCGATATATTGATTCTCTGCTGCAAAGCATGTTTCTGCCTGTGGAGATGTCAAATCATTCTGCATTGAAGGCCTTACCATGGGTGCAAGGAGAGATCATCTCTGACAGAACAATGAGCCCTTTGAAAGTCATCCAATTCTCACCCATTCTTCACCCAGCGTCTGCCAGAACATGTTTATGGATACTGTGACTGGACTTCAAAGCATTCCAGGGAAGAAGTCTAATGTTCGTCCTGCTGTCAGGTCTTTCTCTGCATCCTCATGAGAAAAATACGTGGCATGATTTCACTCTGGCTGTTTCTCTTGTTATTTAGGATTTTGTTTCTGTTGACTGAAAAAAAATGAATGGTACCGGGGTTGGAAGGGATATTAGAGCAGGGACCTTTAAATTGGTTATCTGAATCTATCTCGGCTCTTGGCTTCTGTATAGTGAACAAGCAAATTAAAGACCCAAAGCTTCATCTTTTCAATAGTCCCTTTATCTTCCACTGACACGTGGGAGAGGGGAGGAGAAGAATGGGCCGGTATTGAAATTTTAATGCGGAGCAGTTAAACCTTCAAAATCGCTTAACTGGGCTGGCTGGAGGAAGACAGAGGAGGGTAATGAGGAGATGGGGGTGGGAGGTGGGAAAGAACGAGCAAGGGGGGAAATGTGATCCTGTAATGACATATCTTAGACAATGTGGACCCAAACTAAAAAAACCTCAGCCTCCTGTGCCAGCGGAATTTGAGCAGTTGCCAGGGTAGTCCACAACATATTTGTCAATGGTGTTGTTTTTGTTTATTTATCGTTCTGTTTAGGAATTGTGAAGCACACAGTGACAGGCTAGTGACCACACATGGGTGTAGTCTCTGTACTTCCCCACGGAAGGAATGGATTAGTCTAACAAATGTAAATGGGTATTGTCATGGACTAGGTTCCACTCAGCTTAAACACACCGAAGAAACTCCAGGAGACCGATGGTTCATTTCCATGAAGTTTTACTTGGCATATTGTGAAACTGCAACACAGTATACAAAATACAATTAAATTCCCATGCTAACAACAGCGTAGCAAGCTAGAGCTAACTAAGCCTAGCATATATTAACACAATGGGGCTAATAAAGCTAACTAGGCTTGCTCATGCTAATTATCATCTTAGCTGCCTTAATGATGAACAACAATAAATACTGTAACTTATAACTCAATGTTACACAATAAAATACTCACAGACGTTGCCTGAGCCGAAGGGAGAAAAGAAAGGCGAGGAAAGAAAGCTGGAGACTACTGCGAGATCGCATGTAGCAGATCACTGCATGACTGCTTCCTACTTCCTGTGTTTCCCAGAATGCACTAGTGGGTGCTATGGTTACAGAGTACACAAATAAACTGTACAGCTGAGATAAACTAACACCTTAAAACATAATATTAACTATATTTTCAGGCGGCATGACACTCCCCGCTTGGGGTCTTTAGAGAACCCACATTACTTAACAGAATCAGTCTTTGGAGAAAAAAGAAGAACCACTTCTGTAACGGGTCGGGAGAAAGTCTTCCTGGTTCCATCCTTGACGACTTCTACTTCAACTTTCCGAACCAATCCATCTTCCCCTGGAAAGGTTTTTGTGATGATGCTCATAGGCCATTGATTTCTCTTTGCCTGATTGTCTTTCAGGAGGACGATGTCTCCTTCCTGGAGGCTTGGCCGTTTTCCTTGCCACTTGTGCCGAAGCTGTAATGTCTTGAGGTATTCGTGTTTCCACTTGTTCCAAAACATGTCTGCTAGGCCCTGAACCCGCTTCCACTCCTCTCTGACGAGGTCCGCTTCCTCAAAGCTGCCTGGCGGAGGAGGTGGTGCAGCCCCTGTCTTAAGGGTCAGGAGCATTGCTGGGGTGAGGATGAGAGGCGATTCCGGATCCGATGACACAGGGATGAGCGGTCTAGCATTCATGATTGCAGCTACTTCGGCCATGAGAGTAGTCAGAACCTCATGTGTCAGGTGAGACTTCCTTTGCTCAAGCAGCATGCAGTCCAAAATGCGGCGGGCGATGCCAATCATTCGTTCCCACGCGCCGCCCATATGGGACGCGTGGGGCGGGTTAAATACCCAGGTGCAGCTCTGTGTATCCAGGTACTTCTCCACACTGTTGAAGCCTGGATTGGCCTTGTCCATCTCCAGCTCATGGGAGGCGCCAATGAAGTTAGTTCCGCAGTCAGAGCGGATCTGCTTTGCGGGGCCCCTGACTGCAAAGAACCTCCTTAAGGCGTTGATGAAACTGCCGGAACTCATTGTCTCAATTACCTCGATGTGAACTGCCCTTGAACACATGCATGAGAACATCACAGCCCATCGTTTAGAGTTGGAGACTCCTCCTCTTGTGCGGCGTGAGACGATGTCCCATGGTCCAAAGACGTCGACACCTACATAGGTGAAAGGAGGTGCTACTTGTAGCCGTTCTGCTGGCAGGGCTGCCATCTGCTGATGTTCGGTCTTTCCCCTCAGCTTTCTACAAGTGATACATCTGTGAAGCAGACTGCTGATGCAGCGTTTAGCTCCCACGAGCCAGAACCCTGCAGCTCGAATGGCACCTTCGGTTAGATGTCTCCCTTGGTGTTTCACTGCTTCGTGATAGTGTGACACAAGCAGGGTTGCGAGATAATGTCGGCCAGGAACGATGATGGGGTGAGTCTCGTTCACGCTCAGACCTGACTGTCCAATCCGGCCTCCTACTCTCAGGAGTTGATCTTGGTCCGTGGTGGGGTGCAATTTCCACAGGCTGCTTGAGGATGGAAGGTTGGCTCCCAAGTTGATGCACTTAAGCTCCTCTATGTAGCACTCATTCTGGACGCTCTTCACAATGCACACTTTGGCCCTTAGCAACCCTTCCTCTGTAGGACGACAGATGTGCCACCCCTGACACCCCTTTTGGGTAGAGTGGGCAAAGGAACGAGCTATGTGGATGAGGTGCGCTACGGCTGTGAGGAGAGTGCTGAACTTAGAGAAACGCTCAAAGCGTTGTGGGTGTAAAACGTCTCTGGTAACCTGAGTGAGACTTGTCACCACCTGAGGACGCACTTCCGTGTCGGTGTCAGGGTCAATTAGATTGTAAGCCTCTTGAAGCTCAGATGAATGCAAAGATGCATCATGGAGAAAGGCTGGTCCTTTGAGCCAAGTTGTGCTGCTAAGCAAAGCTGGTGTCACGGTTCTTGACCCGATGTCAGCTGGGTTGAGGTGCGTTGGAACGTACTTCCACTGACCAGAACAAGGTGATTGATGGATTCGCTGGATCCTGTTGTGTACGTAGACATAGAATCTTCTTGACTGGTTATGGATGTACCCCAATACTACCTTACTATCTGTGTAGTAGGTGATGTTGTCAAATACTGTGTCCATCTCTGTGACTACCATCTCGGCGATCTCAACGGCGAGTACTGCCGCACAGAGCTCGAGTCTCGGGATAGTCAAACCAGGCTGAGGGGCCAACTTTGTCTTCCCGAAGACAAAGCCAATCTCAGTCTGCTCTTGGTGGCTTGTCACCTTGATGTAGGCCACAGCTGCTATTGCTTTGACTGATGCGTCTGCAAAGACACAGAGTTCTCTTCTCAGAGCACCTGAGGTGGAGAAAGACGTACAAGGACGTGGTATGTGGAGGCCCTCTAGATCTTGGAGTGACTGTTTCCATCGAGTCCACTCGATCTCCATGTCCTTGGGAAGAGGTGAGTCCCAGTCCTCTGCTTGCGTGGTAAGTTCCCTGAGTATCAGTCTCCCATGAACCGTGATGGGTGCGAGGAACCCTAACGGGTCGTAGAGGCTATTCACAGTTGAGAGTACCCCTCTGCGGGTGAACGGCTTGTGGTCGTCCTCAATCTGAAACATGAAGGTGTCTGTACGCATGTCCCAGGACAATCCAAGGCTGCGTTGGATGGGCAAATCATCGACGAAGAGATCTAGGCTGTTGACGTCCTTAGATCGATCTTCGGACGGGAATGCTTTGATGACTGCAGGTCGATTTGAAGCAATTTTGTGTAGCCTGAGGTTAGAAGCTGCAAGCATCTTCTGCGCTCGCCCAAGAACGCTGATGGCTTCTTCCTCTGTGCTGAAGGACTTTAAAGCGTCGTCAACGTAAAACTCACGATCAACAAATCTTCTTGCGTCACTGCCATAGTCAGCCTCGGCTTCCTTAGCTGCCCGTCGCAAACCGTACACTGCAACGGCAGGAGAGGGACTGTTCCCGAAAAGGTGGACCCGCATCCTGTAGTCCACGATGTCAGAGGTAGGGTCGTTGTTCCTATACCACAGGAAGCGGAGAAAATCACGATGTTCCTCCTTCACGACAAAGCAGTGGAACATGTGTTCGATGTCAGCGGTGATCGCCACCTGCTCCTTCCTGAACCTCATAAGGACACCTAGCAGGGTATTATTAAGGTCAGGGCCGGTGAGCAAAACGTCGTTGAGCGATACTCCCTCACATGAAGCGCTGCTGTCGAAGACTACACGGATCTTATCCGGCTTCCTCGGATGATACACACCGAACAGGGGCAGATACCAACACTCTTGTTCAGGCTGTAATGGCGGTGCAACTTCTGCGTGTGCCTTTTTGAGCATCTTCTCCATGAATTCTAGGAAGTCAGCTTTCATCTGTGGTCGTTTTTCCAATGAACGCTGGAGTGAGACGAGACGGTCGAACGCCTGTTTCCTGTTGTTAGGCAGCCGCTGTCTCGGCGACCGGAAGGGTAATGGTGCAACCCAGCTTTTGGAGCTGTCCTGATAGCACCCAGCTTCCATTATCCTCAGAAACTCCAAATCTTCCATGGATGGGGCGAGTCTGTGGTCGTCTGGAGTACGAGCGAAGACGGTCTGCCCCAAGCAGTCTCCAATGAGCGTCGTTGAGCTGCAGATGGAAGTTGGTGCTGGATAATGTTGATGTTTAGGTGCTTGACCAAATACCTCTTTCACTATGATGTGGTTGTTGCATGGCTCAAGATGACTCGCACGACCGCTCTCTAGGATGGCTGTTTTGTAACTTCTCACCTCGAGTGGTCTATGAGCACCTCCAAGACACACGTCACCGACGACGACCCATCCTAGGTCAAGCCTTTGAGCAAACGGTGCATCTCCTGGGCCACTTATCTGCTCTCGGACCTTGTGGACCCGTAAGATGTCTCTGCCCAGTAGGAGGAGTATTTTGGCGTCCGGATCCAGAGGCGGAATCTTGTCGGCGATGTGCTTCAGATGGGCGTGATGGTAAGCTGCGTCTGGCGTAGGGATCTCAGTGCGAGCGTTAGGGATTTGGTTGCACTCGAGGAGTATAGGCAGAGGAATGCTTACTTTCTTATCCACTGGCTCCACAGTGTAACCGCTGGCTCTCCTCCCCGCTGTCTCTGTACGTCCCGCACAGGTCTTGAGTGTATATGAGTAAGAGCCCCCGGAGATCTTGAAGACCTCAAAGAACTCTGACCGTGCCAGGGAGCGATTGCTCTGCTCATCCAGTATGGCGTACATTCTCTTGGACTCTTCCCTGCGTCCGTTAGGGAACACACTGACGAGGCAGATCTTAGCACATGCTCTGGCGCTCAATCCTTCACCACATACTTGAGTGCACGTCGACTTGACCTCCTGGTTATCCGCTTTGTCCTCCTCCCCGCCATCCTCTGAAGTGGAAGGGGACGACTTAGATTTCCAGGTAGGTGGATAGGGGTGAAGTGCCGTCACATGAGCGGTGCTCTCGCACTCTGTACATTTTATCTCTGCGGTGCAGTTCTTTGCAAGATGCTCTGTGGAGGAACAACAGCGAAAGCAGATGTAATGTTCTTTCAAAAGCTGTTTGCGATCATTTATGCTCTTCTCACGGAAGCCTCTGCACTTCCTCAGAGGATGGGGCTTTTTATGCAGAGGGCAATGTTTGTTTGGATCGATTCGTTCTGTGCTTTCTTTAGAATCAGCTTTAGCAGCTCCTGAGACCTGCGTCTTGTGAACATAGACGGATGTCTTTGCGGGCCTTTCCCACTTGTTCTTCCTCTCTGCGGGAACTTGCATGAAGAGGTTGAAGCTTGGGTCAGTGCGAGCTCTTGCTTCTGAGGAAATGAAGTTTACCAACACGGAGAAAGGTGGGAAACTAACAGAATGTTCTTGTTTGTATCTTGTACCGAAGTAAAGCCACTTTTCTTGTATGTTGTATGGGAGTTTCTCAATGATAGGCCTAATTCCTCTGGAGGTATCCAAGTACGACAAGCCTGCGAGGTAGCCGTCTTCCTTGGCGGCTTGTAGCTCTGACAAGAGATCGGCTAACTCCCTGAGTCTCTGTGGATCCTTTGTTGTAACCTTTGGAAAGTTTTCTAGTTTGTTGAACAGAGCTTGTTCGACGGCCTCTGGTGAGCCGTATATTTCGTCGAGGCGCCCCCATGCCATGTACAGTCCAGTGGCTGGATTTCTGATGTTGACTGTTTTTATGCGCCTAACTTGTTCTGCCGACTCTTTCCCCAGATACCTGGTGAGGAGGTCGAGTTCTTCTGCGGCGGACATGTCTAGATTGGCGATAGCATTTAGAAACGATGACTTCCAGGCCCAATAGTTCATTGGTTGGTCATCATATGTGGTGAGGCCTGACGTCACCAGGTGGTTGCGAGCAAGGTATTTGATGAGGTCTCCAGTGGATGCAGAATCATCATGGCTAGCTCCATAAGACATCCTGTAAACGGGCTGGTGCGCAGGAGGTGAGGGATCCTGTTTGAAGTTCTGTTGCGGACGTCTTCCACGAAGCTGACGATCTGGAGAGAAGTTAAGGGGCTGATTGAAGCTTTGTTGTGGCGGTGCCCCACTGGTCTGCGAAGCCTGAGGAAGCTGGTGTGGCTTAATGTCAGCAGGAGCAGCAGCTTGCGTTTGACTCGCATTGAGTGGGTGGGGTGTTGAGGGGATAACGTTGTTTGGTTGAAGAGGTGGAGGATGTAGGGTTAGCGAAGCATTGTCGTTCCCTCTTTCAACAGATAAAGCCCTGCTGCATAGGCTGGCTTGTGCCCACACGTAGGCCGCAATACGCTCGTCTTTGACAGATTGGAGAACCAGGCTTTTAGCCTCACTGCGTACTTCAAAGCCCATATCTTGTAAACCGGCCACGAGAGTATTAGCTTCTGCTATGGCAGCATCCTTTTCTTTTTCATCCTTTAACGCATCAAGATTGGCTTGAATACGTGCTTGCTCTACTTTAAGTTCAATTTCCTTTTGTGAATGTGCCGCTCTAGCTTGCGCTGCTTCGGCTTTTGCCTTTGCTTTGGCGATGGCCATGCTAATCTTTGTGCTGGACGATGAACCAGATGAGTGACTGCTCCTTGAGCGTACAGCCTCAGGCTGATTATCTCCATTTTCTTTAGTATTGTTGCTACGTTGTGACATTGTGACTCACTGCGTTTTTAATATCAGGAGAAGGGAGCTAATATGAAGCTGACTCGAAGCTGTAGTGTTAGCCGCTTATCTCTTGTTACTGAGTTGCTCCGTAGAATGGCAATCTTTGCGTCCCTCGTTAGCTGTATTGCCGTCTTTTCACTGTCATGGACTAGGTTCCACTCAGCTTAAACACACCGAAGAAACTCCAGGAGACCGATGGTTCATTTCCATGAAGTTTTACTTGGCATATTGTGAAACTGCAACACAGTATACAAAATACAATTAAATTCCCATGCTAACAACAGCGTAGCAAGCTAGAGCTAACTAAGCCTAGCATATATTAACACAATGGGGCTAATAAAGCTAACTAGGCTTGCTCATGCTAATTATCATCTTAGCTGCCTTAATGATGAACAACAATAAATACTGTAACTTATAACTCAATGTTACACAATAAAATACTCACAGACGTTGCCTGAGCCGAAGGGAGAAAAGAAAGGCGAGGAAAGAAAGCTGGAGACTACTGCGAGATCGCATGTAGCAGATCACTGCATGACTGCTTCCTACTTCCTGTGTTTCCCAGAATGCACTAGTGGGTGCTATGGTTACAGAGTACACAAATAAACTGTACAGCTGAGATAAACTAACACCTTAAAACATAATATTAACTATATTTTCAGGCGGCATGACAGGTATTATGTACATTGAGGGTGGAGTGGGCAAATTAGGCCTATTCATGTAAATATGAAGTGGTTGAAAATCTGCCAGATTAATTAAAGATCCATACTAAATCTAACCACAATGGACAATGCTTGCTTTTAGAAACTAATTCAGTTTTTCATTACTTTTAGAAAACACATGATTTTGTTCAAGTACATAAAAAAACCAACATTTGATTTTGTTTGCTGTTTGCTGTTTACCTATTACAAGTTTAAAACAATCGCTGCATATGCTACAGTAATTTTTTGGTCATCAGGAAGATGAACATTTTCATTAGATTAGAAACCTGCTTTAATTACATGTGAGCAAGGGCTGCCAAGAAACCTTGCAGATGGATTCAGGAAGGAGCTGCTCTAAAATCACAATCACATGTTAAGAATGGAACATCATACACATGTGTGCATGTTTTGATAGATTGTACATACAATATGTACATACACCACACTCTGCTTATAAGAAACACTGATAGAGGAACCAACTGCATGTAAAGATCAAGAACACTGGGGCATTTATCTATACTAATGCTGCTAAAAAACCGCTTGTAAGAAACAAGCAATCTGCTTACAAGGATCAATTTGGGATCAGTTCCAACATATAATAATATATGCAACTGAGTGCAATGCCATGGAAAAGTCATTAGAATCAGAATGCAGTGTCTATTTGTTTTAACGACCAAAACACCACGCATATAAAATATTTCTTGAAAAAAACACCATGAAGTTTAGTTAAACGTCTGGATGCCATCTTACAGGGAAGAAATAAGAAGTGTTTCCTATTGATCATGTTCCTTCTTCAGTCGTTTGATGGTCACTGTTGAGACGTTAAACCAAGGTCCTGACTCTCTGTGGCATTAAATGATCTCAGGGTCCTCTCCTCACAGAGAGTAGGAATTTCTCTGGTGTTCTGGATAGATTCAATCAAACTATTTCAATCTGACCACCTAATAATTCCCTTGAGTTAATTGAATAAATAGTTCCCCTAAATAATTCTCCAGACATCATTGCAAAACAGAATTGGTTCTCAGCTGACCCAGTGGCAGAGAACTTTCACCTGTCCCCCAAAAAACTGCAAATTCTTTGTCTTAATTTTATTAAATGTTTGTGCAAATGTACCTGGGATCCCTTTTCTAAATCACCTACTAATAACAGATCTATGCTAACAATTTCATTGCAAACAGCTTGATTGTAAATTATCTAAGTCTTTGTCTAATTATCTTAAACCAGCTATTGGTTGAAGAGCTGCCCTTGCCTTAATTGGAAGTAGTTAAAAGCATATGTGTGTGGTGTAGGGGTTATATTTGTTTGCTGTAGTTCTGTGTTCAGGCTGGGTGTTGGTTTTGTTGATTTTTAAAATGTTGTGTTTTTTTTGCGTAAGTGTTGGTCCTTTTTCTCACCTTTGTGAGAAGTTTTGGCCAGTGTCTGTAGACCCGACCTGGTAAAATTCAGCTGAGAAACTGGATGTTCCACAGTCTATGCTATCTAAGACTATGAAAAATGGAGGAGTCAAACTAAGTTTTTAATTTAGACTACGAGCATTGCCTGAGCTAAGGAATTGTAGCTTGAGCAGTGCCAGCATTTGCATGGAGACAGTCAATTAATTACTATGGCTTGTTATTTTTACTTTATTTAGGAAGGTGAACACTTGAAATGCACTTTTGTTCCATACTTGAAGGTCTTGGTGGAGGACATCTCTGAATTAAGAGAAACTGTTTAAACCATAAACATCCATTACTCCTTTATGTTGAAGTCCTGCTTTTAAGAATCACTGATGTGATTTTTAAAGTGGAGTGCACTTTATGTGACATAACGTTTTTTTTTTTTTTTTGGGCTGTTCATACAACAGTATGTGACCTTCACATTGATGAAGTCATTGCATTCATTCTATGTCGCAGCTGATCCTCAAGTTTATTTTATTTTTTTTTTAAACAAAAAAGTAGCATGGAAATTGACATACTGCAACTTTATCTCAGGACGTCAAGGTTAATAACTCTGTTCACTGCCATTGGTGTTCCTGCTGCCCACTGTGAGTTAGGACCTTGCTTTAATGCCTCATCTAAATACAATGCCCCTGCTGCCACTGTGTGGCCTTGGTTTTGGTAGATGAGCATCTCCCACTCTCCCTACTCAAAACAAGTAAACAACCCCAACCTCAGCCTCATGACTATAGAAGGCTACATGTAGACTGCTTGACTGTTTAACTGTCCTTGTATCAAATATTTAATTAATGCATCATGACTGCATAGTCTGGATAAAGTAAATGGAAAAACATCAAGGTCAAGGGCAAAGCTGATCAATAAGGCTGTATTTAAAATATATGGTCAGGTCATTCAATATGCATGCTATATATACTCCTAAATATCACTCTTCTGATGAAAGAGAGAACGTTGAAAAGGGCAAATCAATACAGAACATATGGCATGGGGTTCTTCATTATATATTATACACATTCATACACACATACATCTTTATTGTAATGACAGTGGGAATTTAGGAAGAGGATGAGAAGGTTGTAAGATGGTGACAAGGTTGCAATTCCCTCTCTGTGGGGAAGATGTGATATTGGGGGTTGGGGGAGGGACTTGCTGGTAACTGACTCTGTAAGGAATACATATCTCCCTTGGTTCCAATAGCCCCCACCCACCCCCTATCACTTTACGTTAATCCGACCTTGAAGATCTCAAAGGCAGTTGGGATTACAAAATCACATCAGCTTGGTTCAAGAAGCAAAGCTCTGGATGTGCCTCTCAGCTTAGCAAATGTCAGACGCAATGAAAAAAAAAGTCCAAAAATGTTCCCGTCTTCCTTTCATCCTGGTCTCCTCTCGTTCTGTTTGCTCACAGTTTTTGAGTCAACCGCCTTCCTCTCTGAGCCCTGCCGCAGCAGTTAAATGAAATATTTAAAAATGGTGTGCTTTCATCGCTCATCGCTCATCGCTCCTAGTCACCTCTCTCTATGTTTTTCTCCTTCCTTACCCCTTCATCCTAATCCTGTCTCTGCGGCTACCTCCTTCCCTCTTGTACCCGCGTCTCCCCGCCTCCCTCTCAATCCACTCTTTCTCGTCAGCCTCCCTCCTCCGGCGCACTCTGAGTGGTCACGGCTGTCACACACACCACGTGGCTCTGCTGTCACACAGAATAAGTGACTCGGACTGTCGCGGGCGCCGTGGAAACGCAGAGGTGCCGACACGCTCCTGCGCATCCCGGCACACATGCGCAGACGCCTGCATCGGGCTCTCCCCCACAACATTCAAAACTGTTTCTACTTCAGCTGCACGGCACTGACTGCAGTATGTAGGAGGACGCATGGGTATGAGTGCTGTTGGGATATGATGAAGAGACAGCGTTCACCTGCAATGGCCAGGTGGTGTGACGATTAGCATTCAGGCTGCAACCGAAACACGGATTCATTGTAGCGTTTGTGAAAGCTAACAGGGATTTGTGAGCCAGGTTTGGAAATGGCAGCTCCGCTGTTGTAAGGTTTAGCCAATGGGAGGCTGCAGGGGGGAGGGAAGAATGCAACAGTGAAGGTTGTGCTCAAACCTGGGCTGCTCACAGGGTCAGCAGTTTCTGTGGTTTGAAGCATCATGTTATATGGCCCCTGAACAAGATGGCAGTTCATCACTGAGACACAGCCCCAATGTATCTCTCTTATAATGAGTGTCAAACTAGAAGGTGGAGAGTGCCATTTGAAAGTGTTAGTTATGACCATTATTATGACCTAAAAGGGCACAGAGCCCAGTTCCAGACCTGGATATTACATGTTATCATGCAAAGGTTTTCTTGGATTCATCTGCATTTTCATCTGTATGACTCCATATTATTGGATTTACTATCCAATTTCCCCACACCAAATTTAGTTCCAAGAATTTCAGTTTACTTATTTTCAACATTTTTTATGGCATGCTCATAAAATAGTTCTCTCTTGCCACATTAAATAAAATATATAAGAAAAAGCTTGTGTAAATAAATAGCGCCATCTACTGTGGAGACTCTTCAGCTGTATTAATTGATCTTTGTGTCCCATACATACCTTCTATACCAACAGGCGATTTTTGCAGGTTTTTACAAAAACAAAACTGCATTCCATTGAAAGCAACAGTGTTTTCTACACTGAGCTGTGCCTTTTTTATTCTCAGCTGTTGCCCAACTTGTATAACATAGACTTTAATGTGGATGTGCAAAGAAATACATTGAGAGGTCAGGTATGCCACTCACAAAGTTATGGGTTAGCAGGGCTTATCTCATACCTACAGAGCATCTCTTACCTGTCCGTTTAAACTGCTTGTCAGAGGGATGGAAAAGTTAGTCCAACATACACACAGCAAATACAGAGGTATACCCCCATGAATACATGATTTCTGACATCTGGGAAGGATCACCATCTAGTGCTAAGGACTGAGCTTTTCACTGACACTAGACTAAAACAGCAAGGAGAATGCATTTTGTTTCAATTGCCCTTAAAAATGAACCTGTCCTGGATTTGTTAAAAATTCATTTAAAAACACTTAACGATATCACGTCATTTTCGTCAAAAATAAAACCACAAAGGCTTCTTGGAAACTTTTTAAATAAATAAAAACAGAAAATGATAGGGCTTGTACTTAAGAGCTGGGTACATTAAAGGGTATGAATAATTGAGAGAAGTGAACCTTATACAATGCACACTTTCATGCCTAATAACCTATTGAATGGATGAATAGTTGGCGTGTACCCAATACTAAATTAGTAATAAGTCATTATCCATACTCTATACACCATAAAACAGAAAGAAAAGTTCAATCTCTGTGTGCATACTTCACACTGTACTTCCCCTTGTATTGGGAGAGTGACGTAAAATTATAAGAATGTTACCTCATGGAGTACAGATGCAATGACATTCTGTAAAATTATAAGTAATGCTTCACCCTAATGCGGTCTGTGTGTGCATGTATGTCTAGATGAGTGATGGTTTTACATTCATGGGTTTGTACCCTGTACTGTATATGTTTGATCATGTTCATGTTTGCCAAGTGGATTTGCAAGTGCCAGCTTGTGTGTATGCATCTGGGCACGTGTAGTGTATATATGTGTGGCCTCACATATTTCAGCTAAATATCCCTGATCTCCTCTAGGACCAGACCAGACCATGAGATCAGTGAAAATACAGTCTCTCATTCATATGACCAAGCCTGCTCCATTCATACACATATGTATGCTTGCATGCTGCAAGGCTTTGGGTGCTGTTACTGGCTGTGGGCTGCAGCGAAACAGCAGGACTGTCTGCGTGGCATAGCAATGAGCCCATGCTGCAGGTCTCTGTCTCCCCCTCCCTCTCCCTCTCCCTCTCCCAGCAAAAGCTCCCTGACCATGCTCGACCAGCAGTGCCACATCAAACCATACAGTACGAAAATGTGCAAGTGGGGCGCTGCATTCTAAACTGCTTCCTCGCTCTTGATTGATCTCAGGTCAGCAATCAGCTCTTGAACACTTCACATGATGTAGACAGCAGTAGTGGGCTAGTCAATGATAGCGGGCGTCTTGCAGATGGCCAAACTTCAGCTCATTCAAAATTCTGCTGCTGGGCTGGTCTTCAATCCCCAAAAATGCTTCTCCTTTCCTTTTCGTTGATCCCCTGGGTTTCTGATTGCTGCTCGCATCAAATTCGGGACCCTGGTGTTTGTCAAGGGCACTGCTCCTCACTGTCTTTTGACAGCAAATAAAAACACATTTGTTCAGACATCTTTTTGGTTGCCTGAATCTGGACTCGTCCTGCATATAACACCAAAAATAGAATCACTGCAACCCCTGAACGAATTCTAGCGTAGATCAGCAAAGCTTTTTCAGACCATTGTGAAATATGACATTCACGGTAGTATGAGGCCAGGTAATATTGCTCTCATAAGTCGTTGAGCACCATGGAACTACTGTGACATTAGGTAATGTTTCTTTTATAAATCATGACTAGGTTCTGTGTTCCCTTTAGCTTATTTCCAATTATATTTCCCTGAAGGATAATTGCAAGGCACTATGTTTTTATTATGGCTTAGTTATTATTATTGGCTGCTCTGTAGTTTTTATTGTTGTTCTTGTTACTTGCGTTTATATTGCCATATACTCTTTCATGCCATATTAGCCATATGTTTCTTTGAATAACAGCCTCTGTCAAACAAATGCATAATAAGAATATGGGCAGTTGGATATTGGCACATAATGAGCTGATTTAACTAGGTTCATCTGCATACCTATTCATTTAACACATTTGAATAGTTATTTAACTTATTTACTTACCTTCTAGTTTACAACAGTTAATCTGGCTGTTTCAACACTGGGGTGCATAGTGAGGATGCAGCAATAGTGTTGATACCCCTCACTGAGTGAGATAATGAGTGAAATAATGATCTATAGGGCATGAAAACGCATGAGCAACAGATCTGGGGTCAATTCCATTTGGATTCAGTCAGTTCAAGACAGTAGTTGAAATTGAATTAATGAATTGAAAAATATTCATATTTTAATTTTTAATTCTTTAATTGAATTTCAATTAATTCCTTGAATTAACTGAATTGAAATGGTATTTACTATCTTTCTGACAAGCAATGTAGGAAAGGGGTGGATTATCTTTGATGTATGGAGAAAATTCATTAAATGAGCATAGCAGTCTCAATGACATGTATGGTCATTTATTACCATAAATTAGGTTTAAGCAAAAAAAAAAAGTATTTTACCGGGCACTGTTCATATTGCCAGAAACTCATATTACAGTGGTTGTGTCCTAGACCTTTATTTTGATGTTCTCTTAATTATTTACATTGCACCACTCCTCCTTTTTGGAGATGGAAGGAAAAATCAATTTTCGCTTTTAAAATAATCACTTTTCCCAGTCCATGAAATGGGCAGTGAAAGACACACCATTAGTCCTTCTGTTCACTCTCCTCCTCCTTCAGCCTGTATAACAGTAAACCTCACAAGACGGAGTTAGTTTCTGTCACAACAGAAGTTGTTTGGAAATCAAACCAGCTGAGCACCTTCCTTTAAACCTATTACAGATCTGAAGCAAGGGACAGAGTAATTTGCACAACAGCAGCGAGGGTCAAGTGAATGCTTGATCTTTGTGTAATGTCAGTTAACGATACATAATACAATACACACTGTACACGCTGCACAATGACCAAAAAATGCAGCACAGGGAATGCCAGCCACCCCTTCTCTTCCTCTATCTCTCTCTCACACACACACTAACACAGACATGCACTTTCACTCTCACCCTTTGCTTCTGAAGCAGTTTCGCACTGAGACCCTCTGGTATAGACAAGAGCTCAGAAGACCAGCCAGCATCCTCCAGTGTCTAAAACTATGCAGTTACACAAAGTGCGCTGCTTCGACACTGGTTTAATAGCACAGCTATTTGTGCTCAGTCCCCTTCTCCACCCTCAGCGTTTCACAGGCCAGCGAGCCTCTGACAGCCCTATTCTTGGCCAGCCTACGCTAATATCATAACATTACCAAAGTTCAAAGATAAATGCACATTATGGAGACAGTAGTCTGTAGTTTTAAAAAATGCAACAATATAAAATGCAGTTGAACAGAATACTGTGGTAGGCATTGCTCAGAAAAGAGAAGCTTCTAAGTATGACCCACCGTGTACACCAAATCTATACCTGTGACTCTCTCTCTTCGTCTTTGATTGCGTGTAATTCCATTTCAAACCTTCCGGTTCCGGATTCATTTGTGACTATTAAGGAAGTGTTCTGAGGCGTCATCCATGACAGCTGGGACTGTGGAACTTATTGATCAAATCCAGCGGTCCACAGCCATGCAGCAGTCACCTGATTTAAACCTAATGAGTGACATGTCCAATGAGACTGGGGCAGAACAGGAAGTGGCAGGCAGTTTTAGTATGTGGTGGTTGTGGTCACCTCGTTCCTTCCTTAGATGCATTTCAGCCATGTGATTAAAATGATCCTCCTCTGTGTTGACTGTACAGTTGAATGCTTCAATAAATGCGTGAGCTGTTATGTTTACTGCAGTTAGAACAATCAATGGGGATTCAGATGCCACCACTATAACTGAACCACACAGGGTATATGGAGCAAGCAGTTGGTAGATCAGCAAACCTCAGCATCTGTCCCATCCAATGCAGAGTGATTTATCTGCCGCAGGTGTGACAAGGCACTGCTGCACTCCTGGAGGAATATTTTCATGTTTAATTCAGGATGTTTACATGACGTTTCCTGTGCAAGGTGCAAAAATATGCATATGGTTCTGCATGATTATTCAAAACTGTGGAACTGCACCTGGAGACATTTGCAACAGACTTTGAGTAGGTTTTCATTTATAAGTTACACGGGAACTTTTCAAACTTTTGCAGTCTGCATGTCTTTGAAAAGCTGAGAGGCTGTATAATGTGAGGAAAAAACAAAGCAGATTGCAACAGTTAAGCATGAGCCAATCACAGATCTCTTGTAAACATGGGAAATTATATATAGTTCAGAAGTTCATCAAGCTGGCATGCTTTGCCTGTATTTCAGTCTTACTTCAGTAATCAGCAAAGTTTAGCTCGTTGTGCATCTTTTCATTGTTTACAGGAGTTTTCTCAGACTGTATCTGTGCCTGGAGGCCCATCTGGAGAAATGGCTGTACCTTGAGCCCGTAATTAGATCATTATGTATGTTTTACTAACAAGAGTTTTGATGCATCGCATGTGTACAGTGCGTGGCCACCAGGGGCATTGTGAAAGCCTGAGTGACTGTGTGTGCAAAACAGGATGCTAGGTCGTTCTTGAGTGGCAGGCAGCTTTTCAAAACGAGATGCCCTATTTACTGTATGTGAGCTGATCAAGGGAATGGGATGGGCAAATGTGACCACCCACAGGAGATTGTGACAGACAATGCTTACAGCAGAGGTTCACACTACAGTCAGGCACTGCCTTGGATTGTGCCATGGACATTATGTCAAACAAATTAATATTCACAGGGGTGACAGCCTGATGCTGTAAGTGGCATTTGGGAATCAATAAAATCAATTAAATGATTTAAAGTGCCCTCAGTGTCAAACCTAATGAGATATATATCATCAGTACACCAGGTCCAACATTTAATGGTATGGATAAAAAGGTTATAATTATAATTAGCCCTATTCAATCTTATATATCAATACATTTGATGTAATTTGGATGTTAATAGTATTCCCATTGCTGTATCATGTATTTGTGAAGAGTAAAATATTATCAAGACATATACCCACAGTATGTATACTTCCTAGTGCAATGTACGAGCCAATAAATTAGTGTTTCTCAGAAATTAATTCAACAAAACAGTCCAAGAAAACAGCTTTTACAAATTATGGTCTTAATCATAAATTTTACGATGGTTTACTGCGGATCACGATATGATTGTGGAGGAGATGTTTATTTTTGTGTCAAAGCAGTGTGATTTTACACTGGTTTTAACTGAGAGGCCCAATGTTTGGGGCGCAATGGCTCTGCAGGCTACTTCTCTATGGGGTTTGCTGTGAGCATGGTAGTCCTGTCGCATTAATATGCATGTCTATGGCAGAGCCAATGGACCCCAAGAGACCGGTAATTGACACTGCGGGAATGGGTTGGGGGGGTGGGGGGGGGGGGGGGGGGGGGGGGGGGGGGAGGGGTAAACAGCCTCCACTGCCACACACGTGAAACCCTTCTGACTCCGAACACAGACAACGTGACAACACGCAATAGATCACGGAAGTGTGCAGCTGAGGACGGCGGGATTTTATATGCACATCCTTTTAGGGCTTTGATGAACCCGTGATCTTCGCGGAGGGCACACACGAGTGTGCGCGGACCCTAAGAGTATGGCACGTTAATCACAGTTATTGACTCGCATCACACTCACCGTTGGCGGGCCCCCTAGTTATCTCATTCGTCTTCTTCAGAGGCCTCGTAAAGTCAGACACAGGCTGTAAATACAACATGAGTGTGTGTGTGTGTGTGTGTGTGTGTGTGTGTGCGCACTCGCATGTGTATGTATGCATGTATTTGTGTGTGTGTGTGTGTGTGTGTGTGTGCGCGCGCTCGCATGTGTGTGTATGCATGTATTCATGTGTGTGTGTGTGTGTGTGTGCGCACGCAGCAGGGGGTGATATTCACAGCTCACTCAGTCAGTCCATCTTGCCGTTGGCTCTGCGGGCGTGCAAGGTGACCGCACCTCCCGGGGCCTCCACGTGACAAATTTGCCCCGGGTGATGGGATGATGGACGGTCTTCCCGCACTTTCTCATGACGCCCCTTTTTGATAGCAGGTTTCTCCCATTTGGTGGGGGGGCATGGGGAGGTGGTAGGGGGTTTAAGAATGAAACATTTCTACTTGACTGAAAATTTTGAGCCAGGTCAGCATGGAGTATTTCTTTTCTTTTCCCTAGAACAACAGAGAAAGAGCTGTATCATATACAATGGTTTAAAGGAAAGAAATACAGAAGAGCATGATTCTGCATTTGTTCTTTGGAGCAAAAGTGAAAAGAGTGAGAAAATTGTACAAGGTCCAGAAGATCAATTGACCTTACGGTCAATTCACTGATATTTGCATTCGGTAGATGATTTCAATTCTTTATGGTATGAAATGGTGAATTAATGTTTAAATCTTTTAGAAAGGAAAGTCTTGGATTTTCAACAAAATTTCATCATGGAGAAAACATTGAAACGTTGAAAATATATCACATGCTATGATATTTATATCAAGTTGTCTCTGTCAACACCAAATCTCCAGAGGGGCCCTGTATTCTCTGGCCTCATCCATTCTCCAGAGGATTCCAGTCAAACAGATGCTCTGGTAATTGGCACAAAACAGATAATGATGTCAAACAGAGATGAATGAGGAAAAAAAAGGAATTTGAATGGGATGGAATGCAAAACATGGCTTTTCCATGAACCCGTCAAGCTTTGATTTGTTCAGTATGCGCAGAAAATGTGTCCTATCAGTCATCACATAGGAGCAGGAATGGCCTATAATGCTCGGGGGTCTGATCTCAGACCAGGTGAGAATGCTTGGGCCATGGTTCTGTTCACTGTCGGCATATTGATCCAATCACAGCTTCCAGCTGCCGTGGAAAGAAGATGAGCTTAGCGTTGTGGGATCCCTGGTCTCAGGATTACCCTGTAGCCCTGCAGGCAGAGTTCTGCTCCCTTTTTATGTCTGTTCAGTCCCTTACAGACAAACACACACACACACACACACACACACAGACACGCACATAGGAAAATGTACACTGTGACATCAGCATATAGTGAGGGGTGGGCAATTGAGCACACTGTACACGTACATACAGACGCACAAACACTCTAGCATACTGTATTCACACATACAGACACGTACTGACAAACCTATGCTCCTAAACACTTCCACATCAACACAGGTACACTCAACACATTTGTGCACACAACATGCACATGTGCAATAAAATGCAGTCATGCATAAGCAAATACATACTGAGACTGATGCCACTACATACACACACACACACACCAACAACTGTTGTGCATACACATTCAACAGCCATCCAGATACTCCTCTATTCCAAGGTTAGCTTTGACCTTCAGTTCAGTTTTATATGTATTGTTTAAGCCTTGGCAACACTTTCACTTGTGCAATGCTTCCCTCTGGTGGTAATCCTGGTCAGCTACACCCAAAATGTTCCCTCTGTGTCTCTGCGAAACACTACACAACAACGTGGCAGTCAAGTGCTGCTTGCATGTGCACAGAAAACCACACAGGTTACAGCTCTCCAACCATCAAGCCCCAACTGTACCCCAATGTAGTGGGAAAGCACACATTGTGAACTTATTACCAGCGGCTCAAAGGTTCAGCCTCCATGTGACACACAGCTGTTTTCCCTTGTGCACTTGAACACATGAGACTGCTTATATGGGCCCTGGGGTGTCTCAGAGCGGACATAGTCCAGCGGGCAATCAGGTTGCACCTGTTCCAATGTTTCATCTGTATGTAGTGTTATTCAGCTACAGTGCTACACTGCCCAAAAAGATGGAACTCACCATGTCTCAACTCTCAGTTTTTCATGTTTTGCTTGAAAAGCAGCTGTTCTCTGCACGTAAATCTCTTACTTTTGGGGGGACCTCTTAACATTGTGTCCCACAATACTGTATAAAATGCACAAGAGTCCTCAAGAACTCCATGTGAGCTCTTCTGTCAATCATATGTAGCAACTGCAGTTTAGGCTGATTTGGAGTAAACCGGACTCATGAGGATTTTGTCATATTTGTGCCTATTCTTTCAGAATTTGTTGTCATATCTGGTTTGTGCTTATTTAATAGGTATACTATTTCTTCATCTAGATTTCTGCCGATTCAGTTCTGGCTAAATATCTAGCTCAAGGGTACAACAGCTGAGCTACAGTATATTTAAATCCAGTGAAATTTTCCTGACTGCAAATCACTACCCCTTATTTATGCCATTGAACAGTGGAATATAGGTTAGTCTGTGACATTTGAGGAAATATTCAGCAAGAAGATGATTCTAAAATGTAAGAAGAACCATCAACTCAATGTGTCAGACTGGAACGAGCTGCTAATACACACTTCCAAAGTAACATATTTTGTGTAGCATTGAAAATGAAGTTTATGAGGGTATAAAGCAAGAAAATGACCTTTACATGCAAACACATTTTGAATGACACCATTGCACTGAACTACTCACAAGCAAAAACACACTGACATATCTATAGTCATGCCCATACAAACACATATTAATCGTGCTTGTAAAATAAGGGAAGAAACGATGGTTTCAATGTGTGTATCAGGAATGAGCTTCCAACCCGCTTCACTGTTGCAGAATTGTGGGTCCGCCCCTATCTGATAAGAGTGCGACAAGTCTGTGACCTCAAGTTTTGACAGCCTGAATGTGAGAAAACAGGTCACCTGGTTCTGAGAGCTCGGAGCATGATATGCACGCTGTGTCTAGATGAAGCAGAGCATTTGGTCCCTCTGGGAGCTAGGTGCACACATGCTCAAACACAAACAGCTTTCTGTTCTCCCCATTAACAATGCATGCGTACTTCAGGATGAATTATTAATCATTTCCTCCTGGGGAAGGGAGACTGATGCTCTTCTACACAAAGAGCTCTCTCACTGCTGGTTTACCAATAAGAAGTTCTTCTAAATGCTGCTATACCAGCACAGAGCTCTTTCACACTGCAACTATACTAGCACAGAGCTCTCACTCAAACCATAACTTTACCAGTGCACCGCTCTTTCACATTGAAACTGTGTGAATACACTGAAACTGTGTGTGTATATATATATATATATATATATATATATATATATTATTTTTGTGTAGAGGAAATATATATAAATGAATCTACAGCTCAAATTTGATTGACAAGTGCCTAAAGCATATGCTGCATCTGTTACTGAGCAACTATTGTTGCCATGACAACACTGTCTGGCTCAGGTGTAACAACCACACAAATCCACAGGAAGAATGTATCAATTCACACCTTTTGGTTTAATTTTCACCTTATGAGGTGGCATAGCAAATGACTTAAAACATTTGATTTAGCAAAGCAAAATACGATCAATTTCATACAGCAAAGTAATGGCCCAAAATTTGCCATGGCCAAAAAATAGATTATTGCAATGCCATGTTATCAATTAATATTTGCTAAATTAGATTACAAGGTTAAATGTCTCCTGACAGCTTCAGGAGTGATTCTGATGACCTCTGATTAGAAGCTAATCAGAGGAAACAAGCTAATCAGAAAAGTTTTCATTTCTGCCCATGCCAGCTGAAATGGAACTCAGGAAATGAGTTTTTTGCTGAAAAACTGTTTTTGATTTCTTCAGATATTTATAGTGAACCTGAATTTCTATTTTGTGTCACTGTGTGACAAACAACTGATTTATTATGCTGAAAGGGCAGTTCTGTGTACTGAAGGTAAGTTGATAACATCCATTTTTGCCAGTTTGGGAGTTTGCTGTTGTGAGGAAGACAGGGCAGCTGAGCTGGTGTATGAGCTTGAGAGGTCAGTAATGCTGACCTCAAATACTAAACTGTAAGTCAGTCTGTCCGTCTGTAATTAGAGCCAGCAGTCAGGACATCTTGTTTGGATTCCTGAGTCAGGGTGATGTGGGGTGGCAGCATCAGATACTGTATCCTCCCTATTACCTTTCTCTTCTTCCTACTGACACTACGAAATCAAATCTACAGACCTTTCCTGACTTTCACCATCGTTGACTTTGTGATCGGTGTTAAGCCCACCTTGGCTGAGGTGAACGCTAATTTCCCAACAGAGACGCAACAAATGGCGAAGGCTTCACTGACGCTTCAAAAGGCATGTTCACGGCTTGATTTTATTTGATAAAATAAATTCATGAAAAAAGAGGAGAGCCTGTGCTTTGAATGCCTGGTTGTTCCATTCCAGGGTCACAGATCCCACCATAAATCATCATAAATCAGTCACAATGGTGCGATATGAATTTTTGATTATAAAAACAGGCACAGCTCTAAGTGATTTCTTTCAAGTCTCTTGTTAACCTTGCAAATGCCTTTTTCCATATATCATGCATAAGGTATTAGGCATTTATTCACCTAACAGTATGGGTTAAGCGCCCTGTTGGATTGCATAATGGGGACGGCAGTGTTGTGTAGTTGGGATCTTAACCCCAAGGTTGCCGAATCCATTCCTTGGAGGGGTACTGCTGTTGTACCCTTGGGCAATGTAATTAACCCCAATTGTCCAAGTAAATATCTAGCTGTGTAAATGGGTAACATTTAAAAATTGTAAGATATATGAGTCACTCTGGATGAAAGCATCTACTAAGCAAATGTAGTGTAATGTCCCACTACCTATAGCCCTCGGGTCACAGACCCAGTTCCAAGTTGCTCTGAAAGCTGAGCACATTGTTTGAGCAAATTCTACATCACCAGTGCAAAGCTTCTTTGTGGCTGTTTGTGCTGTGTTGCATGAAAACTGGCCTTGTATTAACTGAGATCACTCAATGAGCTGAGGCCTATTGACATCATATTTAATCTTATCAGAGCATGGATAATGTATTGCGTATTTTGGCCCTGCATGACTCCGTCTGTTTCTTTCATTCAACAGTCTTCAGCATACGGTGGGAACCATCAAACATGAAGGGAATGCTAACCTACACAGCAGACCTCTCTGTAATTAAAGTAAATCCCCATCCTCACAAAATTTCTGCTATGAAATAGGACAGTCACTTACACTACGCACTCCATAGATACTTGTGTTAGTTGGCTGTGGCCTTCATACAGGACACTTCCTGCAGGTAAGAAATGATTTACAATCAGCTCACCTGAACCATAATCATTGTGTGAAAAAAGACACTGATTGGGATTCAGTGCCATGCTTTGTCCAGTTAGCATTATGGCCTGAGAGGACCGGGAAAGCAACGCAGGGTTAGACACCCCTCACACCTAGCACACTCAATGGTGCCTGTTGACATTTGTATGTGTCTTCACCATTTGGCAGGATTTGTCACAAGGCCATCAGTGTCTACACTTTTCAGTTAATTTCCCAAACTTAAAAAGGTCAGCATTCTGCAATGGCGATCCCTTGAAGGCATGTGAAACAAAATTTATGACTTATTTATAAAACCTCTAAGCTCTTTAACCATGTAGTGTTGTGTCTGTTCTGTGCCTGGGCTCTAGACTGAAGGGTCTTGGGTTGAAATCCCAGCTGAGACACTGCTGTAATGTTCCTAATCAAGGTCCTTTAACAATTCAGAGGAACTCGCAGTACACATGGATTACAGAGGGTTTAAGAAGTATACCTCAGTAAATATCTCAGTAAATCTTAAAATATTAAATATCTTAGTATAGCTCCCTGTCATTTAATCAGTGTGGATTGTCTGTTTCTTCAAAATATATTTAGATAGTTCTTAAAACATGTAAATCAGCAGTCAACAAAGATAATATACACATTAATGCATTGACTCAAGATCCTCTCTTCTTTAGGTTTAGTTTAATTTTCTTTATTTTTAGTTAGTCGGTTTCTCTCTCGTCCATCCTGACAGAAGATACTGAAATTATGCGCAAGGTAGTTTCAAATTCATAGCAGTTTGTAGAAAGGGAGGTGTCGGTTTTGGTTTTTTTGTCTGTCTTAGAAGCCCTTATTCAAAATGCACACTCATAAGTACTCAAAAAGTCAGTTCCCTGTACAGCTCATCTAACCTTTCCTAGCTGTCCTGTGAGACCGGCCGCTCCACATATCTGTATGACTTTCTCTGCTTAGGAGCAGGGGCTGTCAAATCAGTGATGCAGCATACTGCACAATGGCACCCAGGTCATACTGGCCTCTCTGTGTTGGAGGCACTACATACAATACTCAGGTATTAAACATCTGCAGGATGGACACAGTGCACATTCTTCCTGATCAAAAACATGACATAGTTGAGAGGTGTAGGGTTTTCTCATGTCTTCCTGTAGTGCAGGAAGTTGATTGTTTGAATTACTCCCACCAAATGCACTTTATACAACTGTAGTACTGTACAATATTATTATTTGTCCACAGCTTCCCCCTGCTGGACAACACTGCACACAGCACTCAGACTCGCTCTGAAATAAGAGCTGTTGAGGTATTGTCTATCCATTTTTGAACAATTGGTCCAACTGAGATTTAAGCATTCGATCACACACACAGTGTTTTTTTTTTTTCTTAAGTTACTTATATTTGTACATGTAATCTTTCTCAACTGCCTCAGTTAATGTTCATACATATGCATACATTTCATATGACTGAATTCATATGCTGAACACTGCAAGGGTCACAGGAAAGGTGTCACAGGTGATGGCATATTAAGTTAAGAAAGAAAGAGTGAATGAGAGAAAGGAAAAAGTGCCAAGAAGCCACAGTCAAGGCAATATTTTGAAATGTTACATAGGTACAGCAGGGATCAAAGGAGCAGTTTTAGGTGAGGCCTAGGGGTCAGTGAGGACAGGTGCACTCAGTGAGATCTGACAACATTGGATCCAATTAGACGAATCCTCCTACAGTGACCATAAGGTAGCTAACAGTAACAATCTGTCATAAAAATGTACTGAAACATTAACGTGTAGCAATTTTCAGTTGAAAACATTTTTCGCTCGGGGCAGGGCAGCAGATTGCATCAAGAAATGTTTTGCTTGACATTTCAAAATGTCTTTAGCTCTGGGGCAGCAAATTGTGTCAAGAAATGTTTTGTGTGACATTTATACGTATATGACATATGTAATCATGTCTTAAGTGTTTAATGTTCCCATACTGGTTATAGTCCTAAAATAGTCTTTGTTGACCAACCAATTACGTATCACCCACACATAGTCATTTTGTACCTATAGCAAAGTTGTGCCTTATTGAGTAAACATTCCACAAAGTCTGCAATGAAATCTAGGCTTGATGAATGTATTTAATTTATCATGCATAGTACCATCATCTGTGTACTATTCTGCTTTATGCAATAACTGTTTTGAAAAATTGAACGATCCCTGTCATTAACCTTTAAATCACATTTTAATTTTTAAGCACTGCAACTCCTTCAGGTGCTGCTACACTAGAATATAACTGAATTATGTCAAAAGTGACAGATTTCATTTTAATCTGATTCAACTCTTTCAAATCCACAGATTTGAAACAAGTGGATCTTTTATTTTCTTTCTCTTTGGGAAGTGACCCCAAACCTGTAGTTTCCTCATCTCTTTCTGAAGTGTGCTGCAGGCAGTGCAGGCCAGCCCACAATCGCAGTGATTGACTGAGCAGCCCAAGCCAGGAACCACAGTCAAAGTGAGTCGAGGCTTTATTCTTTGTTATGTAACGGTCTCCCAAATGGTGCAACTGGACACTCCTAAAGACAGTGCAAAAACACTTCTGCACAGGAAAGTAAATTCGGCCGGCAGCTGGCAGAGACATCGATGGCCAGAACAGCTGAGTCATTGAGGTCAATCCTTTAATCTGACAGAAGGATATGAGATGACGCAAACAGCCGGTGTACCCAGGTTCCCACATTCCATTACACCCCACACCTGACTGAGCTGGCAGGTACATTCTTTTCCCTTTGATCCAGCTTCTCTAAGAACACCAAGGTGGTCTTTGGTGTTACACATGCCTGGTGTTTGGGTATCAGACCTAATGATTATACATTTCAGACATACAAGTCTGATTATTCAGGTGTAGTACAAATAAGACCTCCTGGAGGGACTTCAGAAACATTGTCAATGAAAGGACTTTCATATGACACTAAGCGTGTGACCAGAGGGTGTGGGCTTCATGAAACTTTTCAAAACTCATATGCAAGTGTATACATAGTGCTTAAAGAAAACCTTTCCTAATTTCATATCACAGAATAGGAATAACAATAACCCCTAAGAGCAATAATACTGTATAGGCAGCCATAATGGCAACAAAAACATGAATTGCACCAGCATATGCATAGAGCCTAACACTGATCTTCAGTGTAAATCTATATCAACATTCACTCTAAATACGTAGAGTTGAGGTAGGCGAAGGACATATCCTCTCCCAAGAGAAAAATTGTAAGATGTAGAAGATGTAGTATACAAAAGCGAGTTTTGTGTCAGTCCTGGAAAACAGTGAGCATGACTTTGCGGTGTATGGTTATTTCAATTAGGAACCACCAAATGACCAGAGGTCACCAAGGCCAGAACATAATTTTGTGTATGCAATCTAGCAACAGCTGGCGCCTTGAAACTACATTGTGTTCAGCCGTGATGCTTCCCGTTTTCTTCATTCAGTACAGCCTATTAAGCCTGCATGCTTAATCGTTCTTTGACACCACAACAATAAGTTGCATATTCATGCTGACCCACAGCTCACACCCATAACTGTTGATGAGCCTTCATCTCAGGCAGCATACATGTCTGTGATTACCCAGATTCCTTTAGATTGGTGGCAAATGATGCGTTTAACAAAACAGTCCATGACTGTGGGAGGATGACTCCATGCCTTTCCATTCACTATCAAGCATTTCTCCTTGTTGTGCACTGAATTAATGTATTTGCTTGCCAGCTAGCTATAAAATTCTATTTGTTATCCTGTGTTTGATTATTTTAAGTCTCTTATGCTTGCTGTGATTGGTCTTTTGAAATTAGTATTGAAGTTATAAGTTAATTGCAACAACTGCAATGGCAGCCAATCATATCATAAAGTGTTCTACCCATGTTGAACACATACAGTATATCCAGTACTCATTTCATTAAAAACTGTGCTTGCTTCCTCCAAATCAGCTATAATCATATTCATACTGTGTGTCTGTTATTGTGTGAGCAATTGCCCACACTTGTATGTGCGTACAATTTGTTCTCTTCTTTTTCAAATATTCATCTGCATTGCATCGTTTTAAATCATAACATACAATACAAAGGCATATCTCTTCAAAATATGCCCCACACAAAAACACTCAGTTATTGGCATGTACAGAACATTTAATCACAACACACAAATGCACCAGCTTTATTTGGTGCCTCTCCTGATGTTGCTCTTGCCGTGGTATATTCAATGGCTAATGAATATTCATTGATGCTGCAGTTCTCTTTTCTTCCCAAGAGTACCTATGTTTTTTTTTTTTTTCAAAGCAGCAGGCAACATGTTGAGAAACAAAGAATCCAGTACATCATATTTATGTGCAATGTCACATAAATACGGTATACTGTACTGAGAGAGTGTTATTTGGGAGCATATTTGGGACACATCTCCCTGTCATTGTTTCAGTGAATTTGCAGAAGTGGTGGCTTCCAGAAATAATGTAAAAAAGAAAAAATAATAACGCTCACAGTGTTGATTGATGTGGTTAAACACAAATCTGAATGTATTATTTCACAATGGATATTTTTAAAAAATAACATATATGAAATGGAGAGACAGCAAGGAGGCTATGTTTAATGAATGTGCAGGAAAGACGATGCAAAAGATCATCTCAGTACTTTTGATTCATATCTGATATAAAGACTTTTGATTGATTGAACTCTTGACAAATGCCACCTCATAAATATCATAATTAATTTCAGCTTCAATCTTGCTGTAACAGTTTGTCACAGTTTCTGTTTGCATCTAATTAAAACCCCTGAAATCACTAGAATCAAAACAATTGCTTTGTCATATGCAAAATGCTAATTTATATAATAACATGAAGCACCATGTATACCAATTCAACACCAAGCCTTGAGGAAGTATGGTATAATTCCCCATATAAAACCTACACAGCCATTTGGTGGTCAACATTTATTACCTGATATGATTAATAATACTACCCTTTATTTGCATAGTACCTTTCATTCTGTGTTTGCACTATTGTTTGTGAATATTTAATTGATGGCTATTTGTAGTTTTTTACAGATACACCTCTGAAAGCAGCCTAACAGAAGAGAACAAACTTTGTATTCAGTTAAAAATGGAAATAATTCATTCTGGCCTGGAAATGGTCACTCTTCTGGAGTGACGAGAAATAGGTGTATGTGTCGTGTACAAAGCTCATCTTATCCCCACACTATACTGGCCTAGTGACAAATTTGCGTGCAAACTAGATACACGTAGAGATTACCGCAGTGTATGTGGACATGTGTGCACTGTCATCACGAAATACATCACAATATTTTAACATATATTTTATTATTTGTCCACATTCCATCAAAGAGCAAAGGAGAAAGAGGAAAAAGCTTTTAAAAGAAAATCAACAAGTGTAGCAGCATGTACTTATTTACAGAGCAAAAACAACAAATGACAATTTCCATCTTAGGGGTTACACATTGTTTCAAACAAGAAATCAATAATGCAAAAAGGAATGCACCTCCATCATACCATTGTATGCACCTTGTGTCATACAGCATGTACAGAGACCCACCTAAACTAATCCTCTGAATAGTACTAAGTTCTCCTCTTGGTATGACAACTTCAGTTCAAGATCCTCAAAATGCTGAAGTGTCAAAGCCAGACACAAAGCCTCAACCCCCTCCAAACATGCAGTTCTAAGGGCTAGTCTTAACAAGATCACAAGCAGCATGATTACTACTGGCAGGTAAGGCAGCAATGTCAGGCTTCTATGCATACTTCCACAATGTGATTATTTACAAGCACAGAATTGCACTGTGTGGAAATACAGTAAGACCTACGTACACACAGAGCCAAACATGCATGCAGCATACAAACACAAGCATGCCCGCACACATTCGTACACACAAATAAATAGTGTATATTCTTTCTCTCTAGAAAAAAATAATACAATGTTTCTTATCTCTAACATGGGTAGATCTCAGCTGATGCACTTCCCCTGTGGAATCTCCACAATGGGGAAACAGAAAAAAAAACAGACTTGCTGTACTTTAAATATCCAGACAGACATTGCTGTGATCCAATCCCGTTTGGAAGCTGATTTGGGATAACACAGCATTGCACATACTCTAGAATTTGCTATTTAACCTTTAATTTACACTATGAATGAAAGCTTCCCACATCCAAACTACACATCTCTAAATGAATCAGCTGAAGAACAATTAGGGCTGTGGATTTATTGTATAATTAAAATTTGATTGCAATTAACACCATTTACAGTTTCAAATAGCATCCAGAATAACATCTTCATTGGGGAAGTATCAGGATGTTTAATCACAAATGTAAATCTCTAAACATGTTTGTTATGTAAGTATGTATGTTACGTACTAAATAAATTACAGAAAAATATTTCTGGTTAAAGTTCTTGTTTATAAATAATACTATGGCAAAGCCAACTATGGCTTTTCTCCTCCTCAAGTGTAATAATGATATAGAATACAAAGTAATAAAGGCCCATATTTGTCATAACACATTAAGTTTCTTTTCAATAAACATTATACAATGCAATCACAATTTTCTCTCAAACCTGATGTAAACAAATTAGAATTTCAGAAAAACAAACTCTTTCACAAAAAATACTTACTAAAACAAGCCGTTTGGATGTGTTTAATGTATTTGATGTGTTTACAGAAAAGGTTAAATTAGGCTTTGAAAAGAAGAAGCTGTTCACTGTAATACCAAATTTTAAACTTCTCAATGTAATGAAATAGGTAAGCCTTATGTTGCTGCTCTGGGACAATAAATTAAGATAAATACATCACTATCGCATCATTGTCAGACTATCAACACCTTACATTATGACTGTTGAGCTGACAGCTGCTCTTTTATGAAAGCATATTTGCAGGGAACGGTCCAGTAGTCATGTACTATAGATGTCAGCTGTCGGGGCCGCAGACAGGAAAACATACTAGCTCTGGCTAGAGGCACAAACGTAGAACTCTCTCGATAAGTTGCATGTGTTTTTCATTTAATGTTTTTGTTTTTGCAAATATTAAAAAAATCATAATGTTATTTGGTGAAAACAAGAATAGTGTTTAGATAAATTGTAGAAAAATAGATATTGTAACAGTGATAAACATGTTTCAAGCGTGAAAGTTAATTTCCTAGTTGATGCCGTGGAGCAAAACGTATGTATCATATTGAATTGTCCATATATAAAGTGACAAACAAAACATTTCTGTAATCAGCACAGCCTTGTGTTACCCTCCATTGGATGTTACCTTGCCAAACGTGAAGCAATTTCTATCTAAATTTTGAAATATGGCCTTTCAAAATGGTTAAATTTGTAAAACAGACAAGCTTACATTTTTAGGGAATAGAGTTGCTTAATTCTCATTTATGATGTTACCAGCAAGCAGGGCAAGACTTCGGCAAGACCCTGTTAGAACCGATGCAAACATAACGGGTATGTTTTCATGGGCTTTTTGCCAACAGTTATGACCACCTGTTGTATGTCACTCTCACATAGCTAACAAAGTTATACCTTACCAGGAGAGATGAATTGCAGGGTCTTAGGAGGGTCAAAACACGGTGTGGTGATTAACTGTGGTTTTAAAAATGTTCTTTTTTGATTAATTGCATGAGTTTATATATAAATCCTTAAATGCAGATGAGAGAATGTTTTATCTAGTAATCCTAAAACTATAGTTCTGACTACCATGCTTTTTGGGATCCATGAAAAGGGTCGCTGAAGGATTGTGGGATAGGGTCGGCGGGCTCAGACGCCTAGCTGCTTGTTGAGCCTGCTGAGCGCGTCTCCCACGATGTCCAGCTCATGCCGCAGCTCTTCCACCACGCTGTTGATGCTGGGCGTGTCCTTCAGAACATCCACGCTCTGAGTGTAGGGGTTGTAGCGTACTGTAAAGGGCCGCTTGATGGTCTTGGCAAACTCTCTGATTGGCAGAATATACATGTAATTAGCACTACGCAGTCAGGGGAGGTGGGGATAAGTGACATTTACTCCGGACATCTGGATCTATCTCAAAGTGCATAGTCATGAGAGACTTTATTAATTGTCCTTCCGCTTTCAGAATATGGAGGATAGCTAAATGTAGCTCGTGATGGAAATTATATTTTAAAAAGGAGGTGTGTGTCTCAAGAATTTGCACAGGCGCTGAAGAGGGTCAAACAACAGATTACTGTTTATGATTATATATTTTGTGAGAAATTGTGAGCCCAGCAGTTCTTTGGGATACTGTTTCTGATTTTGAGCAGTGCCACCACCTACCTCATCTTGACCTTGGCCTCTTCAAAGCTATCTGACACAAAATAGACATCCTGGAAGGTGGTGATTATGCACTCCTGTTTGCATGTGACCTGGGGGTCAAAGGGCAGGATTTTGGAGTTCCCAGAGAGGGCATGCTGAATAAAAAAAAAAAATGAAATGACCACATTTAGGACAGCAGAACAGAGAGCTGGTGAAACATACATTACTTTGATGAGGTCCATTCCTTCTGGTAATGAAACAAACAGAATGACTCTGATGTCCTGTAATTCTATGTAAAATGGATTCCACATAAACAAACACATTTACAGTTAAATACACCACTGTACTTAATATACTTATTTAACATTTAAGTCAGCAAATATATGTGTATATATATATATATATATATATATATATATATATATATATATATATATATATATATATATATATATATTATATACACACACATAAATAACAGAAAAAATACAATACAAGAGTATGTAAGTATTACTGTATGGCATAGAGTGAGAACTACCTCACCTTCAGCTCACTGATGGAGGACAGCAGGCCTGCTCCATATGCCCGCAGCTTCCCCTCCTGCTTACACAGGCCAAACTCCACCGTGAAGAAGTAGCACTGAAAGGCAACACAGGCGGCAACATTGGCACAACGTTTTCACAACTCCTCTGGAGCCTGTAGCTGATAGTGACTAGGATTGGGGAAAGTTTGGAAAACGGTGGAACTCACCGTGGCCAGCTTCTGGATGGAGTCGTCAGAGGCCCCGAGTGAGGCCAGGCCGATCTCCTGGGAGAACTGGGCGAAGCTGGGCTCTGCCAACAGGGGCACATGGCCCAGCAGTTCATGGCACGTGTCCCTGTAACACACGCGCATCCACTCGTCATTTCGCATGTCGACACTTGCTTAGTACAGCAGTGACATGCATCCATACAAAAAGTATATGCCAACATCCTGCTCTCTACCCCCTCAACTCAAGCTCTTTTCATATTATGGCTGTGGTGAGGAAGAGGGATGGATTATTTTCTATTGTAAAAGAGATACTTTTTTCTTTAACAATATCCCCTAAAATGACCATGCCCCCCCCCCCCCCAAAAATAGATAATTTAGTAACTCTAATCATTGGAGGGCTGTACAAGACCATTAATGCATGCTATCCCAGTAATGCTGCAAGGAGAATTTTTTATTTCTCTTTTTTAGTCTTTACTCTAAATATTACAGTGAAATAGATCTCGGTAAGATTCTTTCGAGAAGTTGGAGACACACCAACAGTGTTTATTTATACTGGGGATGGCAGGTAATTCAAAATCATACCAAATCCATCACCCTTCTTATGTAAACAAAACAGACAAGGACAACTACGACTCCATATCACTGTCCTGTAGATGGGTTTGCCATCTCTGGTGTAGTGCATTAATACACAAGTGTTCCGGAGTACAGTCCTCATTTTAAAGGGTGCTCATTCAGCACTAGAGTAAGGTTCAGGCCATATAAAGAAGTATGAGTGTACTCACGGCTCTGGTGTGTAGAGGGGATCGGAGCTGTGGCGAACATACTGGGTGCAGTGGAAAACGCGGAAAGCCAGGCCTGCAAGGAAGTCTCGAGGCGAGAGGTAGCCTGCCACTGGCCGAATGGTGAAGCCTGTTCGCTCTGCAACATTCGCATGCAAAGCAATGTCACACACCGAGACCGAAGGACACAGCTCAGAGTTTCTATTGCTGAAACAAACAGACTAATTCCAACACGGACACTTTAGCATACAAAAGTAAACACAATCAAGCCGATATACAGACATGCTGAGGTGATAAGGGGCCAGTTCAGTGCGGCTCAGATTTACCACTGTGGTATTGTACAAATCTGTTGAAACTGTGCAAAAACTTAGTGTTGTTTTGTCGAGATGCAATATTTTACTTGCATTATGAAGAAAGCTTGTGCCACCTCTAATTCACTGTTATTTTATATGAAAGGAATCTCCCTTAAATTTGGTTATACACACACAGACAGACCCAGCAAAGTGGCGCCCCCTGTCTCACCCCTGAGGAATCGCGACACATCCTCCAGCTGGGGGATGTTGTCTTCCCGGCAGTCGCAGTATTTGGTCAGCAGCGGCAGGTTCTTCAGGTACTCCCGGCAGGCGTGGGTGGGGTACAGCTTGTTCAGCTCCCTGAACACCACACCCCACGTCTTCACCTCCTCCTCTGTGAACTCGATGCGAGGGATGGGGTCCCCACTGCAAGAGAGAGAGAGAGAGAGAGAGAGAGAGCGTCATGCAGGGCCCATTCCACATCTATTGAAACAAGCAAGTCAGGCCGCTTTTTGAGTTAGTCTGAGAACAAATGCTGTCACAAGTCATTGTCATAAGAAAAGTGAGGTTAGAGGTATTTCTGCCAACAACCTCTTTATTAAGTCAGACACAGACAGGGGGATGCCTGTCATCTGTGGAGGGGCACTGTGCTCAGGTGATGACATGATAATGTATGTATTTGTACATGTACACAAAAAATCAGCTGGTAATTGGCTTCTGGTCATGCGTCCCTTATGACCTCAAATATTAATAAAGGTCTGTGCTTTCAACATTGTCAACCGCTGATGCAATTTCTCATAACATTTCCGCCTTCACACACATGCAATGGTGAGCACAATAAAAAGCAAAGTGTTAGTGAAAGGAGATGATTGTATATGTTTGCAGACTGATGACTTCTAGCTGCTGTTATGCAATTGTAATTGTGTTTTATGCTGCGGAAAGATGTATGGATCCGGCAAGCAACATGCAAAGGTTTTTGTTAGCCGCTAACAGTAGGGTACTTAATGTTAAATTACTGAGTTCTCAAATGTTGAGATGTGTCCTCAATTGAATCACTTTCAAGTATATTCTTTGAAATATCAATTTAAAGTAGGATACGTAGTCTGAATGGTGAGGTCAATATTAATAATAGGTCATAGACTGCCTGTGTTAGCTACATAACACAAGTTATATTACCCACATACTACCCAGCAAGTAGTGGTCTTTGGGTGTAATTGTGACTGCAGCATGACTGTGATTGCAGTATTGCAGTATAATTATGTTCAATATTGAGTTAGAGAAGATTTAAAATCCACTTTCAAACACACAGGCTGCATTTCTAAAAGTGAGTCATGTTTAATGCCGGTGCTCTTGGACACTGGGAATTGTAGTAAATCCAGCCTTTTAGCACAGGATTTTCTCTTAAACCACTCAAAGTAAGCAGATTAAGAAGATCTTGTGCTACAAAGATAATCCTGTAGTATTTCTGTCTCCCCTAGGGGGCAGTAAGTAATTTTAAAATCCTCTGTATCTGGGGTTTGTGACATTAAACAGCCACTGGGACTAAGAGATAAACAGATGAACTAGCAAACATTTCAAAGAAGACTTCAGGTTACCAAAACAAGTAAAATGTCAGTGGCAGCTGGGATGAAACTAAGAGGAGACAAAGATGTACATGATCCTGTTCTAAAACACAGCAAATTCTGCCCCATGTGGTGCAAGTATGCTTAACAGCATGGTATAGTAGATACCATGTGCAAGTTGACAAGTGTTGTGTAAGACAATCAGCAGCTCAATAATGAATTTTCAATGCCAACTGTCAATGATTTTGAAGTATAAAGTCAAAATGTAGCTGAAAGCTCTGGGAAAAAACACTGGCATTTGGGTCAGGTATGCCAAAGAAATTCATATAGAATTTGACAGAAACATGGCTTTCTCTGTCGGGATTAAAGGGGAAAATGTAGCTGGTGCATAGCTGTCCAGGTCTCTGTTATAATTACATTTTTACATACATCTTCATACATCACCAACCTTGTATTTGCCTCATTAATATCACAGGTCATTATGACAAACTTACTGTTTGTAGTTCATGGCCAGATCAGCAAAATACTTTCTCCTCTTGCGGTAGACATTGTCCTTGAAACCCTGCCGACACAATACAATGATGTGAGGATTATGCTGACAGTGGAGTCATGGCTGGGATACACATGCAGGGCTCTTGGTGCAAGAATTACGAGATAAGTACTCACCGGGTGGTCAGCGTCCAGGTCTGAACCGTACATTAGGACACGGTTGGCACACTTGTCTAGGTCAGAAATCTTCTTTGGGAACCAGGGCACATTGTCCATTTCTGAGACAGAAAACAGGCTTTACATGACCAGGTATCACCAAGTTACTTCTGTTGTGGTCATGCATAAGTTTTAGACAAACTGGTTAGTTTACATTGATTTCATATCATTTGTACTCTTTTATATATATTTTACAAATACTTTCATGTGTGAGTGAGGACAGGTATTCACCTTCCTCGGGCAAGCAGGAGTTGTCAGGCGGATCCATGCCGACCACGTTCACGTGTTTCCGTAGCAGCTGAATAATTTCGTTTAGCTGCTCGTGGTTGCTGTCGCAGTCCACAAAGATTTCGAACTCCGAGTTGCGTCTCTTCGATTTTCGGGACTCAATGTGGACGAGGTTGACGTGATTCTCCTAATAATGATAGAAGAATAAATTATCTTTACATTGAATACTATCATGATCTGACGCGATCACCGTCAGGGTAAATATAAACGCAATGTTATGTAACTAATATGAGCAAATACTGCAACATTGTTCGTTTTTATATACTCATTGACGTTTTCAGTTAGTTCAGTGATTTAAAAAACTCCTACAGATGCGTAAGAAATTAGATACATCTGCTTAAATATGAAACTCAACATTTTGGGCAACACACAGTTTTGCTGGAGTTAATCAATGCCTTTACCTTGTAATAAAAAAAAAAAAACTAATACCTGAAAAAGTTTAAGCGCCTTCACGAGTCCTCCAACTTCATTCTTAAGGGAGAAGACAATAGCGGCTCTCCCCCGTTCTGTCGACAGGCTCTTGTTATCTCTGTTCTCCTCGATCTTGCTGAACGTAGATTTGTTCATCTGCGTATTCAAAAAAAAGTATATATGTGACTTGGGTGACCGTGGTAGTTTAAGTGCGAAAGGTTTTTTTTTCTGAGGGGCCGATTTAAAGTAGAAACATATATGAAAACGTGGAGTGAAAAGATTTGATTGAAAAAGAAACTTGAGTCATTCCCTTTCACGAGGTGACAGTGGGGGTTAAATATTCCAACATACACGTTTTGCGCCTTAGAAAGAATTCTCCTAAAAGCAATTTCAAAGATTCCTTATCTAAAGTGTACACGGAACCCAACTGACCTTTTCATAAAGACAATTGAAATAACATTTCTAATTAGTCTAGTCAGTGAATACGTGTTCAGATGAGTGAGAAAAGGCTCTTGAATGTCATATTGCGTCGAAATAATGCAACTAGAAAATAATTCGTCTGCAGATAAAGGCCGAATTAAACTATTCTGTAGAATTAGTGAGTTTTGAAAAATCAGCCAGCTATGAAAAAAAACAGCTATAACCAACTGAAATTCTAAATCGAGTTTAGGAATCCATGGATACATGAAATGCCAACAAGACCGCTGATGAGATATTCGTCTTGAAACCGAGTAGACATTATAGAGTAGAGTAGAGATGGTAACAGGTGTAGGTAGCAAACCTCCTAGAATCTCCCAAATGAATGCAAAGCACGATCGTGCCATATTTCTTTCTCCCAGGTAAAATCAACCTCTCCTAGTCTCAGGACAACACATTTGGACAGTTGTGTGAGTAGGCTATCTACTAGTTTTCAATTTCCTGTTTAAAAAAAAGCAGAAGAATTTCTCATGATACAGTAGGGTTGTAAAATGGCAAGAGGTCTCAATGCACTTGCAATGCAATTTTTGGCTTAGAGAAACTGTAACGGGAAAGACGGCAACTGGAATATTTATGAGTTCACCTGAATGTTTAATTGGAAGTAGTACTCTCATGATTTCTTACTTTTCTGTGATTACCATACAAATAGCTATCTACATTTACGATGTTTTGATATTAGTCCCGTCTTTCTTTATGTCACAAAACACACATTAATACTATTTAACTAATTTTATCCGCTTCATTTTGTGTATTGCCATTTTATCATAATCGACTACAAAAACCTATTCATCTTCCGAAATGTCTTGTCTTTTTCTCTAGTTTCTTTGAGCATCCATATTTGTTTCGGTCATATAAGTAAGGATAAACTGTAATCTGAGTTCAGTATGTTGATTGTTAGTAATCTATCACGATATTTACTTGTAGCACTTTGCTCTTTTCAGCGTTCATAAAAAATGCAAGTAAATTTTTCAGGGTCATAAGAACAATAATGTATTTTCTGCTATACACATCTTGCTTCAATATGCCAGAGTGTATGACCATAAAATACAAATTGATTAAATAGGCTGCAGATCTCACTAATGATATGTACTTATTCGTCTGTAGTGGCACTGTAGTGCCCTCCAAATTCTCTATATAATACCATATACGTATACACATATACACATGCAAAATGTTTACACAATTTAGGACTGACCACTATAGTCTACATACAATTACAGTTTCTTGCCAGTGTACCGCCATGTAATTTATTGTTACTTTAACTACAGCTCATCAGCGATGGAAGTAAAAACGAGTACTGCTTGTTTCCAATCGGGATCTTAATCCTGGACTAATTCACTTATCTGACTCTGCACGTGCGAAATCAGACTGATCCGAATTAAGGAGTAAGGAGAGGGAGCTGAATAAACAACTGCCCAGAAGAAACAAGCAATCCACGCCATCCCCCATACTCCCAGCACCCTAAAAATGACCTGTTCACAAATAGCGGTCTTCACGTGTATCTGGAGATCATCGTGCCATTTAGGCGTTCTCCAGCAGCAAGCACAAGATACATGCATTAAACCAGCATTTCCTAACGTTCCGTACAAGCAAGGGAGCAATTAGCTTAAATAGATATGAGAACGGTTTTCCGATGACAGTTGAATCATTTGTTTGAGCAAATATAATTAAATTAAACCGTGATTTGGCTAATACTGATTGACGTTACACAGATTTCCCGTTTGGAGTACGTACTAGGTAAAATGCATCCTTCCGTTTTTTCGGAAGTGAATTCAACAAGCCGGACAACAACGGATAGTTTCAATCGACGAGCAGGACTAAAATCTACACAGTTTAGAAAAGACCAGCTAACATTCACCAATGTCCGACAAACGATGCTTTTGCAATATATTTCCAAAATAAAAGTGCATCTTAACAATGGGATACATAAAATAAGACGCATACATCATGTCATCAGACGGATGTCCAGATATAGTAATCTAAAGACAAATAGGAGGATTAATCATAATTCCCGTTTTACAGTTAATCACCAACCATGTTCTGTCCCGTGAGCAAGGGAGATACACCATGAGAAACCAGGTGTCGCTGCCCCCGTCTGCCCACCAGCAGGATTCCCGACAGCATGGATGCATGTAACGAGGCTCGGGTCAGCCGGACGGGTCAGGTCGTCGCAGTCACTTCAGTATCTCGTGCAGTGCGCGAGCCAAGATAGCCTGATGCGTCCTCAAAAATCCCTTAAAGCAATCCCACTAGGAGAACAGCTAGACCTATTATTAGCCCCTTCTTATCTTAATCTAATTTAGGATTAGATTTTTTCCAAACTGCAATTAATCAATCAGTACTGCGCATTTCTCCTTAAAATTCTGTTTTTGATATCGTTGCGCAGAAAGCCAATGCAGTCGCGTTTATCTCGTTCTTAGATATGCGCTTCCATTATAGTTCTAAAAAGGCAGCGGTGTCCTTAATTGAGACCTCTGCCCTCGCGGCGCACACATTGTCATTGTGCCACACACCAACGGGACTTATATCTTCGTATTACTGGTAATAGGCTCCCTTAATTGACGTACAATCTGAGATAAGCGCCCGTGGATCTGCTTCAGATGTTTGATATCGCATCCATAAATCCATGAGTGAAACCAAGTAATAGCCTATATTCAGTTCGGCATTTTCCACACAGCGAAATCTAACGAAGTCCCAGTTCTTCGCTTCTAATATGTTATCACAGACGTCGTATTGTAGATTACCAGTGCAAGGAATCGACAGCTAGTTATTTTATGAAAGTGTTCCTTATAGTTATGTGCCGCCTTTCTCGTAATTGTCTCGCGTCCGACCTTCTTAATGCTTGACGCAGCCGAGCTGTCACGAGATTCAGACAGCTTAGCTGGTTTTCCCAGAGAGGTGACAAAGTATCAACAGGACCGAGTCAAGTGGAGTCTGCCTGTATAAGCGCCGTGATTAAAACGGAATAAAATAAAATAAAAATTAATTAAAATAAAAGGCATAAAAGACATACCGATATTTATTGCTCACACTATACACATATTGCGGATTCATTTAATAAATACCGGTTATAGATATTATAACTACATACATGATGGAACTGCTGTTAAAATAGAAAAAACGTTCACAGCAATTTTTAGCTGTATTCTATCAACTATCCGCCATCTTTCTGCAAGTTTCCCTAACCTGTATCGAATGGTTTGCACACTTATCATTGGTGCCAAGCAGTAACATATTAAAAAACAAGAAAACAGTCCATGCACATATACATTTATACGATTACAGCAAAATAATTAGAATAAAGTTGTAATGCACGTCTGTGAATAAATGTTAATAGAAGTTATCAGGGTAAATAAAAGTTTACCTCATTGTTGAGTTGCTTTTCCTCGAAACAGGTGTTCATAGAGTCAAAAGACCTTCCTCGGCGTGGCCCATCAATCTTGGTCGAATACATATCAAACTCCTTATATATTTATATACTTCTGGGTGGACGCTTGAATCGGGCGTTTCAGTAACGCAACTATTTTAACTATTGAGGTGTGGGTGACTGTTGTGTGGTCTACAGTAGCACAACGCGCTTCAGTATTTATGAACAACGGGTAAGGGGGAGGAAGAGGGGGGTCATGGGGAAACTGGTGAAGTGTGCACGATTCCTAATCTCACCCATGAGAGCAAATGGAAAAAGAGGACCATCGCTCACGTCACAGGAGATTAATATAAGACTTATGGTTTCATTATTTGAGCAGGTTGAAATAAAAAGAGAAGAGCAATTCGAATGCAACGATCAAACAACAAGATGACGATATTCCGTTGCTAACAAGGGCACGTGTCATGGCAGTAGTTTTATTCGTTTATTCATAGCGTATGTATCTTCATTCGTTTTGAGGCGTCAGTGCGTGCGTGAAGCAATTCACGTTACTGGAATATTTGTGTAATTGAATTTTGAGCCATTGTTGTTATGCTTACTTGTATAAACAAAAAATTACGTCCCTTCATCCCTTCTGATAGTAGCATAGTGTACACAGTAGCTTCCGAACTGGATAATGTATCTTAGGCTCGATTGTTGTCTGTATTATACTACGGCGCCTTTTAGGACAAAATTCCACATATGTATTAAAATTAATTATAGACTGAAAAGTGCGTCGTCAAAATTATTCGGAACAAGTAAATTATTGCTGGTATAAATGGCTTTTCCCCTTTTCCGTTAACCTACATTTAACAAGCCTGATATGGTCTCATATGATCTGATGTGTATTAAATCTATTAAATGCGCGTATGCTTTTGCCTTGGAGATCTATAATGTTTCTTACAGAGACGTATGAACAAGGCTGTTCATATTGTCAGCATAGAATTACAGTTTTAGGTGTTATTTCATATGGGAAGTAAAAATGCACTATGATTTAAAATCATACAGTGTTTATGATTGTGTAGACAATGAGAATATCTTCGAGGTTTCCTTCTGTGGGACAAGTTATTTGACAAATACAAACACTTGTCTGGTCAGTGCTTGGCATCGGTTGGCAAACGCTGGTTGAGAGGACTTGGAGTTAGATGCACTATTACATTAAATGTTTTATAGAGAAGACAATCCAGTCTATGTACCACAGTTCGGTGAGTGTGAATCAAATGTACGTGGCAACATCAGTATAAACGCTACAGCAAGTAAATTGTACATTTTATAATCAACTACAATCATTCACTCATTCTTACCATGGTTATTGTCATTAACACTATTTGATGGTAGTACCAGTGAACTATTAAAGCATATAGCGATCTTTAAAAAAATAAAAATAACTCCAGCTTAAAAACACTGTTGAAGAAACAATTCGTAGGAGCTACTTTTGTTGCATATTAAATGCACGTCCCCCCACCTCCCACCGACCAGACACACAAGCACACGCGCACGGTGTCTCAGCGTCATAAGCAACAAAAGAGCAAGGTAGAACACAATAGTCCCGGTGTCTAAATTAAAACAGTGTTCTTTCCCTTCGCGTGTCAGCACCTGTCGTTTTATGTGATGCTCATCAACTGCTTCCTTGTGGGAAAAAAACAGGCATGAGCAATTATTAAAGCGGTTGTGAATAACGCGCAAAGTATTAGGCGATATGGCTATTAAGTTAATCATTTTCAAATGATTTCAAGGTGTTGGTTGCTTGCTTTTATTAGATCAATAACCGTAAATGCTCGGGTAATAGTACAGCTGTACTGTACTATTACCCAAACGACAACATAAATTCTGTACATCGGCGATATTGACTTTCTTTGACCTAGCTTTGATTTGCAATATGGGCCTAAAACGCACCTGGATTCCTCGCAACACAGCACGACAGTTCGATTGCTATTCTTATTCTGCGTTGAATTAATACCGTTCTGTAAGAATATTGTGAGATTAAAGTGGCAGGTGTTATATATGGATTAAATGTGAGGGGGAAATTAAAAAGAAAAACAGAATGAGGAGAAACGTTATAAATTTGTTAGTAAGGCTTATACACAACCAAGTCTGAAGAAGACAATACAATACTACATGAGAGTTTCATTTTATTTGTCGTTTATCACTCCTTATATGTAAGACGATTTTATTTCCCTTTGAAAGTTCCTTCAAACAATTCCTTGAGTGAATGCTGATTAAGGCATACTAATGGGAAATGATAAAACTAACCAGGCACTTCTCAAATGCATTTTGCATGCATCTTCAAACACCATTAGCTAAGAGAATGTGTGATGGAGACTGCTGTTATAGGGATGCTTCCTGGAGCCGCAGCCAAAAGAATTTAAACATAGATCATATCATATATCAACCATAACGGAAAACCTGTCTAAATACTACACTTTGGACTATACGTAGGTCCTCTCCATTCAATTTACCAACAATAACTTTGCCTAATCCGTTAACCTGATCCGGATACATCCTCTGTGTCTCCGTGAATGTAGCCGGGGAAACGGAAAAACACGGGGCGTTTTTTGTCTGTACACAACGCGAGCCCGTGTTGACGGTCAGAATTTAGATGCGTTTTCCGACAGTGTAGGTGGTCGGCGAGGTTCATGTGTTTGAAGGCGCCTTTCCGACGGGAAACGGTTTCATGTGAAGGGTGCTGAGTGAGAAACGCTGGGGGAAAACACAGAGACAACAGGCGCGATGACACGCATAGCTTGCGTTGAAGTAATGAAGCACACTTCTGGTGCTTTTCCCCTCTCCAGTTATTGCACACTCCCTACCACTCAAAGAGGGCACTCTCCCTAAAAAACAGACTGAAGGACTGTATTAAAACTTCAGCCAACAGGACACCGAGAAGTATTTAGAGAAGCTGATTCAATTATTCTGTCACCAATACAATGAGCTGATTTTTTTTTTGCACTATCTTCATGAACTATGTGTAGTCACATCGTAATGTGAATATTTGAAATCTGATAAAAACTAGTAATAACCTAGCAGTAATCTTTAATGATTGATTCAAATTTGTGTCTTAGATTGTGGCTTAGATTGAAAATTGAAAAAAAAGCAGATAAGTTCTCCTTTGGAAATGTTCTTAATGGTTTGGATAGTGTAAGGTTTATTCATTTGCCAGACACTTTTATCCAAAGCAACTTACAAGTGAGACAGCGAACAAGACAAGCAAAAGGCCACATAAGGAGTGGAGGAGGTGTTCTGATCAGGTCTTTTTCTTTTATTGCAAAATTGCCTCTGACTCCCATGGCTGCCACTGGGAGCAGGCTGACTGGCCTGTTGCTTCCTGTTTGGGTTTGGCACTGCTTTTGTCTGCTTCCAAGTAAATAAGCATCTGTTTAGAACAAGCAGACTGCCTGATGGAGAGTGATACGGTATGGCTGGCACAGGACTGTACATAAACTGATGCTAAATTAAAACAGAACTGAATGAAAACCTTTGTGCAATGTTCACATGAAAGTTCTTTCAGGAAAAAATGCTTCAATACAGCAGGTCCGGACAAAGAAGCCCAGTGAATTCTTGGGACCTTTATTTTCCTTGAGCGCAGTGACCCCACAGGTTAGGGCTTCCTGTTCCAAAAGGGAGGCCTGCAGCCTTGGCAGTGTCAGCTCATTAGTGGACCGCATGGGCGCTGTGTCCACCGTTTACTGCGAACCTGATGGGAGGTCTGCCCACTCATTTGGCCTCCCCAAGGGGGCCGCTGGACGAGGGGCGGAAACGCCCTGACGTCAGCGGTTTGATGTGGCAGGGCAGGGCCCGACAGTGATGCGCTGAGTCAGCATGCCTGTATGTCTGTGGCCGTGGGACAGAATTCATTAACTGGACCCCTGTTGATGAACATGAGCACAGCCAAGCCGAAGGTCTGCCTGGCCCACAGCCATTCCAACAGGCTGCTCAGAGTTTTGTGAATGAAGTGGCGATCCCAGCAATGATTTTGCATGTAATGGAGATGACTGATGGTGGCCGGATACACATGAAAGAAGGCCCGTTCCAAACTCTGTGTCACTGTGAATCACAAGGAGCCGTCCAAACGGTTCATCAGGCTGAATGAACATGAATCAACAGACTGGAGCCATGTCAAATATTGTTAAGTTGCATGCTTCCCTGGAGATGGCTTCATGCTCTATTTGAATCAGCCAAGAAACAAAAAAAATCTGTCTCATGCTAAAATAAGCCTGTAGCTCTTCAGCGCAAGATGGTTCAGTCTGATACATATGGAGTGAGAAGCCAGGGAATTCTCATTTACTCTCAGGCCAGAAGACCACAGTTTATTTAACAGCTTGCAACGCTGAAACAAATCCAGTTTCAACTACAGATTAAACCAGAAATTGATGGCCGTGAACATACCAGATGGTTAATAACAGTGCACTGACCTAGTCCAGCTTTCTTCTTACTGATATCACAAAGACATTGTTCATTTGATGTCGGACATATTGATTCATTACTCTGCATTTCTTTCTTGATTTACACTGGGCTTGGCATTTGACAGGTTAAATCACCTCATCACATGTGCCCAATCACCTTGTTGACAAACAGGTACAGTAACTCAAGCGTATCACAGTCAGTCATGAGTTAGCAATGAATCAAATGAATCCCTGTAACACAGAGTGGACCAGGGTACCTAAAGCATTCTCCGCAGCAAAATCCACCCACCTAAAAATAAATTACAGATCTGGTCAAGTTATTTTAGTCCTCTTGCTGCAACAGGTGAAACGGAATTCTATTGGTTTCACACAGCAAATTTAAATTTTAAAAAATCAGGTCCACAGTTTGAGTGGTGTTCTTACTGAAATTGAACGTTTTACTTTTATTATTTGTTTTATTTGCACTGCACAATTTTAGTGGACTGTTCAAGACCATCCCTCTCCAGTGCTCTAGATTCAGTTTTTTTTTCAATCCTGGAGCAATCCAAGATTCCACACAGGGCTCCAGATAGACAGGACTTTTATTTGTGGCAATAGATAAAAAAAAAGTCCAGCACCAATCAATACACAAACTCCACACTAATATAAAGATGTGTTTATACATGTTTACAGTATACACCCTGTCACAGGAATAGCTCTGGATAAGCACTGAATGACTGATATGTTATTACCAGTCATGCCTACACTTTTCAGCATCATTGTATATGTGCATAAAGTCAGCTTGGAAACTGTGTTTCGTTGCAGGCTGTTGGACAATCAGCGCATGCCTTATTGGCCAGTACATGCCTGCAGAGCTGCAGGCCGGTGAGGGTGGTCACTGACCTGTAATCTGTTTCTAATCCACCTGGTCATTCAGATGGAATGGCCTAGTGGAAAGTTACCAGAGAAGAGGAGAGAATGGTGAGCATTGGTCCAAACTCTGGAGGATGATACAAATTTCAGTTGGCCTCTCTCCCGTGATCGCAGCGTCTTGAGCTGGTTGCCATGAAGAGGCATCAAAAAGGCTGAGCTATGAGTTATGCAGTCGCCACCTTCGAACAGAAAGGCGGCCCAGCTTAGTCAATGAAGGTCAGGCCTGTGGATGTTTGTCTCGGATTTGTCCCGCATAATCCCTCTGTCTCAGAGTGAGAAAATTACCGTAAAAGCGCTCGATCAGATCATCTCTTGAAAGAGATTGGATTACAGGGCCGTAATTCCCTACCCCTCATTACTTCAGATGCACCTTCAATTCCTCTTCATCTTCAAAGTCACGAGGTGCGGGCACGTCTTTGTCACTTACCTGAGGAGGAACATGTCTCCCTTTGTAACACAGAAGGACCAACTGTCAGTGACAAAATTCTCAGCTGTGCCTTCTGGAAGAAGAGAAGGCAATCTAGAACCCCTTGAGGTGTTACAATATGGACCTCACTGGGTCAAAGGCCATCATCAGGAGAAGGAGTTAAGAGAAGTCTCACTCCTCAGAATAGCATCATTTTCTTAGCTGCCATTGCCTGATACCACTAGTTTGCTGTTTACTGTGGGGTTCCTCAGACTACTGTATAGATTCATAGTGAGCATACATTAACTAGGGAGGCAATGAATAAGAAATGACTTTCAACCTTTTTGGATTTTGGTTCTTGAGATGAATAATTATAACCAGCAAGGTGAAATTGCTGTAAAAATTCACAGAAGAACATTTACTGTAACTTGCTGTCATGAGCTTTTCCCTTTTAAAAATTTTATATTTTCAGGAAGTTGACTCAAGGTTGGTTTCCTCTCATCACTGCATGAAGGTTGTCTTACTCATTCACTTTAGACAAATTAAACTGTTTTAAAAGCAACCACATTTATATAGACTTACTGTACTCTCTGACCATGTACCTTTAGAAAAATGCATGTACTAGGGAAGATGACGTGTAAAAATATTTCTCAAGAAATGGATATCAGCTAGTCAGCTTTATGAAGACGAACTGCTTAGTGCAGCTAGTCAATACCCTCCCACGTTTTAAATATATGCTTTGCCCAGGAAAAGGTAATATTAATTGCATGGTTTAATTAGAAATACATAGGCTCTCCAGGATTTTGTTTTTAAATGGTCATTATCAAAAAACTTTGATTTTGCTTCACCTCCACAGACAGACCATTTATGAATTTATTCATGAATTTATTCTCAGAGCTTGCGTCATGGTCATTCAGTTTGTGCAGCAAAGAGAAGGGCATGAGTGGCTGGGACAATTCAAGGTTCTGTACTTCAATAAGAACAGCAATACAGGCTTCACAGTAACTGATAACGTGATTGGAAATGTCCTGTTAAAAAGATACATCAGATAAACATACACAGTTCAATCCAATTTTTAATTAGAATTGCAGAGTCTTTTGTCACCATTTACGGTCATTTCTTGGTCATTGGTACCATTGATAAAAACACCAATTATACCAAATATAAATGCTTGTTTTATTTCTCAGAAGTTGGGAAAAAGTACTCCTTGTGAACCCAGTTATTCGATTGGACAAAAAAAGCAATGGTGAGTGTCAGCCATTTATTTGAGAGGGCAGCGCAGACGTAATATCACCTGTCATTAAGAGATGTGGTGAGGAATCTGCGCTCCACCTACACTACAGAATCATCATCAGTATTTTCTGCCCTCTGGTCGTTTGCCTGGGTGTCGGTGCGTGTGCAGCTGGACGGTATTCAGGGCGGTGAGCTGGCGTATTGTGCTTGTCACCGGTGGAGAGCATCCCTTTGTACGGATCCCTGTGAAGGGTCCTCAGCTGCCATTGAGATGGGGGCAGCTTACATGGTCTATGCGTTGCTCACGCATCTCATTAAAACCCAACCTCCCTGCCCCCCCGCCCCAGCTCCTCACCCACAGAGCTGCAAAGAGGACCACATCACACTGTTGAAACATTTACAGCCACGATTTTGTTTTATGTTACCCCATATTGCTGGTGCTATATCTATCTGTATCTATTCACTGTGCATGTGTTACATAATGTACACAATGTTCTAGAAAATAATTTACATATGAAACAGATACCAGTAGTGATATGACAGCATGACACAATATTAAGGATCTCAGCTTGATGGTTAGAGGTCAAATACTGAAGAGGGGCATTGCTGCTGTAAGTACTTAACCTGAATTGCTCAAGTTAATATCAAGAGATGTAAATGGAGATATAATAATAGATTATTGATGAATAGTGTCATAATGTAAACAGAGAATATTGTTTTTTTTTTTCAGAAATTATATTGTATATTTTTGTATGTAATAATAAAGGCGTTTGGAGCTCTCCTGGTTTGGAGAACTGAAGCAAATGGAACGGAATGGAAGTGGAAATAAACAAAAACTTTCTTCAAGGAAATCCCAAAAAAGGAAATAGAATGAAAACACTTTTTAATCAAATTGATATTTAGGAATTTTCACATTTATAGATAAAATGAAGAAATGGTCTTCCTTTATGGAATAATATCAGCACAAAAAAGATCGAAAGAAAACAGACCAGTGTTATGCTAGCAAGCATCAGGTCTCCTAGCAAGTTGCTACTAGCGACATACCCTCCTACCACCCGCCCCTCTCTTCAATTGTGTCCTCATTCTAAGAGGATGTTCACTCCCATGGACTCCTGAGTGAATCATGGCACTGTCCCGAGAGCCTGTCTGATGCAGTGCTAATACAGCTAGCTGCTTCTCAATTATTCACAGTACATAAGTCTGGCAGGGCAACTACAAGACTGCACTGGCCTTTCAATTGTCCCCATTCACTGCCCTGTATGGCTGTATAACACAGTGTCAAACTCATATTCTCAGGTCACTCATTTTCAACCCACTAATCGATGGACATTGATCTCAAGTCTTTGCAAAGGTTCTCTCTTTTATTCTACTCCAACAACACAATGCAAAATCAACAAATATTTCACTTGTATAAACACGTTAATTAATCAGCTAAACTGTCAACAGGTTGCTGAGAGAAATTTACTCAATATATATTATTTCTTTCAGGGTCTTGTATGTATGCAATGTGGAGGAATTGAATGAGTAAATGACACTGACATCATGAAGTTACCACAATCTAATGATTTTCTACAATGTGGCTTCAGGAAGGATGTATCAGAATGTTGATGCTGGATGACTGAATTGCAGGTTTCACAATCCAGATGCAGGAAATGAAGGGCCCAAATAATGTGCCATGTCGAATGAGCACAGACTATAGATGTTCTGCTCATTGTCAAACACCAACATTGTGAGGGGGCAGCATTTAGTTGTCATAATTAGAAAAAAAGATGAAAAAGGTTGTTCTTTACATAAAATATAAATAAAAGTCTTTCACTTTCAACATCAATCTTTTGTGAATGTTTTACTGTATCTTATGATTATTCCATGTTTTGCTCAACTAAACAGTGTTACATAGCACTTGTGTTGTGTCCTTGACAATAGCTGAGAAGGGCCATACAAATTAAGCATGACAGGAATCTGCAGAACTCAGTGGAAAATTGATTTCTCTCTAGTGTACAGGGTCTAGAAACCGATGGTTTTCCATCAGTATGAAACTTTCTTGTTATGACAGACTCCACACCTTGAAAATGTGGAAGTTATAGGAGTTGCCAAGGACAGTGACTGAGTCACCAAAGGCTTAAGGTTACATTTTCTTCTGAGAAAATCCTTTATGACTCACACCTACATACAGGGCCTCATTTACTGGTGAAGGATCATACAAAAGGTTGCTCCACTCTCCCAGCAACACAGGAGTAGTATTTGGAGCTCAATGTTGAGCAGGCAGAAGGGATATTGGAACAGCTGGCCTATAAAAACATGTATTCAATATCCTCTGTCTGACACAGTACACATTTGACAATGTCATCCTGGTATGACAACACAATAGGGAACAAGCAGTCATGCAACTATAGAAACAGAAGATAATTAAATCTCGGATTTTACCATCATTTTTAATGATCAATTAATGCCATCAGCATCAGTTCTGACATTTCATTTGAAGGGGAGTTAATGGGCAGTAAACCTCAAGGCTATTCTGTCTTCATGGTGTTCCTCACCTTGTACTTTTATTGTCATAGACAAGGGCACAAAATTGTCTCTGGAGCAGAGAACTTGTTTTGCAACTCAAGTTTAGGTGACAGTCTTGGACCAATAAATCAATATCAATTTTCCAGTTCAAAGACTTCTGTTGAAACTGATAGTGATCCCCTCCAACATTGCTGCTCTCTGCCAACTGTACCGAGCAGACATATCAAGACTTAACAGGGTAGGGTCTCTATCCTGATGCAAAATGTTGTATGGGGTTTGTATGACACTTTGAGTACCATAAAGGTGATCAAATAAATATCAAATGCTTGTTTTTGGCAGTTTCAACAATGTGTGTATGTGTGTGTGTGTCTGTGTGTGTGTCTGTGTATGTGTTTGTGTGGGTGGGTTGACACAACTGGCCCTGCATCCCAAGTGCTGAGCCTGGTCCATCTGCTGTGAGCCACACTGCAGTCAGTCTGGCCCAGTTCTGTTCTTCTCAATCAGGGGATTTACAGACACTCTGTCTGAGTACTGAGCTGTGAGGGATTGCTTTAATCTCACCTGCAGCCACTCGAAGCCAGCCCAAATACACTGCTGTATACCACACACACTGCCATGCATGTTGCCGCTTTACCAAATACACTTTCTCACACATCATGCAATATACGCCACGTAAATATCCTGCCTTACAAGACCCGCACAACAGGTCCTGCTTCTCCATGGAAGGGCACTCATTACTAGCCTGAATACAGTTGGTGGTTTGTGCTCATTACCTGGAGCGGAAGGGCTCTTGCATAATAGCTTCCCCATTTACACGACAGCAACAGCAGCATATGCAAAAAGCCAGACTAATGGGATTAGCACAGGCCAGTGACAGCCAACACATCCGTGGAACACCTGCTAATAATGTGGACGCAGTAACCGCTGCAGGACGGTGTTGACAAAAGTGACAGCGAGTCATGACATGTGTCGTGTGCGGTAAATAAAAAAGTGGCCCTATCAAAGCTCAGATAATGGAATTTTACTGACTGCAGGAACATAGCGGCATGGGGACTCGAAGCCTCCGGGTTTGTATAAACATTTAGGATGGGCCCATTTGAGCCGGCCCGTCGCTCCTGCCTAGTGATGAAGGATGACAGCTCTCTCCACCCAAGCATTGATAACCAACTCATTCAGTTTTATGATTTTGACTCAGCTTTCGATCTTTTTATAGTCATGACAGATTCATGGACTTCAAATGTACTTAGATTTATAGCCCTCAAGCACCAGACACTGTTGAGTTACCCTCAGATGGGGGTAGCAGTTTGGAGATAATTGGGTTTAGAATCAAATCCCAGGTGATCCTTGCTGTCATACCCTTGTGCAAGGTAACCTTAACCTTCCTGTTTTCAGTACATATCCAGACATATAAGTAAAACACACATGATTTACAGTACCAGTCAATAGTGTGGACAAACCTGATTAAGATAATAGTGAAGTTTATGCCTATGTATGAATTTCGTCTGGTTACTGCATATTCCTTTTGTGTTATTTCATAGTTATGATGTTTTTACTGTTATTCTAAAATGTGGAAAATAGTAAAAAAAATAAAGAAAAACCCTTCTGTAAGTATATATGTCCAAAGTTTTGACTGGTACTATATATTATACTCCATGTCTGTGCCGCCAGACCACTTCAATATATTCACTACACTGTATACTCAGACCATCTTCAATAATATGATGAGTCTATGTCTCACGTCTCACTGTATCTTTTCATTGGCTTCTCCTCTCATCAAAATTCAAGGCTTGGATGCTAGCCTTTCAGGCAGTCAAGGGAACAAGTCCATCATCATTACACCCCTGGGGCTCCCAAGTGGCTCAGTCAGTTAAAGTGTCTTCTCTAAGCACAGGCTGAGCCTTATGGCTCCAGTTTGAGCCAAGCTGTGTCATTAGCCAACAATGATAGGGGGCCCATGGTGGCGAAACAAATTAGCTTCACGCTGCCGGGGTAAAAATAGTCAATGTTGCTGCGCGAGTGCATTGAGGGATTATATTCGCTATGCCCCAGCACTCTGACTGACTCCACTGACTGACTGAGTAGAGAGGATGCTGCAGTGAGTAGAATTTAATGTGAATTTGACAGGGTAAAGGGAGGGGACTTACACACCAGAACAAACTCTACACACACAAACCTGCTCATCTGGCTGGTCTTCTTTTCTCCCCACAGACTCCAAACCTGTTCTTCCACCCCCCAAAATTTGGAAAAAAAACTACTTGTAACTATGAGAACTGCAGAACTGTTCACTTCCCAAAGATGACTACAGTCCTATGACTGTCAGAACTTGGACCTGTCCCAGCATCTATCATTGAGCCAATACTGTAAGTTCGGCTGACTTGGGATCAATTCCATTTTAGTGCTGTCAATTCTGGGAATGAACTGAAATTCAGTTCATGAGTTGAGTGCCCATCACTTTGTATGAAGATCTTTCCATTAATAAGTTGAATTACAATCCATTTCTTAAATTGACTCTGCTCTATGTGTTGTTCATGTTGCTAATATGATATGTATTTAATGTGTCTTGCCATATCAGCCTTGTAAGTCACTCTGGGAAAGGGTGTTGGTGGAATTATGACCGAAAATAATAGCACAAATAATATGCTGGCTTGAATGTAGACGTTTGCTAAACAATACAAGTCATGTAATATGACATAACTCAGGAGTTAATAATGATAAATAAGCTGCCGTTTGTGGCCGCCGTCAATTGGGGGAAATGACCTGATGTGTTCATTACCATGACGAAGCGTGTGTCCCTCTCCTTCCGCTTTCCTATCAGCATGATGAACTAACAGATAAATGGGGTAAGGGCGGATAGCAGCAGCAGGGGCACGCAGAGCCCCACCACCACCCCCCCGGCTTGGCCTGTCAAAGCTGTGGCGTCAGCAGGCTATTTCGGTGTGCTCGGGGAGTGTCTTTCCCGCCGTTTCTGGGTCCGGGTTGTGCAGAGGTGCATTGCGACGGTGTTGACATTAGATAGAGGAGCAGGCTGGCAGAGGAAATGATGTGAAGGGGCCTCTGATTACACCTGTCTGCAGTGTGTCTTTATTGAGCACCATTGCCAGGTGGGCCACCCCCCCTCCCCCCCACCATGCAGAGGGAGGGAGAGAGAGGTGTGTACGTGCTTTCCTGCACAGTACGCCGAAGCAGCACAGACTGCTATTTTTGAATGACTTGATGAGGGAGATGTACACAGATAGGGATTTTGACCCTACTAGTGGCAGTGAGGTTGCCTATGGATCATGCTTGTGACACAACTCCCACGTCTTCCTGTGACGCCTGTCACTGCCTCTGCATCCGTCTATTTGGGTAAATAACGCGTTCATACTGACGAGTAAAATGTGCCCAGGGGCGGGCCTCATCTCGAATGCGGGTTGTCCGGGGAAACGGGGTTTGACCACAATGCGTGTTGTCATGTCCACTTAGCAGCCGAACTGCACCGGCGCAGATGGGAACAGAGGGTGGGGGGGGGGAGGGGGGGTGGGGGGGGGGGGGGTGACTGACAGATGCTTACACTGCTCTTCATATCTGGATGTTGGCGGGGTGGTGAAGCAGGCCAGTAGTCACTTCTTATCAGCATCCACCCAGACTGACAGGCCGCCAGCGAAGTTCAGTGATGAGTATATAATACATTTAGCTGGCCCAAACCCTCTGCATGGGAGGGAAGCATTGGAGATTAGGGAGGTCAAGATCACTTTTTGCTGGCTCTGCTGCGACTCCAAACCCTCTTGCAGGCATGGAATGCAGCTTATCCCAGTCACCAGTCCCCATCTTAAGTGCAAGGAATCTAGCTGATGAACAGCTGAGAACAACTTCCTGGTAGACATGGCTACAGACTGTTAGACCATCAACTGTTAGGCACGGCTACATGCATCGTTCAGGCATGTGGAGAAGCCGCCTTCCCCCCAAAGTGCTGGGCTCATTGAACCCCGCTGCTATCTGCATCAGCAAGATCTTCCCAGGCAACCCTAGCACAAGGGTTGCCTGGGAAATAGTGGGTTGCCGTACGTGGTGTTGACTGTCAAAGTACGCCTGTGGAAGGGGTAAAGAAAAACCCACTTCAAATGAAAAGGTGGCTACGCCGAACAGTCCCGCGTCATAGGTTCGCATTTCCACGGTACAGCAATGAGGTACCGCATGGTCACATGATCAGATCCTCCCCTCCACTCCATCTCCCCCTCCTGCATTCACTTCCAGGCCTTATTTACATCAGAATGAGCACTCTGCATATCAATCTAGCCTTTAATTAAAAATCTGCTATATTCCAGCTGCCTTCAGAGGATGGGTGGAAATGCACAGGTTGTCCCTCACCACTCTGCTTGGGTAGGTGGGTGGGGGGGGGTTGCTGGGGTTGGTGACGGGCGGCATTTGGAAACCAAATGAGTTCATTGATCACAGAATGAGATCTTTCATCTAAATTTACCGCCCCTTGCGCGAGGTGACTGTTTCTCTCTGGTAAACACTTCAGCGGATGGAAAGAGACGTCCCATTGTCTTCCCACAGCATTGCTGATCTCACTGCCTTAGTCATAAAGAAGCAGTAGCTCCGTGCGTTTGAGAACTTTTGTCTCGCTAAAGCAATTGCCAGATAAGCAGCATCAACATGGCGTCAGGAGAAATGGCTCACTTTTTTACCTTTTTTTTGTGTGCCCAGGGTATGAGAGCTGAAACAAAGAGCAGGTAAGGAGACCATGCCTATTCTGCCAGCCTTAAGTCTGCAGTCAACAAACAAGGCAAATGAAATCCAGTAAAGAGCAGAAGCAACTAAAGCACACCCCTTGTCATCACAGTTTGTTCCCAAACCTCTGTTTGGCTCCAATTAGTACCTTGGTGATCAAAAAATATTCCAACCCGAGGCCAGATCAGGTCTTCATAGGCCAGAACAATTCATGCATTGGTGGAGCAGTCTCTTATAGTACAACACAAAAGCCAGCTCTTCCCCCAAAGCAGTTCGATTCCCCATTTCTCTCAGTGCACGTGATACAGTTGTAGCTGTATCTCTGAGCAACTGCATATATTGCTATTCACTTTAATTAGTCACTCCACACATGCAGCAGTCTGCAATTAAAAGGCAACTAGGATGGATCTATGGGGAAGTGACGCATAAGCATCGTGTTTTGAAGCAAGTTACAAGCATTTCAGCATCAGGTTTGTTAGGGACATTGCTCTGGTGGTTGATTGGTATTGCATATCAAATGAGATGGAGGGGAGATTTGAACATTTTTATATAATTTTTACAATAAGAAGTACATGTCAAAAAATTTGAGCTCATTTTAAGTGAACTACTACAGCCCCCATTCACTATGATGGCATGTATTGAATGCTCTGGATATTAAAATATTGCTATGAAATATTGTTTCAATATTTCAATATATGCAGACCATTTATTGTTTTTTCTAGTTTTCCTATGACGATGGTCATGTCTTTACATAGATCCATACATTAATAAAACATTTCAAACTTGCAGCAAATGTAAATAAATTCACTATTTATTCAATAGTTTCAACTATTACCACTCTGTATAGCCTGGGCACTCAGTATATCAGTCTAAGCAATAAAAAAAATGTAAAGTGTACCATATTGAAAGCTGAGTGCTCATGCCCTTGAGTATAAAAGGAAGTAGGTTATGGGGGTTGTAACCTACAACCCCCCCACCCCTGCTAAAAGAAAAACTACTGTATTTTGAAACCTAAATGTTGGCAGGTATGGGTAGGGGGAACCCCCCGATTGCCACCGGGTATTTCGCACACTGGTTATGATGACTACAACCAATAGAACACACAGAATATGTCAGATGCAAACAGACAAAAAAGAAAAGCAAACAAGCAAACATCGTAAGGGGGCAGTCCATTTTTAGAGACCATTTTAGGTGGGATAGCCCTCTGTCAGCATGTTGCTTTCATGGTCACTAAAACAGAATAATGACTGGAGTCAAGGGTTTTTTAAAGAGACTTTAAAAAACCCTTTAAATACATATGTACACACTGCACAAAAATGCAGTGGCTGCTTGGATTGGCATGAAACATCAACAATGGCAACTAAAACAATATGAATAACAATAATAATAGACTATACTTATAAGCTGTTTTTCATGATCCCAAAAGATACTTCAGGGTGTCAGATTTAGGGAGACAGAGACAGAGAGAACATAAATATTGACCATAATGCTGCACAAAAATAGGCATTTCAACATTTTAACAGATAATTTTAACTGTTTTTTTATTATTAATAAAGCACAGTTGAAATTTTAATTTTTAAAACATTTCACTTATTCACTCTTGAGATACCAAAACTATCTTTGTTGTAAGGCATCTAAAAGTCTTTAATGTGAATGTTGTTAAGATGTGTCTGATTCTTGGGTTTAAGAAATTTCTGTCAAAATCAATCTTTTGTGTTTGTGTTTTGGCAGGGCAGGAGAGGTAGAGAATAATGCATTTAATGCAGAGTTAGGCCTTAGATGTGTGCAGAGAGAGGGAGATGAGGAATGAAAGGAAATGTGCTAAATGTAGTGGTCAGACAAGGAGAGTCCACTGACCACAGCAATATACTGCATGTGTGTGTGCATGTGTGTGTGTGTGTGTAAAAATGTCAGACCAGCATTACTTTGGTTCAACCTGAAAGCAACATAACAACTGTTAACAGCATGTGTGACTTGTGTTGCTGACATAAAAGGTTACTGAAGTTTGAATTCTCTATATAAAGAGAGAATGAGATCTTTGTATAAAGAGATAATGAGATCTGTGAATGCTCAGATCTTTTGTCATGTTGTCATGCGTGACATATTCATGAGAAATTCTATATTGTTTCTGTGTGTGCACTTTAAATGCACAAACTGTAATAATTTGAAAAGTACAGCAAAAAGCAAAGAACACACAAAGTGACTCAAACAAAATGTTAATGATTATACATTTTGTTAAAGTGTGTGATGATACTGGAATGACACGACACAAAGAATTCCAAAATTCAAGATCACAGTCTTTGGATAGACTTGCATTTGCAGGTCAACGAGTCAGTGCACACTCACAAAGGGAAAAAATAAAACAGCTCAGGAGGACATGAAGTCACTGAACTAAAAGAACAACCGAAAATTAGACAGACAACTAAATCAAAGAACCCAGATGGTAAAAACCTTGACCTTATCTGGTTTTTTGGGGGTTTTTTTACTGCTTTTTTTCTGGCACTTTGTCTCACCTCATTCTCCCTCATTTTAAAATTTGGATTTTAAAATGATTTTGAAGTAATTTGTTAAATAACTGACAGCAGCACTTTGATAAATGTTGTGCAGGCAGATTATGTAAACTAGATCATTGTGAAACAGATTGGGACATGTGCTAGTGGTGTTAAGTAGCATGTGTGTTCATTGACATTGTGTCTGTCAAAAACAGTAACATGATGGATGGATGTACAAAGGCTAAATGGCCACACAGCCCCTTGTACACTTATGTAATAGGTTAATAATCATATTTTCACCCATCCATCGTTCTTAATTTCTACTGGGCCTGAATCTACCCAAGCTGGATGATCACAGAGAAGGGAAAATGTCTGGTGACAGCCAGACACAGTGTAAAACAGACTCAGTATAAAAGACACCTTTGACTATAATGGCAAATTAATTTTATTTAAGCCCTGTAAAATGTGCAGTTTGTTGTGTAACGCATATCAGTATGTAAGTGTATTGGTTACATTAGCACATCCATAAAAAAAAAATCTGTATAATATACCAGGTCAAAAATTTACATTTGCATGAATGTGAAACTACCTGTTAAAGAAAAATGTCTGTTTCATTGACAGGCACTTAAGTTTCACTTTAGTGACAGCAATATAATTTTTTATGGCTTTCCTACCTGTTTCCTATCCCTCCACAGTTATAGCTTGTTGAACACATAGCCCACAAGACACATTATACTTTCCAATGATACCTCTGTTTATGTACGTTCAAACTTTTTCCTTACAAAAAATGGTTTATTCCAGGTTTGAATGTCCACTTACATTCTCTTTTTCTTACTGTGAGTATTACCTACACCCTACCAGAGCTATAAAGAAAACCTTTATCAGCAGAATTAAAAACAATGCCACAGTACTAGCTCTGAAATAAGGGTGCTTGTGAATTATGTAGGCTAATACTGTAATGAAAGTAAACATTCTGGGTAGCAAGAAACTGGTGTATAAGTATATCACTACATGGGGCTGCGTATAATATGAGCAAGGGATTGTGGGTAACAGCTTTCCTCACAACTGAGACACCTTGTGTTTCAGTGCTATGGTCCCAAATGGGCAATGACTGATGCCGTCTAATGAAAGTGCTCGATCTGTGTTGTCTGCTGATGAACCCTGCCCAGGTCATAGACTGATTAAACTCCACAAGTGACTCACACTGAGACTTAGCAGGCTGGGGGGGACACTGGCAGCTTTGAACTCCTGTGGGAAGTGTGACACATCCTAGACATGCAGGGACAGGACAAACACACAGGTTTATATAGACAAATAGGGCAGGGACACACAGCAGCAGCTAAGACAGTCAGGCACTGAAATGTGCAAACAGGCAGAACCTGCGTTGTGTGCAAGGCAAACACTGACCACACACTTAATTAAACCCCTTCCATTTATTGAGTTGAGCTTGAGCTGGAAATAACCCACAACTTGCGTTTGTGGAAATTTTCTTGAGTCCAGGATGTCAGTCACGATAAGGTTTTTAAGAATGTCACTTGCATACAGGCTGAAGATTCAAGCTAAGCTTAAACTGGGGAAGGCATAAAGGCAGCCATATCAACAGGTATGACAGCTACTGAACTGTATTTCTGGAAGAAAATTTAAAACAGGTATGCTGAGAGCTAGAGAGGTGGAAAGATACAGAAAGACTTAGAGACAGATACAGGCTTGAGGGAAGAATCATTATATGGGAGCCAGAACTGGAGGGGATATCTTGGATGGCCTACTTTTCTACAAGTACAACTGTGAAAATGTTTGTTTATCTCTGCCCAGAAATTGTAGACTGTGCTGCTCTGATGAAGGCATATTTTTGTTTCAAGGACTTCTTCGATCGCACGATTATCATTAAAATCTTTAATCTTTAATCTTTATAGACATTATCAGCCCAAAGAAAAAACATATTTGAAATTTGGAAGGTTTCCATAGACAAGGAGGATGATGATGCAGAGTTGCTGTTGATCTACACCTCCGTTCTGAGGATGGCAGATCCGGGCTACCCTCCGTCTTGTCTAAAACTGAATGTTATATGCCATGCTGAAATGACGCAGAACCTGCACCTATTACTTTTTCAATAGACATGGATAGTGCACTTATTTAAGCAAATGGGTTAAAACAGCAGTTCAAATGGCATTATTCTTTGGCAAATCTGGTATCCTTTTAGGTAAACAGGAACTGTTTGGCAATTGCTCTGTAATTAACTAGTACATCTGTGGTGAGATGGTATAGGTTGCCAACAAAAGAACATCATTTTGTCATCTCTTGCTGTTTCTATGAAAACGATTGGATGAAATCTTTCTAGCTATATTTCTGAAGACTGCTAATAATTCATCCTTGTAGTTCAAAGGGAAGTTGGCTAACCCTGCTTTTCCTCAATAGATAAACTTAAGTCCCTCATCTTTTAATTTTACAGATGATGGATACGTTAATAAAGTATATGCAATTGATGTGTAATAAATGTGGATATGTAATAAAATAATAACTATAAAACTGCATAAAATCCACTTTCCTCTTTTTTCTCCCCCCCTAGATTTTCAAAACAAATAGCGACTTTGGGATAATTCCAACTTTCTGGTAATTCCAACTACAACAAGACATACTGTGGCAGTATGAAATAAACTGATATAACACGTGGCACGGGACACACAGCTAAAACGATATATAATTTACTAATGGCTGTTCCTGAAAATGAGCTTATTTACAGTGGTCAAAACACCCCTCAGAAACCAGCCAGCTAGCTAGCTAACCACATTTCTTGTTTCTTATTCCACATATTCAGAACAGCCTAAAACTGCACAGAAAACCATTTGGGTTACTATATGTTATTTATCCTTTTATAATATAATTATAAATATAATTCATAATTTTCCAGCACACATTCTGAGAAATCAATAATCTGTAGATGCTCATTCATAGCTATTTTCCTGTCAAACAGTAAATAGCCAAGCATTTCAAGTATTGACTTTTAATTTTCCTGTCATTGTTAATGTTTCCAGTTTTCTTGACCAAACCATTCTGTGGAAATCAGGTAAAGTCAAACATGTATTTATTTTAAATGTAAAGGCTGAAAAGCTCTAGTGAAGCAAGAGGAAATTATCTAAGTATTATTTAAAATGTCTGCTCTTTCAGTCAACACCATGACATAGTTTGTAAGCAGGCCGACATAATATCAAAAAAATTCTCCATGTTATTGTAGCTCTCATGAAAATTTAGATCCAATCACATCCCAATCACTAACCTGTGGCTAGTTAATTAGCTGCAGTTAGCCAGTGAAGTTTAAAGATATTAAGTAGCAAGTGAGCTGAATATATGAAATGTATGTTTTATAGATTCAGTGGACCAAGATAGGTGAATAGGCTGTGTCAAACCTTGTTTCTAATGTAATGACCTAAATGTCTCCCTCTGAAATACCTTTCAAGTTTAGTTTAGTTTGTTTTTTTTCCTTGAGGACAAAAAGGTTAAAATGACTGGCTCCCTCATGTGTCTGTAAGTGGTAATGCTGCAGGTTATGCTAAACCACAAAGCAACTCCTCTACAAGAGAGTAAAACAGCCATTGTCTGAACATACTGCAAACACAATGGACAATGAGAGAGCAGAAAATGAGCACATTGCTCAGTTGTGTCAAGATTGTTGGGAAGTTTCACATATTAATGATAAGTCCACGTATAATAATGATAATAATATCAATTTGTGCAACACTACTCGCACAACAAATGCACATCCATCCCATTGTGCATCACAGTGCAAGTCAGACAAGCATAACATTTCAAAATTAATAACAGAAAACAGCAATAAAATCCAATAGTGAAAATGGTGTAAAACAAATACAAGTAAATACGTGCAGTGATCATTTAGGATGTTCACATTTGGAATGAAATAATCCTATACAATAAATGAAATCATTTATTAGAAATAATTTTAACAAACCAAAATGCAAAGGGGTGTAGCACATTTTACAATCAGAATGTAACACGGGGTTTGACAGTGCGTTATTTGCATTGCTGACAGGAGCTCCCTGGCCCAGTCTTTCAGTGCAACCGTGGATGAACAAAAGGCACCTGGCTTACAACGTGAGCCTCTTGCTATGCTCACGCTCAATCACAACGTGATTGTCATGATGCCCAGGCTATCACCATAGCTTGTTCACAGGGTATATCAAGCATAAAGAGCTCTCACGTCCATTTCACCAAGCAGCAGGAATTCAAGGAGCCTGACAGCACTATGCACTGGTGCGTTGCGCTGTGGACAGAATACAGAGTACCGAGCCATGTGCACCGCTATACAGGACACATCGGTGAGCAGCGGTCCAGCGCAGCTTAACCATGGATGAGATATTGCTCTAACACAGGACAGAACTCCTGATGAGGTTATGGCTGATGAAGACCGCAATGAATTTGAGGGTGAATTTGCAGGGAAAATTGAGCAGAATCTTTGAGCTGGCCAAAGAGATCTCAGAAGGCATAGGGGCAAAACACAAAAACAAAAACTCGAAATGCAAGGACACACATACAATTACAAAGGACACAGACAGAAAGACGCCCCATTACAAAACTGCATGATACTGACACAAGTATCAACAAAATCTTTTTACACCTAGTCCGCTGAAGCGGTGGTACAGACATCACCCACCTTGTTAATTACTAAATGAGGTAAAATGCTGGAAATCTGCTTTATTATCTAACTAAATTAGAAAGCAAATTCTACAGAACTCCCAAAAACATGGCAGTTGCTGATCTGTACACTGGATGCATGATGTATGATATATGATGCTATTCTGCAACGAAGAGTGTTTTGTACATGTGTGTGTTTTTCATTTCATTTTTTTTTTCATGTGTGTATTTTGTGCTGTTTGCATGACTCCTTTTTGTATTTTTGTTTTCATTTTTGTGTTGGTTTCACTGATTTGTTTTTCACCTCTGGGCCACTGTAAAGTAAAGACACAGAAGGGTTTATGATTCAAATGAACACTCTGGTTATCATATGTTGAGGACAATGTGTCCCTGAAAACACATCATTTTATTCCTATTTGGGGGGCCAGTACTCTGCCAAAATTGCACAAAGTCATTCCTTCAGTGACAAAGAAGTTTCAGACAAAAAACGAATGGACATACTGCTCCGCTTTGCAACTTTGGAATGCCTGGCCTACATGTGGTGGAATGAGATTCTCGGCATGGTCAGAACAGCACAGTTTCTGACCATCTTCCTCTAGACTGAAGATCCTCTTGACGAATCTTGGCTTCACCTGAAGCACATGCCTTTCTGCAGAGCACATTAGGGCAATGATCTACAGCTTGAAATCAGCTGCTGTTCAAGCTGTAATTATTGTAGCACACAAATGCTACTAGTATTGCAAACTCTTCACTATTTTAACAATGCCATAAAACATGTGCTGGACAAGAGACACCAGTAGGCTTTGTGTTATAGGCTCTCCGAATTGCGTGCTCCGGGCTAGGCTGTGATTACTAGTCAGCTACTATTTTGTTAAAGTTCACCGTTAAGACGTGAAGGATGCATTATTTGTGTGTGTGTGTGTGAGAGAGAGAGAGAGAGAGAGAGAGAAAGAGAGAGACAGAAGTCATGTCTTTAATGAAGGGTTACTTGTTTTGCAGCTATTCAACAATAAAGAACACTGTTTGGAACAATTCGTCTGTTTATTTAGTAGCCTAGACCCAGATGCTATTAGGCTAAGATACAATAGGCTAATCCTTGCAATCAATGTATAACGCTAACGTATGGGCAAACAGCCCAAAAACGAAATAGTGCAACACTGCTCACTTTGCTGTAGCCTACGGTGGCTCATGCAAAACCTTGTTGTGTACACGCGTGTCTGTCCTTTTTGAAACGTGCAATAAATAAGAAAACGTTACCTTTTACTCTGTGATATGGATGCCATTGCTATATAGGCTAAAGTTGGCGGTTTGCGGGTCAGGTCAGGTTCGGGTGGTTGATTAGCGCATATTTTTGTGGGTTGGGTGGTGCGGATTGGCTCTCATAACGGGTCGGGTGGGTGCGGGTATTACAAAAAACCCTGACCCACGTATCACTACTGTCCAATGTGTCAATATGATCTTCTTAAAGTGGTATAGTCCTTCATGGGGGTGCCTCCTATTGAAGATGGGGGGCCTATTCTGAGCTAAATCCATTAAACCTCTCTGAAGTCACCTTTTACCCTGAGAAAACTGGAGCCACCTCTCAGGAGATCTGCTTAGCTAGTTTGAGTGTGAGTATCTGTTTGTTTGCGAGTTTGTCCAGTGTGGGGGGCAGATCTTACCCCCCCCCCCCCCCCCCCCCCCCCCCCCCAACCTTTACAACTCCTGTATTCAGAGCTATCATCCTTGACCTCTGCCCCCCCACAAACACACCCTTAAGCCTGCCTTTACTATCTCAGCAAAATGTTAGGAGATTACCAGCCTTGTGGTGGCCCTTACGGAAATTAGTAGTGATTGATCACGTGACTGGTCTTCCCCAAGCCTGACATTTTGCTGGGGTAGAAAAGGGTAGCTTAATAGTGGAGGATCACAGTGAGGTCAAGGTCAGTAGAAGTCTCTGGGGCAACTGCATTAAAGTTAATGTCACTGACTTCCAATGGTACTCCATTCAATATTCTATTGGCTATGTAGAGGCTCAGTGACCCCCCAAACTGCAATCCCAGCACGTCACAGTGAGGCTAAAAAAGGGGAGAACTCTATAGCCTATTTTAATGATCTATAACTTTGGCTAGGAAGATCTGATTTTCTTTGCATTACAACAGTCTGGTTTAGAGGTTCCCTACCCAGTTTTGGATTAAGAAGGGAAGTTCAGAGACTGAGAGATGGCTGAAGGTGAAGATGAAGGAATAAATGGAAAGCAATGTGTACATAGAGCAAAGCACAATTGGTCACTGGTGCACCCACTCATGAGGTCCTGCAATGCGGGTCTACATGTTGGCTGGCTCCCTGACAAACTGAGCACTGTCAACCCCAAAACAATTTCAACATATATCCAAAAACAGGATTTTTGAAGTGGACTAACAGGCTCTAGTCACAATTGGCTTTATATGCCCTGCAACATTCATATGAATATTTCTGGATGTGCAAAATAATGGAGTAGAATTCAGTTTTCATTTTTATCTTTAAAAGGAGATATATTTGGACTGGCAATTAATCTTAACGGTGGGTGTATTTAATAATATCACTTGCAGCAGAATTCCACAAGAGGGCAGCAGAACCCACATAATTGCTGTACATGCGTATGGAACAAGCCACCCAATGATTCATACAGCATGTAGAGCTGGGGTCAATTCGATTTCAGTTCATAAAATGAATTTAATTTCCTGAATTAACCAAAATGAGATGGAATGGAACCCTAATGGAGCTCTATTTCTAAGGTCCAAAGAGTGAGGAAATTTCCACTGAGTGTGCTTTAAACTTAAACTTAAATGCTGTGTTTTAAGTAAACAATTAATGTTTCAAATGCAAATACATATTGAGTATTAGCTATAATTGGACAAACAACTCATATTTTCACTGTAACATGCAAAGGCCTTACAGTTACCTTATAGTTCCCTTTCTTGTATTTTATTTTCTGTTTTTAGTTCATATAAGTATACACAAATGCATTTCACAATTATTTATTTTTTATTTATTTTATTTATTTATTATTTATTTATTCATAATTTTTGGTTTTTCCTGTCCAGGGTCCCTAGAAACATCAGCACAGTATTTAAAATTTATAGTAATTGAATAAGGTATTTTTGCACTGTTGTTTAAGCAGATTTCTGCTCTCTGTTGTAAAAGTCCCCTATGCTGCATAATGTTCTCTAAAAAGTCATTTACTGTGGGTGAAGAAAAATATGCTATTGATTATTGTATGCATTCTTCATTCATTGCTGGTTACAAATGATTTCAGTAATGGGACTTTCCCACATGTAAATTCCTGCATATTGTCAACATCATTGGCCCCAGAGGAGATCCTGAGAGTTGGTGAGTTCATCTGGGGTTCACCAGTTTGGGAGGTCTGCCTCTTGCAACTTCTGGATTTTTTGGTTTTTCAGACACTCACACAGCACTCAGGTTACGCTAGCTATTCCTTTAACAAGCAAAGGGTAGCTGGGTCGTAGCGTTAGTTCAGCTTCCTGTGTGGTGTCCTTTGAGGGGGGAAAAAGGGAAAACAAAATCCCAGCCCAGACAGAGGCTAGAAACAGAAAGGCCATGAAACCACTTTTGGGAACTGACAGGGCACAAGTGACCTCAAGACGGAGATCTATGACTCACAACAAACAAGAAAAGTGTCGGCCAATCTGTATCTGCTACCAAACTCTCTGTTTTGTCCATTTATGCTATAACAATTTTGTTCTTCTTTCTTTTCCTGTCAGTGGTTCATCCTCCTTAGGCTTATCTGAAAGGGAGGGTGCATCTATCTGCGTGATGACACCAGCTGCACGTGCCAAATAACACAACAAAGAGAAAGAGTGCATGAGTGTGATGTATCTGTGACCCATTTCTAATATAATCATTCTACCAAACAGTAAGCACAACCAAATATGAGATGCACTCAGATCATTTCCTTCCTAATGAAAACTTTATCTGTTGTTGACACAGCTTTACCGATTTGGATTTTTGGATAAGATTGCATTAAAATATGACAATCCTGTGGGCGGTTAATAATATTCCATTCTCTGTATTCAATGAATTATCAAAATATTCTTGACATTCTCCAGAGTGAAATTTACCAGAGAGAATCAAAAACCAAGGAACTAAGGTCCAATTGTCAAAAAAGTGGAAACGTATTCTCTGACCCTGGTCAGTTGAAAAAAAAAAAAACATGGAATAGAGTGTAAAAGAAACGAAACCTGGAACAGTAGCTCGCAAAAGCTAATAAATGAAAATGCCCTTCAGTTCACCACTAAGTCCAGGAACTGTTCGGCGGTTGAGGAGATGACCGCTGGCTGCCTGTGGTGGAGGGTGAGGAAAACTGAATATAGTACGTGATTGGGGAGTGTGACCATTTACAGCCCCAGCAGAGATAAATATATAACAAATAAAAGAGATGATAAGCAAGGAGAGGACCTATGATCACCAAAGCGATCCAAGATTGTTCTGCCCCATTAACAGCAGGACCCAACCAAATCACCTGTTCTTAGCCCCAGAATTTTCAAGACCCAAAAGCTAACTTCCACCTATGCTATAGGGTTTAACACTGAGAGTGCCTGATTCCCTGACCAAATTTGCTGGGCTATTCCAAAGAGGAGGGACTGAGATAAACGTTAGAGCGACTCAATCATGCTCATGTTGCTGTTTCCATGACCATGATAAACTGAAATGAACCCATGACATAAACTTCTTAACTAAGACAGATACTGTAGATAGATGTTTGATAGGAACAACATTAGGTTGTCCAACTCTGAGGCCATTATAGCTTCTAGGTAACACAGAGTATCATATTAGTTTGTTATTAGGGTTTTTATTAAGGATTTTATGCTGAATATTGTTTATTGACAAGTTAAGCTTTGCAGAGTGTTATACAAGGTTAAGGCTGTAATTGTAATTTCCAGTCACGGCTTCACTTTCAAAGACATAGGGAAGCATTTGATTCAAAGAAATTAATCATATACACCATTCAAGTACACTGTGATTATTTACTTTGCATTGCTCAGGACACTGAATATGATTTGCTGTTTCACTGTACAAATCATTACACAATTAACAAAATCTCACCATAAGCAATGGATATTTATTAACTGATGGCCACTATTAATATTTACATTTGCATTGGTTGACTCTTTACCTTTCATCTTGTGGATGTTAGTGTGATATAGGATTGGTTAAGACTAATCCATAATTAGGCTGTACATTCTATTCTACATGTACTGTGTGGTTCGGTGCATTTGGTAAATCACAACACTCACCTGTCAGACACCATAACGGTGACTCACGTCAGGCATGGATTTGATGGTGCATGTGCGCACCATAAAGGAAACATGAATTACTTGTACGTTGACAATTTGATTTGTCCCTCAATTTCGTCATTGTGTAAGACCAAAATATAGCGCGATTTCCTTAACTGTCTATCCTCGTATCTCACCCAGATGCAACGCCATGCAGTTCAGAAATCTGCTGTATCATGGTAGCTCGGGGGAAATCCGTTCTCTTCTAAACATTAAAAAAACCTCCAAATCGTAAGAGCGTTTTCAACCACAAGACACAGGGGGCAGTACAACGCCTCTGAATCTACATCAGACAGACGACTGTGTGTACAAATGCTGTTTTAATGCAAAAAAAGAGCATAAAGGCTTGATTTTCAAACCGTCTTAGGCTGGCAACTGAAAAGGCTGACTATGAAAAAGTATTCCAATGAGAATTCTCACTGTGTAATGATAATCTCGTGGAAAACGGTAGGCCCGCTCTGTCAATTCGGGGAATTTGTTCGCCACCCACTTTACTGACAGTTGAACCGTTGCTATGGAATCTTGACCTTGTGGGGGAGGAAGCACAGACCAACAGACAAGGACTTTTAAACATGTTTTCAGGTAGCTATGACAGTCAGGTTTCCAATGAGTAAATGAAAATGGTATATGAATGTTGAGAAAAGGGCCGTTTGACAATTTAAGATGAGTTGATTAACTCGTTGTCATAGTTGCAGACCGCTGCTTTTTGGATGGGTCACTAGGTAGCGAGGGCGCTCTAATATTATAATTGGAAGTGGTACGTCAATCTATCGATATGACCCAATTTTAATAGATTATAGTATAGGCCTATAGGCCTCTATTTCCCATATATCATGCTGTGACGTGGGCATATTTGCAAAGAGCCTATTACACATCCATGACTACTGAATGTTTTGAAAACACCGCGGTGTAGCCAAATGCTAAAATTTTGCCAGTTTTTTTTTTCCTCTAAACAAACCAATCCTTAGCCACCGCTGCCTTTAGCATACCGTTAGACTGCACAAATTAAATCCAGCTCCGTGCTCCGCCCCACGTTTAGTCTGCACCCTCTTTTCCCTCTGTGTTCTCAACTTCTCTGGTATTTCCTGCCATTGCCGCGACCGAACAGCTGCATGGCTGTGGCTTTGAGATGTTAATGACTTCCACTGGCCCGCTATTTGTCTCATACCGCCACTGCGACCGTCGCAAGCGGAGCGCCGCGCTACTCCAGACACGTTGGATTGTTGCTGTGATGTTCATGTGATTTTATTTTTTCCCGTTTTAACCGTTCGTTATTTTCTCCTTACCCTCGATCCTTGGTGCTTTCACGAAGAACCTTAGATCGGCAGTATGAACATTAGCTATCCAAGTAACGATTGACTACCGTGCGATTCCACCCGTAGTGTAACAATCATTAGCCCGAATAGCACGTTGAACTTGATGTGCAGGAGCGATCCCCAGCAGTCTAAAGAGCTGCTGCGCTACGAGGACCGAAAGTGGACAAGATCAGTATCATCAACTTTCACTGCCAGGTAGCCTACTTTAAAGCGATGTTTTGATGCTATTTTCTGTAGCAGGCACATGTGACAAGGTATAGATAGCCACGACTTTAGCTCTGCTTAGGAATGTCGCACAGAATGGGAGAAAATGCAATGAAAAAATTTGTGTATCGCTGACAAGAAACAGTGCCGATTTGGTTATTACAGGTGAGTTATGTTATATTTCCCTAAGTGGGAGTGTGAAATACACTTGTAGCTAGCTCAGCTTGTGAATTTATATGGATTCAACAGTGTGGATATGACATATAGTTTGTACATCATTCTCTTTTAGATGATACTAGCGTTATGAGTACTGTCGCTAGTCTAGAGATCAACCCCAGTGTGGTCACCGAAACTTAGCCCTCTAGCTGACCACAACGTGTCCAGTCTTTAGTCTGAATTATAGTAATTGGGAGTGATACGGAGTGATTCGATCTCCGTATGAAAAGAAACTCATAGCATAAAGGCTAAACGCTATGTGAAGAATAGTATGGTTATACCGATTCTTGAAAATCTGCAGAATTGGCGAAGCCGGGGCTGGCACACAACGTGAGTTTTGAAATCGGAGAACGGTACTGTGTGTCACCACCTCAGGGTTATATAGCCAAGCTGTTTACAAAACAGCAGCCAACGAGCAAGCCGTCAGAAGCAGTGTTTTAAACGGGCGAACCGAGTAATTGTTAATGTTTAAAAATCGGTCAGTTGTCTGATTTTAGAATAATTCGTAGATATTGAAGCGCTGACAAAAAATTCACAATAAACTTTTCTAATGCAGTATATTCACGTAACAACGGAAATTTTTTGTGTAGTCACTGTTGCCTTCGTTATTCTTAAGTGGCCTCAGTCTGTCAGCCTGGATACTTTATGTGTGTGTACGTTTAGATGAGACACAGCATTAAATATCAGTAAAGCACAACGTGCTGTGGTGCATACATAATTCATTCCTGCATTTATGTTGTAGAGATGAGAGCTGGATTTCCAGCATGTTTGTGTTTCTGGTTGTTGTTTTGTATGCCTCCGGAGACTGCAGGTGCAAAGTCCGCTCCGTCTCTTGCGAGTTTTACACCTCAAGCTCCTGCAGTTTAATGCTCCAGTCAATGTGGTCTCCGTTTGTGCCATCTGCAGTTAAGCTCAGTGGAGTTGTCTCGCCCATGTTCACTCCATTTATCTGGGTGGCTGACTGTAAATCCATTGAAGTCCTGTTAACGGTGCCGTATTTCAGGTGCTGGCACAGCTGTGGGTGCTTCTTTCTGTTTATGTGGGTTCTCCAGGAGGCGGCCAAGCACTGTGGTGTCAGTAGGCTTGTTCAAGTCCAATGGTTATTATACCAAAGCAACGCACGCTTGTGGGACCTTGTGGTTTCAGGATTTAGCAGTGTGCAACAGAGATGTACTGGGTAACTGTAGAATCGTCAGCACCATGAAATGTGAATAATGACAGCAGTTCCCAAACCATGGTTCAAGGATTGGTCTGTGACGGATTTCCACTTCTGTTCTTACGGTGGCATTTTCACAGTTTTGTTGTTGTTGTTGTTGTTGTATTACAGTAGCAGCACAGGGAAGACAAATGTAAATATACCCTAGAACAATTTTATTGAAATTGAAGTAAATCTTGGATTTCAAAAAAAGTATTTATACATTGTAGAATATACACCATTATCATAATGTTACACCCATTAAAGCCCATCAAGAACATCTGCCCATCTCAGCTTGAAACTGATGAAAAGAAGATAATCTTTGCCCTCTAATACCACTTCAGTAACCCTTATATCTGTTTCATTGTATAGAGGTCAGGCCAAGGGTCTCTTTAATCCAAAGATGAGGTCTTTCCTTAGCCAACAATGAAATGCCAATACACCTGGTTGAAATAATAACAGTAAGGCAATAAGGCCAAAATATGAAGACATTCTCAGAAACCAAACATAATAACACCAAACTATAGGTACCCCATGAGTTTGCATGAAGGTGGGATAGTCTGAGCAGAAAACCCAAAATAAATACAAAAAACCCTGACATATATTCAGACATTTTCAAACCCAAAAGAATATAGCCTCTTTTGTTTTGTCAGCTACTCACTCTTTCATCTGATTTATATTTTAGACTCTAAAGAACTGAATCAAAACAAATTAAATCTGAAAGCACTATAGGCTTTCTTGTGCTTTTTGGCATTACAGTCTGTCAAAATGATATTAATGTTGGGACTAACAGAATTGACTCAGTCGATTCCAAACTGTCACCGAGACTGAGGTAGCCAATTATTTTATGTCTTGGTCTTTAGTCACACCCATTGTCTGGAAATGCATGGTCTACAATATACAGCCTTCAGCTGCATTTTGTGATGTGTGGGACTGTGTAGTGTAGGATTGTTTGGACACTTTCATGGCACATTCCCTGTCAGACAGAAATGACAACCTAAGAGGTAGCAGCTCTGTTGTCACTTTATATATGAAATAAGACTGAATAAGTGAAATCTTGGTAAGACTTTAAACACTAAAATTCACTAAATTATCTAGCTAAAAAAGGGAACAAAGCACTCAAAGAAGCAAAAAAAAAAAAAAAAAAAAACTACTGGGCGACCAGTAGAATGTTTGAAGTGAAGCGTCTGGTGACATTTAGGGAACCAGCAGTGAAAGTGAGTGAGATCACACTGCCTCACAGTTTGCCTCTTGTTCTTTGTTCCGCAATAAGTGTGCCTTTCTTCTCCCTCCTCTCTGTCTCATTTTTCCTGCGTCCCCCGTCCCTCTGGTCTGTGCAGACGGTTTCATTCCACAGAGTGTTGCTCGCCAGGGGAGCGTTCCCTTGACACACCATTCCGTGCTTTCCGTAGGTGTTCGGCTTCACGTTGCCGGGCCTCCCAGCCGTTTCCCCGAAAAGTCCTGTTTGTTGTGGCATCGTGCGTTATCCTTCGCCGGGCTTTGTTTTGATCTGCAGCGCTGCCTTGCGAATACAGAAATATGGGCAGAAACGACTTCACCCGCATGCCGCATTTTTCTCTGTTATTCGATGCATTAAGCCCTGCCAGCAACCGGTGCCATGTGTGCAGCAGTGCAGGCGTGCCCCATTACCTCCTGCTCTCCCTGCCGGAGCCAGGTATTGTTCCAAAGCCCGTAAGCGAAGTCTTGCATCATCCTTAAAAGGAACAATGATCAAAAAAGACTTGCAACATCCTGAAAAGGCATGAGAGAAAATGTGGCATGACTCAGTCCTAAATGGCCAACCCAAGCCTCTTTGCCACAAGCCTCAGTCATTTTATGTGTTCTGCGAGTGCAGTTTGGATGTCCAGGGCAAAAGTAGCAAAGCTACTGAAAATAACATGCACTGACCAGTCGTATATTTTTGATAAATGGAATCCAGATGTTCAGATAGGAAAGCTGCTTGTAACGTGAAGAAAATATATTCTATAGTATATTCTGTTGATTAAATAGAAATAGACAAAATAATGATACAAAATAGGTACATTTATGTAAAATTGTGCTCTTTGATTATTCTAGTCTTTTTAACAAAAACGTTTTGTGTTCTGTAGAATGAGCTGTAGGTTCCAGGTGAACCTTCAACTAAGACTACAGTTTGTAAATGTGGGAAACCTCTGACATTTTAATTCCTATTTAATTATGAAAAAAGAAAAATAGGATGAGCAACAGTGCTTTTGTTGGTGCAATACATTGTTTCTGAGTTTTCAAAACAGGAACTTGGCTTAATGTAGACTAGAGTTTTGCATGGACAAGTTTTCATCTTACTGCTCATGAATGATGAAATAATAGAAGTGGCCTTTTGTTTTAGATCAACAAGTATAGCACTTTACTTGTACATTAGCTGGGAAGGTTTCCTTGGCATCTTTTTTTGTGAGTGAACAAATTGTTTAAAATTGGTGTGAATCAGGTTTTGTGTTAGTAAGATTTATGTGTCACTCTTTGCTACTTCCTCAAAAATAAGTATACAGTGATAGCAACACCAGTGCTCAGTGATGTTTCTATTTGGTAGGACTAAGCCATTTTGTTCCCTTGTTACAGTAATGTACAAGAGATGCTAGACTCTTTAGAAAATGAACACTCCTGACAAGGAGCTGCCTCCTGACCTGTGGTCAGTGTAATTTACCAGTTCAGTGCTACAGACAGCAAAGCCATAAGACTCTGTTTCATTCCAACTGCTTGTTTGCGATTGTTTAGAATGGGGATGTGATAACGAGCTCTGAGACAGCAAGTCAATAGCAGCCATACTCCGACCCCCTTGCACATGGGCACCAGGAGTAACCACAGTGCATTGGTTCTGGCTTTTCATCTGCATTAAATCAGGCCAAAGGGTCTCAAGTGGTTAATGTGAGTTGTATTGTAAATCTTTCCTGGCTCTCTCAGTTGGATTTTATTCTCTCTGTCTTTGGCATTTGTCCTCCTGGTTCCTCCCGTGTGTGGAAACTTTTATTTTCCCTTGGGATCTGTCTGAAGGTCATCAGCTCTCACAGATTGGGGTCCTTCTTTAGCATGGATAGGGATGCTGAATACTAAATAACTAAGTATTGCTGGACTTCTGAAAGCGCTCATAACATTCAAAATTCATCAGTTCTTGGCAGCCACACGATGAGGCACAAACACCAGGGGAACCAGACTGATCCAGGTCATTCCATAATAAACTTCATGAGAAGTAGTTGACACTGACTGGTTGATACTATGAATGGTTACATATGAGACAAAAGAGGTGGCATTAAAAAAGAGACCTACATGGACCTTGTTTAAACCTGCAGTCACTGTACCGTTTCCTCTTTCTCTAAATTATTGGGAATATCAGTGAAACAGTCCAAGCTCTGTATTCATTTCAGCGTGGCCAGTGTGAATGAAGTACATTGACATGAATTGTTAGGCTCCAAAGATAGAAACAGTTCATAGCCGCTGCAGCTCTGATTTAACAGGTCTTAGGCAAATGGAGCCCCACAGTCGTGGAAACAGTCCAGACTCATGCAAAGTCAAGGCCAAGTGGGGTGTCAGCCAATCATCAAGAATGCCATAGGAGGGAAAGCCAATAGCAAGTCTCTATTACTCTATTGCCAAGGGAACCCATCTACTCATCATCAATGTTAGCGGAATAAGAACCTGAAGAGGTATTATTTTACAATGTAGATTGTAATAATGAGACCGCTCATGATTCCTGTACAGAGTGTGGTTGGAAGTGGAGGAAGCTTGAAATTCTTACATCTACTTACACAAAATCCTGTTCAGTGCTTTTGTTTACTGTTCTCAGCCTTAGTCAAAATCCTACTGTAACTGCATCATTTTAGCACAGCCTGTTTCTACCCTGAAGAGACAAACGCATGAGTCAATGTTTCTGTACCCACTGGAGCCCGGAAGTGTCCAAGTTTGGCCATAATTCTCAGGCAGAAAAAAGGTTGCTGTGGGGATACGTCAATATGTGCACTTCAAACGAAATGTCAAGTGTTTCCCCATATCTTTGATCACTATGTTCCACCGGAAGCATCAAAATTCAGGCCCAATTGTTGTCACCCAGACAAAATGTTTCTAGGGCTCTGAATCATGACCTCTGTTTTTTTTTTTTTAGATTTTAGCAACAGAACAGCTGTAATCATCTTGCTCATTATATCTTTTAAGTTTTCTGTTTTTTACCAAAACAGTGAAAAAAGCAGGGGTCAAAGAGAAACCGATGATGTTTTTTTTTTAACACCTTGTGAAAAATATGAAATATGCTTCTGAGGTTCATTTAGCTCCTCCAAAATGCATTGTTGTTTTATTAAAAAAACCCAATCGAGCTTAAAATGCAGATAATCCAGTCGACGTGAGGCTCTTTGGGGTTCAGTGTGTAATTTTCAGCATTAGTAATTTAAGCAATTGAATGAAAATTGATCATTTTTTGTGGCTGAAGCAGCATGCTTTCCCCTCCTCCGTCTGACTAATGTCTGGTGCTTGGCCCAGGAATGACAAACAGGCCCCTGTATTCCCTCATACAGTCATCTGTGGAGGCAGGGGGTTTAAATATGTAAGACATTCTCACTGGTTGCATAAGGGAAGAGGCTTTCTGGAATGTGCTGTGTCTTCCGTGGGACTTCAGTAAATGCTGACGCTGGCTGATCCTCTGCATCAGGATTTCTGTTTGAAAGGATGGAAATGAAAAGACACTCGGCTTGTTTTCTTACTGTAGTTTCGCTCACTCCTTGCTTTCTCTGGGAAGCCACGATTTCCTGAACCACCTCTAGTAGTATATCGGCAAAAAAAAACAAAACAAAAAAACACTACTTGCCATGGGATAGGGTGATAATTAGCAGTGGAGATACTAGTCAGGCACAGTTTGGTGTTGTTTTCTCTCAGTAAGTGAGAACAGGCCAAAAGGGTGGAACAAAGTGTTATCCCAAAGGTCTGAGTGGGCGTGAGGAGAGATGCAAGGGCCTTGGACGCATGTCTGGACAGGAAGGGAACTCCGGAGAGACCTCCTCCTTACGGTTATACCTTCCCATTGACACGCTGCCCAGCGACTCTCCCAAGCCTGAACACTGATAATTCAGACAGAGCTGCAGGGTTTGAGTGTAGGAAAAGATCACCTTTAACCTCACCGGTTCAGATTTGACCACAGCCCGCAAAAAGATCTCATTCTTTGAATTAATCATTGGCGCACTGCACTGAGTCCTTTAGTGGAATACTGGCTTTTCTATCCTGCTGAAAATCTAGGTTAATTCACAGGATTGATGCCGCATTGTCCCAGGACAATTGAAGTGGGTTGCTTAGTGCTAGGATACTTGGTATTACAGTATTGCTACTGCAGGAACATCGAATAGGGTGAAAAGATTTTATGAATGGAAACTGAGATGTTGAATGAGTTGTACAGTACCTTACACATGGTTGACACGTTGGTGCAGCAGGTCCAGAAACTACAAAATCAGATTGTCAGTTAATGTGACATCACAGCAAGCGTGATGCAACTTTTCTTCCCTGATTGAGATTAAAGTTGTTCCTCATAGGGCTAGTATAAAGCTGATGCTGTGGCCATTTTTCATTGGCTGTTGGTAGCTCCACCAACTTCTCTGACCAGCTAGACATTCTTTAAAACTCATTTCGGCAAAGATCTTGGGCACAACATGGTGCAGAATCATGCTCAGCAGAATCATTACCATGTCTATATTGATTTGAATGGTCAGAATCATGGAGTGTATGTTCCAGGTTATTAGTATCTGATAACAACGTGAAACTAGGTAGGTTTAACTTCTTCTATCAACGGTTCCTCAGGAACAGACCCCTGTGGTTTCCCAGTGCAAGAGCAGTTCTTGTCTGAAACCTGCCATCCTGAAGAGTAAATGTCTTGCTTATTAGTAAAAAAAAAACAGTTCCTCCCATTACAGATCTGTGCAGAGCTGATGAAACACCGATGTCTATGAAGCAAATATATATAACATTTATTCTGAAGCATGGGGATATGACCCAAATCACTCAGATTAAAAATTCTAGACTTGCAGATGACCAGAGACTCTAGTTTAAGGGCTACTCTGGGATCATCCTGCAGAATGTTCACTGTATTGATTGATGGTGGATCACAAGATTAAGAAAGATAAAAAGGCTCTGGCATGTATGAAATGAAGGCCAGATTAGAGAGTGACTGGCAGTCACGGCAGAAATGATACTGTTCAGTCTCTAGGTGAACATGCTGTGAATGTCCTTCCAGCAACAACAGTTTATCCGTGCCATTATGTCTTGATGGCCTATTTTGTTGGTGGAAACAGTTGCATTTTTTCTTCAGATTAACTCTAAGTGAGTGGTTTTTAGAGGATGCTTAGTGTGGTCAGATTTCACCCATTTGATCACAGTCCAGAAAATACAGTACATTACAGAGACAGAATGTCTGGATATCAGTGCTGACCTCATTGTGTAACCTATTGTTTTCTGATGACACTGCCAGTGAAGAAACAAACACAGTAACAGGATAGAGAAGCCTGGCTCTCCAATGGAGAGCAGTGCTGCCGCTCCGGGCGCTCGTGTTAACACTGAAAATGAACTTTGCCTCCGGAACTCGGTCAAGCTTGCAGATTTATTTTTGCTGTGAATTCCTGCGAGTTGCCCTGAGAGGTCAAACAAAGGCAGGCTAAGGAGCTGAGGTTTTCCACAATGGTCTTCTGGGGAGGAAATGTGCTTTGTCATTCTGTCTCCTCCTCACTCAGCCTGTCCCACAGGCTCAACATTCATACAGAATTCCCCCTTCAACACAACCAGTTGATAGTGTACACTGTCAAGAATAAAAAGATGCATAGCATGTAAAAATTTGACACGGGCTAACACATAAACTTGTCTTCCTGCTGTAAAATGACTCCCGGGAAAGGCTCATGGACATCCATTAATCCATTAATCAGGAGTGGCTTATGATTTAATTTTTTAAAAGCTGGTAATGGTTGCTGTACCTGGTTACAGATTTGAGGGCTCAAAAGAACATTGTGCTGCAATCTGATTTTAACACTGAGCTCCAGGGTCATGATATCTGTTCCTACCCTTTCTCTGAAGAGGATCTCACTCACCATTCATAAACCATCACTTACACTCTCCAGGTTATAACAGTTCCCCCTTCATTCCTTGTTTTCACTGTTTTAAAATGAAACACTGACCACAGTAATCATGTCATGGTGATAGTGTAAAAGAGGGCAGGGCTTACCGTATATCAATGTGACAATAACAGCATGTTTTGAATGTTTTGTCTAAACCGCTACTTTTCTGCATTATCTTTCGACAGTTGTCAGACAGAAGCTACTAATCTTCGGTCTTAAGGTCTTAAGGGCTTAATATATGAGGGATACAGTGTCACGAGGGTATGGCATAGTGTGCTAGAGTGCATTGTATTGGTAAAAAATAGGACTGTATTGGAAACTTCCTGCCAAATTAACTTTGACATGGAAAAAAAATCACTATGATACAACTACGCTTGTATTGTAACATCTCATCTGCTAAATCTGGACAATACTGTTCAAGACACATTTTTGTGTCTCTTTATGCAGAGTCTTGGTAAAAAAAAAAAAAAAAAACATGTTAAGTGTTATTACAGTCTCCTTTTAAACTGACTTCATGTTTTCCGTTTTCCTCCTTTCATTTTAGTGACCAACTTGGTGATGTTTTACAAACAATTATAGGAAGTAATACACAGTGAACCAGTTGTCAGCATTAAATACAGCAGTTATAGTTAACTGTCAATGATAGTTACCTAGCTTCTTGGCGAGGTTTTTCCTGGAAAAGAGATCTCAACGGGACTATTTAAATAATGGTTAAATAAAAATTAAATAAAATAGACATTAGCCGAGTATCACTGACTTGTTTAAACTGTTATAGTCTGATGATAATTTTTCTTTAATTTTCTGTAATGACAACAAGACAACACCAGAGCAAAACAATAATAACAAATTTTGTGATTGACATTGCATTTTGAAGACCTGCCATTGCATTTTTTGAGTGAAAAATCATCCAAGTATCATCAAAGCATCTCCTTTCTTCTTGGGTGAACATGAAAGTAAGCCATCTTCCTCTTCATCATTGGTGTTTATTTCCCTTTTCTCAAAGGGATGCCCCCCTTCACTCTAACTGGCTCAAGACTGAAATACTCTTATTGATAGGTAATGCTGATTCTACATGTTTAATCAGGAATGGCAGCCATCAATGGCAGGCAGCTACACACTATGTTTGGGACACACACAGAGACTACAGGTGGAAGTCAGCCACCAGCAGTTTCTGACAAACCGTTAGGTGTGTGTATCCCCGGCTTTAGCCTCATTTGTGGCTCTGCAAAATGACAATGGAAGAAATAGACGGCCCACTAGTCCGAGTCTATGCGAGTGGCAGTTCTGGCAGTGGATACTGCACAACCAGGGAGAGTTGGCATTGAGAGTAATAACAGAGGGAACTGAAGGACAGCCCTTACAGACAGAGCAGTGTTCATCATCGGCTTGTGTCTCAGTCCCACGCTGGCAAATGAGTGCTCACTCCAGCCCGACAGCCATGGCCGCACTCTGTAATTGTAGACCCATCTCTGAAAGGTGAGGAACTGGACATAGTTGGGGAGGCGCCTGTTGGGGAGCTGTCCAGGCCACCCGCCTGTGAGAAGCTGGCATAAGAGAAAATGCCATGGTGTTGGGTTACTGAACAGGAGACCTGCAAACAGCTGATTTTTATCTGCCACGTCTTAGAAAGTCCGTAGGATTAAGAGTGTCTGAAGTTTCCACGCAGTAGGCCGTTAACCTGATTTCAGGTGTTCGAAGAGAGGGTCTTAATGTTGTTGCATGGCAGTTTTCTACATTTACCTCTGTGTGTGTGTGTGTGTGTGTGTGTGTGTGTGTGTGTGTGTGTGTGTGTGTGCGTGTGCGTGTGCGTGTGTGTATTTACCGTCATAGTAAATAGGCCTAGTGCTATCAAATAACTTTGCTCACCCAAATAGATTTCTTTGGATCAGTGTTCATATTGATTTCAAAAATAGTTATACATAGTAAGTTTACAGAGTGACAGGAGTGATGACGAATGAGGTCATTTTTTTCCTGATGACTCATGAATGTATCAGCAACCTAACCATGAACTTGTTGTTTGATGTTAGGAGGGAAGGGAGGGAAGTAAATCTGCTCTACCACGACACCACAGAGTTATTCTATGCCTCGGTAATTGTATGAATCGTATGCTAAGGTAATAATGATGTCTTTTATTTCATTCAATGACCCTGGTCAGTGACTACTCTGTCAAGGACAGCTTTATCTCTATCATATTTACATTACAGTTGCTTAGCACACACTCTTATCCAGATCAGCTTGCATAGTTCACAGTGTTTGTGCATTATCTATTTTACAGGCTATTTACTGAGGTATTTCAGGCTAAGCACTGTGCCCAAGGGTGTAACCGAGTCAAACTGGCAACCCTTGACTTGTTGTATGGCACGCGGATTCTCCTGAAAGCCAACCTCTAACTGAGCTTTAGAAGTTGCCCTGACCTACTTTTCCATTAGTTGGAACCCTGTTTGAGTGCCACCCCCAACCAGAGAACGCCGTTGCTGACGCGAAGAGCTCAAACAGTAATTGGAGCTGTGTTTGGAAAGTTATATAACCTAGATCTGTGTTCGATCCGCACTGAGCTTGGTTCTGTAAGTGCTTTTATTTTTGGGTTGCGTGCATTTTTAATGGGACTTGGCAGCAACAACACTGGGGTGAAAAAGAACTGCTGCAGTTGTGTTTTTAAGGGACTTTCTAAAAAAGAAAGCCTTTGGGAGGAGACCCACCGTCACTTTCCTGATTATGTGTGTAGAAATGAGTCCGGAAGTGTTCAGTTACAGAGGCACTGAGAGTCTAATTAGCAACGGCCGAGGTAACGGTCCACGCTCGTGTGCGGTCAGAAAGGGGTTAAGAATCTGGTCAGCCTAAACAGCACTTTCATTTTCAGAGTGTATGATTATACTTCAGCTCAGTTAGAATGCCCGAGCATAAAGCTCTCTTTTCTAGTCCTGCCACAAGACCAGCATCCAAAAACAAAATACCATCTTTATTGCTACTCGGTGGATAGTTGTGCCAGATTGCTCAAATATGCCTGTTGACCAGGTAAACATACCAGGGAGCACCACTGGATTTATTTTCATATCATTCTTTCATTCTTTTTGGGGATGAATGCTTACATTCACCCTGGAGGCTATGAAGCATAGCTGTAAATAAACATTGTTATAGTAAATGTGAAGAAAGTCAACAGAAGTGCTCTAGATTTGATAGTGCCAACAAATGGTAGTATTTTTTTTTTTCTTCGTAAAGAAAACCCACTCAGGCGTTGGAACATGTGGACAGACGCATGTTGGCCATCACACAGTTTTCTGTTGAGATCTATAAGCAGTTCCATTATGTCAGCGCTCTGACCTCTTGTTATCTGGGAAACAGAGAAGTCAGCTCAGAAGGCTCTCTATCATCTAGCAGTAGAAATGAGCTGGAAGAAGGAAGACCTGGAGGCCTTGAAATGGTCTTCACATGAAATGGCCTTGGTTTTTCAAAGGCACTTTTAGAGGCTTCTGGGTGGTAGCGCTCTCATTAGAGGTGCTGGCCTCCCTGCAGCTGCCTGCCCTGTGCACACCTCATTAACCAGGCGTGTGAAGCAGAGTGCGGCTCACAAGGTACGTGGGGGTGGGGTGTTTAAACTCCCCTGGGTGGAGAGACCTGGTGCTACCTGTCCCATTACCCGTGTTTACTTTGCCAACCAGCGCCAGGGTGGAAAACAAACAGGAGGACGCCCTCTCTCTGGGGGCGGGTCCCGACTGGAGGCGGCATTAATAAGCGCAGTAGAGTTCAACAGCTGCACGGTGAACACAGCCCAACAGCCCAGCCGAGCTACCATTGGTCAGGGTGGTGCCTCGCAGTCTCTCCTGCTGTGCAAAAGGTAAACGTTGTGTCACCCTCAGCTGAAAACCGCGAAAGGGTCTGGCGGTTTCTGAGGTAAGAGGCATTCCTACCAAGTTGTCCTCATCAGCCATCCAGACCGCTGCTGTGTATTCACAAATTGCTATTTCCATTTTGGCAAGACGCTGACGGAAACCCTTGTTAGTGAAGGGTGTGCAGTCTTCTTGATCTAAACAATGACCAGTTTATGGAGTGAATACAGTGTTGGCTTTCTTGCTTTCCAAGGCTTAAGGATTTTGTTTTCAGGCCAAATCACAGTCTAAGCCAGAGGCTCTTAACCAAAGGGTCGCAACCCCAGTTGCATTGCGACGACATGTGCATAAGTCTTTTTTGTTGCTTGTGAGTATTTTCAATGGCTATTTGGGAGCAACTGAATGTTTAAAGTGAAAGTAGAAGTATTTCAAATGTTATTTCTTTTATGTGTATGATAATAAAATATGATACTGAATGAACTGCCCAATATTCACAGTGTTAAAATTCTGTCATTTATGTGAAACGGATGGGGAGTGCTGGCTTACAATCAAATTGCTTCTCACTTTAACTGGAGGAAAAGATTTGCTGTTTTGGACCAGAAGCAATGCTATTACTCAATTCAGGATTTCTAGTTCTGTTTTTTTCCCACATTGTTTTATTTGCCTCACTACCCAGACACCGTGTAATTAAAGTCTTACCAGTTTAGAGAAGACTCCAAATCCAGGTTGACCAGGTTTCCAAATTGTGTGTGTGTGTATGTCTTTGTGTCTGTGTGTGTCTGTGTGTATATGTATTTTGCATTCTGAGTAGTATTTCTCCATAAGATTGTCCACGCTAAGCTGCTCTCTCGAGCACGCCCATCCAAGCGCCCAGTATAATGTCACACTCTCCACAGAGGAGGACAGCTCTGCCAGCAGTGGCCAGGCAGCCATCGTGTCCCAGTTTAAAACGCATTGTGGATCAGCTCTGGCGGGCTCCCGGCACCGCCCTCCAAAGGAGGACTCGCCGTACCTCAGCCGTCGCTTTCCAGCTCAGCCTCACCAGCCCCACAGAACTGCTCTCCGATCATGTTTTATTTAGGATAGCTGCGTTCTGGCATTCCCGGTCCCTGCGGCGGTGCAGTTTAAAGGCACAGAAAGCTTCCCCATCCTGGTGAGGCTTCTCTGATTCACAGGGAGCATGCAGTAGATTGCATTTCCTTCCAGAGCGGTGCGCACACAGGGCTTGTGTCTGGACTTTGATCCCCGTGCTTTGTTTTGATGGAGGGTGTATTAAGAACCCGCTTATCTCGCTCTCCAGTCTCCTCCCCTGTTGTTAAAGACGCGAGCCAGTAGCTTTTAACAAAAAAAAAAAAATACATTGGATAGAAACAAATCTTGGGCGTGGTATTCCAAGCAGGCGAGTACAGTGTATTGTTTTGACTAAAGGACTGATTTAAATGAACAGGATCCCAATCCTGTGGATGTGACGGGGAGTGCACTCCAGGCTTTTCCTGTAACCGGGGGCGTAGATATTTGTTTGAAATCAGAACCAGTTATTCAGACACGTTTGATAATCTGCACTGTTGTAATCATTCGCTGGGCAAACATGGAGTGAACAATGGCAAACGCTCGTGTACCCAGTCCAGGTTCCTGCGGAAGGCAGGGTGGGGCCCAGTCCCACATGGTTTGAAACAGATGCTTTTTAAAGCTCACGTCTTAAGGTGAAATCACCAGGCAGAGAGCGTAACAGCGGCACTGGGATCTGTACATGCGTCTTCATTTGTTTGGTTGTTGTGAAAGGTCAGCTCTCACCAGTTCATCGAAACAGATTTAGACATTTCACGTTAGTGAGAAAGTCTGTCCGATATTTTACTGTCATTTTTCTCACGTACAGTACTGTGGTAAGTCTGGCATTTATTTGTGCTCCTATGTTTTGGACATCTGGATTAATATTCACAGTGCTTGGAAACTGTACTATACCTGTTTCTTCTGCTCATTTGAAAGTGAACCACATGGTTTGAATTCAGTTTTACTTTCATTTAGTAACTGTCATTACAGTTGTTGCTGTCTTGTGCTGTGTCATGCATCATGTCCCATGGCAAGTCCTCCATGTGTATTCTAGAAAACTCTGTGGCAGTGTTTATTCTGTCTCCTATGGCAACATTTCCCAGATGGGGAAAATTATAGGGACAGAAGACTTCATGTATCCCATTATGGGTGGGGCTAGCATGAGTCATCAATCACCTTGACTCATAGGAACCTATCATAAGACTTGATCTATTCCAGTCTGAGAGTTCTTGATAGCAAATGGTAGCTTCACCAGTTTTGGGCTTCACAAAACCTGCTACCACTAGTATTTTGTAACTTTCATTCAGATTGGTTGATTCAAAATAAGAATATCATGAATATTCATAAGTTAGGGTTCCTCAATAGTTGAAGACAAATTTTAGCAGATGCTTGAAGTTTTGATTTGATTTCATTTCTGATTGACCCAACCAGTCTAAATCTTGTGCAGTCTTGACATTTGATTGCTAACTTATTTTATTTTATACATTTTGTTATAGTTGAGGCAGCAGTTCTCCATTTAATAACTTTTGTTTCTTATATTATCCAGAAGTTTCCCTCCAGCAGTAGAATGGAACCAGGTACAGAAGGCACTATGTATGCAAGCACAATTGAGCTTAGAATTATTGAATTTGTATAAATCCATGTTTCAGTACCATGTTTCAGTAGTTTTCTGCTACTTCTAATTTGTGAATAAATAAACTAGATGGCTGTGTGTGTGCTGCTTTGCTTTGCAACAAACAATGTGTATGAAGTTCTAACATTCTCACTTGAAAGTTACAGTTTGTGTTAATTTTATTTTGTACTCCACTTTTACTTTAACTGTAAAATGAATTTTATGTATTTTAAATAAGTTTTTTATAGTAACTGCAAATCACTCTGGATAAGTGCATATGCACACTATTACCCCCCCCCCCCCCCCCCCCCCCCCCAAAAAAAAAGGCAAGTAAATCATGAGGTAGAAAGATAGTGTTAACTTTTTTTGGCTGTGCCCTGAGTTCGCTCCCATTATGTAACGGTTTTTGCCTCTTCCAATGCACTGCCAAGTCAGTTAAAGTACAATCATAAATTCACTGCATGACGTAAACTGTGTTCCTACACGGTGGAGAGCCTCTCAGCTTACTACTTTTTGCCAGCAGTGAAGCTGAGACACTGCAGGCTGCAAAATGAGCTCTACCTTTTTTTTTTTTGGTACGCGTGAACAATTAAGACACCTATTAAAGACTGCCTGTAGGTTTTCACTTGGGAGAAAGTTGTAGGTATTAGCTCTTTCTTTTGAGTAAGTCAAAACTGAAAGAGGATCATATAAGCCCAAGATTATATGGCCCATACTGGATCATTCTCAGCATGGGGGCAGGAAATGCCTAGGTTGATGTAAGGCAGGCCTTTGCCTCTAATGATACTTTAGCTAGCTATAAATAGTGAAGTTAGGAATGCATTTTTGCCCAAAGGCAACCTTAATATTTCAGCTATATGTGGAAATCCCACAGTGAATATGAAGCTGAGCTGTCGCTCCTGGTTTCAGTAGTAGGTACCAGAGTACATAATGTTTTCACCGCAGTGCTTGTTTTGTTAAGAATGTAAAGGAAAGGAGAGCAGCTGTAGAAATGGCTGATTGATTAATAAATGAGATATTTGATCTGGCCTGAAAATGACAAGGTGCCATTTTCTGTCAGGATCACTCACGCCCTCAGGCCGGACTTGAAGCTCGCCTGTTACCTCAGTCACGCCTTGTTAATGAGGTCTGCCTTTGTGTTCCCATGTCAAGGTTTACAAACTCTTCACTTGTTTTAAATATGTCCATGGAATTACTGTCTGGGTAATAGGCCTGTGATAAATCACAGGTTATCTCCAACTTACACTTGAATAGCTCAGCACCCTACCCCCAGTTCCTCATATCATGATGTTGACTGTGGCCATAGAGTTGGATGCCCTGTATTATCAGACTGGATTTAAGCTGAGAAGGGTAGCACGTGCTCATAGGGGTAACGCTACATTTCATATGGCATGTTATGCAAAAATGTAAAATTTGCAATCTAAAATGACAATAATAATGACATCAAAAAATAGAAAAGGCAATAATTTTGCACAAGCTGATTAGGCTTTTAATCATACTGCAGTCTGACATAGAATACAGTCCAATACCTTAAAACAGAGATGATTTATTGTTTTTGCGTTGCTCAAATCATGAGTACGGTGGATATCCAGTCCAATTTTGGAGTAATGTTTGAGTTTTAAAGTAGTTCCCCCATGGAGAAATCAGAGCTTACTTCATGACAGATTGAGCCATTATTCAAATGTTCCTTACCTGTGACATTGAGCACCCCTTAGCCTCTTTGCAAAACTACCATCAAGTCAAATATATTGCTGTTTGTGATGTTGAATCATCTATTTCAGTAAGAGACTGAGTTCAGTGGTCATCAAATACTGGTGGACTTAGCATATTATCTTAACAGTGACGACTCCCGTAACAATACAATTTTCACTTTATCCCATACAGATAGATACCTGTTGAGGCAGTTTAGGTTAAATACATAGCACTATTCCACCAGAGAGTCGAACCAGCAGCTGTTGGCCTGTGAGATCCTTTTCCTTACCACAGCACTCACTCTGATGTTGTTATGGGTCAGTCATTGTTTTGATGCCTGTATGCTTTTAAGGAATTAACTGCTATTGAACTGTGGGGCAGAGGGACCAATAAATGTGACCTGAATCTGGTCGAGGCAAAGAAAGTCCTTTTTAACAATTGTCTGAACTGTACACTTTTGTGTATTGTACTTGTGTATTGTGACAGATAGAAGATTGTTAAAACCACCTTAGCTGCTGGCTTCTGCTGTTCACTTTCTGATCTCCCACTGATTCCAAAGTCTTACACTCATACACAGCATCTCATTAATTTGTCATCAGTTATTTGTCAGACAGACACACCCTCGTCCAGGGCAGCTTGCATATTTTACATTTGACATTTGACATTGCGTTTACATTTACATTCACATGCAGTCACGTGGCATGATACTGTTATCTGACATTTGACAGTGTTTACAGATTTTATCCAGTTGTGCGGCTGGCTGTTTGCTGAAGTAATTCAGGCTAACATTAGCCCTCAAGGGAACAATGGTAGGAACAAAAATGTCCCACCCAGCACTGAAACCCTGATTACAAGACCAGTTCCTTCACCATAACATCTTCCTCTTGCCTACTCTGTGATATCACCAGGAATGAGTAGATGCAACAGCTTTTACATTTATATTACATTTACTCAGTTCTTATCCTGAGCAGCTTGCATAGCTTGTTTACATGTTTTTTTACTATGCAGTTACATTTTTATTTTTACTCAAAATCTGTCCACACCTGCTATGTCAGTTCTGGCCGTTTTGATAACGCAACAGTACAGACACCATGATTTTACAGTCAGTGGTGTCTCAGCTCCTTACAATACGCAGAGAAGTACCTGTCTTCCTCTCTCCGTCTTTCTCTCTCGTCATCCCTGTTGTACAAAGTTGCAGAACCCGCTCTATCACACATGAAAGTTCCTCTCTTTGGCTCTTCCACTATTTCTCTCTCTCTCTCTCTCTCTCTCTCTCTCTGTCTCTCTTTCTCTCCCCCCCTCTATTTATCTCTGTCTCACTATGTCTCTGCAAATTAGTGTGACAAAGTAAACTAATTTCCCCCATGCGAATTAATAAAGTATCTATCTATCTATCTGTCTGTCTATGTATCTATCTATCATGGCACTCCTTGCATGAAAATATCTTTCTCTGTCTGGAGCTTTCTATCTGTGTCTGATTCCCTGTGTCTCTGCTTCTCCATAACATGACATCACCCTCTCCAGTGCAGATGAAAGGGTGTGTGCAGACAATGGTGTTTTACAGTGGGGGGTCTCTCTCTGCAGCGTGGGAGAAGACCCCCAGCAGAGCCGCAGCTACTCTGATGATAAGCACCCTGGGCCGTTCTGAGCGGGGCACCAGAAGGGTGTGGCGGCACGCTTGTTAGAATGCGTTACCCAGAATTGTCCCACACCCTCCAGGCTGATGGGAGAGATGTGTGTGAGGCTGCGAATGGACAATCTAATCAGAGCACGCTGCCCTGTCCAGAAGTATAAAAGCCACTGTTTGCAGTTAGCTAAGCAGTCTTCGATGACGGGAAGAGGCTCTGTCAGACTGGGTCAGATTCCAGTCTGAAGGGGGTGGGGGATGGAGCGGTGGGCTCACCACATTTCCCTGTCTGAGCACTTCAGTCCTTCCAATGTACAGCGGAAGAGATGAGATGCGCTACGACAAGAAGGTGCACATGCTACCGCACTGTACTGCTCAATTAAGAGTGCATGAATAAAGGATTTCCTGCTTTCATTTTACCCTGCCTTGGATTTAAACCATTTTCAATAGCGCAGGCTCTGGTCTGCACTCAGCTCGACAGAATGTCCCACTTACAGGCAGACAATGCACCGGAGAAACCTGCTAAAAGCTCAGCTGCTCTGAGGTCAGCTGTCCTCGGAGCATTGTGTTATGGAGAATAGATAATGTCTCTTTGGGAAATGTAGGTCCCCAGGTCTGTTTGTGTGGCAGTTTTGATATGAGCTTCATTTGCTGGCCGTATTTTGGAAACCCAGGCGGATAAACACGCTATTCTGTTTCCATCTGCGTAATAAGAATTCAGTAATTGTGCCAAATACAAAATTGCTTGTGTTTATTCAGTGTTTTGTTGATTTCCTAGCAAGTTTGTTCAAACGTCCTTGTTATTTGAGGTATGAGGTGTTGAGCTTTGAGGTATTTGATTTAATTTTCTTTTTCTATGAGATGTCTGGATTTTGAAGTGTCATAGCTTCGAAAGTAATATTCGCAGCATCACAAAGACAAAAAGCAAACAGGTTTTGACACCTCTATAAAATAAATGGTGAATGAGTGAAAAATGGGCAGAAATGTTAAATAAAATGTTGTGAAAGTGTCCTAAGAATTGTCCTTTCTTTTTGACGTCAGGCTGAACATGGCCAGGTAAAGGCGTAGATGAGTGTAAATGTCCCAGCTGACACCGAAGAATGACAGGCTGATGTCGGAGGCAAGTATGCTCGTTTGTCAACATCAAAAAGCACAATGTGTGTGTGTGTGTGTGTTTGTGTGTGTATGTATGTGTGTGTATGTATGTGCATATGTGTGTGTTTGTGTTTGTGTTTGTGTTTGTGTGTGTGTGTGTTCCCACTTTGTGGGAAAGTGCATGACATTGTCCATTTGCACTCGATAATGCTCAAAGCCCAGCCTGTCCACTCATCACACATTGTCACCACTTGCCTCTGTGTCGTAATACCTTTCTGTTCCAGAGAGTTAGTACAGCCCAGGGACTCTGTCCCTTTAGCACTGACAGATGTCAAGATGGCCACCCCTCGGATTCCCTTAATAGGGGGAGCTATCAGGCCATCCCTTTCGAAGTAGAAGGTAGAACTTGTTTGGGCTGCAGTCTTGAAAGTGCTGGCCTCATTAAACCAGGCAAAAGCGAAGAGCCAAAACACCTGCCCCTCAAAGCTGTGCCGCCTGGCAACCTCTTCACCCGTTGTGTCATCTTTGAGCTCGCAAAGTCGAAATCTTACAGACTCTGGCTACATTCCAGCAGGACTCAACTGGCTTTGCATTAGTCATTACACAGCTGTTTTATTGATATGTGTTGTCAGTGCCCACTTTTTTCTATCAATGGCCATATATTGAGCGATACCTGATTAGCTTGTGTCCCGAGGAGCAAATCGACTTTGGCATTAATTGAAATTGATCGCTGTAAATGCCTCCCTGCCATACAGATAGCCCAGTGCAACCTTTAAACATCTGAAAGACCTGCTCTCGTCGCGGGAATGTTCTGACTGTCATTTTGTCTCCAGTGTCCAAAAGCTGGACGCAGGAGTGCTGTAACAATTATTTCTAATATGAAAAATAATATATTTCACTGCAGTTGGCAATTCTTGCTTTGCTTTAAATGAAGTAAGGCTCTCCTCTTTGCCTGCTGCCTGGTTTTAACAGCAATATTTAAAGCCTGCAGGAAATATGACACCGTTTAGACTCTGGTTTGGAGTGTATTTCTTTAACCTCTCTTGTCTGAGGTCTGATGGTATTGACAAAGGGGAAGGATTTTCAGTGAAACCATTTTCTTACTTTGAGGCTCATTCTTTCTCAGTCAACTTTTCCCAGACTGCATTTCAGACGGCACGTACGTATTAAATGATGACCAAGACGTACTGTTAACTCTCAGAAGTTCCCTTTAACAAAGTGGTCATACTCTTGTTCTTGTGTCTTCTCATTTCTGTGTAAATTCATTATCTTTGATGTTGGAAATTGAGTTGAGATTTCAGCTTCCGTTTTGGAAAAACCTTTGATGCATGTATATTTGTTGGGACTTACAGCATTGCCAGTGAAGGTTTGGGAAATCTCACCAAAGCCATTTATTTAGTTTATTTTCTTGATTGTAGTTTTGGATAAACCTTTGATGCATGTATATTTATAGGGACTCACAGCATTGCCAGTGAAGGATTGGGAAATCTCACCAAAGCCATTTATTTATTTAGTTTATTTTATTGATTGTTGAGCAGAGAAAGTAAGTGTTGCACAGCTCTTAGGCCCATTGGCCAGATTCTCCCAGATTGTCTAAAGTTTGACTGGCAAAAAGCTGGACCGAGTGACCTTTGAAGATGCTGTCTGCCTTTGATGAGGGCTGGCGCCAGTCAGCCACAGACAGCTACAACAAGCCTTGCATTGCCAATGCAGTCTCGAAATAGAAACCGCGATGCTGCAGTGTGTGAGTCAATTCTCAGATGCACAGGTAACCAGGAGAGAAGACACAGAGCTTCAGAAATCAGACTGTTAAAATTAATTTTGAATCTTTTTTTGTATAGAATGAATCAAAGAGGCATTGTCAGTCGTCTCCACAGGCTGGAATTGACTGGTATTGATTTGGTTACATAAAACTACCAAGTAGCTGTCAATTACATCAGTAAATTAAATACGGGAGCAGTTTTGCTGCTGGGAACATATCTGATGCAGCATTAGTGCTGTGGTTGGAAGAGGTGAATGCTATCTCCTACTGAAAAGGATGGGCCTTTAAGAATGAGACGGCAGTAACTAACAAAATGGCGGAAAATATATGACGGTAAACAATGTGAGTGATGTCACCTACCAAAATAAGATCTGTACTTTGGCAGCTCAGTGCTGTTGAGCCATGTGGTAACTTCCAAGCTGTTCACACCGCTGGCTACGCGGCTTCACTGGTTTCGCCCAGCGTAGTGTGTCAGGAGTGGCCCAGCCCCAATCAAACAGCCAAATCTGCTCGTGATGGGATCACAGAGGGCAGAGCTGAAACGGGGTCAGACCTCTGATCAATGCTTGTGCCATTAGCCCCAGGGAGGCTTGGCTGACCTTGCCAGGCCACATTAGTCCTATATGTCAGAAGGTCCTTTTAAGGCGGGTCGTTTCCATCCTCGACAGTAAAAGCATGTAATACTGACATCACGTGACAGCATGTATGTACAAACTGACTGCACATATGTTTGTCAGGGACCTTTGTGCGGCGTTCCACAGAGGGTGGCCAGCTCCTGAAACGTGATCCCCCATCATTGTCCTGATACCTTGCGCAGCTTAAATGCAGAACGCCTGTTGTCTTTTGTAACCAATTTGGCTCCCGTAATTATATTTAAATATTCATGAGCGTTTCCTGGTGATCTGCTTCAGAGGGTAATATTGCAACTCATCTTCCTACTGTGCCATTTGCGTAGAGAGTACAGAGCCTGTCACTATATGTAGACTTTAATGATTCTAGATTTAGATGTCCAATCTGTTGATACATTTAAAGCACTCATGAGTTTAATTTTCCAGGCTTTGCTAAAAATTTGCTTCGGTTAAAGAGGGAAAAATTATCTTCATATAGGAGATTAACAAGCACAAAACTTAATCTGAAGACCAGATTAAAAGCACATCATACCAATACTAGTTTTATAAAGCATGATGGGAAGGATTCTTTCAAAGCTAGCTGTGTACTGGAGTGCATCATTAACCTCGGGATAAAGTGGGCTCCTCTTAACCCAGCGGTGGCATCTGCCCCCCCTGAGGCCTGTGGATGGAGGAAAGAAGTTTGTGCCTTGTCAGGCACAGCACCAACTACTTTGGACCTGACCCTGGTTCAGCCCACCAGAGAATTGTGCTGTGGAGATGCATTTTTGTCCCACGGCTGTCCTCCCGGCAGACTGACTCCGGGACTCACAAAGTGGGCTTTCTGACTCCTCGAAGAAAGGTCAGCGTCCCGGAGCAGAAGGGCGGCATTCATTTTGCTATGAAAATCCCTCATATTATCTGCAAGGCACCATTTATTGTGTAAATTATGAGTGTCATCTAAGAACCATTTAGAATAGAAGGAAGACCTGCCTGTGTCGTAAGAGACCTAGGGAATGATGATTTACATCTATGTCTGTGCTTCATGCAGTGTGGACAGCTATGGAAAAAATGCTCAAAAAAGGATGACAACAGGTTTTTTAAAAAGTTAGCTTTGTTACGGTGGGTGAAAGAAAGTGAGGCTGACTTGTGCGTAAGTAAACGAGTGACGATCAACAGCAATGGTGTAGTAGTGTGAATCCATCTCTGATTTTCTGCTTGCTGGCTGCCTGATTGGCTGTAATTGCTCTGATTGGTGATACTGCACACAAAATGCGCACAGCATTCACAAAGCCTATAAAGGATCTGAGCTGGATGTGCACGCTCTTACACTTCACCACTTAGTCCGCGGTTAAGATTCAAATGGCTTGTAGAGCTGCTCCCGGTCAATGCAGTGCACTGTGGAGAAGTCTTCCCATGATGCTCTCTGTCACAGGAGGAGACAGATTGGGTGATGTACGTGATTTAAACCTTAAAGTCTCCCTGGAGGAGCCCCTTCAGGCTGAGACTGACCTTTTTATTGAGGGGAATTCCAATGAGCCTCTGTCTCGGATGGGGAATGATCCTGCTGCATGTGAACCTTTCATTAGTTTCATAGAGTACTGAATACGGATAGCTGGGAGGGCTTTTCAATTTATATGCAAAATTCTGAGGCAGCAATGATCTGACTATTTTTCCAGTGCATTTTTCACATTAAATGCTTTTCTTTGTCATTAGTACATTCAGTGAAATTCAACAGGGGGTTTTTAAGAGGAAACAGAGGTGAAGCACAAAGCAACCTGGGATATTCAGGAAGTCCAGGATCTCCCTGGAAAGGGGTGGAGCCCTATATGTGCCTGTGTCTCCACTTCTTCTCAAGGGCTCTGCCCTGTCCACACCTCCCTCTGAAAACAATCCTTCCCCACCCAGCGGTGGTCCTCCAAGCCGTACCATTAAAAATGTATAAGCTGTTGAATAATGAATGGCATAATCAAGGAAGGGCCTTGACCCCCTCACCAGAGAGACTGTATAGGGAAGTATGCCCTGTGCATGGCCTGACAGGTGCACTTCACTCTGGCAGACAGCTTGGCTGTTTTGCCTCTTTGGGCCAAACTTAACTGGCATCCATCTCCTAGAGAGTTGGGGTCAGTTCCATTTCAATTCAGGAAATGAAACTCAGTAAATTAATTGAAAAATATAAATACCAAATGACATTCCTTAATATAATCTCAGTTTGTTCCCTGAATTGGCTGAATTAAAATGGAATTGACCCTGAGTCTTATCTCCTCCACCTTCCATAACCATCCCTCCATGCTCCTTGTAAAGTAGAGCCCATTTCTCACTGAGGTAGGGAAGAGTAACCACCCCCCCGCCCCCACCCAGTGTGACTGGCACATGAATGGAGGCAAGGGTTTTATTGCCAACGGCTTTGTCATTCAGACACTTTTTACAGGCAGTCATGAGCTGTGGATGACTTGTTTGACACGTACTGGCCCAGATTTTGAGTGGCACCATTGTCTAGAGAAAACAAAGGAAAGATAACATTAGAAAGGGAAGGAAAGGTTGTGCCTTACCAGTGAGAGGGGAAAAGTGCCACGGTGATGAGCAGTATGAAATGTGTCATTGTATCATTGGGCATGCATTTGCACCAAACTTTTTTGTCATCTCAGCATAAGTGTACTTCAGGATCAGCAATCTGTTCAGTCAGCAGCCTTTGAGTCAGTGAATGACAGAGCGGCAGTGAGACCCTGTACGTCTTAGGCTTTCTGCAAGAGACGTAAACATTCTGCTCCATTTAGCAAATTCTTTAAAAGCCTGCTTAAAAGACTAACCTGTTGTATTGCTAACACTTCCTGACAGGGGGTTCTGTTAGTCCGCCTACATTTTGAAATTTGGGTGAAGTTGGTTGAAGCTTAAGGTTCACTGCCAGGTAAATTAAATGCAGAAAAGGTGGAGTCCTCTTTCTCAGAATTTTACATGGCTAAGGTCTTAAAACAATGGATGAAGAAAGAAAGGATGGCTTTGGTTCATGCTTCAGGTAAGATTAAAGTTTTTCCTCCAAGGACCATCCTGCTGAAAAACATGAGATGGCCACACAGTTGGTATGATTCAGTGTCTCATTACCTCGTGATTACCTGAGTAGGCTAATCTCATTCCCGTTCTCTGCCTTTTGTCATCCTCTTTCCATGAGCTGTCGAGTACAAAATGACATCACAACCTGCATGCTCATAGTAAGGAAACTGACGCAGATGTGAATTTACTGGAAGTCAAGAAAGATTGAATTACTGGTAGCAGACAGTATCCCTCACTGGCTGAGAACAACAGCAAGGTTAGTTTTAATTACATTATTGTCATTTAGCAGACACTCTTATCCAGAGCAACTTTTACATGTTATCCATTTATACAGCTGGATATTTACTGAGACAGTTCTGCGTTCTGCAAGGGTACAGCAGCAGTGCCCCAGAAGGGAATCAAACCAGCGACCTTTCGGTTATGAGTCCTGCTCCTTACCACTGTGCTACACTGCCGCCCAAATTTTTTTGCTAATTTTTAGTCCGTGCCCCAGACCACCACCTTGGAGAAGCTGCAGTGGTAGAGGGACGAGATTTGGGCCTTTTAGCAAGGAGACAGCAAGTGAGTAAGTTTCCATGAGGAAATATAGTTGAGAAAGCAGTGGTTGGAGTCCAGTAGAGTCGTGCCTGTGTGTGTTTCTAAAAATAGCAGACAGCTCTCCAGACACCTCCATGAGCCGGAGCCTGGGCACAAAGCCAAGGAGAGGAACCTTGACGGAAAAACAGAAAATGTAACGGCCTGGTTCTCTTGAGAGAGGGCCAGCCGACCTCGTGGGCCCACTCGAGGCAGAGCAGGGTTCGCATCACCCTCTGGAGGCGGCCATGACATACAGAAGGGGGGGGGATTTGTGATGGGGGGCATGAAGGGCCCCCAGCGTTGAGCTGCAGTGTGAAAGTCGAGAAGCTTGGAGACACCAGCGGGGGCCGGAGGATCTATAGAAACAGCCTACTGTCTGCATCTAGAAATGGATATGGAAGAAATTGACCTCAAGGTAAAGACAGCCGAGGTGTATGATTCTGATCCCATTGCGCATGCTAGTGACTATCCTATGGGTATGATTTCTTACAAATGTGTTATACTGCTATAGAGGTTATGCGCTGTGTGTAACCAGGCTGAGGTAATTGTTTGTGAATTTGATGAAAAGTGATGCATAGTAAGAATTGGACTCAGAGTTCCAAGTCCGCTGTGGTTATTTTTCTGTAAAGATGTTCCTTGAGGGTGCAAATCATCTTTACAGGCTATTTGGAATATGTTTGTGTGCAAGGTTTCTTTGATACCTATGCTGTGGGTGAGGTCTACCGACAGTGATTCTTGAGGGTGTGTGGCGTACATGTGTGGGTATGCATGTATGTGTGTGTCTGTAAACAGTTGCAGCTGGCTGTCAGCTGAACCATGTGTCACAGCTAATTCCTCCAGAGACGGCCTGTCAGAAGCGGACATTCAGACCTGGGCCCCCTTAGACAACAGTTCACACTAATTCCTAATTCCATCATTGTCAGCTTCACCCAGCTAAAGCTGTTTTTTGAAAGGTCAAAGTATTCCAGTTAAAGATATAAATAATGCAGAGTCTGAGATTGAAGCGTGTTTGTGGAAGATATGAAATTTTCATTGGCATTATGAACAGCGAAGGAGACATATGGCTGTGCTCCCATTGTCTCTAAATTCTGGACAAATATGGTCTGACCATATTCACCCAGTGGCATCTGGGAAGCTCTCTGTAGCCAGCACTGAATATGAATTGGACCAGCTGCAAAACAGACCAGAGTGTGTCCTTGAATAGCCTCCATGTACCACAGATATATGCACTGTTCCTATGCATGATTTTCAGCCATGCGAGTGACATCGATTAGGAGGGCGTCTTTCTGCGGCAGGGGTGACCAGGACAGGGACGCGTTCACAGGCTAACGTGGGTGTGTCCCCCACAGATGATGGCGCTCCTGGACCTCGTGGACATCCGTGGGGACAGCGGGGTCTGAGTGATGGGAGCCTGTTTATGAAACGCAGGAACTGGGTGCCACACTTCAGACTCTCCCATCACCGAGCTCCTAAAAATATCACCCCTGTGCTCACCGCTGACTCCCAGTGCGACTTCAGGCTTTAAATACACACACAGGGGACATTCCAGAAAGTAGACCTTATTATAGCAATGCGCAGTCTGGCTATAAACTCAACCAAGGGCCACCCAGGAAGACCAAAGAGGGCACCCCCCAAGGTCATACCCTCTTTTAATTTCCCACATCCTGTTGTGTTTTTGTGCAGGGCATTCTTGTCTCTTCATTAGGCTGTATGCAGTGCCAGTGGGTCTTAGTTCTCTTTCTTGAAGGAAGCTCTCCTGGGGCAAGAAGAGAGCCAGCAATCTGTCCTGACTGGATCTGGAGACCTCCTCAGCTGTCATCAGGGCCCTGATCATCTTGGACGCAGGGGGCAAAGGTGAAGAAAGTGAAGCAGAGGTTAAGGTTTCAAGGCTCAGCACTTAACCAGCCCCCTCTTCCTCTATCTATTGCTTTGCTCTCACTGTGTCAAAACACAGACCCTCCTGCTCCACCCATGGCTGTGCTCTCACTGTGCCAAAACACCCTCTTCCACCCAGTGGTACGCCCTCACTGTGTGCAAACACAGGGCCTCCTCCACTCACAGCTACACTCTCACTGTGTGAGAACACAGACCTTCCTCCTCCACCCACTGGTACGCTCTTATTATGTATAAGCACAGGCCTTCCTTCACCCACAGCTACACTGTAACTGTGTAATAACACACACCCTCTTCTACCACCCACTTCTACGCCCTCACTGTGTGCAAACGCAGCCCCTCTGCCACCAGTGGCTATGCTCTCACTGTGTGACAATAAAGACCACCCTGCACCTCCAGCTGCTGGTACGCTCTCACTGTGTCGGAAAACACAGATCCTTGTCTGCCACCAGTGGCTATGCTCCCACTGTGCAAATCAAAGCGCTGGAGGGGATCTTCTGTTTCTCTCTCAGTCAGAGCAGACGTTCCCACACCTCACCATGTCTCTTTTCGTTTCATTACATCACTTCTTTCAGCTGCCTCAGTTTGTGCTGACCAGGTCTCTGAGAACTGATATCTGTCTGCACCTGTGTGTGCGCATATGCGCGTCTGTATCTGTGTGTGTGTGTGTGTGTGTGTGTGTGTTGCTCTGTGAAATGCATAACACATAACAAGTCTCCATGCTTGCAGCATGAAATGCATATTCATGTTGGTTACACAGTGTGCTCTAATGCATTGAGAAATGATGTAAAACTGAAAGAGTAAGGAATCATGGTTTTAAGAAGGATAAAAGATACCTTAAGATGCTGGATGTGGAAAAATCCAGTAAAGCGCAGTGGTGGCGTACAGAGAATACAGCAGGGAGGCCCATGAGGGGTTGACTGCAGGGCTATGCAGTATGCAAGTCATCTGGCTCCCTAGTAACCATGGTGTCAGGAGTGTAATTCATATCTGTGCAAGGGAACAGCTGGCACTGACAGACGGTCGCTTTGGCACTCGGGGGTCCACCAGTGACTACTCTCGCCCACCAGCGCGAAAGCCACGCCTCTCAGTCACTCGTGTGTCATACGGGGTTCACAGGGTCCATTTGGCTGGGGATCCATGTGCTGGCATGTCAGTGGTAGCTAAACATGAGGGACAGCATGGCAACTCGCTCCCAAAGGCAGATTAACTCCGTATCTCTGAATCTCTGTGACTGAGCGAAAGGAGGAGGTGGCTCATGTTTACAGGATGGGTGCATCCCTCAGTCCCTTGGTTCCAGATGCATTACCTCAACTGCGTTCTAACAGCAGTGTGACCTTCCTCAAGCCATGCCAGTTTTCCCTTTATTGTTTCTATTTATAAAAAAAAATTTGTGACTTGCAGTCCCAATAAGGCTTGCATAGTCTTTCTCCTTCTCTCTGCGGGATTGTCGAAGTGTTGAAAGTAGACACTGGGACATGGACAATGGGTATGTCATGGCTTTGTAAACACGACTCTGTTAAAACGCTTCCTTCCAAATGCCATTACGTGGCCCCTTGGGAGTTTGTCATTAATTCAGAACATCAACATCATAGATAAGTTCCTGTGTTTCTGCTCCAGCGCTGTTATTGCGGCTCATAATCAGCAGTCTTTTTTTAGTTCCCATGGAGGTCGCGGCATAACATTCTTTGTGTAATGCATGGGCTGAACTGCCCTACCCCTGATGCAGCTCTGTTTAGCCGCTGCTACAAGTTGTTTTTCCACTGTTGGTAATTCATTTACCACGGTCCAGAGCAAATATTTTTGTGTCGAACAGCATTGTGGGGTTTTGAGACAGAAGGCCTGGCATTGCCCCAGTGTTGTCTCTCCTTATCAAAAACAAGCTGAGCTGTGAACCCTGGATTTTTCCTTTAACGGAAGCTACCCGGGCTACAGTGGCACTTACAGAGCTGGCCAGGGCAGTGGCAGCCAATACCAAGCCAGCAAGGTCAACAAATAACAATTATATTCATAGGCCTTTTTCCCCAATCGAGTGTCAAGCACTTTACAGTTGGGGTGGGGGGGGGGGGGGGTGAGTAAGGCATTTCAGTGGAAAAATCAGTGTGTAGCCCCCACTTAGATTATACTCAGCAGTCATTTTGCACCAGAATACTCGCCACACAATAGCGGTCTGATGATTAGCTGACCACTGCAGATTTGTAATTTGGTAAGGCCACACAGCAAAGCCACTGCTGATTATGATAAGTGCCACTACATGTTTAATGACCAGTGAGTCACAGCCTCGGTTTAATGTCTCTTCCACAAGACAGTGCGTACTATAGCAGTGTTGTAAGACTTTGAAGGTGCGCTTAGTCAAATATAACTAATAATGTTATTGTTTTCCTTTATTTCAATGTAATGAATATTAGTGTTTTGTATCAATGTGTTTTAATTTAAGCTAGACCTAGTCATGCCTCAGCTAAACAACATCATTTCACCACGTCTCGTCTTAGTCCACAATTTGACCTTTGAGCACAGATGCTTGCGCTTGTTTCCAGCAAACAAAGAGTTAATAGAATGTATTATGCCTGTAAAAGCTGTTTCTGGGTCTGAAATTATTGTCTTGTAGGGTTTTCCCATGGTCTCTCAGTGCCCCATAAGCAAACTGGGGCAGTTGGTCTTCTGTTTTGGTCTAGAAGTAAGGCCGCCCCCTGCTGGCCCACTAATGCTACCCACAGCAGCAACTTTATCTCACAAATCAGCCATGTGCAGGTCTGCCTCATTCAGGTAGCTATATGTACATCTGATACCAACATTCTGTCCCAGTCAACACCTATTTAACTTCAGCCCTTTGGCAAAAGCAGGCCACAAGCAAGTATGACTGCTATAAACTGTAGCCATTGCTGAGACAGCCAGGGGAACTATCTTAGCAATAAGGGTCAGTGCTCAGTTGACCCAAATCTGTACTTCTCCACAACCTCGTTATAGGCTAAAACATCAAATTCATTGCATTCATAAGCTGTCTGTTTTTTTATTTCTCATATTTATGGACTGTTTTTGTTGTTCTTGAACAGTATATCCAGTGTAATAACAGTATAATGTTCAGTTTCTGTCCTCTTTAATGTTTAACCCCAGTAAGAGATTCTGGTTACTCTTGTTTGGTTTTTACTACTTGAATTACTTTGCTGTGTTGTGTGCCTCAGTTATGATGCAAGGGCAATGTTACCAAGGCCTTGGAAGGTTAATGCGTGGCTCAGGTGGTATCATAAACACTGTTTACCTCAGTGCAGATGTGACGTGTGAACTGTAAGTGTGTGGGTATGCAGAGCGAGTACGTGCCCACAGTCACCTCTCCGCCGACGCCTTCGCGGTTTAATGGGCCCCCAGCGCATCACAGCCGGTGCCAAAGCTTTCGAGGTAAATCTGTGCAAAGCAGATCTGAGCTTTTTTTTTACCTCCATCTCTGTGGTTTTTCCCTCCTCTGGCAGAGGTTGGCGGAGCGCTCTAATCGCCTTGCTGGTGTTGGCGTTAGTGTCGGCGGAGGAGGTTGATCCCGCGTAATCTGCCGTCGAGCTGCCAGATGTGGGGCACTTTAATGCCCCTATGGCAGACCACAGCAGGGGGGCAGGAAATCGGCGGCACTCACTGTGCGGGTCCGGGGTCCATATACTGTAAAAAAAAAAAAACCAACATTCAGCAGTGTTACGTAACCCAGTAGCCAACATTGTGCCATAATACCATAACTGTACAGGAGGAGTTATTTACAGCTCCCCACTCTGAAGAGAAGATTAATGTCTACACTCTGCTCATCCTGCATTATGATATTGGAGAGATACTGATATTGCATTGCAGCTTGAAAAACTTTCCACCTGACTTGCATTTGTTCCATCTCACTACTGATTTGACTTGGCCTCGAGTGCGCAAGGTGGTAATAGCAGCGCTGTGATTTCCCAGTATCCTTTGCTGTATTTCAGCGTCCCCAAAACGGCTGCAGTGGTTTCCGCCTCGCTGACTGATTGATCAAGAGAGTAGATGCTGTTTCGGGTTCTCTGTTGCCACGCAGCTACTTGTAGCCCGTAAGCCAACCTCTGTTTCCTCACAGTGTTGTCATAATGCTGTTGCAAGGGCATGAAAGCAGTGCGCCTACAACATTGCAGAAGCACTCTGTTTTTATAGTGGTGGTACTGTTTTTAGTGGTAGGGCTCCAGTTAGTCACCACTGGTCTGGACTGCACTGGTCCAGGGTGCTTGTTCTCAGAAACAGGGCTGTAAGTTATCAGAACTGAACAGTACATAATGGAGGTGTGTGTAAAGGAGACACTCAAGAGCTGGCAGCCTTCCACACCCAAAGCAGCAGTCTGGAATGCATTATTGCCCTTTAATTTATTGACTCGGAGCAAGCCTTTGATTAAATGCCTTTGATCAAAGACCATTTAGGTCCCTTTGTGAGACTTTTGAGCCACATCCATCAAGCTAACTGTGTATGGTTGTGAATGCAAAAGCCAAGCAGACAAAACCAAGCACGGACACACGCTGAGCAAAAGATGTGCATTGATTATTCTTCAGAAGTTTTTTTTTCTTCAGTGCTTTGTCAGTGATCTAGACGTGACCATCGTTCCTCCGCACGCTTTTGTCAGTCTGAATCACTGTATCTGTGCCTGCCGCTCGGTTACCTTGGCGACCGCGGTATCGCTCAGCAGAAGGCTGCATTTGCATATGGAATGCTGAGGATGTTTAGGCCGCTTATGATCCCAGTACTTTGAGGGCTTTAAAAAGAGGTGGCATATCATCATACTTACCACAAGCACACACTCAGGCATGCCCAAGCAGACAAATACAGAGAGAGAGAGAGAGAGAGGATCCACATATAGAGGGCTTTGATCGGGGGCTTATAGATTTTGATCTAATAATCTGATCCAGTATTAATGCTAAAAGGCCGCATGAGAGGTGAGAGGGGCTTGTGGACTTTCATCAGTCCAGACAGCAGGATTCTCTCCACGAGAGAGAGATGTGTGCTGTGAAGTAGGGTAACATCCATGTCTTAATGTTTTACCGGGCTTAGCCATTCGGGCTTAAACGAGTCAAGCAGATAAGCATCTGCACATTTTGCAAGGTGCCGCATACAGCACTGCAGAGTCTCGCATACCAATGGGAGCGTGACATTTCGGAGCGGAGCACGGGAGCGGTCCCCGCTGTATTGCGGCCTCTGAAGCCAGGCCCTCATCTCTAGGCTCTGCAGAATTTGATTTGTATGGAAAATCATCGGTAAATGTCACTTTAAACTTTCACTAAACTTTGACCCGACAGAAAAAAAAAATCTGCTGTCGATAAGTGATGAGATTTAAAGCTGAACTCCTTGCAGCTCGGATTCACATTTTAAGGCAGTGCCGATGGTACCGAGGAACGGGAAACATTCTGCTTTAGAGTTTCAGGTTCTCGTTCGGCTTAACTGCCTCTGCTGGTGCAGACTGCAAGCTTGATTTCAAGTGCTGATCAAATGGAAAGCGAGGTAGAAGCTTAGAAACATAGTCTTCGAAGTTTCGCTCCAAAGGTCATGATCATTTTTCTTCTTCTAATATTACATCACAGTCTAAGACTTCAGTTTACAGATATAGGCATTGGTATCATGTATTATTGTGTGCAGTTCGCAAATAAGAAGGGTGTAGCTATGTATAGGGGCTCTGTTTAACATGGAAGTAGCGGATGGAATGTGTTTTGTTTGACATTGTAACATGAAGATAATCAGGAGGTATCTATTTTCTATGCACTGTGGTGTTCAGAGCTTTATTCTATGGGCTATTTTTTTTTTTTTTCAAAATGTTGTCAAAAGCTATCCTAGAATTTTAAATGAAATGAAAAATTGAATCCTGCCTGTCATAGCATTGCAGCATAATACCTGAGACTTGGTCATGGATACATACTAGAATGATCACAGAAAAAGAGTGCCCCTAGTCAGGATAAACACTATTCACTGTAAACCATAGCGACCAGCACAGAAGTGAAGCTGGCCCCGGGCTTTCAGCAGGGATCGATGGTCTCATCCATCAGACATCACTGGAGTGTCCTCTGTCCCAAACGCAGCTTTCGGACATTAGTGGGCATGCTGCTGATGGAGACGGGTGATGCCTGTTACCTTCCTGCTGGACTCAGGACACCCCAGCAACAGAAGTGACCTTTTTTTTTTCAGATTCAAGACCCATGCTTTAGGTAATCACCCACTTATAGGTGGGAACAAGGTCAAACTAGGGGTGTAAACCTCTGGCTCAGCAAGACCCCACAGAAATGCTTATTTGAGGAAAAATGGCTGCATTAGTATTAAATATATAAATAAATAAATGCTATGGATCAGTTCTCACCTGTGAAATTTCTACAGCTTTATTGTTTCTATTGTGTTGATGCATCAATACAAATCAATCTATTGTTACACTGCTAGGTCACACTGAGGTTACATGTACCACTGTGTGTCTTGGTCTGTGTGAGAAGCTGGTGTCATGGGCTCCTCTTCGTGTCTCTTGCACCTGCACCTCAAACGCATTGCGCTAGTTAGCCTTGTTTGCTCTGTAGCCAGACAGAAGGCAAGGCATGGAAAGACATAGGGCTTGAGGGGTTGTGTTTTAAAATCTCGCACATCTAAGATGTAGTTTACGTACCTCTGGAGTTAGGGACCAGTCTGAGGGGATTCTGAGAACCCAAATGGAGGAGAAGGCAGGTGGCAGCTGTGGTTGTGTTTGCGTGGTTTCGTGCAGTCATTTTCCCCCAGATAACACTCTTGATAGCACAGGCGATGTTTTTGCCACTGCAGTGCAGTGTAACAGAAACCACCCGCTTTGCTCTTTCTCTGCATACAGTGGTGATTACAATCACAGAACGGGCCCTCTTGTCCTTGCTTGAATAGGCATTAGGATGATGAAGTGTTTCCTTTTGGTCCCACTCCTCCCCCAACCCCCCCCCCCCTCCAGAAGACAAACAAGGCTGACAGGATGAAGGAGGAGAATGTGTTCCGGCGGAGGTTTTCCTTCTGCCCGACTGCGTCCACCCAACAGAAGATCGACCCCCGCACCTTGACCCGGAACCTGTCGTATGGAGGAGACAATGACTCCTACCAGCTCTCTCCTGGTAACCAAGCAATTTCTCACCAACCATTGGAACACCTTAGTTCTTCAGTTCTTCATGTATATTTAGCATTGAAATGAACACTTGGTCGGTGTATATATGTAGTATACAGTAACTACAACACACACACACAAACACACATATATATGTAGTGTGTTCCATATTATATATGCTATACTGTATATATTATACTTAGTACTTTAGAGCACCACTGTTGCCTGAACCTAACTTTAATATGTTTGAAAACACATTAGGTAGTAGGAGTTAGTAGGAACCTCATAAAAACATATTCCAAATTTACTTCACCCAAGCCTATGACACATATAAATGGCTGCAGCTTAACTGTGGGGTCTGAAGGATGCTGGACAGGAAGAGTAGCCAAGAACTGCCAATCACTTTGCTGTACCATCCACCCACTGCATGCCAGCTGGGCCCCGCACAGAGGAGAGGAGCTGCCTTATTTTTGCCTTGGCCCAGGGGGGAAGCAGCGAGATGCTTGTCACCGTCTGCTCTTGCAGAGAGTCTGTCAGGTGGCACCATCTGAGATCTCAGCGGGGGAGAGAGAGAGATTGAGCCCCCATTCCTCTCCCCCCTACCTCTGTAACCCCATTACTGCTCACGCAGCCCTGTTTCCAAATGTGAGTCGCTGCAAGCCTTTCGTTTAAAAACCCAATGCTTCTCCTTAAGACAATGCGGCACAACCTGCACAAGCAGGGCTCTCATACAGGTACACATCCAGACCCCTCTCAGAGACAAGTATAGATTCTGGCACCTCAGACACCTAAGCTGGTATAGGGAGGACCATGTACGGTTTTACATGGGCAATTCCAAGCCTGTGCTGCTCCTGTTCTCATTTTAGTTTGTTATGAAGAAAAGAAATGAATTAACTCTGGACAGAATTAACAGGAGACTGGTCTTTATTTCAGTGTTTTTCTACTTGTTTAGTTTGGTGTTTTTTTTTATTTGGCATAGTTGCTGGTCTGAAGAGACTGTGTTTGTGTGTGTGTGTGTGTGTGTGTGTGTGTGTGTGTGTGTGTGTGTGTGTGTGTGTGTGTGTGTGTGTGTGTGTGCCTGTGTCTGTTTCTGTTTCTGTGGTGGGTTTCAGGCAGCGACATGGAGCGAGATGGAATGGCCATGCTAAGGGATGAATTCAGTCCCAGTCAGTCTCCAAACAGCAAGGTAAGAGAACCCGTTTTAAATAGCTGTGTCCTCAAGGTGGGCTGTCATTACAGTAAAACTGTTTATTCTGAGATTAACATGCCTTGACCAGATTATTCTGGGGCACACTGCTGATTTCCGGAGAGCAATTCACCTGTCAGAACCATCAGAAGTCATTAATTTATGATTTCAGAAAAGTAACAGTTTGTTCCTGTTCTTGATTTCTACATTCTTACACTACATTCACTGCACTCTTTGTGTGTATACTGAATTACTGCATAAATGTGCTATGTGGAGGCTTGCTGGAAAGGTCTGATCACCGAGACAAGGATCCTAAGTGCTTTTTGTGGCATTTTGAGAGCGCAGTTCCACTCAGAGCGCTAAAACTAGGTGAATGTGTTGTATAAGTCAACCTGACAGAATGGTTTGATTGATTATTTTGGAAACATCAGCTATCAGGACAATCTGATAATTCTGTTCAGTATATTCAGAGAAACTGTTTTGCAACAGGAAGTTACTATAGATTGAAGTTGTTTGTACAGTGAACTACAGTGTAACTGTAAAATTACAGTGACGTGAAGTACAACAGTAGGTGAAAATTACAGTGAGCAGAGACACAAAGGTGCTTATGTATTGTGGACAATACAGTGTACGATCCCTCTATGTACAGTTCGGTGTACGTGCACGTACGCACAATTCACATGTGAAATTTGTGGCGTTAAATGAAAGACAATCTCAAGAGGTGGCGAGGGCTCTGCAGCTGCTGGTGACAGAGTGACCCTCTCATGCTAGCACAGCATGACGTTCAGATCGGTGACGGGTTTGATATCCTCAGAGCCATTCCCCGACTCCACGCTGTGTGAATTTGACAGGACCCCAGAGGGGCAGATAAAATGAAGATGGACGGGCATGTCCATCAAATAATGTACCCGTTTACGCAGTGTGACCTCGACCCCATGCACCTGGACATCCCTAATCAGTGGAAAATTGTCATCCCCTGCTTGTGTTATGGTCAGAAGAGGACAGGAGAATGGAAATCTGAACAGCTCGTGTAGAATACAGCAATATGTTGGTTGTCTTAGACCTGTACAGTTAAAAATGTCATCTTTTTTATTCTTGTGGATTTTCAGATTGTGGGCTAAAGGTGAATAGAAGTATTTATCAGTTTGCAATTTCGTTTTGATAGCTGTACTATGTATGAGGATTTTTGTTATTACCTTAACTACTATGACAGACAAATGCAAAATGTATACTGCATGTTGAATAACAACTTCTTCAAGTGGAGTAATAACATCTTCTGCCCCAAGCAGTGGAATTACGACTGACAGCAGCTTCTTCTAAGCAGAGCAATATCAGCTTCTGTACCAAGCAGAGTACCAACAGCCTGTGCTCGAAGCACAGGAATAACAATTTCTGCTCAAAGCAGAGTATTATCAGTTTTTAAATTCCCCAGCAGAGTAATACCAGCCTCATTGCCAAGCAGAGGCCTGTCCATTTTGTGTATTCTGGATGAGGATACCCTGGATTGTTACCTGCCTTCCTCATGTCTGAGAGCACCCTCGGCCAGTCGGGTCCATCAAAGAGGAGCTGATCGTGACACACGATACATATAACTAACCTTTTCTTCCCCTGAATGAAGCCCTTTTTTAATCTTTTTCTGTGACCTTTATCATGTCCATGTATGATTTTACCATTTCCTCAGTGTCATATAGATTCTTGGAAATAAAGCAAGGAGGCCACAGATATGTTCTGGCAACTTTTATTTCGCAGACCAAATAATGGTTTGAGCTTTGTGTTTTAACATGTACTCTTACAGTTACCAGAACATAATATTTGCAGCTCCCCTCCATTATTTATTCATTTTGGTTAGATAAGTTGCCCATTTTGGAGAGCAGCACCCACAAAGTGCTGACTGCCATAAAAAAAAATATCCACATAATTATGACAGTCATCTGAAAATGCCAAGTCATTTATTGCAATTAGCCTTTTCTTGTTTCCTCTCATCCCCTAGCTGGAGCTGCCTTTGTGAATGTAGAGGAAAAACACTGTTAAAATGTCGAAAATAGTCACTGATGCTCTGTTTGAACTGTGCTCTGTCGGTGAAATGGACGTGTTGTTTAACTGAGAGGAACAGTGGCCCTGACAGCTGCCCATAGAGACGAATACCGATCAATGCGACGGGCCTTTGTGAGATTTCAGTTAAAGAAAGCATCGGCCTACCTTCCTTTCTCCTCGCCTCTGCACACACTATTTATAAAACCCGTTTCTCTTTTTCCACACACTTGGCAAAGTCCAAACGCATGTAGGTGGACTTAGTCATTGATTCAACAGAGAGGGCATGAATGAACAGTATTGTGGAGTGGGGCTGACAGCGATTGATGCAGACACAAGTCTAGCAGGGAAAAGAAATTCTGTCCATTTCGCACTGCAAGTCTTAGGATGCATTTGGAGCGCTCGGCACCAGATTCCGCCAGAGTGGGTGTTTGTGCGTCACCGTTGATGCTCAGTTTTGTCAAGTCAAGTCTGAAGCCAAAGACAGCTATAAGTACCCCTTATAGGCCGGCTCACATTCCGAATGTTAGTGATGGGTCTGCAAATCTAGAGCAACCCAGCCTTATGCCAGTACAGAGTGTTTCCGCCCCTTACTCTGCGGACTTTGTAGTTCGGGCCTTCCACAGTTAATCTTGAATGCAGGCTGTAAAATTACAGTTTGAAAACCATGCCGCCAGCACTTTGACTTTTCATATACAGGCAGGGCAACATGTTTCAGCTCTAGCCATCCTCTGAGTCAGAGACATAGAGCTGTTGTTGCTTCAGATGTGTGCTTACAGTGATATAAACTCTCGGGGAGTCACAGTCTGTACCCGTGCTGCTACACGATACATGCCTTACCATCTCTCTTCCTCTGTTTTCCCATGCTGCCAGCTGGAGTCAAGGGTTCTTAATGGCAATGAGAAAGAGTGCTCCTCCCCGACCGAGAAGCTGGCCAGGAAAGAGTCCCTCAAAGTAGGTAGCACTGGCCCATAGTGCGGTGTGTTGGTTAAGGAGCTGAGTTAACCATAAGGTTGCAGTTTTGATGCCCAGGGCATCTTCACTGCCAAGGTGCCAAATCTAAAACGCCTCAGCACATATTCAGCTCTATGACTGAGTGATATTAAAACAAAACAAACAAATAAATGCGATCTAATTAATTAGACCTGAGTGAGGGCATATTCTAAGCGCTTAGCAAGCCGTAATTATATTACATTACATCATTGGCATTAAGCAGACGCTCTTATCCAGAGAGACTTACATAGGTTACAGTTTTTAACATATCACTCATTTACAGCTGGATATTTACTGAGGCAATTGTGGGTCTTGCACAAGAGTACAACAGCAGTGCCCTGGCAGGGAATCAAACCAGCAACCTTTTGGTTATGAGTCCTGCTCCTTTCCACGATGCTTCCCTGCCACCCCCCGTAATGTAATGGTAATGTAATGGTCGGTTAGTATTAATCATCAGTGTGAGCAAAATGTGTTGTACATGCAGTGCACCCTAAGCCCCTTTTGTCAGTCTGTCTCCAGGAAGAAGGTCCTGAAATCTTTGCATGACTGTTACATTACTGGAATATGTGAGCAAACTTCACATCAAAGTTCTATGCAGAAGTGTTGTGTTATTGACTACAGCTCCGCCTAGTGGCTGTCAGAGTAGAGGAAATTTAGACAAATCCGAATCTGTTGGGATAAGTACAGTACTGCAATTATGATTGTCTTTCTCAATGTGTCTCCCGCAGCTTCAAAAGAAAAATTATCGACAGGAGAAAAAGAGGGCAGCCAAAGAATTGTTCAGCACTCTGAAGGACCCCAGTATCGTCATCATGGCCAACTGGCTGAAGGTGTGGCATCCTTCACTGGACAATTAAATCTCCATTGTGGTGTCCTATTTAGCACACCATTTCACTAATAATAACTAATCCTCCTGATATCATTGGCTTTCTGTAAATGGAATTGATGTTCACATAGATGGCCCTGCTACCACTCTTAATCCGCACATGAAACTCTTGGACTATTGAAATCTGTCTGGATTTTTAAAACTTTAACATCTGTTACAAAAATGAGTAATTCCTCCAACTCCTCCAACAGCTACCTCACATACACAAAGCTTTTGTAGACTTTTCATGTCAGCCCATGGTCACTGTTGCTGGGTGATTGTCTTGTCAGCTAACCTGGCATTGATTTTTAAAAATCTGCCAGACGTGGGCCTTCTTTAGCTAATCAGTGTTCATTGTTTAATGGAGTGGGGGGGGGGGGGGGGGGTGTTTCAATTAACGTGATACCAACCAACGATTTTACAACAAGGCCGTGATACCACATGAGACCAGATGGCCAATAAACTTAACAACAACAAAAATCAGATGTGCAACACCTCTGCCAAATGGTACAGTGATGATGTTGATAAGTATGATAATAATGATAACAACAACAGCAACACTACTGCACTCTATACTATTGATGAATACTATATGCACATATAATACCAGGTGGAAGTTTGGACATTTTGAATTAATGCTACTCATAGAAGGGTTTTTCTTTATTTTTACTATTTTCCACATTTTAGAATAATAGTAAAGACATCAAAACAGTGAAATAACGCAAATGGAGTTATGCAAAAAAGACCAAAATAAGTGTTAAACAAATCAAAACTATTTTATATTTTATATTCTTCCAACTAGACAAAAAATATTTTTTTTCAAAATAAAATTTTTTTGGAAAGAAATTCGTACATAGGCATCAACTTCAGTATTTATATTTGACTAAGAAACACATTTCAAGCATTTAAGTATAAGCAAAATGTCTTTGAATGAATCTTTCCAATTGTCTTAATCAAGTGTCCAACTTTTGACTGGTACTGTGTGCTTGTCACAGTGGAAGCAGAATGTCGTTGTGTTTCCTTGCAGATCCGTGGTACTCTGAAGAGTTGGACCAAGCTGTGGTGTGTGCTGAAGCCTGGGCTTCTCTTAATTTACAAGACCCCCACAGGGGACCACTGGGTGGGCACTATCCTCCTCAACACATGCAAGCTCATTGAGAGGCCTTCAAAGAAGGATGGCTTCTGCTTCAAGCTCTACCACCCACTGGAGAAGTCCATCTGGACCATTAAGGTGAAGGGCGGAACATCTTTAGGCATCTGTTAGCGCCTGCTGGTGTTTCTGCCAGTGCTGTGTTTGCGTTTACAGAGAGGGTGTTTTTCTGCTGGCTGTCGAAGCAGGCTGTAATGCGCGTGGTGTTTGTGGGATGTTTGTGTCGTGCCTCCAGGGCCCTAAAGGGGAAAATGTGGGCTCCATCACGCAGCCTCTGCCCAGCAGTTACCTGATCTTCAGAGCTGTGTCAGAGTCAGATGGTGAGTCCCTGTGGGTGAAGCTAAATGTAGGGATGGTACGCAAATGTGTGTGCGTGTCTGTGTGTGTGTGTGTGTGTGTGTGTGTGTGTGTGTGTGTGTGTGTGTGTGTGTGTGTGTGTGTGTGTTTGTGTGTGTGTGTGAGGGAGAGAAGTGTGTGTGTGTGTGTGTGTGTGTGTGTTTACATGAGAGAGGAGTTTGTGTGTGTGTGCATTTGTGAGATAGAGAGAGGGGAAGGAAGAGACAGAGAAAGAGAGAGATAAAGAGAGAGAGCAGGCATGCTTGCCTGTGTGTGTTGAAGAGATAGAGAAGCATCTGCCCGCAGTGTGTTTGGGTACAGCCCTGACCTTGACGTTCCCCCTCTCTCCTCTGCTGCAGGCCGCTGCTGGATGGACGCTCTGGAGCTGGCCCTCAGCTGCTCCAGCCCCTACAAGCTGACCGCCAAGACCGGCCGCGACGGTGACCTCAGCTGCTCCTCCGAGTCCTCACACATCCTCAGCCTCCTGCAGGCCTCCCCCCTCTCCGACCACGAGCTCTCCCAGTGAGTGCACACCTCCCTCCGCAGGGACACTGCACTCAGATGGACAGACAGACAGAGGGGAAGGAAGGTGGCTGGAGTCAGTGTAAACATAAACAGGTCCTAAAGGGTGCAAGGTCAACATTATGAAAATTGGTTTATTCAGATGAGATGGGAATGTGTGTGAATACCTGCGTTTCTTGTGTGTGTTCCTGTCTGTGTAGGTATGTGTTTGTGTAGGTATGTATGTGTGTGTGTTTGTGTGTGTGTGTGAGGGGACTCTGCTTTGTGGGAGAATGCATGACACTGAATTGCACTTGATAATACTCAAAGCCCAGAGTGGCCACTTATTGCGCATTATCACCACTTGCCTCTGTGTTGCAATCCCCACAAAACAGTGGGCTGTTCTTTGTTGTTTTTGTTTCAACACTGTGCAGATTCACTAACTTATACTACCGATACACTACTAATACAGTAGGCTGAGCAAGTAGAACAGGCCATCCACATGATTTAAAGATCTTCACTCAGCATTAATTCAAAATAACAAGCCCAGCCTGTCAGCACAGTCTGCGGCGTGGTCTCAGATACTCCCCCCGTAGTTCATTGTGCAATCACCTCAGCCTCACTCCTGCCACTGCCTGCTCGCCAGCCAGTCAGTCTGGCTCCAGGGAGCCATGTGACTCGGAGAGGAGCAGGAAGAGGCGAGGAGAATGCAAGAGAGACACCAGCAGCAAGGCATTCCACAGACAGGAAGCAGCGGAGGCAGAGAGCAAGAACAGTGCAGCTTTCATGCGTGATCCTTACCACAGATCATTTCCTATCCAGTGACTGAGTAATTTAGAAAGAGATAGGGAAGGACATTTTCCTGGCTTTGTGAGAGCGCTGCCTTCCTGAGACCTGGCTAACAAGCACATTTTGCTCCAAGGTAAGACGGGGTCTACGTTGCATGACTGCTAATGACTACATGAACGCCGGGTTTAAATGCCAGTGACGCAGAACATAGGGAGTGCACGTTCTCCGGCGCTTCCTCTGTACCTCCTCTACTCTCTGATGTCTGAGATTTAGACTGTGATAAAGAGCAGGTTCAATACTTTTTCTTGCCAGATATTTCAGAAGAGACAGTAATACCACAGCAGGCAATTAACAAGACAGTCGGAATAGAAACATGCTGTTTGTTGCCAGGGTAGTTGCTGTTAGCAAGTGGCAGTGATGAAATGTTTGCTGATGAAATGACTTGCTGATTAACCAAAATGAATTTTTGGACTGGTTTACGTAGAATCATTGGGTAAAGGACGTTTTGTTAAGTTTCACACCCAACCCAGCATGTGTGACCAATATATAAATTACTGAGAATCAGAATCAGCTCAGACTGAGTGTGTATGTGCTGGATATTGGAAATTATTAGTATTCAGTGCACTTGCACATGAGAGCAGTGGTACCTGAGGAAACAGCTTGTTGGATTTTTAATACATGCTTTCAGCTGTACTGTTTTTCTCTGCCTGACCTTTTGAGTGTAGTCCTTGTGATCTTAGACACGTTTTACAGATTCGCAGTGTTTCATTTGTGTTAAGTTTGATGTTTGCTTTCCATGTTGTCATTTTAAGTGCATCCATGTATAGCGGAACAAAAGAAATCTTGAAGGGCAACCAACAAAGACTCTTTTTATGGTGTAAAAAAAAAGATACACTGGAAGTGACAAGCTTATTGACATTATTGGGCATTAAAATGCTGAAGTTTCCTTTTTGTTTATGGTTTTTCTCATTTTTGATAATTATCACAGGGGGGTGATGTATGCAAATTATGATTTCATAGTGTGCATGATAATGACATGATTCTGGTCATGCTTTCAGTGCACTCTCATTTTAATTGTGTATGGTGTTTCATTTCTTTGTGTGTTTCGCTGTTATAATTTTAAAAAGGCTGGACGAGTCAATGTTGGAAGATAGTCACATGGAGAATGATGGCTATTCTGACAAATCAGAGAGGGAGGCTCATGAAGAGTCTGACAATGGAGCCAATGAGCACGAGGGGCGGCTGACTGAAGAGAGCGATATGGACCAATCAGATGAGCTCTCTCCTGACCTCCAGGCCACCTCCTATGTTGAACAAGCAAAGGAGGAGATGGGAGAGGTAAACAGCACAGGGCTTTTATTATGTATTTGCTTATATTTACTGGATATTTACTGAAGTGTCCCGGTTTAAGTAACTGTTTCAAAGGTACAGCGGCAGTATCATGTCTGGAATTCAATGTTGTAACCTTCTGGATTATAAATCAAAATTCCGTAATCACTACTTTCCACTGCTGCTATAGCAAAATTTGTGTTCCTCTCATATAAATGACACTTTGTGCATGAAATGAATTGAAAACAATCCATCTATTGAAAAATCAAGTTTTTAACCATTCACTGTAGCTACATGTAGGAATATATTCAGCTACACTATGTTGCCACGTTCAAGTTATGATAAAATGACCTATTGGAGGGTACATTTAATTTGACATGTTGGTAGAAGGTACATATAGTCCTCATTCACATTTGCATTTTAATTGGTCAGAAACAGCTTTTTACGCCCCTTTGATCCTTAATACAATAGTGAACACTCTCATGACGTTATCCAAACCGGTTTAATTTACACCTGCTCCTTGAATGAGTAGAGGTGTACAAGCTGACCGAGCTCAAGGTGCATTTGGGGGAATTTTTTCAAGGATATAATGTAAAATAAACTCTGCACCTGCATTTAAGGCAATGCAGGTGTTAATGTAGGTTAAAATCGTAAGTTAATGTATGCTAACTGGCTTCAGCAACCAAAAGTGAAAAAGGTTAACACATTAACATGTATTTATTTTTAAAATATAAATTGCTATTATGTGTGTATGTACAAATTAGCCTCAGGGTTTGAAGTGAAGCATTTATTCTGTGGTGTGCGTCTTGTGGCATTGCAGCTCTCATGAGGACTGCTTTCTGGCAGCTAATGGGCCATTAATTAAGACAGATAGTGAGTTCAGTGCTACTAATACTTGCAAGTATGCAGCACAGAGTTGTAGCGGATACAACTGCTTACTACAGTATTTGAGCTGAAAATTGTAAGCATGTATGGCCCGGTACTGTATTCTGTATCCATATCTCTGCACTCTGTAGGCGGGAGAGGCTTCCCAGGTGGAGACTGTTTCAGAGGAGAACAAGGGCCTGATCTGGACCCTGCTGAAGCAGCTGCGGCCCGGGATGGATCTGTCAAAGGTGGTGCTGCCCACCTTCATATTAGAACCACGCTCCTTCCTGGACAAGCTGTCTGACTACTACTACCACGCCGATCTCCTCTCACAGTAAGCAAGTGAACGCCCAGCCTCCTGCTATGGAGAGAACATGTTAGCTAACGGTCAGGACACTACTTTGTAGAGAGGGGATGTTAGCTAATGCCTAACTTACTACTATGTTGGGAGACCATGTTAGCTAACCCCCAGCGCTCTGCTTTTTTAGGAGGGCATTGTAGCTAACGCCAAGCTCCCTACTTTACAGGGAGTGCATGTTAGCTATCACCCACCTCAGGGACCTGTTTTTCTGTGTGGCTAGTGTGCCAGATTTAATTAACAGTTTGCCAAAAGTAATGCATTATTGATCGACTTGTGATAGACCCCTGAGTGTTAAATTGCAAACACATTGTAAAAGAACCGATTCCATGCTTTCCTTTAATCACAAAGCTGCATAAAATGTCAAGTGTGATAGGAGCAATTTATTATAGATGGTTCTATATTCTCATATATCACAAAGAAATGGTTTCTGGTTCACTTGTGCCTTCAGTTTAGAATGGCAATAAGAGGGGGAATGTGCAGGGGTGGCCAGCGAGTTACATAAAGGGGAGGCAGACAATGGCCTGAACTTGTTTTTCCTGATTACCAGGCTTTCCAGTTTTAGCAAGGATCACCCAGTCAACAGCTCATTCCATCTTTAGGTTGCCTGTGTCCAACAAGATAGCATCACCCTTGTGCCCTGCACCTGAAATAAATGTAAATCATTACAGAGACTAGGTACATTTCCATCATGTGGCATGTTGCTGAGGAGGATGGAGACATGGCTGCAGGCTAGGAGGCAATACATCTAAAAATCAGTTATTAATACCGCTGAAGCAATATTAAACCACAAATGTATTTTAATGTTGTTCCGTACCTTACAGTTTAGTGCATATTAAAATGAAGCATGCAAATCCCTCTTAGGGGCAGAGAAATTGTCCTTTCATATCTCAGATTTTACTTGGTTTGATATTGGAACATTACACTTCCTCCCACCAGTTAATTAGAAGCAATTAGAAGCAAACGGATATATTTCACGCTCCCTGCAAGGTGTCACTAGTTTAATATGGGAACTCAAAGCGTGGCTGCCATTGACCAGTTAAGCAAATGTATGCTTGATTTCACAGTCCCCACAGCAAGTTGGTATTTTTACACATATGTTAATGAGAACACAAAGCATGACTGTCATAGACCTATTAAGCTGTTTATATTTGCAAAGACATTATCATTATGTAACATGTGAGTTGAAGCAAAAGATGGATTGCACTACAGCATTACTCATCTCTGCCTCAGGTCTACAGCATGCACAGTGAAGTTGTCCGCATGCCCCTCTCTATGTCCCTGCAAATTGCATGATAGGATTTGTTTGGGACTTTGATTACTGTGGAGTTCAATGCTGAACCACAAAAGAGCTTGAGATGACCTGAGTTTTCTTGCTCAAGTCCTTCCGGTCCTGCTACCTTGCTGCCCTGCCCATCAAATCCAACTGCGTTCCAAGACCCGGACATCCTAGGAGACATTTTTATAATCACTCTGCTGTTTATTACTACTGTCTGTCAATCTTAAATGTCTTAAAGTACATTGTATAACTTTAAGTTTTGTCTTTAACTCTATCTGCCCAGTGCGGCCAGAAGCAGATGGGCTCCCCCTCTGAGCCGGGTTCTGCTCAAGGTTTCTTCCTGTTAGGGAGTTTTTCCTTGCCACTGTTGCCTTAGGTGTGCTCTCAGGGGGTCTCAGGCCTGGGAACATTGTAAAGCTGCTTTGTGACAACTTGTGTTATAAAAAGCGCTATACAAATAAAAATGAATTGAATTGAATTGAATTGAATTGAATTAAAAAAAGGTTCTTCTGAGTGCATTTACACTTCATCCGTTCTGCTGAGTCCCGCTCCATCTTCAAGAAACATCTGAATACACAGCTCTTCCGCTCTTACGTGAGCACCTGAAACACTACCCCCCTAAAGGAACTTCTCATGACTCAAACTGTCTCCTACTAAACTATGAAATAAATTTTTTTGTTAAAAATGTAATCTAATGGTTTAACACACTTGTTAACTTTACATGCTAGCCTGTACCTTGCCTGGCCAACCTTTGAAACTTGGTTATGCAGTGCTTCTAATATTGTTGAGTCTGTATGGTTTTTCGCTTCTGTTGTATTGTACCTCACTTGTAAGTCGCTTTGGATAAAAGCATCTGCCAAATGAATGTAATATAAATGTAAATTTATACTATAGTAAATATTTCTGTTGAATTATTATTGGAGTATGTTTGAGCTAATGTAAAAAGGTCAGATCCTCCAGATGCAATCAGTTAAAAAGGAATCAACTGCTAATATGTGATGGCGTGCTTTTTAGTCAATTAAAACTATTGCTATTGCATCAAACTATTGCTTATTTTAAAATTTGATTAGACCAGTATTAACCTTGAATAAGTTCATGGAATGTGAGCATTGTCTTTCCTCTTACTCAGAGTACCGACTGAAGAGAGCCCCTACTGTCGCATCAAACAAGTGTTACGGTGGTACCTGTCCGGCTTTTATAAGAAGCCCAAGGTAAGCTCTTAACTCTCAGAATTCACGGGACTCCTCCTGCCAGTTCCTCTCCTTTCTCCTGTCCTCCCTCTGACTGAGTGTTCAAATGAGCACTGACTCAGTGGCCCATTAAATGGTGGTGTCTTATGGCCCTGTAACACGAGGACTCTCTCTGCCTCATTAGCCACTTATTGCTATGTCACACCTACACAGCCGTCCACTTGGAAACCAGACTAGGTGAAAGGAGTGGCGGTGCCCTATCGGGTGACCGACACACAGTGTCCTTGCTCACCTCGACACCACTGGTCTCGCCAGTTCCTATGCTTCAGGACAGCTTAGTGAAATGTGCTGTGTCATTACTGAAGTTGTTATTTCGTGGGTGTGGGTTTGGCTGAGTGCAAATATATGTATTCCTTCATGTGGACTAGCCAGCAGCCATAATACACTGTCGCCTGCTCCGCTCTGATGACTGATGTGAATTAGGGCTGGGCTTGGTTAGTGTGCGAATGGGAGATGGGGGTACTGTTGCAAGTGGTATTGGTGAGCTTATAAGCTCATAAGCTTATAAGCATCTTTCTGGACCAAGTAAATCCAGTGCCCTGATGTACTGATCGGTCCATTCCTGTAAGAGGTGCCATTGTTAGAGTGAGACATTAAACCAAGGTCCCTGCTCAGTGTGTTTATTGTAGATCCCCTGGCATGTGTCAGAAGGGTAGGGGTGTTAACTGCAGTGACGTGGTCAAGTTTGCTCAATGGGAACATAACGATATGCACTGAGAATGTGGACCTACATGATTTTTTGTGATCTGGCAAATGCTGTGTATCCTTCGAGAGTTGATTGACATTCTGCCTTATACTGCAAGGTCATCGTTGTAGAAAAGAAATGACTTCTTAGTGGACCCCTGAATGGTTGTAAAAGCTGTATTTGTGTCCTTGGGTGTTTTACAGGGGCTGAAAAAGCCATACAATCCAATCCTTGGGGAAACATTTCGATGTTGTTGGCTCCACCCCCAGACTGACAGCTGCACCTATTACATAGCAGAACAGGTGAGAATACTGCTACTAATTTACCACAATATGATCTGAGCTGGCCTCTAGCTCCCAGTGGGCCCACCTCCCAGTGGGCACCTGACTCTGTTCTCTGAAATACCTGAAAATTGCCTTACGATTTACATTTAACTGGCATGTAGACCTTGAAGAGCAAATTATGTAGTCTGGAAAAACCCCAGGGATAGTGTTTAATTGACCATGACAAACACACAATATTAGGATGGCATTTATGTGGCCAGTTCATATATTCTTGGTTTGTGTAATCCGCCACTTTCCTTGCGTATTATTTGCACATAGGTCCACCCTACTATGTTCGGTGCCTGTTAACACCCTGAGTCTCATAGAACCACCCTCCTGCAGGTTGCCTGTTAACATCCTCAGTGCTTGATAGGACTTCACACATAATTGATTCTCTCAGCACTTTAAAGTGGATGAAGTGGCATACTTGTGTTGTTGCCATCCTCCACCCAGCACCCTGCGGCCCTCCTTTTCAACACGCTGCTATTAGAGAGCTTTCACACTGTTTAACACAGATTAACACAGTTCTCTGATCGTGTGCTACAGAGACGCAGCCTCTGTGAAATGTCTTGACTGGATGCATTGCAGTGTCTTGAAGTTATCGAAACAATTTCATTGCAGGTGTCGCATCATCCACCGGTCTCAGCATTTTACGTGTGCAACAGGAAGGATGGGTTCTGTATTAATGGCAGCATCCTTGCCAAGTCCAAGTTCTACGGTATATACGAACACTGTGCCATCAAACACTTGCAACCAGTACGTTCATGAAAACACACTGGTCCACATGCGTTTCGTCTACCCTCCACAGGTAACTCTTTATCAGCAATACTAGATGGGAAGGCCAGGCTGGTATTCCTTGCCCGAGATGAGGAGTATGTCATTACGATGCCCTACGCTCATTGTAAAGGTACTCTCTCACTCAATTCATAAATGTACAGCACTGTTTTCATTGTGTTTGTGTGGCTGATACTGCAGCTTTAATATCAGTAAAGGGGCTGTTGTAAATATCTATGTTGGTTAGTTGTGCTCAGTTTTGAATGTTGAGTATTATTGTGAAAAGATCTTTTCAAGCATACTCTGTCTCCATAGGCATATTATATGGTACAATGACCTTGGAGCTTGGAGGGAAAATCACCATTGATTGTGAGAAGACAAAATGTTTTGCAGAACTGGAATTTAAACTGAAGGTACAAATTAATCACATAACTTAATATTTCGGTTTAATCTCTTAACTTAATATTTCAGTTTAAAGATGTTCTGCAATGGTGACACATACTTCTCCTTTGTCGCCATCCACACCAGCCTTTCCTTGGCGGCTCCAGTACTGTAAACCTTATTTCAGGGAAGATCCGCATGGGAGACGATGTGCTGGCCACTATTGAAGGACATTGGGTGAGAGGGCACCTTTTTTCTCCTCATTACTTTCCATTACTTCTCAATACATGTGGCATTGCTTCATCTGTAAAATATAAAATGAAAAATTGATTCTTTGTATCATTTCACAAAATGTACTTGCAGAGAAATGTTAGATCAGATTTTCAGTATCAGGTACTAGCAGTGTTGGTCATTTGTTGGAAAATACTGTGCATTACAAACCTCTTATAGAACCTGCTGCAGCAGCTGTACATAGCTACTTTCTCATTTGTCCTCGGTTAAGAAATGTGAAGCCAGGATGAAAATATGCCTTGCTTTCATACCATATCTCATTGACACGTTCTTAAGGATAATTCATGTGTGTAAAAACTCAGTGACCCAAACAGCAACACTCAAGCAAAGAAGAACAGAACAGTCAACTCAGTTGTTAGCGGGTTGTTAGCAACAACTTGTAGGTACACCTAATTTCAAGGCATTACTGACAAAGAAAGATGAGTGTTGCTTGGTTGGACTGGAATGTTTTTACCATTGCCCATTGCTGAGATGTTGCTTCACAATGAGTAAACAAATTAAGGTAACTTGCAAATGACTTGCTCCTGTGCTGGTGTCACAAGCCCCATTAAACCTTGCAAGAGTCCATTAGCAGGCCACAAGAGACCACCTATTGTAGTTGTCCTGGTAGGAGCCAAGGTTTATGCTTTTTGCTTTTTTTTAAGCTTTTTGCTTTCGTATCCACCACTCTCCTTTGTCCCGTAATGGATCATGCACTGTTGGATTGAGAAATGCTCTGGTGTTTACAGGATGGGGAGGTGTTCCTCCATGAGAAGAAGACAGGCCACCAGATGGTGCTGTGGAGCCCCGCTCCAGAGGTGCGGCAGCAGAGACTGAAGAGGCGGGTGGTGCAGTTTGACCAGCAGGGGGAGTTTGAGTCTGAGAGGTACAGCACACTGCAGCACTGAGGAACACAGCGTGATACTGCAGATTCTACTGTACCTCACAAACTTAAAAATTAAACGGTTACAGGTTCCAGACATCTTTACTTTTCTACATGTATGTTTCAAAATTCTATCTATCCCTCTGTTTGAGTCTTCCCTATTGCTTTGGTGTTTGGCCAAGCTGTGGACAGTCTCTGTGTGTACCCGCCAGGCTGTGGCAGCATGTGACCAGTGCCATCGTGGCCCAGGACCAGGAGCAAGCCACACAGGAAAAGTATGTCCTGGAGGAGGCCCAAAGACGGGAAGCCAGAGAGCGAGGGGACAGGGTGTGGACCCCCAAGCTCTTTTGCCTCGACCCGGTCTCCAATGAGTGGCACTACAAATACTCCGAGTACGTACTGCCCCAGTGGAGAGGGGTTACAGACGGCTCTCCCTTATGAGGGAGGCTTTGTGAAGCCTACTGCATCCTTTGACATATTTCCTTCAGGTATAATGGATAATTGAGGCTTTGAGGTCATTTCGGTGTTCTTCCTTGTGCTCTCCAGCACCAGACCCTGGGATTGTGACACTTGTTTGGTCCAGTTTGAGAAGGACGGGGTGATCCAGACTAAGGAGAGGCAGCGTCGCAGACCCAACGGGCTTTCATACAGCCAGAACTGGGTGGCCCAGCAGAAGGTGAGCGCTGCCTTACCCGGACCTCCAGGTAGACGCTGTAAACCAGGACCAGCTCCTCAATTCTCCATGTCACTCAGTGTTCAGATGAATAAAAAAGCTATTAATCATTCAGTTGATACCCTACAGACAGTATATGCCTGAAATCGGCTCCATCTCAAAAGACAACCAATTAATTTGCAAGTATAATTTGATACCCAAACCAAAACAGAGAAACTCATGAGAGGTGTTGGATATATCTCCTATAAATCGCTCCAGTGATAACTGTTGTGTGTGTATGTGTGTGTGTGTTCATGTGTTTCACAGGCCGAGGGGCCAGGCAAACAAAGGAAGTCCAGCAGCCAGCCGTCCAGCTGCAGTCAGAACACAGAGAGCAGCAGCACCACCCCCGAGCCCACGCACGAGTCCTCCGACAATGAAGGCAAGCGGGGGTCAGGGGTCAGGGGCCACTCTTCACATTTGCTCTTACATCATCTGACTGGTCTCATGTTGCACCACGGTTTCCCCCTTTTAGGATTCATGACCCAGTGTGTCAGATGCAACAGAGACGCGAAGGACATGGCTGGGATCGTGGCCTCCATAGCTGCCATACAGAAGACGCAGCAAGACATACGCAGGTATGCCTGTCTGTCCCCTGGCCAGGGGCTGCCAGATATGTGACCATTTTATCAGATGCATTGTCATCTATCTTTTGCCATTTGAATGATGTGTGCCTTTCCTCCTTTGCCGACTCCTTCAGGAACCTGTGCGGCCTGAGCCAGCAGATGTTCCGGCAGAGAAACGCGGAGGAGAATGTGACGCTGAATGGCCGCCACTGTCTCATCCTATGTGTCCTGCTGTTGCTGCAGCTGTTCATTAACTATGTGTTCACATGAGCGGCGGCACCACAGTCCAGCAATATACACAGTCACACCATCACTCGACTCCAGAATACCCGTAGAACCGACCCACTCCGAGGCACCGAGCACTTTTGGAGACAGAGATGAGAGAAAGATGTTGAACTTCTAATGACAGGAGACAAAGACAAAAATGAATATTTTATGTTATAAATGTGTGGCAGGAAGATTTTAATGTTCCTTCAGTACAACTAGAGGAAGTCCACCTTTGTACTGCTAGCAATACTGTTTTTCTGTGTTCCTTTGGTTCAAGGCCCCATGAGACAGGAATAATCTTTTCCCCTTGCACGTCAAACTTTGCGCCTTAATGCTGAAGCCAAAAAAATGAAGAAAATGTCAGCAATGGAAGAAAAAAAAAGAACTTTGGTTGTGCAATTCCATTTTATAAAACTTCTGTTTTTACAAAAGTAGGTCTTGTCTTTAATAATGAAAACCAAAACAGTATTTATACCCCTTAAAGATGAGTACATGTTTACAAGTGTGAAATCGACAAAAGAAGTGTATATATGTACTGTACATACGATAGTGGTGTGGTTTTGCCAAACAGTGCCAATATTCCTAAGACATTCAGAGTAGAAAAAACACAATTCTTGTGGTGAAACATGCCATTTTGAGCAGTCAGTGGAAATGCAGGGGCAGTTGGGCATGTTTCCCCCAACATCTCAATTGAAAATTAGTCGCAACTGGTTTGCTGGTCTCCATGGGGCAGTTAGAGGGAAAGGAACCAGTGTCACAGTTGACCTCTCTGCTAGCACAATCATAGCCTAGGTTACTGTCCAAGTTTAGCAACTCCATGTTTAGAAACCCAAGCATAGAAACTCCATAGCTGTGTTTGCTACAAAGATTCATAGAGGGTCTGCTCAACAAAATGATCCTGGACTATTACACGATTTACAGCAGGACAGTGTCTCAAATTGGTCTAATTTCAAACTGTACCACATGAAAGAACCGTACACTACGTGAATGAAATACTGTAATACATATATTTTTTGTCATTGGAAATGTTCATCAAAATACTTGGCAATATTTCACTCTTTTCAATTTTTTTTATTATTTATTTATTTGGTTTAATAGCCTCACATCTGAAATGTATGTTACTTACCTATGTTACAGGTATAATAGCATTCAGCTATAATTGCAAAATGAATGTTTTTAGTGTCTGCATTCTTGTGTCACACATGATCAGGTTCATTGGGGGTTCCATGTGTTTCATGTTTTTAGGAGCAAATTTATCAAAGGATTGAGGACATGAATGAATACAAAACCTACCACAAATAAAACATTATGGGAGCATATTTGTAATTTTTATTGCAGACAGTGTCTGTAGCCACTAATATCAAGAGAAACGGGCATTTCTGAGTTTACATCCATTTCTCTTCCATCAGGTGGCGTCGAATGGCTTGGCTTTCATTCTCCTCCTCTCCTCTCTCTCCTTCGCTGTCATGCTGTCTTGAGGGAAACAGCAGTCCTGTCCACAGACCACTTGTGTTAGCATTAGCTGTGGGCCATGCCACTGACAGTTTGGTGTAGTCCTGCCACACCTCCCAGCAACTTTTTTTCACGCCCAGAGAGCCCCTGACAGTAGTGCCTTATGCACAGGGAAAGACATACGCCTGACCCCTGTGGCTGGTGACAGCAGTGTTTCCTCTGCAGCCTTTGGCCTCTCGGCTCTGTTCAGCCAGTAGATGGCAGCACATGGGGGAACAGGCTGTACCTGTAATGGGCAGTAGCAGGCATCAGAGTTTCAGCTACAGGCTCCAGCTTCCTGTTTGCAGAGCCATCCTCAAAACAGCACACTCCATCAGTTGTTTTCACAGGTGGGATTGTGGAGAGGACATTTCAAATCATTAACATGTTTCAGATGTCATTGTCCAATGTCCTTTATAAAAACACTGAATGAGCCTGAATGAAACATCACTGTGATGTCCATGGTAAGGTTTTTTGAAAGCTGTCTTTCAAAACAGGTATGTGCTGTGAACTGAAGCAGGAATACGTAAGTTATGCTTCTGTAAAGGTCTGCTTCTGAGGGTGTATGCAAGCAGTATTTTGTTCCACCGTGACGGGAAGTAATTAACACTATAGCATTGCCTTGAGAGGAGGTGAGATTACTCTTCTGTCTCTGGGCAGGTGGTGTTAATGTGCTCTGCCCCTGTTCCATGCACATCATGCAGTTACTGCTGAATCGAGGGCCCGCTGGCCCCCCAGCGGTGTTCTTTCCATTCGCTTCATTGCAAGCCATTTTCAATTTATCATGTTAGACTTGTGTCTTGATACCCTTTTAAAGTTCATCTACCCTTCTCTTCATGTTTCCCTCTGAATGAACTCTCTGCTATCTCATTCAGTACTGCATTTCTGAATCTTAATGGCAGGTTGGGCCTGGCTGTGTTTGTCTCTTTGGTTGAGACCTCTTGTTCCAAAATGCAGCTTTCTATCTCCTGTTTTTATGCTCTTTACTTGTGGTAGCCTGTGTTTCACTGACCAGTTCCATTCACCTGGTCTCACCACATGCAAACTGTACATTTTAGTGTAGGAGGTTTGCTATGTGGTATGTGAAGGGTGTTTAAATTGGGCTCGCCTGACATTGACATAATTGTCACTGGTAAGTATGCTTCAACCTTGGGACTGCATACACAAGAGGTACTTCAGTTTTGTTATCAATGGCTACAGACATGCTCTTTGATAAATCTGCTCCTTAGTCTCATGGGTGTGTTTTTTTTTTGTCTTTCTGAAAATACATGTATATTTACTATTATTTTAATGTGTCCTACTAGTTGCTTTGCCTTTTCTAAACTTCAGAATAGCTTTGGAAGTCATTTGTTATTAGTAATTAGGTTTTAAGGTGATTATCCATTAACACAGTTGAAATATTACACATATTCTGTTGCAGGTTAGTTTGTATACTCAGTTGAGAGTTATTTTCACCAAAGTTTTATCCATCATCACACGCATTTAACTCTCAGAATCTTTTTTGCTTTGACAGAAGTATGTTTGTTGGCTTCATTCAGAATTTTACATGTGAAACACTGTGGATAGACAGGAAAACATAAAAGACTCCATTGTAAATATAGGGTCAAACTACGTAGAGCATCCATGTCCTGTAAATTGGTCACTCACATTACTGAAACAGTGAGTCATATCGTCTAAGTTGGTCTGATTGTGACTGATTCAGTTCGCACCCATAGCCTGAAGCACCTTATTGGTCACATTTATCAGTTCCTCTTTCCTACAAAATCAGTACAGTATCGGGCTGGCAGAGCAGATGCTGTCAAGGTATGAACCTCCAGGAAGTGACTGTAAAAGCGCCCTCAGATTCTTGCCTGCTGTGATAAAAATGACCACAAAGCACCCTGTCCAAATGCTGCCTGAGAGTAGCACACATCCTCAGTGGTTGTGGTAAGTAATCAAACAACTTTACATTAGTGGCCATACAGAAATATAATATACTGAGAATATATTTTCAGCTCAATCAGTATATTTAATGTATGTAAATTATTGCCATTTTGGTATATGGCAATATATTTCTTATATGAAATAATTTATTTCAATTGTATTTGCAGTATAATCTTGGGCTGAACAACATATTTCTCAATATATTAAAATACATATATATTTCTGTATGGCCTGGTTCACTGACCACACTTCCAAATGAGCATATGTATCTACCTTCATCCTTTTGGGCACTTAAGCTCCAAAAACGTGACTAAAATGTCCCTAGAGTCACATTTAAGCAAGCTGACACTGTGTATGGGGTTAGAATGTAACCTACCTACTGGTAGCATCCAGGACATCACAACAAATGTATGACTGGGGCATTGAATGGATGAATGAAGTGGTGTAGTGAGGGTTTCAGTATCCAAACTTGGATGTCTCTTCGTTGTTTGAGTTGACTGCCTATTCGAGCTTGAGCTACTCCATAACTCTGCTCCCTCACACAACTTAAAGGAAAAGAAAGTTATTTCACAGTTGCTGCTGCTTTGAACTAAGCCTCTTAGAGTGGCAAAAGTGGTTATAAGAGGGAAAGAAAATGTTATGCTTTGTGTTCAGCTACTGCATAGTGCTAAATCCTAGTTTAATACAGTTGGTTCAGTTGCTCCGTGTAGATTTTTATTCAGTCAATTTGTTTTGTCACAGTCAATGACATAGTTTACAAATGAATAAAGATTCTTTTCACTGTGTTCTGACTGATGTTCTTGTGCAAAGTACCATTCCATGTGTCAAGCAATAAATTGCTTTGAATGCACAGACGTTTAAATGGACCATCGTTTCTGGCTAATATGCATGTTATATAGTAATATAAGGGTGGTTTATACTGTGGAAGAACAAAAAATTCTTTGCATTTTCAAAAAATAACTTGACTAAATTCAATCACTCCAATTTAGCAATTAGTGAATGTTGTTGGCAATGAAGGCTTTCAGAACATATGGCTATTGACTTTGTGCTGTAATCTGAGTTAGTGCTCTGTGGAACAGTAATCAACATCTAGACTAGAGGCACAGCTTGTTAAATGCGACAGATACTTGTCAAAACAACTGAATGCTCATCAAATTCTGAAAATCTTGTTTAAAAACAGAATTATGTTAACTTAGAAACTGCAGTAATATTTACTTTTTGGGTGTAGCCAAGACCTCAAACAATCATTAGTAGTTGGAACTACAGTCTAGTCCTGAGGAATATTTCACTACCTAATCAGGCAATTTATTAGAAATAATGGGAAAAAAAATGTGTTTTGCCGTTGCATTGCTTGTGGCAGTGTGTCTAGGGAGTATGACCTATAAGAGCAAGTGCTAGCAGACCTAGAGAATAGGCCTGATACATGTGCATACTGTGAGATGAATGAGGTAATGCTATGGATTGATACTGTATTGTAATATCTCGCAAATGTATTCCGCGGCCATATATGTTGGACTTATGCCAACAAAACTATTTTTGACTCAAAAGTGGTTCAACACTGGATAATTTTGCGATGCCGTTAGGAGTTGACACGTGGGAAAACAAAGGTAAGAATAAAGGCGAAAAACACACCAAAACATGCCTCATGCTTCGAGTAATACACAAAGAACAGTTGAATGTGGGGCGTCAAGACATTGTCCAGCCTTAAAATGTACCGTAAAGAAATAAATAAATGTTTAATCATGTGAGAACGTAGGCAACGTGACCCATGGGTTTTAAAAAGCTTTCCAAAATGGGCGGAGTCGGTGATGTCAAGAGGCGTGCCAAGATGGCGCGTAAATCTGTTTGTGTATCATGACTAATGTTCGTAATATTCGTAATAGATTTAGGGAATAATTTCAACATGAATGAATACGTGTTAACACCTCGCTGGTAATTATATAAGACTTCGTAAATTTGTGCAAAATGATAAAAGCAATGTTTCCAAATCAAGTAAAAGGATCGAAAAGGTTATGAAATAGGTTTTAACTAGTTCTGTTTTGTTACACTTCCGTATCAACAGAGCATTCGAATAACATTTCAAGGGGTAAGTAGCCAGAGAGCTGTAAGACCAGTCCCGAACGGTCATTCCACCCTGCAGGATCAAAGTTCCCTTTAGGCTGCGGTGAAAGCCCTCGTCCACTGTGCCTAAGTGCAGATAGCTTACTTTGTTGTGTAACAACGTCTGAAATGGCTTCCGTCTGTTAGCTCTGAGATAAAAGTACGACTCGGTGTTAGTTCGAAAACGAATAGGTTTTACAGTATTTTCTTACCACCAAAAAATAACGAGAATCTTGTTTTAAAGACGCATCTGAACATATGTGTTTATGCACCACGGTTTTCTGTCAGATACGAGAAAGGTACCTCTGCTACCTGCAGACAGTCACTTTGTTGATGGTGAAGGCTAACTATTAATTTCTATGCAGCCTGGGAAAAAATGTCGGTGCATTCAAAGTAGCATTGCGGTGTCTTCGTTGATTCTGCACAGTGGTCTTTTGAATTGGCGTTGCTGTTGCGGTTAAAAATGTCGGGACCAGAATCGGTTGCACAGACAGCCCCAGTCGACCCGCTAACAGCCGGCAAAATGCGAAGAGTCATCCTCGTCACCTACCTAATAGCGGCGATGGACATCACGTGGTTGTTTGTCCAGTTCTCCATAACTCCCGTAAGTAACAAAATTAATATTGCACATGGAATTTACTGCAACTGATGAGTTATTCGGGATGTAGAGTATACAGTTACTTGTGTGCCACTGTTACTATACCGGTAGTGAGGTAGAAATGGTAAAATGATTATTATCTGACATAGAGAACCTAACTGATACTGAATTGCATGCATGAAGACATGAGCTAATTTTTGGTGACTTTGTTCATTTCTGTTTTGGCAGTATTTGGCAAAGAGGCTGGGCTTTGACACCCTCTGGTTTGGGTATCTGCAAACGACGGTGGGCATCATTCAGCTTTTGGGAGGTCCAATATTTGGCAGGTGAGTAGGTGTTTGATGTGCTTCTTTTCACATGGCTGGCTGTGGAGCACGGGCATAAAAAGAATGACTCGATTCAGTTCAATTTAGCTGATTTCACTTTGGTGTAATTGAGTATCGTCCGATTGGCTCTGGGCCATAAAAAAAGCCATCTGACACAAGGGCTGCAGTGAGAGGCAGTGGAGTGCTCAATACCCGACAGCACACAAGACTCTGTATCAAAGGTCCCAGCTCCTCATGTTCCCTTTCGCTTGCAACAACTCGCCTGCTCATTCAAGGACATGAAAGCCCTCACTGAAAGCTCGGCCCTAAGAGCACCACTGATCTGAGCTGAATCGTCTTTTAGAAAGCCTTGTTTCAGGAGTCATTGGAAGCACACATTTTTTACCTCCCTCCTTTGTTCAAAGCTACAGCATTAAAACGCACAGGAGTGTGCCTAGGTAAACCAAAAAATAGTGATTTATTAGCCTAAAGCAGATTAGCCTAAAGCAGATTCTGTGTAGCAACAGTGGTTACCTACTCTGAAAAGCTTATTTTGTGCTCGACAGTCCAGAACAAAGACGGAGGATCACAAATGTAGAAATTTTGTGCCTCCCGCATCAAAATTTATTAAAAAGTAACCATTGTGGAGTACCTAGAAGCTGTGTGCCTTACACCAGTAACTCATTATTGTTTCTTTATTTTGCTGTGCTTCCTGATGTTTAGTTCTGTTGTACGTTTGGATGGTTTTGCGTACCCGCATGTACGTCGTTACCATACTGCCATACTGATCTTACTACCAGTTTATTGAGCGAGCCGGTGATCTCACCTGGGCAGTACTGTGACTGACGATAGGTCCTGTTGGTAGGTTTGCCGACCTGTTCAGGGCACGGGCAGCCCTCGCCCTGTCCTGCATGGCCTCTGTGGTGTATTTCATCCTCCTGGGCCTGACCAACAGCGCTCTCATGCTCTTCATCCACAAGCTGCCTGCCATCTTCATGCATGCCCTGCCAGGTAACCAGCGGGGCCTGTGGAGGGTGGGGGTGGGAGAGGCAGGGGGTCAGTGTGATGCCACTATACATTATATTACATTGTTGGCATTTAGCAGATGCTCTTATCCAGAGCAACTTACATAGGTTACAGTTTTTTTTACATGTTATTCATTTATATATTTGGATATTTACTGATGCAATTCTGGGTTAAACACCCTGCCCAAGGGTGCAACAGAAGTTGCCCAGTGGGAAATCGAACCAGCAACCTTTCATGTAGGAGTCCTGCTCCTTACCACCATGCTACGCAACCACCTACCACACTATACCCACCACTGAATAATTTCCGGTTCAGCTGCAGGCTATGCTCTTAAGTGAGCGGAAGGACCTTATCTGCAGCTTCCATGCATTTGGACATTAAATTGCATTTTAAAAGAATAGCTACTGAATTTGTTCACAATGGCCCACCCCACTGCCCTGTTGAACCGTTAGTGCATTTTGTGTGGATTGACACATATGATATGGCATGCATATGTTACACTGTAATTTTGAAAAACAGTGTATGCCTGGGAATGTTGTTGGGACATGGGTCAAGTAGGAGTACCTTGGCCTGTTTCCTAGAATATATGCACCATACACTCACTTCAAAGAATTAGTCATTTGGATGAATTCGTAGTATGTGTTTGTGTCGTATTATACACTATATGGCCAAAAGTATATGGACACCTGACCAACACACCCATATGAGCTTACTGGACATCCCATTCCAAAACCATGGGCATTAATATGGAGTTTCCCCCCCTTTGCAGCTATAACAGCCTCCGCTCTTCTGGGAAGGCTTTCCACAAGATTTTGGAGTGTGTCTGTGGGAATTTTTGCCCATTCAGCTAATTTGTGAGATCAGACACTGATGTTGGACAAGAAGGCCTGGCTCACGATCAGCATTCTAATTCATCCCAAAGGTGTTCAATGGGGTTGAGGTCAGGGCTCTGTGCAGGCCACTGGAGTTCCTCCACACCAAACGCATCAAACCATGTCTTTATTGATGTTGCTTTGTGCACAGGGGCACAGTCATTCTGGAACAGGAAAGGGCCTTCCCCATACTGTTGCCACAAAGTTGGAAGCATACATTTGTCTAAAACGTCTTTGTATGCTGTAGCATTAATGGTACCCTTCACTGGAGCTAAGGGGCCTAACCCAAACCCTGAAAAACAGCCCCAGACCATTATCCCTCCTCCACCAAACTTTACAGTAGGCACTGTGCATTCCGGTAGGTAGCGCTCTGCTAGCATTTGCCAAACCCAGATTTGTCCATCAGACTGCCAGATAGTGAAGCGTGATTCATCACTCCAGAGAACACGTTTCCACTGCTCCAAAGCCCAGTGGTGGCATGCTTTGCACCACTCCAGCCGTCACTTGGCATTGCGCATAGTGATGTTGGGCTTGTGTGCAGCTGCTCAGCCATGGAAACCCATTTCAGAAAGCTCCCGACGCACAGTTCTTGTGGCGGTGTTGCAGCCAGAGACAGTTTGGAACTCTGTAGTGTGATTCAACAGAGGATAGGCGGTTTTTAGGTGCTACGTGCTTCAGCACTCTGTAAGTTTGCGTGGTCTACCGCTTCGTGGCTGAGCTGTTGTTGCTCCTAGATGCTTCCACTTGACAATAATAGCACTTACAGTTGGCCGGGGCAGATCTAACAGGGCAGAAATTTCACGAACTGACCTGTGGCAAAGATGGCATCCTATGACAATGCCACATCTTTGTGTGTTTTGAGTTATTCCTGGAACAGTCCTGTGTATGATGGGCAGGCGTTTTCCAAGGAACATCTGAGGAATCCACGCAGACATTTTACTGCTTTGGGTCTGGTTCCTGCTACATGTGTAGGCTGATCTCAGAATACCCAAGAAGAGCAGGAGCGCAGGAGTAATTTGAAATTGTGTTGTTTTTGGAGCACCTGCTGCTTGTGGTGGTTTTACGTAACGTACATCAGTAACATTCAGACTAACTCCTGACATGTTCCCCTTTCAGTCAGCAGAATAAACACATTGCATGACAACTTCAGGAAAGGGATTGATTATCTTCCAGTATGATCCAGGTCATATATTTCACTGTGATGTGCAGTTTTGTGGAGCTTCGTGGCTGAGCTGTTGTTGCTCCTCGATGCTTCCACTTTACAATAATAGCCCTTACAGTTGGCCAGGGCAGAAATTTCGCGAACTAACCTGTGGCAAAGATGGCATCCTATGACAATGCCACGTTTAAAGTCACTGAGCTCTCCAGTACGACCCATTCTATTTCTAAGCCTTTCTAAGTTTGAAGCCTGCAGGCCCAGGTCAGACTGCACTGTAACACTGCCTGCATCTTCACCACAGGGACTCAGATGGTGGTGGCTGACCTGTCAGAGCCCTCCCAGCGAGCCGACGCCCTGGCCAAACTGGGTCTCTGCTTCGGCATCGGGATGATTGCCGGGTCTTCCCTGGGGGGCACGCTCAGCACGCGATACGGGTAGGCTGGTCCCTCCGTCCGAAATCTGGCGAGTGAGCATACTTACCATCCACTACTGAGTACCATCCACTACTGAGACGGTACATCCTGGATCTTGAGACGGTTAAAGGAAAGTCAAGGAAAGGAAGAGGGATTCACACAAGGAACCCAAGTACATTCTATAATAAATGCAGAAAGACACAACTGAAGCTCAACAGCAGAATATAGGAGACTATCAAATTGTAATACATGTAATGCAGTTATGGAAAATAACCATAGTATGGTTATTCATTGAAATATAATGACACATGCATGGTACTGTAGTCTGTAATTTATATAATCTATAACTTATTCAGTATGGCAGTACCTATGTTTGGACACATTCCTCTAACTCCGCAAAAGCAATTTTACAAAACAGAAAATGTGACTATATTGCCCACAGATGATGAGGAAGTGACAATATGACCTCAACAGGAAGTAACTTCTCAAGGCTTCCAAAGGAAAATGCACACATCACTTGCAACATTATGGTTAATCGTAGCATTGTCCTCTTTTGTTTTCAGATAAAGTAAATATATTGCTTTACATCTTTTTGTAGATATGTTGTGTCATCCTCACTATCCTCACTAGCTAAAATGTCAATGGGATCTTTCTGAAGTTGATGCTAGGAAAATGGAGAGTTAACGTGCTGTGGACTAAGTCTGACGTCATATATTTGTTGCCATGGCAACAAGCATGGTGGAATTTGAACTCCCTTTGAACAAAACAGCAGCATATTAATAATAATTTGCAAGCTAAGTCTAATTTCATTTTGTGGAATCTGACCTTGGCTCATTAGACTTGTTATATCCACTGGAGGGCAGTATTTGCACAGTCATACTGATGGTGATGAGGCTGATGCTGGTCTTGCCCAAATTCTAAAAGTCCATTCGCCTTTTGCCTGCCACAGTCAAAATTATTACAGGTTGCCTTTTGGGGGTTTTCAGACATTACGCAGCTCATCTGGATGCTGCTGCAAAATGATACTTGTTTTTTGAGTGGTTAACATTGTATGCATTTAGAACATTATTGCCCAAGATTTCATGGGGATTTTGCACTTCCTTGTTGGATATGGTATGGTTTTCACTGAAGTTAGGAAAGTTACATGGATGGTTCACTATGATTTGTCATGACGGTACAGATCTTATTCAGGCCTTTTACTTACTGATATGGAGCGAAATGTTTGAATTTAGTCATTGGATTGGGGCCAGGTGTCCAGGTGGAAGTACTTCACTAAAGTGGACACAGCTGACTAAAACAAGTTTTGAAGGGTCATCACATTGGTGCTTTTTGTGCGCAAGGGGTCTTTAGACTGTTTGTTATTTGTGTGTTTGGAGTTCTTCCTAGAACAGCACCGTGTATGACGGGCAGGCGTTTTCCAAGGAACATCTGAGGAATCCACGCAGACATTTTACTGCTTTGGGTCTGGTTCCTGCTACATGTGTAGGCTGATCTCAGAATACCCAAGAAGAGCAGGAGCGCAGCAGTAATTTGAAATTGTGTTGTTTTTGGAGCACCTGCTGCTTGTGGTGGTTTTACGTAACGTACATCAGTAACATTCAGACTAACTCCTGACATGTTCCCCTTTCAGTCAGCAGAATAAACACATTGCGTGACAACTTCAGGAAAGGGATTGATTATCTTCCAGTATGATCCAGGTCATATATTTCACTGTGATGTGGAGTTATCCAGTTTATGCCACAAGGTGAGGTGTGAATTTGTTACATTTTGAATAGATATTTGATTAGTTTTATTCAGGAAAATTCTTTTGAGAATGCTTTTCCAATCTGGCATAGTTATGACCAAAGCACTGAATGCCTCACGCATAATAAATGAAAATGATTATGCGATTCAGCACAATACTCTTGCTGTGTTACTGGCAGATCCTAGGTATCTGGTTTCCCACATCTCACTTTATATCAGTGTAGGGGGAGGAGTGTGTTCATAGGAACCCTGACTCATCTATAGCTTCTAACATTCCTCCACTCCACCCTCCACTGCTTTTAATGGAGGTTTTGTGTGCTTTGAGTGTTTTCACTTCGGGCGTTACTCCCAATGCTCAGTACAGGTCATTTTCAAAGATGAGCATTGATAGAGGGTGGCCTGAAGAAAGGGCGGAACATCCTGCAGTTTGTTTTTTTTTCAGTTTCACAGGAAAATATGTGGTGTATCAACATCATGGATGAAACCATATGGGCCAGTTCCCAGATCAGCAGAAGTAATGACATGGCCCCTTTAAATTTGAATTCATTTTTGCAGCTGAATAGGCTGTGTTGTCCTATCAAAGCCAAGCATGTCCCATATGACGAGGTGCCCCTGTTTGTTACTGGGGGTAGGCGGGCTTCAGTTGGGCCAGGATCAGGCTCCAGAGAGGGCTGTGAACGGGGAGCCCCTGTTTGATCTTGCATTAGCAGGCAGCAGCCCATTAAAAGCCACCTGTGAAAGACCGGGTTCGGCCTCGGCAGTAAAGAACGGCTCAGAGCAGTGCCTCGGACATTCCCTCCCACCGTACACACAGAGGCCTTGTTCTCCTGGACTTATAGGGTCAATCGGAAGCCCTTGGCCACTGAACCAAATAAGGACAAGTGCGTCGGCTGCTGGCCTGAGAGAGCATCTGTCCCGAAGCCAGTGGTGTGTGCGCGTGTTTATCTGTGTCCATATGTGTGAGTAGCTGTCCAGGGAAGGCTTGCACATAATGGACAATCAATAGGCACATGAAGTTCTGTGAATCAGAATTAGAGTGTGTGATACTAGAAGGTCAAGCGGATGTCATCAAGTGTCGCTCTGCCAGTGCCAGAGATCCGACAGCACCCTGCCTGTCTGAGGGCGAGTCTCCAGCCAGGCCTTGAATGAGGGTGTACAAACACAGAACTGCTCTCTAAAGAGTCAGAGCACAGAGACAGAGCAGCTCGTTAAAGAGCTAGTGCACAGAGACAGACCTGCTCTCTAAAGAGTCAGAGCACAGAGACAGACCTGCTCTCTAAAGAGTCAGAGCACAGAGACAGACCTATTCTCTAAAGAGTCAGAGCACAGAGACAGACCTGCTCTCTAAAGAGTCAGAGCACAGAGACAGACCTATTCTCTAAAGAGTCAGAGCACAGAGACAGAGCAGCTCGTTAAAGAGCTAGTGCACAGAGACAGACCTGCTCTCTAAAGAGTCAGAGCACAGAGACAGACCTATTCTCTAAAGAGTCAGAGCACAGAGACAGACCTGCTCTCTAAAGAGTCAGAGCACAGAGACAGACCTATTCTCTAAAGAGTCAGAGCACAGAGACAGAGCAGCTCGTTAAAGAGCTAGTGCACAGAGACAGACCTGCTCTCTAAAGAGTCAGAGCACAGAGACAGACCTGCTCTCTAAAGAGTCAGAGCACAAAGACAGAGCTGCTCTCTAACGAGTCAGAGCACAGAGACAGACCTGCTCTCTAAAGAGTCAGAGCACAGAGAGAGACCTGCTCTCTAAAGAGTCAGAGCACAAAGACAGAGCTGATCTTTAAAGAGTCTGCTGATCCCATTGGGCTTGTGCCTGACTGGCACTCACAGCAGTGCTCTCTGGCCTGGATAGAGCTGCACTTTCTCCGAGCTGCGCTCTGCTGTAAAGCCCCAGAACAGCTGGAATGCAGCTTTGTGGGATGCGCGACATTCATTTGTTTCTTTTTAAATCCATACATGAAAGAATTTCAATATCAAATACAATATCAAAGATGATGTATAAAAAATTAAAATATACATGAAAAAACATTTGAATACATCATTAGATTAGAGATGTTGAAGTGGAAAAATAAAGAGTATGCAATGATGTCCTTTATCCTTTTTGCTCACTTTGTAAATAAATTAAATGACGTGAAGCAGAAATTGACATACTTGTGGGCACGCAAATGTTCCACCAATGTGAGTGCAATAATCGATTACTGTGCTGAGTTATATGCTGAGGCAATGCATCTCTCTCCGGGTGTCCACTGTGGGGGGGTGTCTGCTGCTGCCCGTCTGGCTGTTATTTTAGTACCAGCACAGCAGGTATACAGAACTCCACAGCACAGTGGGAGTCGGCAGGAGTGTGCCAGACTTGTCCAAACTTGCCCAAAAGACAAGAGACGCCCAAAAGACAAGGGACTAGAAGAGTCAACTTTTGGTTCCAGTAGGGCCTCCACCCATGGCTGGGCCTTATCAGCATTTTCTTAGCGTGACTACAGGCATCTGGGTTTTGAGGGGTGCTGCATCGAAATTGAAAGGGGGCCTTTGGTAAGCCGGCTTGCCTCCTGTCTGCTGCACAGCTTGGACTTTACTGTACAACTAAGGTCTTAAAGTGAAGAGGGCACCTTCATCCCTGAAGCTAAGCTGTGTAAAAACACCTGGATGTAGATGTAAGTCAGTTGCTAGGCAAGTCGACGGGCTTCATGCCATCCAGAAGGGTCAGTCAGCGCTCTCTCTGTCTGAATCAGATAAGCTCCTCTGTGATGACATAGACCAGAGGAGTAGGCTGGCCCGTCTAGACAGCACCTGAGCGAGGCCCCCCACATCCTGCGGAGACCCCCCCCCCCATCCCCCCATCCCCCCACCCCCATAGCCACCTGCAGCAGAGGAGTGCAGGTTTGCCTCCCACTTAGAGACTGTCTTTCCCAGTCACGTCAGAGCCTCAGAGGGAGGGCGGGCTTGTGGAAGCCTGCACTGCCAAAAACCGCAACCGAGCTCCTCAGAGACGTGAATATGACTTCCTGATTTATATTCTTATTCATCTGTGTGTGTGTGTGTGTGTGTGTGTGTGTGTGTGTGTGTGTGTGTGTTTGCACGCGTGCGTGTGTGTATGGGAATGTCTGCGTAGCGCGCATTGCTTCATCTCTACAATGATTGGCGATGACGGGCGTGGCGCATTGCTTGTTCTGACTGGAACCGCGGGGGTCGAGACGCCTGGTTGTGTGACGCATGCCTTCCCCCCGGGAGGATGCCAGGGCTTGCTCGCAAAGACGAGAATATCTCCCCCCCTGCTGCCCCGCCTTCACATCCACACTGCCTCGCTTCAGTGATCGCTCCAACAGCACTCAAGTCAGTTGACGTCTGGATCCCGTGGCCTTTCGCGATTTCCCCTCCCTCGGGGCCTGGCAGGTTACAGCATATTTAAGTCAATAACGTGGAGGATCATGTCTCAGGGGGACTCGGTGGAAGCATCCCTTGGAAGTGACTGAAATGTTCATTGACTATGCTGCTCAAGACACATCCTCGGTATCCACAGTAATTAATTGCTTTTGCATATCAGGATCTTTCGGACTGTGAAGCTACAGAACACAGTGCAGGAAAGGGGCGTTTAGTAGTACGTACATTATGGCTAGCGTGTTTTCAGTAAAGAAATGAAGTAGTTGTAGTCTGCCTCTATTCTGGAAGGCCGCAGTTCGGCTCTCGTAGAATGAAGGAGATAGGCTAAATTGAGTCAGGAATGAACACTGCAGAACCTCCAGACCTAGGACCGAATAGTTTGTAGCGGTGATAGTAGTACTTTACTTATCCCAAAAATGATAAATGACTTCATCACCAATAATCAATAACATAATATTTACACATAAAACACATGACATGGTTAAAAGCATGCAGACAGTACAGTGACATATACCATGCAAGGACATTAAATGTTGTGGTTTGATGTTTGTGGAGAGATGCACAGATATCATGTGTAACTTGTAACAGATGAAAGAGTATATTTGTTAAAAACAGTGCTGATGATGGAAAGGAAGGCCGAAATCTTTCAGTTGCGTAATTTGGCAAGATGGACCTGGTACTAATAGAGCTTTGTGTTACCTTAGCGAGTGATGAATGGGGTTTAAGGAAGGGGAAGAGGAAGGAAAGAGCTTCTACCACTGGAGCTCCCCAGAGTTGTTCGGCAGTCTATGACGTATCGCAGCTGGGCTGTGACCCACCTGTGCGCTTAAATCCGCACCTCTCCAATGGCGTTCCCCTCGTATCAGTGATTCGTCCAGGGGAAGCACCGTGGGAGGGGGTGAAGAGAGTCAGTCTCGCTTACCTGTTCTCTCCCTCATTATCCCTCTCTCCCCTGCCTGTCCACACATGTTTCAGAAGTGTACTTTTGTCTAATTTTACCATCCACACCTCCACCACCCACTTGTCATTAACGCTTAGTCATGAGCTGTGTTATAGAAAAAAATCAGGTACGTTTATGCTTAGGTTTCGCTTTGTGTTGTCACGGTGCTCTCAGTGGTGAATCACCTCATGATAGGTGTGGTTTTATGGATCTTTCACAGGCCTCCATGGCAGTTGTGAAAATCTGTATCTCAGTGTCAACATAGGTTGCTGTGGCCCAGCTGCTGTGGTTTTGACAAAGCCTTCTACAAGCCTAACTGCCTTATGCAGTTAGAGTTCATTTCCATATCCATGGTGCAAGGTGGCTTGATGCTAAAATGAATCCCCTGGACAGGATACCAGTCTGTTGAGTGGCTGTTACCCAGTACCCAATCACTGGGCCATTCTGCTGAATCCATTCCTTTTTATGTTGAGTGGCAGTTTGAAAGGCCTGGCTGGAGACTTCACAACCTCCCAGTCCACTGAGCTGGTTCCAGAATTGATAAATGCGTTTAAAGTTTGGTGGGGTTTGATAGACGTTCTCACTGTCGGCAGCACTAAACACAGCTTTTACTGTGTTCACTGCTTGTACAGAAGTGACAGTCTGTCCATCTGCCCTTTGAGTGGTGAGGGGTGTTAGAATATGCCTGCGTGCAATGGCACCCACAGGTCAGAGGTCACCATGCTCAAGGGCTCTACACTCAAGCGCACTCAAGGGAGGCCGCCTGTGCAGCCCCAGAGGAAAACAGGCACTACGGTCACCATCCAAGTTTGTTCATCATCCGCGTCTGCAGCCAGCGTTGACCACGAACAGCCACTCTCCATTGTTCTGTGAGCACTCATGGCAAAGATGCCGTTGAAGATTTAAGGGTGCCCACATGGGTTGTTGCCAGGTTTCTCTTTGACTGAACAAAACCGTCAAGTTGTGTTCAGCACTACTGTACTGTACTTCAAATTCATGGGTTTAATTGCAGTTGGTGATTGACTACTGATCTGGATATGGCATCACCTGGCAGTCACTGTGTTTGAAATGTGTTGTGTGAGGCATGTCTCATTTAAGCATAATGTTGTTCAGTTGCTCGTTGTAGGCTGTAAAACTTGATCAGTGTAGTTGACTCTGTATTATTGATCATGGCATTTGTAAGCATTTATTTATTTATATTTAGATAAAGATAAAGATAAATTCTTTAACCAGCTATATAAACATAGATACACAAGTCAGATGTATAAAATGCGTACAAACATGATCATACAGAATCAGACAGTCACAATACATCTGCAGATGTCAATCCATACATACACATGCCTTTCAAACATACATACTTGCAAATGTGCATTTAAACGAAAGCAGTCAAACACATACACGCACAATTCAGAATATACAGTGAGCACACAAACACAGTTCTTGGGTGGGGGGAGGGTTGGCTCAGTCCAGCCCATCCCAGCCTACACAGACTGTTGTACAGTGAGCTTATTGAGACCCTGGTGCTGGGGCCAGATTTTGAAGGGATCTCAAAATGACTCATTCACCGAGAATTTGCCCTTCCTCTCTGATGGACACGTCCAACACACATGCTGCGCACAGCCAATGCTCAACCAACACACAAATAACATAGGCCCTGAGATGTAGAATGGGGTTCTGTTTTCTCCTTCATTTAGCTTCCACAAAACTAGCTGAGGCCATTGAAAGAGCCATTTTGTGTGTGTGTGCGTGCGTGCGCGCACGCGCGTGTGTGTGTGTGCGCGTGCCCATGTGCGCATTCACATGTGTGTGTGCGCATAAGTGCGGGTGCTATGTAATTGTCCGTCATGCTCAAGTGAAAAGCACAACTGGCTGACATCTGTTTTATATGGAGCTGTTTTCTAAAATGATCTATACATACAGGACAGAGGGGTCCCAAGTATTTCCCAGTATTTCTGGTGGTCCAGGGTGTCATCTAGACATCTGCTGTCCTCACCCACATAAGAGAAAAATAATAAGATGAAATAAGTGTTCAGACCATTTGCAAAAGCTACTATAGTGTCTGGGTGTCAGAAAACGTAAGTATGCAATGAAACAGCACACAAAAATCTATAGCAAAACATCTGATAGGGTTAGTAAAACCTTAACACATGTTCATCACTGGAACCCATAAAAAGGCCTCTTCTGTGCATAACAACACACACATACACAAAAGCAGTAGAATGCTTTTTCAGTGAATCTCTGTCTGAGTGTGTAGGAACTGTTAATATCCTTGCAGTTCACCAGAAAAATACTTATGGGATGGCAAGTGTATCATTTGCCATGTTACAGGTTGGTGAGGCTTACCGCATATCTATTCAGCATGGAAAGTTAGGTCTCCTTTGGGATTTGTATATGACATTCACAGTATGAATGGAAATGTGCTGAAGAATCCCAGGACTGACAATGGGTGTTTGAAATCCCCTGGAACATTTCAACAAACATACATCTCTTGGAAACTCGCTGGCGGTAACTGTATAGCAGTGTGATTAGGCCATCGAGAGGACAGGTTGTTTTAGTGAAAGGAGGATCTCTCAGTGGAGACTGGGTCAGAGCTGCGGAGCTCGATCAGAGTGGGGTCAGAGGCCCTGCTGTGGGGTGTGGGCTGTTCTCCGTGCGGTTCGGGTCTTTGGTTGGGGGTGCCAGGGCAGACGCCCGGCCTCGCACTCTCCTTCCCCAGCTCGTAGGAGCTGGCGTGTGGGGGTGGATCGGCATTTCCTCTGCCCTGCTTCTCCGTGGGCGGTAGGGGGGGTGGGGTGGGGCGTTTTGGGAGGGGGCCCGGCAAACTGCTCAGCCGAACTTAAGATCCTGCCGTGCCACACATAATCACCGCTGCTTCAGTAATGTAACAAGCTCCAAACGCTTTCGAAACACACACCTGTCGCTGGAGTTGGCTGGCGGTGGGGGTGCGGTTGCATCATGTGTAGCCGATTGCTGATTTAATTCCCCACAGAGCTGTGAACCTTATGAAGAAGGAGCGACATGCTGTTGCTGTAGACACCATTGTGATCCCCCGACTCTCTCTCTCAGGGACACCTTCGCTGCGGGCGTGGCCGCCTGCGGGAGTCTGTTCAGTTTGGGGCTGGTTTTGAAGTTCATCCCCAAACACACTAAAAAACAGATTGCAGAGGACGGCGCAGACAGTAAGAGCTTCACTCCACTCAAGAGCCCATGTGACAGTGTCCCTCAAGCGCTCACACGCAACGGCATGCATTCATACATACTGATTATTCCCTCAGCCTTTATTATAGGAAGGAGTTTTCTGCAAAACACATGCCAAAGCTGTAATTATATGCGAATACATAATTATGTACACAAAAACATCAATCCCCACTCACATACAGAATACAGCATTATGTCACGTTCTTGCAGAAGCATATGGCATGTCTGAAACTGAGTTTGGTAGTGTCTATGAACTCTTTACTTGTTAATGTTGTATGTCTGTATATTAATGTCTGTATAATGGTAATATCTGTATATATTAATGTTCAAGAACTACCATCCAAGGGCTACAGCAATGCACATATGTTTTGTGAAATGATGTTCCTCCATAAGCTCTGTTCATATCTCAATCTGTATTTGTTGAAATACCAATGAACCCAAAGTTTTGATTGGATGGGCTAGATTATCTGGGTGGTACTAAGTGAATGCAATGTTGTGTCTGGGCCTGCAGAAAAGGGTGGTGCTGGGTCAGTGTTTAACCTGGGAGAGATCGTCAGGTTGATGAAGTTCCCAGGTGTGGCTAAGACCTTCACCGTGAAGATTGTCTCTGGGCTCCCGGGAGGTAAGTGGACGCGCCGAACTTCACGTTCAGTTTGACCAGGAGCGAATGCATTGTTTCCCTTGCACAGGGAAACACCTGCATTTCCAATATTCATGCTTCATCCCAACCAGAAAATACACAATGCCTAATGAAACAATGAAGAAGGCAAACTGCCCAAAGCACATGGACTACCTCCATGGACTGCCAAACATGTCATTTTTGGTAGAAAACAGTATTTGACCTTCGTGATTTCGACAGTGTATCTGCTGTTTGAATCAAAGCTGTAGGCGATGAGCAGGTGGATCAAAGACTTAGTTCGGATCTCTGGTTTTTCCCACAATCCCTTGCAGGAGAGTGACACATTGAAGAAATAAGATTTGATTGTTTTCCCCCTGCTTTTATCCATTGATCTCTCCTTGCGCACCTGGAAGGAGGAGATGAGTCATGCGAAGACGCAGCGGAGTGGTGGATGTGCGCGGAGGAATGCGTTCCCCTTCGCTATCGCATCGCTGTGTTATTTCAGCGAGGGTCCTGCCCAGCTGTGATGTGTTTGGCAGGCTCGGCAGGGCCCCCGCTGGACACAAAGAGCCCAAATGCAGAAAGCAGCCCTTCTTCCTTCCAGCCCTCCTCTGTGGTGATCCCACCCCCCCACCCCCCCGGTGCAGGTCCTTTTGAATGCCTGTCCCAGGACGGACCCTCGGGCCGTGACTAACAGGAAATTCCTCAACCCTTACCCGCTTCCTCCGCGAGGGTGCAGTTTCGCTCCCTCCATTGTTTCGGTTCTGTGGAAGACACGCGAGATACGCCAGAGCGCAGTGGTACAGGGCCGGGAATCCCAGTGCAAACACAAGACTGGGTTTCGTTCCTGCTTCAGTGCACAGTGTCTGCTTCACGGGTGGGTCTGCTCTTTACATCTGCAGATGTGAGCGTTGCGGCTCTTAGAGAAATCATTGATTGCTTTGTAAGTAAAGCATGGATCCGGCCTGACCACTCCTGCTCCTGGAGGTCCACAGCCTCTGATTTTCCCCCATCGGCTCTGCTTTTCTCGTTTTTTGCTTTATTATTACCTCTGAAAATATGTGCAGCACAATTTTGATTGATTGATTGGTTTAGAGAAGGCTCTTAAATGCACACTGAATGACGTGTAATAACAGCTAATTCAGTCTTCATAGCTCAAGTCCTGAGGTGAGATGAAGCCTGCCTCCCTCCGACAGTGGCACAGCACCTGTCTGATTCACTCTTTTTAGAGGCTCTCTCCCTCCCTCTCACAGTCTGTCCATACCTTTCTACCTCAAACTTCTCTCCATTTCTCTCCCTCTCACAGTCTCTCCATCTCTCTCCTCTCTCTCACGGTGTCCATCTCTCTTTCACTCTCATTCTCTCCACGTCTCTCCTTCCTGCCCCAGGCATCTTCCAGGTCATGTTCTCCATCATCGCCATGAACTTCTTCCAGCTGCAGGCGGAGCAGACGGGGTACTTGATGGCGTACTTCGGGGTGGTGCAGATGGTAAGCAGCCCCTCCAGTTCCTCTGTTTGTCATACAGCAGGCCTGGGAGTCCCCCCTCCATGGTCTGCGGGTATTCCCCATGTCTACTAAAGAAAATGTACCGTTCATTTTCTGTGCACTCACCGGCTCTTTTACATTACAGCGGTTTGTCTAAATGAGACTGATTCTTTGCACAGGCAGTATGATATCATGTGAAATGTACTACTAGGTTTACAATGATAAGAGTCAGGATGAGTTCATAATAATTTGTGATTGCATCAGCACAGTGAGTTTACTGCTGAAAAGATACAGGCATGAGTGATCCATAAAGAAAGGCCACATTGTGCACAGGTGTGCAGAGGGGACTTTCCACTTCAAACCTCCTGGAGCTCAAGGCTGGAGAAGTCATTTCACTCAAGCACAGTGCATTGTAACTCAGACTGCCAGAGAAATTCCGCGCTCTGCATGGAAGTACAATATCTGTCATAACCACACACATCTCACTGTAGAGCACTCTGAAAAGCTCTTCAACGATCTGTTTAACTGAATGTGTTTAATTGTGAATGCCTTTCATGGTCAGTGACATGGTCCTGCTGCTGTTTATTACTCTACACCAGTAATTGTGTGATCTGGGTGCTTGGATTGATGGACATTGGCAGTACAATGAGAAATTCACCACTGGTCTGGCAGCTGCTGTAGGTAAAGATCCCAGAGCATCTGCTTGTCTGACTGGTGATGACAGTGTTATGATCTGCAGATGAGTGTCACTTCCTCTGATGACACAACTCTGCAGGAAATACTGGATCCCATGATGTCACATAACACATCATCAAGTCGACCCTGACTTAGTAAAGATAATTTTGCGGTCTTCCTGTTCCTTCCCCTCAGTTTCAGCTTCAGGCTAAGAAAACAGCAGTGTTGAGTCTTTCAAACAGCCCTTCACCAGCAGTAATTTATTCTGAATGATAATGCTGGTTATTTGATGTGAGAAAATTTAGGAAGATTTTGTGGATTTTTTTCCCCAAGTTCCCAGAGTTTCTTGTAGCTTTCCAAACATTCCAAACACCCCCAGTTTCAACAGAACAAAGAAAGAGAACTGGGACTCAAATCGCCATCTGTGACAGGAGGGACCGAGCCAGTGCTCGTCTGATTTCACTCCGCGAGTTAAGAATTTCCTTCTCTTCATCCCTATTGAGTCCCAGCCGTCTCTGCAGACTTCGGGCCCGACCCTCGCATACGTTTGAAGCCTACTGTTTTAATTCCCCACGCATCACATGATCTCATTCACGGGCGTCTCTGTTTTCCGGAACTTTACGTGTGAGAAAGGAAGGCAGAGCCTTGCCCTTTGTCCTCCCCGCACGCCCACGTAGCAGGTTACTGCCTCCTCTGACCAATGAGAGCTGAGACAGCAGTCTGTTACCACTGCCCCCCCCAACCCATGCCCTGCGGCTGTACTTTGCTGTGTCTCCTCTCTCTGCTTGGGGTTCTGCCGGACGTCCAGGAAAAGTGATCTAGAGTCGTGACCCAGAGGCACCCATGACATCAGCCCTGAGATCAAAGACCAGCATTGTGTTCCTGTGTTTTGACCTGTGTGTGTGTGTGTGTGTGTGTGTGTGTGTGTGTGTGTGTGTGTGTGTGTGTGTGTGTGTGTGTGTGTGTGTGTGTGTGTGTGTGTGTGTGTGTGTGTGTGGTGGGGGGGGATGGGGGGGGATGGGGGGGTTGGTGGAGAAGGCGCTGTCTTCATCAGATTGCCTCCTAATTATTTCAAACATTTAAATCTGCAACAGCACTAGCACTATTTTTTGTCTTAAAAGAAAGTCACAGATTTTTTTTTTCCCAGTAGCCATGATTAGGTGCGGTGTGTTGCAAGTCAGTTGCTACGTTAGTCTTCCTTGACAGCAAACAATAACACATGCAGCACAGTGGGAGACATGTTTAATGAATGGAATGTATGGATCTTAGAGCATATCAGAGGTGATCTTTGTCTGGAATGTTTCCTGAGAACTTCTTAACAATGCGAGTGCAGTGACTGAGATGGTGGGGAGTGCTACCAGTATACTTTTACCAGACTTTCTGCAAACAATATGCAAACTTTTTAAAAACTTGGATGGATACCATGGAATCTGTGGAGGTCCTTGCAAGTGAATGTTCATAAACCCTAATTTTGGTTTGAAAATTGTGAAGAACACACAGGAAGCAGCGCTTTTGAGTATTAAAGATTGTAAGATGTTTAGAGGGGCAGTAGTTATTGTCCCATGCAAGCATTCGCACATGCACACTTACACACTCACACTCACGCACGTTTGCTCACTCGCACTCAAACGCGCATGATGGCTTACACAGACACCGCTTCCCTCCCAGAAGGCTGCGGTTTTCTGGCTCACACAGGAGGGCAGGTGTGGAGCGTCAGTCAGCGGTGGCTCTGGGGCTCTGCGGAGCCCTCGCCATGGTTACGCTGTCACGCACAGGAGGATGTATGGGCTAGGGCTACAAACCCGCACCCAACCCCCCGCCCATTGTCTCCAGGTGAGTGAGCAACAGGGTCCGTTTGGCAGTCAGGGTGTAGCATTTCCCTTCAGTGGCCTGTGCGCTAAGCCCTCAGGAATGCGGTGAGCTCACCTGAGAGACAGGAACAAAGGGAGAGGCAGCACCGTTTGGTCGCCAGCTGAATCTGATGCCGAACATACCTCTGTCTCAGCAGCATTGCGCCATTGGGGAATTATGCTCTCGGAAAACCCCTCAAATACACACTAAAGACAGCAATGGGACAGTATTTACACCGAAACGATTAGCTCCCCAATTCTGACACTCGCACTGTGTCATGAACAGATCCTCAACCACGCTTGCAAAGGCAAACGTAAACGTCCGACGTGGGCCTTGATCTTTCCCAGAAATGCATTTTTAGTAACGACTGCGGTACGCAAGTGAGCGGGACTGTCGAAACAGACCGCAGCCACAGACACACACATGGGAATTACTGTCTGACGCAAGCTGTGGAGCTGATGGCCGTCACACAGATGTGCTGCCGTTGCTCGGACCGGGGTTAGTTTAGCTCTTGAGGTGTCGCAGATGCCCCTTCCATGGCTGGGAGGGGTCTGTTTGGATTGTTATGCTTGTGTGCTGGAAAATTTTGCATCTGGTAGTGTGGGGTTTGTGTTTGTATCAGAAGGTCTTTGGAATGAGGCATTTGTGTTAAATGCATAAAGCAGGGCAGTTTTGTGGAGGTGTGATTGACTTGCGCTAGGATTCTTGCACTCTCATTTATTCATTTATTTATTCGTGTTTGATTTTGTTATGGAAACTTTTACACATTTTTCCTATTCAGTTTCTTTATTATTAATATTTACTTGGATTTGTTTTTTTGTCTGTTTTTGGCTGTTTTTGGCTGTAAAGCTGTAATGTGGCCAGAAAGTTGTAATGGAGCCAGAGAAAGTAGATACCATGCATAATCATCAACACCTTTATTAGACAAGTATGCAGAAATATTCGGAAGTAGCTGGAGTGATCTCATCTTGAGAGGTCATGTGGGAGAGCCTTACCTTCTTGATAAGAGACAGAGAAGCATTTATGCTGTTGGTTTTGCAGACCAACATCCACCCAGAACAAACAATCCCATTCACCAATGACGGTGCGTCACTGGGTCAGGAATGCCAGCCCCAGCTGCCCCTTTAAACGCTTCCAGTTCACTTATCTCCTGGGTTCATTTTGTCCTGCTCTCCCTTCTATGGACATGGCCTATGACGAGGGAAGCGGTGACTACAGCTGGCTGTAACCTTGGTGAAGAAACAGATGCAAGTTTTCCTCTCGCAGATCTGTACCAGTGGCTGAAGTCTTCCTCTCCCTGTTGTTGCACCTCCAGGTGATCCAGGGGGGTGTAATAGGGAGAATGACAGCGAGGTACTCTGAAAGCTCGCTCCTCCTCCTCTCCATTGGTGTCACCAGCATGGTGGGCCTGGCTCAGGTATGCCGCTGTCCAGGAGCTCTCACTCACATGTTCACTCATTCATCTATAACATTTCTCATTCACTCACTTATACTCTCACTCATTCACCCATAACCTCATAAAATTGTTCATTCCCTCACCCATACACTCATAGCCTGGTTTGTATACTCATTCACTAACTCGTTTTGCCCATATCGTCAGTCATACACCTGCTCATAACGTCAGTATTTCATTAACCCGTATACTTGCTTATTGATTCACTCACACTCTGACTCATTCACTCATACACTCATTTGTATACCCATTCAGTCACTCATTCACACATAACCTCACTCATACACTTTCTCACAATCTTGGTAATTCACACACTCATATATTCACTTGTTCACTGAGTCATACTCTCACTAATACACTTTAACAAAACTGAGGCTCTACGATAATGACTAAATGCATTCATACCTCCATACAGCTATTTGGAACTGATTCAATTGTCAGTGCACAGTACAATGTCCTGTGTGCCAATGCATACCATCATACCAGTGCATTCCACTGATGCATACCATAACATTTAAAACAAACCTGCTTTATTCTGAGCACTCCCAAGCAAACTGCGAGCTCCATTTAAGACTACATACTGCGTTCTAACCTGAGCACTCCCAAGCAAACTGCGAGCTCCATTTAAGACTACATACTGCGTTCTAACCTGAGCACTCTCAAGCAAACAGCAAGTTACATTTAAGTCTGCTTACTTGACCTGAGCGCTCTCAAGCAAGTGGCTGGCTACATTTACAGCTATGTTCTGGATTCTAACCAGAGCTCCCAAGAAAAAGCACCACCTGCCCAGTCCTAGCATACACCAATAAGAAATCTGCTGTAATATGTGGTCAACAGCAGGCATTAATGATTTCTCAGCACAGGCTATCCTCCCACCAGCCACCCCCTCCTCTCTTGTATGGAGTGTCTTGAGCATTACGTCACAAGACCCGAGGGCAAAGCCAAGCCACAGACCCCTGTCTGTTCTCAGAAAAATGAATCTCATTAAAATCGAATCAGCAGCGTCGGAAAACTCTTGCAGGTAGATCTGGCTAGTTCCACTGAATAATTTTATTGTGTGATAACTCAAGTGCCATGGTAGGCAATGTCACCCCATCTGTGAATTTGTAACAGAGAGTCTTCATTCGTTCTCCATGGCTGAGCCCATCTGTTACAGTCTTACCTGCAGGCGCTCATTTTCCTTGATTTGGATGTCCATGCTACATAGCAGCTCTTTCAAAGTCAACATAGCTAAAGTAATTTGAATGCTTGTGGCCACTCTTCAATGCTCAAGGTTTTTAAAGAGGTCCACTGACACCTGGAACAGTTCCGCTCAATCAACAGAAGTAATTAAGACCGGAAAAAGCACCAGAGGCTTATAAATCTTCAGTGGCCACCACTGTCAGTTTCTTGTCCACAGTGATGAAAGCCTGGCTGCTGTTGACTCTTGCCACATTCCAGGCGCTGATGTCCAACGTGTTCCAGTTCTGCCTCATCGTGGTCCCCATGATGTTCTCCCTGAGCATGTTCAACGTCATCACGGACAGTGTGCTGACCAAGAGCGTGCCCGCCTCAGACACAGGTGAGAGAGCGTGCCATGCATGCCTCCCGAACACGGCAGAGCCATGCACGCAAAACACGCCAGACACTGTCACTAGGGCCTCCACTAACATCAGTGAGTTGTTTCTTTGACACCCCCCCCCCCTCCCTGCAGGCACAATGCTGGGCTTATGTGCTTCGGTGCAGTCTTTGCTACGCACCATCGGTCCAACCATCGGGGGATTCCTGTACGAGAACTACGGTGTGCCTTCATTTGGGTTCATTCAGTTCTCTGTCAACATGCTGGTGTTCCTGTACCTCCTGAGAAATGATATAGGAAGAACAGAGGAGCGCAGAGACTGAATTCTACTGAAGTATGTTATTTTATCAAACTGCAATCGCTTAATCACAGTTTTATTTTTATACTTTGTTTTGATGATGAAATACTTTTCTCTAATTTGTTACGTATAACAGGTTAAGAAACCTCTCAGTCAGTCTTTCAATCATATGATCCAGGAAATTTTCCAAAAAAAAAAGTTTTTTAATGTATGGTAAATTGTGCCTGTGTTGCCTCTGTTTGGGGAAAAAAGGTGTTTCTGTAATCAACCTTATCTTCATTCTCCACTGAACTGATTCATTCAAAAGGCAGAAATTGGTTTAGGGCAATTTGCCCAATTTTACATTAAATCTTTGATTAATTACTTTTTGTTCTCATACATTTGTGGTTATGCCTAGTAAGTCCGGTGTAGCATTGTTACGACATATCCCAGAATTGGGAATACAGGTAGAACAACATTTCCAGAAGATATTAAGAAATGAGAGGTGTTTAACTGGAGGTAAAAGGTCATGGTGTGGAACTTCCCTGATGATTAGACTTAACAAACTTCAGCTTCTAAACTGGGGGGGCTCCAGGGTTATGATCCTATTGTTGGGTGGTCAGGGGGCAGGCATGCTATGAGAGATTAAGGCTGGGGCCAGGTTGTGAGAAATGTATTTTTAGCCCTGAGGCACTCGTCCTCAAATCAACAGATCCATTGATCCTCATTGCAGTCAAACCCAACAGCAAAATCCGACACACCTTGCGCCCTGTACAGTTTTTTTTTTATTCAGTATAATTTCAGTCTGTTGGAATTTTTTATACACTCTGAGACACTGTGCATCCTGGGACATTACGTGTTGCTGTGAGGAGGGGAGGCCTGCGTGATGAGAGTAGTCAACTAGAAGTGCCTTCTCTGTTTTATCGGCATTCAAAATAAGCAAGAAATAAGAATAGTATTAAGAATTGTTCTAAAGTAAAAACACGGGAGAGGGGAGTGTTTTTTTCCGTAAGTGTAATATGGTGCCTTCATTAACCATATCATCTGACATAAAGCACAGAAGCCGCCTGCTACTTGGTGGAATTTTATCGCAGTCTCTTTGTTTGTTCATGTTTAACTTCCACATTTACTTGTGTACACTGAATTCTCGGTATAGCAGTGATTGGTGAAGGGCAGAGGACAGCTTTCCCTACCCATGCAATAAAGACCTTCAAAGGTACCGCGTCATCCGAGAGTTTATCTATCTATGGTTAGGGCTACACACACGAGGGAGGGAGAGAAAAGAGGCAATTTTGAACAAGATGTGATCAGGATAGAGTCATTGGTGTCTGTAGTGTTTATGCAGTCCGGGTGTATAGACCAGTGGTCACCATTTTGTTGGTGGGGGCTTACAATGATACTTAGGCATTTGCAAACTTTTAGCCAGGAGCTGGTATAGAGCAGTTTGTTGGGAACCTGCCATGACCGGAGCATTACGTTGTCTTTTTATACTGTTTGTCTCACTGGGACTCACAGGATGGCATTTTGGGAGACATCTGTTCACTGTCAGAGGCTGGGGTTTGAACTATTGTCCCTTTGTAATTGTTTTAAATAAAACTAAACAAAACTAAACTTAACAAATCACTTATGTGGTGCCGGTGTCTGTGGAGGCCAAAAGATGAAGCTGGCCCTCAATGAGATTCCCACATCAGATAGGTTCCCCTTTGCTACCTTGGATTTGAAGGATTGTCTCTTGCCACTTTTTGGATTTAATTTTCCACATAAAATGCTCAATTAGGTTACACTAGCAATTTCTATTCTACACCCATTATCATAGTTTCTTTTCAACTCAGGGGAGTTTAGGTCGTAACAGCTCTTATCTGACATTGCCGCTTTAAATGAATGAGTCATGGGAGCAAAGTATGAATTCTGCCGATAAAGAACAGGAAGGGAATTTCAAGTACAATACAGGTGTAATGCCATTTAATGCGCTCATAGCTTGTGGTCTCAGGTTCATTTATTGCAACCGTTATAGCTTTTGTGAAGAATTGTATACGTAGGTCTTTGTAGGGTTATCCTTATAGGACAGTTGATTCATTTAAACATTTGATCTCACTATTGGAGTGAAAGCTATTAGGCAGAAGCTCCACAAAAAGTGTTACATATTTCGTTCATCTAAACATCTGTAAAGCACTCAAGACTGACTGTCATTGCAGAACCAAACAGGTGTGAAATTTAATCAAACCAATTGAAAAATGAGAACTTTATAAAATAACATTTATTTAAATAAATACACGTTGAAATGGTAAATAATTTATACAACACTCGTGTATAAAACAAAACACTTTTTGCAACGAATAAATAAACACATGTACAGGTACAGAGCCGTTCGTGAGGCATGTCTCCCATAAAGCGTACTTGTAACTGTAAGCTTAAGGGTGAAAGATTCAGTCTTTGGCGTAACTTTTTGAAATAGTCTTATTTTGAAGCCTTGGATTCCAGGATAAGATATCTGAAGATCCTCGGGGACGCGCTGTCCTAAACAATCCTTCATCTTCAGACCGGCTAATGTCTTTCTTTGGTCCAACTGTTCTTCACCGTCCATTGTCGAAGTCTGTACGGTAGGCTAAACAGGAAAAAAAAATTAGAGATGCACATTGAGCTTACTGTTTTTCATAACGCGTTCACTTTTAACCTGGGTTTATACATATAGCCTACTCAAAATCTGGAGTATGTAACCCATGCTGATTGCCTACTAACACGGGATTGTAGAATACAGCGAATGTGCGCCAATTAAATATCTATACTAAAACGTCCGCTCATTTTCCATTCACCTGTCAGTAGTAATGTGTTATGAAATAACATTCCTTCATCAGAGCTCTCAAATGCACAGGACTGTGTACTACAGTGATGTGTTTTTCGCTTAATCTATTTTCTGGTTTCAGTGGAGATTTGCCGGCATGTACACATTAAGTTTTCAAATGTCATTCATTTACTTTTTACACCGACCGGCAGTACAAGTTAACCATGTGCAACTCACATGACTTACCAATAGCAATCGCTGGGTACATTTGCGGCAGCCAACTCTCAGGGCGCCCGTGCCATCCGCCTCTCTTGTTGCCCCGGCGAAGAACTTCCAATCTCCTGCCGCGTCTTAAAATCCTGAATGGCCCTTCTGTTCTGAAAATCTATCAGAGCCATTGTGATGACGGCATTCCAACAGTTGTCCTCGTCTAAGCATCTGAAGTCAATTTCCTTGTTTTCCGTAGTGACGATTGTGAAGTAGACGAATTTCCCCGTCCGCTCCACGCAGTCCACCTTTTTGATCGACTGCAGTTTGAGCTCCTTGCTCTTAGACTTCTTCTGACTGTCGGCGTAGATGTTCAGGCTGTCCATGGTAAGGACGCACGTCTTCCGTTTCCAAAACTGGAGGAGGTTGTCGCTTCTCTTCTCCAGCTCACCTTCCTTGAGCACTTTGCACAGCTCAGCTGCGGACATTTTCATGGTCTTAATGGTTGAACGGATCTTCGAGAGTTCCACTTGAAGTCCCGCGACAGATGGAGTTTTCACAGTCCGATACTGGAGTATGAATGAACTGTTTGGAGAGCTTTATAGCTCGGTCCTCTCGCCCTTCCCACCCCTACGTCACTGGAATGTATCACCAGTTCCTCAAGTAATCAAGGACCGGTGTGTGGGTGGGACGTTTTGGCGAGGGTTTATGCCAGAGTTTATAACGAATAAGGTCCGGTGTTTTCCGGTAATGCAGGGCACTTTGGTGAAATAATGTCACCCCTATATTACGTACTCCAAACCACGGAGGGAATAGAAAATACCGTTATATCTGCTGCATATTTTAACACCTACACCTCATTAACTGAACTCAGATGTGTTGGGTTGTTTCCCAGCAACGCGCAAGACTATGTTTAAATCCAGTTTACAGATTATCGAGACACCTTTTAAAGCCTGATCAATGATTTATCTTATTTAAAGTATCATCATGATATCAGCATGCATGCGCTCCTGTGTGTGTAAATAGAAACAAGTGAGTTCAAATAATTGATCAGGGAAACTTTTCTGTGCTGCTGTTGGCCTTTTTAAGGAATGTCATTGAAAAGCGATGTTTCTGCGAAGGACATGTGGTCTCAAATTACACAACACATCAACGATCCCTTATCTCCTGAGATAGGGTTTTTTATGTTTTCCTTTCATGTACCTTCACATGAAAGAAGACAGACATGTCGGACACATGTACGGGCATGTCCGCTGTATACTATTTCTTGAAAAATTCCCTTTTTTCCCTGATTTAAAAACACTGCCATCTAGTGCTCTTGCTAAATGTGTTTTGCCGGCAAATATGTGCACGATGGTAAGAACTGAAATGTATACTGAGGACAGTCTCTGACTGCAAGTGAGAAAATGTAACGGTGTGTGAACACGTTCATATCCTAAATATTTTGATTAGTAATGTTTTGAAGATCTCATCAAATCATTTTGCTGTGTGTGAGGTGTGGCTGTGTAATGCAGGCCTTGTGCTTATTGGCCTTCACCTGTGTCTACAGATTAAATTCAGGTGAATGAGATGCACTTAGAAGCTGTTCTCGTGGTTTTGGAAGGAAGAGAGTGCAGTGAACATTTTGGAACTTTTGTATGGGAACACTTGCAACTAGTTTTTAGTAGCATTTTTCTAGAAAATAAAGTTTATAGTGTCTTCTTGACTACTAAAATAAGCTTCTGTTTTTGTGTGGAAAGCAATAGCTGCCTTTGTCAAGTTTGCCCAGCATTGGTCATCAGCAGCTCCACTGTCCCCATGACCTGGGGCCGATGTAATATTGTCCAGTGTTTGTTTGACAGTCATTAGTACATAGTCTCTGTTGGCATCAAGATATTTGCCACTGTTATTGTTTTGTGCTGAATAAACTGCAGCCTTGATTCCTCTGAATCACAAAGAGATTAGCATTATTCTATCTGATCTCAGTATTTCCATTGCTGTTCAAACAGAATCACAAATGAAACCTTTTCAAGCAGATGCTTTATTACATAGAGGTTTGCTGGGTTTTCATGCGATCTTAATTTCTGCCTCCTCTGGTTTGTTATTCAAATTGCTGCCCTCATCATACGTGATGAGCAGTGTATTCAAACACTAGTGCTGCTGCCATCTTCCCAAGCACACTTCTGGACCCTACAACTGGCTCTTGTGGAGATGTTAGCCAGACACAGTGAGGAATGTTGTGGCTGACAAGCGAACGGATATGGTCTGTGAGGTGCACATTCAACTTCTCTAAGGTGAATGACTCTAACAATGGTAATCCCGCGCTACGGTCACCTCATGGGTTTTGTGTACAAACAATCGGACAACACAGATGATGTTACGGCTAAGTTAAGCCAATAATGTGTGTTCCTGCTTCTTCAGAGGTTATCGTGCCATTGTTAAGACAGTCAGTCCATTGTTAGGACCACCTCAGAGGGGTGACTAAAGGTAGTCAATAGCACGGAGTGGAGACTAAACATCAGTGATTCAGTAAACAGTGGAGCCACTTCCTCTGCTTTATTTGTGCCAAACCCTCTCTGATTGTATAGAAAGAAGGCTGTCAAGGCCATTTGAGTCACTGGATAACCAAGCACTGCTGATTTCCACACAATCAAAAAGCCGAACAGTTTTAAATAGAATTTAAACCACATTGCATCACCTGACTTCCTTGAGGCTATAATCCGTCATAAGGCAGTGGGCTGAGCTCATGCAATTGATTATTTTGGCACTCCCATCTGCTAACTCCTATCTGCATACCCTGGGAATTGCGTTTGCATGCACCGGCATTGCTTAATGTCTTCTGTTTACTGTAAAGCATTCATTACATTCAGCTTTGATTTCAGGTGGGCTCTCAGCTTCTGGAATGTGGCTTTCTACCTCAGCGTAGAGCCGCAAACTCCATTCAGGAGCCTGTGCAGACTAGCCCTGAGTAGGGCAAACATTCATATTTCACTTCCAGCTCTTACTTCCACCTCTTGTTAGAAATGTAGTGAAGAGTGTGTGCTGGGTCTGTGTCTCCTTCTATAGAGGGGTTTTAAGAAGACAAACCATGTCCTGTCGACAGCCAGTCCCCCTGTTGTCAGGTCTGGGGGAGACGTTCCCAACACCCTCTTCAATCTCTCAGAAGGTTTCACATAGCCCAGATCCCTCGAGAAAGCCTTATTTCCGGCTCCAAGTGGGACTCTGTCCCAGACACACTGTCCCTGCTTCAGACAGGCTGTGCATGTGTGTCCAGAGAACTGGAGGTACTGTGTAAAACACAACAAACAAACAAATGCTCCCCTTCATTAAGAACATATGCAGACATATTGAAGACTTTCAAGGGCAATACCCTTGTGGTGTATGACCTTCACTCTTGTGTTTTAGACGTGTTTTAGTCTTTGTTTGTTCAAATTGGTTTCAAGGCCTTATATATTCTTGAAAACATGTTGAGTCAAACCAATGTCATGCTGCCTGCATACTTGTAGATGCTGTTCAGGGTGACCAGTGATCCTAAACAATACATTCATGCCCCTGTGGACAAAAAAGTAAAAGCAGTGTTTCTTTGTAGTGAAACTCACACATTAGTTATAATTTGTAAAATTATCCAGGCTGTTACAGTGAGAGGTGTCAACAACAGAAATAATATACTGAAGAAATCATATAATGAAATTGAACATAAGGAGTAAGGGGGAGGATTCCTTCCTGTCCATACTTGTGCTGGAGCTAGAGCCTCACACCATTGAATGGCTCATCTGGTTACCTGGCTGTGAGAGGAAATGTAGATTGAGGGAAAGTGCAAAGTCAGTGGCTGAATTTCCGCAAAGGGAGGCAGTGTCGAGGGCTGTTTGTCTTCAGGGAGTGGCCATGCAGGAAGAGTTACTTTGATTGCAATCGCCCTTTGAAACTTCAGACGTGGCCCACACAGAGAGACGCAGCCAGGTCCTGTTCACGGAAGTTCACAAAATCACTGCTGCGTGGCATTGTGTCTCATTGAGCAATCCACATTTAGCCTTGTAAGACCATGGGTATTTTTTCTTTGCTGAAGGTGAAAATAACCCAAATTCTATGCATTTTCATCTGCCTGGGTAGTCAAAATAATGTACAGAGTGGAAAAAATAGCATTTTTACACCCCGACCTTTAAGTATGCTATGTTTTTGGTTTTCTGCCAATCACCTTATGAAATCACCATCCACTTGCATGTTGACAAGCTCACAATAAATCTTTCCATGTAGCTGTTTATTTAGGTGGTTTGTTTAAATAGTAGGAATTCAAGTTAAGGTCCAGTAGGAATTCTGTGTTATAAGGCTCCATGTGACGGTTCAGTTTACCACAGACAGCAGGGCTTTTGTCTTATCACCTGTAGGAACTCTTAGGCCAATCCTCAGTGACTCAGGAGCCCATCCCAGCTGTTCCATTTCCACGCTTGTTTGATCAGCTTGAGGCCAGTCCAGCCATGGCTCTAAACAGTCATCATGCATCTTGTTGCTTCACCCGATAAATCCAAACATAGATGAATCATTCACCGTCACTGCCGCCCACTTTATTTGGGTACAGATGAGTTTTGGTAGTCACCAAGAAACACCCTTTAATGAAAGATTCAAATTTAATGGAGATGTTTCCATGGTTACATGAGAAAATGGGTGTATAATAAGATGTTCGCTTATGGGAATGTATCTGATTCGTTACACACCTTGCCAAAAGTAATTACTGTAACCTCAACATATGCATGTAATGTAATGGCAGATGAGTCAGTGATTTTTATATTTAGCCCATAACCAAATGTGTGTGTGTGTGTGTGGGGGGGGGGGGGGGGCATTTTCCTTTCAAAAACAAACTGGTAAAAGCTTTAACACATTTCACACATAGAAAGAAATCAACATAACTTAATTATACAGCCCTAATGAATTGTAGAATATGTATTCCAGAGTTGTGTTCAATTGCATTATAATTCAGGAAATTCAGTGAAATTCAATTAAAAAAGGAAAATTGCTTGTCATTTTCCATGTAGGTTTTATGATTGTACTTTATTTCAATTCATGGGATGGAATTGACCCCACTTCTGATGTATTCACTCATATGTTGGCCAAAACTTCCAATACGGAGAATGTCATCCATTCACTGTGTCAAAAACCTCTTCAGAACGGTTAGAACAGGGAGAGCAGGAACTGTACACACAACAGAAAGCTCCGTAAACCGATTTGGCCTGTAAATGTCACTCGGTATTGGAGAGGCTACAGACAGAGCCGGTCCTCCCTGGCACAGCTGTCACCCGATGGCCCTCCAGCAGGCTCCGCTGCCTGTCAGCAGCCCATCAATCCCCGGGCCTCCAGGGGCCGGCGCATTCCTCGGGCCACCTCCTATTGTGGTGCCGCGGCGGTGCCGAGCCCTGGGGGGGCCTCGCTTCTCCCGCGGCACTCAGCCACGCGCGCATTCCCCCGGCCTGCCCTTGTGAAGAGTCCCCTCAGCTATTCCAAACATTGTTCCCGATAAGCCGCGGCCACGCCGGGCTGCCAAACCCGACCGTGGGAAAAAGAACAAACGGTGCAGGCAAAAGAACAGGAAGTCACTGTCTGTGGAGGCAGAGGTGAAGAGAAGGGCAACCTTGGACAGGCGACACGTCCCGTTTGCGCTGTCTCTTTGCCATTGTCTCGAAAGGATGGCCCTGGATGGACGGGATGGATACTGTAAGAGATGGATAATGGCTCCCTATATGCCTGGTGTAGATGTATTGCCAGAAGCACTGACCCTAAATCAGTTTTAGTATTTTCAACATGAAGGCAGGGGTTACTATTAGGGTCACACAGACTGTATCCAGGGCCTCAACACGCAGCATTCATAGAACCCTGACTGTCAGTCTCTGCTTGAGTGAAACAGCAGGTGTAGCACCTGTGTGTCTCAGATACAAGCCAGAGGTGACAGCTCAGGACATCCTTGGTAAAAGGCAGGTTTGGGCTTGGTAAAACTTTTATAAGCACCTAACTCTCTGCATGCATCGTTATGAAAATATGGAACTCATATATTTTGTCTTGGGGCAGCGTGGAGGAGTATGAATGTAGTTACTAACAGCTGTAACTGACATCAAACTATTAACTGCCACCCCCCGGCAAGAGGTTTTGATCTTCTAGGGACCAAAGGAGAGTTCAGGCTTTCACTATACACAACTGTTGAGTTTCAAAGGCAATACATCATCGTATCTCTGACCTTTAAAATTCCAAAAACAGTTTAAAAGCACATTCCCACACTCATAAACACATTCCCTGGATTTCTTTCTTACATGCTGTGAGAAAATATCCTCAAATAGAAGCACAAGTAATAAAGTTTAATATGACTTTTAAGAGACTAATCTGGATATTAACAGTTTAGCACCTTTTACAAGTCTGAGACAGCTGTGGTTCCAGAGCTTTGCCAGACACCCTGGCTGTCGATAAGGATAGTTTCGTGGCTCCCTTGCCAAATAAAGCTACTCCTCACACATACTCCTAATTCCTCAGCCCTGAACAATGGGACAAATATGTCCCCACACAGATCATAGTCACACCAAACTCAATTAAAATAGATTTGTTTTGGCGAAATACTAGAACACAGAGAGATGATGCCAGTAATGTATGCAGAACTGGCTGTGATCAATTACAGATCTAGAAAGACACACCTCATCTAAAAACAGCATCAAGGTCTTAGGGCCAGCTCTCTTCTTGTGCTATCTGAAAACAAAGACGTTGAACAAAAGAAACCACTTTTCTCAAGAATTTTGCCTCCAGAAACTGCAGTGGAAGGACAAAGAAAACTGCTGTCTTCATTAGGCTCGGTTGTTCATGGAACATATGCCAAAGGTATATAGGCTGCTTGTGGTCCAGTGTCTTTGAAAGTCCAGTGTTGTAGAGCAGGAATGCCATCACTGTGGTAGAGTAAGGGGTAAGTCAGGTTGAATCTTGCCTACTTTGAAGCTCAGAGAATCCAGTTTAGGTGTTACACATATTTACTTTCTCCTTTCCTCAGACAGGGAGCTGATTGGGTGGGCATCATTCTAACCACAGTGAACTGCAACAAGCAGCCCAGCAATGGCAGGTGCTCAGGTGTATTGCTTTGATCTTTATTTCAACTGTCAACTCGTACAGGAGTAAAGAGCAAAAGACTTGGAAAAACCCTGGTCTCTCCCCAACCCCTTTCATGGCTAATCAAATTAGAGGGCAACATTTCTTTCTGTCCTGTAGGACAGTTTTAAAAACAACCAGGACTTCAAACCCGGACTCTGTGGAGACAGCACCTGGAAAGGGGAGGGGTGCCATCTTTTAACGCCTCTCGAAAGCTGTAGCTTGGAAAGAACAATAATTATGCAAAGCATGTCTGTGCTCGATCAACAGCTTCTGCCAACCGCCCCAAGAGCCATCTGCTCCTCAACAAACTATCCACATAAACTAACCTCCTGCTGAAGTCTCCTGTTGCTGCAAGGGAACTCAAACAGGTAATTACATCCTTGAGATGGAAAGATTAAAAATAATTGACCTCTTGGATACTGCTTCAGGGGGTTGCTTCTCAAATGTAATGTCTGATGTACCTCTCTGGCCATTAGTTCTCTTCAGATCACATATAACTTTGACACCAAAGACAGGAAGAACTTGTTCCTCTCTGTCCACCTGTGTCAGTGGCCATGTTCACAGTCATGGTACTGGAGCAGATTCTCAAGAGGTCAAGAGAACAGAACCACAATATCAACGGAAAAAGGTAGGTTGCGTTCAACTTTGTGAATTAAGTTTTGGAAGCTGACTCTCTCAGAGAGGCTAGAGAATCACTATGCGCAACCAGTGAACAGGAAACATATCTTTTGTTTGATTCCTCTACCCCAAAGCACTCAACCAACATTCTCCTTCTTCACAGTTACACAAGAAAATGGATTCCTAGGTCTCCATTAGCGCTCAACCAGGTGTGAGACAGGAGATTGGATCTATCAAGCTTTGGGACTTTATTGACAAGGCCAGACATACCATCTCTGGCAGCAGTTCACTTCAGTTGTGTATTGGCCAAAAACCCACTTGTGACATAGACTAAGAATACATCCATTAGATGTGGGTTAATAAAATTCTAAAAGTCATTCCATCACCTAATTGATATTACCCTCAACTACTTTATCTTGAAAAATCAACACAGATTCCTTCAGTAAATCCCACCCAAGTTTTAACGTGACTGCAATGTCCACATTCTGTGGTTACATTCTGTTTCCATTGTATTTTCTGTGCTGGGATTGCTTTTTAAAGTTTTTGCTACACTCTTAAGGTTAGTCTGTACTTGAAAGAGAACATAATTAACTTTCACATAATGAAGTAATGATTCCTTTGTAGCATGGTGTTGCTTGTAGCATTATTGGATTCCCCTCGTAGATGAGGGCATTTCATTTCCACTTGTCCATTCAGGAGCCAGATCAGCCTTGCAGGCTCGATGCAACATAATGCCCTTCTGTTTTCGGTCCTGTGCCTGAGTGGAGCTCTGCACGCTCCAGATAATTACTTCCCGTGTTAAGAATCCACAGGATTAAATGTTAAAGGACTGGTGCTCAGTGAAGTCTCGCCAGAGACACCGACCTGCCAAGGGGGGGTATCTCACTGGCAGCCCGCATGGCCACTTCAGAAGGGATCTGTTTATTTTCCCTTAATGCGAAGGAGCGGAAGGATGTGGCGTTTGGCAGGCCCAAGCGGAATACAAGTGCATAGCGGCTCTGTGATGTAATTCTGCCTCTCGCTGCCAGAACACCCATGTTCATGTGTAAACAGGGCTGAGCCCTATCCTCCTACCCCCCCCCCCCCCCCCGCCAACCCCAAATCCCAGCACTCCCTGACGCACACCCTCTCCACACACGTCTGCCGAGGCTGCCAGGCATTACACGCGAGGCCAACCGGAGTGAGTCATAGGGCGGCCTAATACTGGAGGCGTCATCAGCTTCTACCAGGGCGGGGGGGGGGGGGTGGGTGGGTGTGCAGGCTAACAGTACCCTCTTTTTCTCTCTCCGCACCCTGCTGATCGACCCTCTGCACAGAGGGCCCACTGGACGTCATGACAGGCTGCTGCTGTGTGGAACTGCTTGTCAATATCCCTCTCCTTGCCTGTCTGCCTAACTGCCCGACTGTCCAGCAACATCACTCGTCTGCGCAGAGAAAACAAGGTCCAGAAATCAAGAGTGATATGATAAATCTTCTCATTTTACCAGAGTGAACTGAGAAACTGTGTCTAAAGAGAGCAGTTTTTCGTGGCATAAAGTTTTTAGTGGCATAATTTCACATGGTTGTCTATTTCTGGAGAGCAATGTGTAGGAGTGGCATTGGTGTATTTACACATACTGTAGCATTCTAATGCTCTGTACCGCTGCAGAATGTGCTTCAGACTTACTCCGCACAATATGCGTTTTTGTTACTGGACGCGTTTGATGACAGTCCCACACAAGGCATCCGGCATGTGAATGTGCCTTTGTAAAGGGATTTTGTTATATGACCCCAGAGATTGTTACTGTAAGTCACAGAGCGCCAGGCTGGCTCTGCCCCTTCAGAGGTCAGTGGGAGAATGCCCAGTTTCCCACTCATTCAGGCTCAACCCCACCTCCTTCCACAATGGTGTGGTCTGTTAACTACGGGACACAAACACACGCCATCCCACACCAACTGCAGCCTTCTGGTGTGTGTAAACAAATACTAGTATCCTATAAGCATCTTGGATGGAGACATGTTGCACCAAATTGCACTTTTGCCCCTGCACAGAACTTGGGGTACCCAGCTGTACACATACACTTTGCCTGGAGGATGAAGCATGCCTTGAAGAATTGGAGGAACGTTCCTTCCTTTTCACCTTCATCATCTGGCAGACTGACGAACAGATGCAAAGGCTTTGCAGATTTCACCTCAACACTTCAATTATGCTACTTTTAACACTGAAAATAGGTGAGTGGTGAATGGTTGCGCTCTCCATGCTGCTGTGACATCCTCTGTGAGGTCTGCCTTTAAAACTTTCCGTTTTTTTGTGAAATGGCCCCCTGTGAAGTGAAATGATATGGAGAAACATTTACAAATACACAAGCATGGCACATGAAAAAGCAGGGACCAAACAAAAGGTTCATCTTTCACAAGTTTTAATAGAACATCCTAATATTTTCTGTACACACTGAAAACACCTTGTATCGAGTAACAAATGCATTAGACCGAGGTAAGGCCATTACTAGAACACTGCCTAAACAGAGGGTCATCGTGCTTTGGCTTGTGAATGTGTCCTGTTGGTTTTTCACAAGTAAGGTCTGCATTAAAAATAGGCCGAAGAAGCCCCAATTATTACTTTATGTACTGATATATTTGGTATTCACCCAACAGGACCAAATGAGGAAACCAATTGTGTAGGAACGTCCAAGCTCCAAAAAAATATGCACTACCCCCCTGCTGTCGTTGACAGGTAAACAGATAAAACTTTGAGACGTGTCAGAAGTGGTCTTAAAAGAACAGCGATGCGTTAGCATGGTGCGCAGTTGGAAACTGCTGCAACTGTGCAGAGAGACAACTGACTGAGGCTGGTGGCCTGGGCCGCACAGAGTCCTCATCTTTCCTTTTCCTCCCCGGGCGGGAGGCGGACAGCAACGGAACAAAAAAATCTGGGTGTCGTTCGCTGCAGGTCCCAGGCGAGCCCCCCCTCCCCTCAGATCTGCTTTCGGCCTGAAGGGTTTTCAGCTTCACCCCGTTTTTTTTTTTTTTTTTTTAACTTGTAGCAATTTTTCAACAGTAAAAATTAATTTGGCAAGAAAACGTTGCATTTATTAGTAAGCGCTTAGGCAGTAAAGCAACAGCATTCGTGAGACTGCAATGAAGTGACTGAAACTACAGGGGCTCTTTTCCACAGGGTAGAGTTCTTAGTAAGGGAGACAGCCTTGTGCCTCATCACACAGCATAGTTCCATACATAGTTCAAACCAGATTTAAAAAAAAAAAAAAAAACCTAGTAAAACTAAACTAATATAAATAACTTCTGAATAAGAGAAAACTGTCTGAAAAAGATACTTCCTTTTCATCTGAGCCGAGAAGAAAAAAAAAACCTTTAAGAAGGCAACCCCAAAGTTCCGTGTTAGAATTCCACACATTGTTGTCTTGGCATAAAAAACCCTGAGTAACCTATGACGTCAAGTCAAATGTTGGATTCGCTTGGTAGTAGAATTTGCATTCGCTTCTGGGATGTGGTGTCAATCGCAAATGGAGCCATCCAGAAGGTGTGCTGGTTCTCAGCAGTGACCAATGGTGCGGTTACACCTTGAATAGTTTATCACATCTATCACTGTATTTAGTGTGGTACCAATATTTCTGAGTAGGTTGACTCTGTACAAGGAAAAGAAGGATATGAGACTGGCGGGCATGCACTTAAAACACTTTTTATCTGGAGTTCGAGAGTTAATGTGGCTTTCTGTGCGGTGACAGGGGTGAGCTGCCCCAGTGGGACCTCCGGATTACTGCTGTTTACACTCGGCGGGTTGGGGGTCTTCTCTCTGAACGCAACAGAGGGAGAGAGAGAGGAATTGGAGAATGTACAAGAGATGTTTGCTAGCAGACACACAGGTAGCTGTGAGAGTATGGGGGTGTGTGTGGTTATGTGTTTGTGTGTGGGGAGGAGAGTATATTCTTCCACAGACAGAGCAAACTAGGCGAAAAATAGACTGGGGGGAGGTGGTGTCAGCAGAAAGGAAAAGGCTGTTGCCGAGAGCATTGAAGCGGTGGCCTTCCTTGCTCTGAGGGGCCTGCAGTCTCCGCTCCTATCCAGCAAAACCTGCATCTGAAATGCCCGTCTGACACAAGCTCCACTGCAGACTGATGGTCTAATGTTGTGTGAAGCTGAACCATTTTAACCTCCTTGGACTGAATCACGCCACCCTACTCCTTTCCTTGGGTTCTCTGAATGGTGAAATACAGGGTGCCTTGAACAAGGGGTGTGTATTCAGTTACAGAAATATGAATCTGATTATGCATCTCTGACACTCCAAGACCAGGCTGCCCAGTGCTTCTCCAACTGTTTTGGTGACTGCTTGAGGGGAATCACAAACAGACCACTTGAGACATGAGCAACAATTAACCCCCTTGTGCACAGTATGTGCTGCGTTACAGTAACAGTAAGTAACAGTCTTATTTTCAACACCTTTCAGGAAGGCTTGGATCTCAGACTTTTCCCACTGCTGCTTTCTTTAAATCCTCAGGAACATTACTGATGGTGTGCAGTATGCAATGAATCATACATCTTTCGCAAAAGATTAACAGTAACTGGAGTCAAATTTCCCACCACTCCCACTACCACACAGGCAGTGAGCTGAACCGTTTGCATTACTTCCACAACAGAGATGAGCAAATTATGGCTAAACCAGTGGCTGTGGTCAAGGATTTCACTGAACATGACAATTCATACATGTGCTAGCTGAAAGACATGCTCAATGGATGATGTAACTGAAATTGCTTATTTTCTGCATGTATATGCTTGTATTCATTGCATCCAGTTATAATTTTTAAAATGTATGTTTAGGAAATGCACCTAGCTGTATCTGCACACAACTGTGTACGCTTTGCAATAAATACTGAACCCAGGAATGCAAAATCACTGTAAAAAAAACTCAATTCTGTGAGTAAATATCAAACAGGAAGTGCAAGCAGCCTGACTAATCAGTGCTAAAAACAACTGTGACGGATCTTTTATGCCTCATTTATGCGATTCCCACACAGCATGAGCTGGAGGGCACTTCATTTCTTTCTGATGCTGTGCACACATGGGTGATCCACCAGATAAATCACACAAGAATAACCACGTAAGATAAAAATAAATCCCTGCTTCTGTACACTGTCTTCAACCCATCTTTTTCTGACAATCTGTGCACAAGAGGATTAAAGGAGCCAGTTTTAGTGGGTTTTAGACTCTTCTGAGATCATAGAGATTCCTCCTGCTCAAATTTGATTACACTAAATCTGACTGGTTCAACTAACAGTTATGAAAGTCTTCCTTTATCGATTTCCAGATATAAACCCTCTCCCCTGACCTCTCCACCTAACAACAGAGTTTGAGAAACACTGGCACAGACAGGTGCCACCCTCGATAACAGCAGGGAATTCTGGGAAGGGGGGCACTGGCAAAACGACCACCAACTGGGAAGCCACAATTCATTGCACAATTCATTAATGCTCTACGAGAGAAACTACCATAGGAGAGAACCAGTGAGATGTTAGTTTAGAGGGTCATGCTAGATTTCTAAAAGAGGTCTGGTAGAGCGCACACTGCTATTAGGAACACCACCATCATAAGAATGAAAGGAGGGTGAGAGACTGGGGGAGTGAGCGAGAGCGAAAGAGGAGAGGGGAGAACCAAAGACACTTAGGAGCTACAGCTGAGCTAGAGTCATTCCTCCCTTACCTATAAATGCATGGAGTGAGAATGAGTTACGCCTGTAATGGGGTAAGGGGAGATTGGAGTAGAGGCAGGAGAAACAACAATGACCAGAATTAAATGTCAGAAATTAAGCTCTAAGACTGTACATATGTACATAGAGCACCCACACTGCGTCTTAGCTGTGTGTTTCAATCCTCTTCTGCTACACTCCCCTCAGGGTTCATATCCTGGTTCACACATGCTGCCTCACTAATAGATCACTGGGAGGTTAATATTCTGTCATATGAGACAACTGAAACAAAGATACTCACTTTAGGTATAAAGGGTTTGATGGCCATCAGTGTAAAAACACAAACCCGTGATGTGGATCCCTAATCAAGTGTTACCACTCGAGTGTATTCCAACAATGACTGGAATGCGTGACTATATGCTAAAACAATATCGTGTTGTTTATGGAATTTGTACAACACTCTGTGGGATGCGGTTAACATGCGCAGGGCTTGCTCATGTGAAAACTGACCGTGTGGTCTTCCTCTCCCTCTTCTTCCTCGCCATCCTCTTCATGGTCCTGTTCCAAAAAGAACAAAAACATTACTTCCTCTAGACCAGCCAGGAAGTCCTGACAATGACGCTGAAACCTGAGCAATCGTGCCTCACCTCCTCTCCTTCCTCCAGTTCCTCCTCTTCAAACTACAGCAAAAAAAAAACAAAGACATCACATTTACATTTTTACATTTCATACACAGAAAGGCGCGAGACCCTCATCCTTGTGGTTTCTGGCGCGTGAGAGTGAGAACTCGGCTGTGGTCGAGGGTAACCTACGCTCTCGTCGTCCTCCAGGGCCTCCCCGGTGAAGTACAGCACGGCCCTCGGTACGATCCTCTCGCGGAAGAAGTGGCCGATCTCAAAGTCTGCAGCCAGGGTGAACTCAGAGTCCTCGTCCTGCGGATGTCACAGCACAAAGTAGTCACTACAATTTTTACAGAACGATACCCTCGCGTGCGAAATGACCGGAACCTGTGAGAGCTGACAAACTTTAAAACTGCAATTATTCTGATGCATCTCTCATTAACTGTATCACCCAAAACAGATGGAGAATTAAATGTAACTTGTAATCACGTAAATCTCTTTGAGAAGTGACAAAAACGTGACTTATAGGGAAAGGTGTCACCACTCACCATCTCTCCGTCTTCAGACACTGAAACGCAAACAGAGAAACATTATAAGCAGAGTGAATGGCTTTCCCTCACAATGCAATGAGATGCAATAAAAAACATGCTAAAATTGCAGGAATTTAAAGGTTGCCAATCCCTCCTAACAAAGGCCCACTTTAATAAATTGATCGATTTCCAACTAGCCAACTAGTACGCTCTGCTTCAACCACTTGAATACCATGACTGACATAATATATAAAGTTAAAATATGAACACCTTTATTCTTTCATGCGCCATTCACATGCTTTCCAGCCATCAATAACAGGGGCAGCGCCACACATCCAATCAGATGCATTTCAGGTGTCTGCTATAGGTTTGGAAGGTGGCGACCTCCTGCGAGTGTTTGAACTACGCTTGGCTGTGAGGGTGTGATTCAGGTATGCACCAATTCACCAATGTCATTAACGATGACAAGGTCATGTCCCCATAAAGGATGCAAGTGAAAGCATATGACCAACGTCTCGTCTAGGAGCCACGCCTCTTCCTCTGCCTTTCCCACGGTCAGGGACCTGGTAGAGCCACATTCCTTTAAGTTGTCATAATAAAGCCACAAGAATGAATGCAAAGCTGCTGCCGCTGCTTCCTGCCTGCGTTTCAAGGAATATCAAATTAGACAAAAAGAATAAGGGCTGATGTGGCATTTCACAGAAAGATCATTACCGTCACTGTTATTTTAAATTCACAGAACAGAAAAGGAGTATATTTTTGCCTTTGTCTAAAGGTGGCACTTGGCTGGGCTGCCAGAGTAAGAGTCCCGATTCCCCTTCAGAGTGCCAGAGCTTTATAGCTCTGGCCAGAAATGAAGACAGAGGGCTCAAGTATCTCCTCTCAGGAAGTACTGCGACACTGGTGGGGTCGGGACGTGGCCTTCACACTGACAAAAAATGCACTGTCTCTCTGTTCAAAAATGCCAACAGGATGCTTGTATCTGGCGCAGGCTCAGAGAGGCATTTTTGTGCAGCTTCCTTCTCAGGCAGTGGCCAATGTCAGGGTTTGACATTTTCATTTCAGATACAGCATATGACGAGTGATGCCACGTGGGGCCAACCCATGGTATACTTTCACCCAGTTTGGGGAGGCATTGCTGTTACAAGTGTAATTTAAATGTCTGACCTTGTACTGTCAAGAAGACACAGACCACACTCTAAAAACTGAAACGGATGAATGCATGACGTGTTGCAAAGTTAACTGACGTGTCCTTGATGTAAGAGCTGATGCAATCCAGGACTGTAAACTATACAAATGATGTCACATATTACAGGAAACTACGCCTGAATCAAGTCAAACCGACAAAACGGGTCTTACCATAACATACCAACATGTTTTAGTATGCATTCTCCTGTCAAACTCTCTTAATTTCCTCATTTTACCACAATGAATCTGGAAATAGCCTTGTTACCTCTCATTCATTTAGCATCTAAAACAGCTTAAACAAATGAGAAACCTACAGCAATGAAGGTAAGGTCATTATGATATTCCTAACCCTGCCCTGTTTAAGTTTAAAATGTGAGTAACTTCCCACCAATACATGATCTTCCTGCTTAGCTGTAAAATTATACTCATAACTCCACCTGTTTACCCATACACAAGCAGGAATATCACATGAAGTGTTTAAATCTTCCAACTCATAAACTGTCAAGCTAAAAATGACTTGACACCATAATGTAATAGGGCCCCATGAGGATATGGTAAAACAGGAATACTGGCACAGCCATGGGTGTGGAGGTAGGAAACACTAATGGGGATCTGCAAATAACTCAGCTGTGCCAAAACACCTGACATAAGCCTACAAGTGCTTCATGGTTTTTATAAAACAGAGTTAGGAACAGTGTACTCAACATCTCTAACACAGGGGAAAAATCCATAATTTATGTAAACTGCGTGTTGGTGATGTTTACCTAATATTTTGCTTAAAATCAATTACTGAATCCAATAAAGACCTGATCTGAAAAGTAGGTCTACAATAGGCTATTACTTTTCAACTTTCTCCTATAGTAGCAGGATCTCATTAATATTTGAATTAAGTTAGACCTCTGAGACTGCACAAGCTCTCAAGATTGCCTTTATTTTTGAATTTGTATGTGGAACCATTTGACAGAACTTGACCCCTTCCTACAAACCCAATCTAAAATTGTTGTGTGCTGCTGGAGATTTTTGACCCGTGTGAAAAGTGAACCAGCAGTATAGAGCACTTATTATTACTAATTATTATTACTAATTATCTGCAGCCAGGGTTACAGGTCTAAAGACTGGAAAGTATCATCTTGATAAGAAAGTAATCACAACTGTTGGTGATGAAAATAAACAGATTCTGCAATCCCTATGATCACTGAATAGAAATGTGGATAGAAGTAGCAAATGCAACTATATAATGGCTTGACATTTTGTCAAATCATTGCAGAGGGTGAGGAATTAGCGTGGGAAAGTGAGGGAGGGGGACATAATAGGGTGTGTGTGTTTGGGGGGCCTGCAGTCATGTTCCAAATGTGAATCACCCTTAATTGATCAGAATCCAGAACATAAACCGCCCATCTTACTGTTTTTTTTATACATTTTTGTGCTGTGAAAAAGTTTGTGGAAAGCAGTGCCTATTTCCACTACTTCAGGTGTAATCCCATTGTTTAAGGACAGCATCCTTCAAAATATAGATTTGCAGGGCAGTGTTTTTTCGTAAAGCTATGTGTGACCATGAAAGCAATTAATGTTTAATTAAAGTGCTCCTGGGCTGCAGAATACTAAATACTTAATAAGGACCCGAATGATACATCACGTAGGAGTAACTGATATTGAGCAATGTGGCGTAGTGGTAGTTCCATTTAATCATTTAGATGTAAATGTTGTGGTAAAGAGCAGGGCCAGTAATCAAAAAGTTGCCAGACCTGTCAGTATTCTGCTGTAGGGATGAATAGTGCATAAAAATTGTAAATTACATAAGCTGCTCTGCATAAGAGTATTTGCTAATCAAATATAATATTTGTTTATATCAAAACATCCAAAACTCCTAACTAAAATATACAAATCACCTAGCCAAAATTGTCTAAATTCAGGCAGCCTGTTAACAGAACAACTTGGCTAGTTTTGCCCAAGAGTGTGGCCAGGCTAAGCGCTCAGTAAGTAAGTGTGCTTAAACCAACATGCTTTCACCGAGCTCACTAGCAATCAACACAGTAAACACAAGTCCTGAAGGTGACCTTCAGCAGCCACGGCCAGACTTCGCCTAACTACAAAAGCAGCATTCTTAGAATACTGAAAAATCTGAAGAAAAACAAAGTATGCCATTTCATACATAAGATCCGGAGTAATTTCTTGAGATTAAATTGGTGCAGCTAGTTCAGAAAAAGTCACCTCTAAACATGGTACATGGTGAACTGATAGTACAAATGGAGCAGTGGTGCCACCTGCTGTTCATACTGAGGTCCTGCAGCACCAATCCAGAGCAACATCATCTGCAGATGTGATGTGACTGTGAGTGCATCATACCCTTGATGGGGTTGAAGAAGTTGAAGAAGGAGTCGCTGGGCACTTGTTTGGTGATGGTCCTGACGGTTCCCCGGCCCTTGTGCTTCTGTTTCTTCTTGATGGTCTTCACTGTCACATTCTTGCCTTTATACCAGTCGATCTCACAGCTGAGCAGGGAATGGGGGAAGATTAGTGCTTCAACACAGCAGACTGGCACGCTTTACAACAGAATGAAACAAGAACTCTGTACTGTCTAGTGAATTCAAAAAGCCAGCTCTCAAATGTAATCTCTGACTTTATTTCTGCTTGGACAATGTCTCAGAGCTAAGGTGTGCCAGCCTCTCTCCTCACCCTTCACAGTCCACAATCTCCGGCCCCTCGAAGGAGAACGGTTCAACCGGGTCAGGCTCTGACTTCATCTTGTACACCTTCGTGAGGACTGTGTTTTTGAAGTAACTGTTGGGCTCGAAGTGGAACTCTAGAGTAAAACTCTGGCAACAGAAAAAGCAAAATATATAGGCACAAAGTTAATACGAATCTATACCGCATAGAAATAATGACATTCAAAATGCTTGTCAAGTGACTTTTAGCAGATTGCATTTTAAATATTTGGTATGTTAAGACATACCATAGGTTGCCCTGGCTCGGAAAATTTCACTTTGATGTCCTGTAGGTGTTTTAGGATTGGCTCATCATGTTCCTGTAGAAAACAGCGTAGTTACATAAACTGAATTTCCATATCGCCACCACCTGGGAATAATACTGCAAATCACGCAGCCCGGCAGAGCATGGTACCTGAGCCTGACAGTATGCAGACATGAGCCTGCAAGTGTTGCTCCCGGGCACAGGCTTTGCCTGTAGCACTGCGCTGTACATCAAAACCCAGACAAACACACACATTTGTACTGTTAACCAAAGCAGCCATATTTACTTTTCTACAATGTCACTCTCACAGCATATTTCAGTCACTGCTCTCTATAAAAGGAAAGTGTCCAGGGGCACAAACATACAGATCAGTTGTTATCAAGATTTCCTACTCATACCGTTAATGAGGCCATTATACAAGAGGACAGTAAGAGAATACTGATGACATTTCTTGTGGAATGAAGACGCTTGCAGTTCCTCTTTCCTACGGGTTTTCACCGGCACCACACTTTTTACTGAATATTATTTATCGTAAGTAATAATCAAATGTACACAGTAGTTTAATTTTTTAAACTGTTGTGTTTGTTGCTTTATCAGGGAAGGCTTTCTTCCTTTTTGCTACGTGTGTCTGCACCTGTGGCCTTCATCTAAGCAGGCTTAAATAAAGGACAAAAACCTGTACAGCAGGGCTTTGCCATTCTGCAATACAGTGGTACCCCCTTATCCATTTTAAAAAATATTAAATGGAAAATTCCAGAAATAAACAATTCATAAGTTTTAAATTGCACGCCGTTCTGAGTAGCGTGATGAAATCTCGCGCCATCCTGCCAGGGACGTGAATCATCCCTTTATCCAGCGTATCCACGCTGTACACGCCACCTGCCCATAAGTCAATTATGTATAGGAAAAAGCATATAGGGTTCAGTACTATCCGCAGTTTCAGGAATCTGCTGGGGGTCTTAGAACATATCCCCTGCGGATAAGGGGGGACTACTATACATGCTAAACATCCCTGCAAATGGGAAAAAATCAGCCAATACTGTAGTGAACCAACACTAAAGGCTTCTCTGCAAAGGGGAATTTGTTACAAACATATAAATACAGACATAAAAGTAACCACATTTTAAGAATTCAAGAAGTGTAATCATACAAAAAAGGTGAGATTCAGATCTTCATAAATAAATTACCACACTTAATAAGGGATTGAAATGCATATTTACGCAATAATGGGATGGGAATTAGAGCACTGCTTAACACGAATCCCTGACCCATGAATGGCAAGGATCTCCTGATGGCACCATTTACACACTTCACTGAGAAGGGACTGCACTTCCAAATGTCAGCCTCTAGGTGGTAACAGAGAGCTCCCACCTGCAGCATGTCACTGAGCATGTCAACACTCCTGAAGATTGTGAGCCAGAACTCAGGGATGCCCTTGGGGTCTTCCTCGGCTGCCACCTCCTCCGTCTTCTCCTCCACTGCGGCCTTCTTCTTCAGCTCCTCCTGCCACCACGAAACCAGTGATACATACAACCAGTGTTCTTGGCCATACTAAACCAGACACATGCAAGCTCTACTAACGAAATCACAGACACACACTTCCACTGACCACCTGACAGGAGCCGCACACATTTCCGTGATGCGCGAAATGATAAAAACAAAGAAACATTTAACATACAGAGCAGCCCAGGTGCTGCCTGTTGTGTTCCTTCTGTTCTCATTGCAGGGACTATTCCTAATCCTCATTTACAAGCAGCCAAGCTTCAGAAAAAGCTGCGAACATGAGACTTCTAAAGGGAATATCCTAGTCTCTAATTCAAAATCTCCAAATTTGGAACACTGATTCATCAGCTGTCAAGTCACATTCAGAATTTCTGGACATTCTGACTCATCAGGGAATATTAGTGTACATGTAAATGTCTACAGAGACTACAGTGGACAGAGGGTGCAGCATTCAGAAGTGTACCAATATACAGAAGAACTGCTTTGGATCATACGGCTCCAGAAAGAATGCAGTTCGAATTATTGACAGCTACAATGACACAGAGTAAAATAAGACGACTGGTCAGACTGTTTCCCTGTGTTGCGTTTACTCACAGCCAGTTCCTCTTCTTCCTCATTTTCACTGTGCCACTCGCACTCCTCATCCGTAGGTTCCACTGTGCCCGACACCACATCTCGTCTCTGGATTTGCCACACGCAAACACACAGACAGACATTAAAAGAGGAAGGGGACATGCAACACCAAACCATCATCTCTCTTATGCTGGCTTACCCACTGAAAAACACAATCTTCAGGCCCACAGGGAAACGCTAGCAAACTTAAAACAGGTCGCGAGTGAGGCTGCCAGATTGTAGTTCCTGTTTACAGTGCTGCCTCATCAGTCAGCTTGTCCCCAGCTTTGGAAACAGACAGACTCCACATGGAGCGTCTGGGAACCAGCTGCAGAGGGAGGATTATGGCACGGGAACGGAACCCTCCTGCCTGAAACTGAGAGGCAGAGGGTTGCCAGGTGGGTAACACCCAATCAGTCTTTGTCCCCTGGCAGCCTACCTTGTCAAACAGCGGCTGGTAGAGGGCGGCGTACTTTCTCTCCAGCTCGTGGACCTCCTCATAGAACTTGGCTTCTATGTGGGCGCACTGGACCTGCAGCTGCTTTAAGGCGTTTACTCTTCTCTTCACGGACTTGGGTAAACTGGACAAGGGAGCGGAGGACAGGGAGAGCAGAGAGTAAACACACACATCTGTCCAGCCAGACATCTGGACAGCTCAGCCCCTCGGGGAGGCAGATGCATTCTGGGAAAATGCAGGGGGGGGGAATGCCATGATCACATTCCATCTCGTTTAGTCCCGCCCCCACCAAAGTCTCTTTATGCAGTCATCATGTTTGCGTGAATATGCTTCACTACGCCCGTGTCAATGCATCTCTCTACACCCACGCAGGGGGTGCACCTAACGCGCCCCAACCCCACCCCCCACCCCCCCCCAAGGGCATCTGCGGTGCGGCGCTTTTGTTCCTCACCTCTGGATGGTGGAAGCGCTGTGCGACATGCTGTCGATCCGGTCCCGGGGAGCCGCCAAGGCCTGGGGGTTCTGCGCAACCTGATCGCCCCCCTTACCTGCCAATCACACAAAACCCGCTCATACCTCGCCGGCGTGCTGACAGAGGGAACGCCTGCGCAGCGCTGACGCATAACAAGAGGCAGCTGCAACGCGCTACATAAAAAGAGGCAAATAAATCACGCGGCACCTGCGCCTCGAAAATGGCTACATGCTGAAGGAGCACGGAAACAACACAAGAAAAATTATTCTCGATGCGAACGACAACGCCGCCTGCTCTCCCCAGCCTAATTAATTCCTGTGGGTTCATGCTCTTCTTGGTAGTTTCCAGAATAAATACCATGAGACATCACCTTGGCGATCACGTTACCTTGTCTGACAGCAACAGCACCAATGTAGGGTACGCCCTTACTTGAAAGAGGAACACCCAGCCGCTGTCAGCGCAACTGACCACACCGTCCTCTGCTCTCCCTTTTCAAAGCTGCAACTTTTTGCCTTCATGAAATTTTTAAAATGACACCCGATACAGCTTCTGCCAGGGGAATGGCCGCCACGGCACATCTCAAACCCCAAGGAGTATTTAGCAGGAAAGAAAAAAACAAACTGTACACATGGGATATCAAAACTAATTGGCTACCTTGTGATTAATATTTCAGAAGCTGCACCTTAAAGGTCTGAAGAGGCAGTTTCATATCAGACACAGAGATGCATTATGCATGAAAAATGATAGAAATCAGAGATGCATCTGCATGATAACAAATCAGTTTTATTATGCCTCTGTGTGCAGTGTGCAGTCAGATTGCACTTAAACCTCCTGTTGACTCATGCGTAGCAGTTATTCCTTTGGGTATATGCTGTCACTATGAAAACACTTGGTCTCTGCCAGTGTGACTTTGAAATGCATTAGAGAGATCATCATCTCCACCGTAAGTGCTCCAGTTAACACGTAAAGTGTTCTTGGCTTTTAACACAAAAGGCCCTCATTTACATTTACTTAAAGACTGTGAGAGACTGAGAAACAGAACACCACATTCTGAACAACAAACTGATCTAAGGGGATCTGTAATAGTCATCAGAAAAGGCACAATTAAGCACTTTGGAGTACATCAAAAGTCTTTCACAAGGCAACATTCAGCTCTGAGCGTACCACTACTCCCAAACAGCATTCACTTAGACAGACAACAACTTCTAAACTCATGAAAATGAATATGACTGGAGTATTCCCATTTTACTTCATAAGTCCGACCAGTGGGCTACCTTTAATGCACAGACATTTAAAAATCACACAGCTTCACCCATAACCCTCTATTATTTGCTTAGACAATCTCAGATGTGTAGGGTAAACACAAAACATGACAGTATCAATGGCTAATAAGACCACTAAAGCACTGCTCTTCAATATGGGGAATAATATCAAAACCCTGTGATATTATTTAAAAAATGCAACCAAGCCCTATCTGACTAATGTAATTTCATCTTATGTGTCATATTAGTTTTTTTTAATTATCAAAGAAAACTGGACAGAAAATGGGAAAAGTGAATTTGAAGTGTACAACCATGTTAGGTTTACCTCTGGTTTCACTGTGGTCTCCCTCCATTATCAAATCACTGCCCTCGTCTTCTAAAATATAAGAGAGGACAGAAAGATTACTTCAGACTTCAAAGATTACTGCAAACACTTCCTCAAATAAAGATGTAATAATATCTGTTATAGCAGTCTAGCCATGTGGACAGAATATAACTGTCGCATTCTGCAGAGTCTTACCTAAACAGCTCACTATCTAAGTTGCTCAGGTAATGAGCAAGCCATCGAGACAGTTGCTGTGCGTGGTTAAGTAACCAGATAACTTTCATCACCGCTGAAATCTAGAGGAATGCGCAAGTAAGAGTGGTTGCGGCAACTGTCACTGTCAACATTTTTGCTGGTCAAGCCACCTAACGTTATATGAAGACGAGAATAACGTTGCAAGCTAGCTCCGCCTTTCACAATACCAGCCCACTACTAGACTAACCACCACAGTGGATTTTGTGGGAAAAAACCCGACATATTATCAACACTGCATATATGACACAAAATTAGCCACAGTCTAGCTGCCCTGGTGTTCGTTTAGACGCATTGCTAGTCGCGATCGCGAACAACATTAGCTAACATTAGCGATGTAACTGACGTTCGTTGACCACATAAGAATGCTGACCACTTTGAAGTGAATGGTTTTCAATTTCGCCACCGACTTAAACTGCTAGTGTCAAGTAACTATATAACAGTGCAGATGCCGTGCAATAGCGCAGTCCGATGACGCATACGACACTCGCTAGCGGTGATGAAATAGCGAGCTAGCTAGCGAGCTACCTGGCTAGAAATAAATAACTTAGCGAGTTGGCAAGCAATCGACCCAGCAATAATGAATACAGGGCGTTTGGAATGTCTTCGCGTATTCAACATGCCCACACAAAGAAATCCAGGGCGGTGCCACATTTTCTTAGCCATAAACTGTGGTCCCAACGTCAGTTCGCCAGCTAGCTGTCTTTACAACCTCCGACTGAACAAATCGCATACGTTAGCTAACTACGATTCTGAGAAGGCAACAGACTATGCAGTGTTTGAAGTAAACCAGATTAGCTAAGAAACGGTGCTGTTCAAATTAGCTAAAAGGACAGCTAATGTCCCCGTGTGGTCTCTGTCAGTGAGTAACAGGCGCGCCTGTTTCTCCGTCAGATTGGAAATGCACCCCTCATGTTGGGATAGGTAGCTGGCTAGGTCGTTAGCTAACTGGCAACTCGCTGGCTACATCCTATATTAGCTTGTCAGTAGCACATGTCAGTTTCGCAATAAATGGTCATGAACCAATTAATTCTCTCGACAATTTGGACATCTGACCTACATATTCTGGTCAAAACTATGACATGGACGTATTGATTGGGACATACTTCTCGCTCTTACCTCAGCGGCCCAGAGCTGCTTCACAGTGTACCCTCACGCTTCGAGCCGCGACGAAAACGCCCGACCTCGCAATAATCCGGCGTCTCATTGGTCGAGCGGCAGCCCCGTTCGTCCAAGCACAAGCGAGAAATGCAGAATAATATGTGACGCCATTGGTTCCATGTTTGTAACGAAATGTACCGCAAGTTAGAAACAAGTACGAGCGGTCTTTAACAGCCAGTGAGACAAATACCCATAACAGTTCATGATTTAATTTCATTATATTTAATGTACTGCAAGGCAAATATTAGTGAGGCGTCTTGTGAGTCCTCCCAACATTGTTCACTTGGATTACTTCCTCTATTGCGTTCAAAGTATTCTACTTTATTATTTATATCAACATCAGCTCATCAAAACATTCCAACAATGGGACACTGATAGGTGACACTGACAAGATATTCAACACCGATTCTGAAAGTTTAACGGCTTTAGCTTTGTATCGTTTGTGTGAACCTGACAAACTTTGTAACCTCCACCCAGGGTAATAGCTGATGAGCATAAAAAAAAGTTTACTTTCGGCATTGCATTTATAAACTGTAAACATTTTTGAAAAAATTACTGTTGGTGTGTGTGTTTATATGTTTAAACACAACATTGCAACACAATACCTGTGTACCAATTGCTGTACCAAGTCCTGTGTACAATATTAGCCCATGAAATGCCAAGGCTAAAGCCATGTCAATCAGAAATATTTGACCCCATTATATGAAAACTCACACTTCACACAATTGCAAAGGAGTAGTGTTTTGACCCACCTAATCACCCGTCAGGGTTAAATGGCATACAGCCAACTCACTGGCCTTTTTTCAAAAACAGCTTAATGCCACAGATTGTAACTGCATTATGCAAGTTTATAGGAATTAAACGGCATGTTCTGGGCAGAGACTATCTACACCGCAATTCATACAGGAACTACTGGTATGCATAATTTCCAGCCTAACCCAAATAGCATCAGTCCAGGAGAACATACAGAACTTATGGGTTATATGTCACAACAATAAGCTACACAAGCACCGACAACATAAGGTTTAAACAAACAAAAAATAGAACATGCATTAGGTATGAAATGAATTCCAAAGTACATGAAATGAAATCCAAAGTCTACCTTGGTCTTCCCTGGCCCAAGCCTGTCTGAGACTCAACACATTACCCTTTCACTATGGGGCTCTTCCTGTAGTGTCCTTTGTTACACTAAATGTTTTTTTTTTCCCATGCATGGTCAATGGAATTAAATACATATTGCAATCGGACCCTTCTCAGCGCAAAAGTGACAATAACTATGACGAATTCAAACATTTGTGGGCTGAACGTTTTTCAATTTGGATCTGCTCAATGTAATCCATGCAACCTTGTGATGAGCGTCAGATGAAAGTGCTTCAGTACTGAGGTGATAAAAATGGATGCATCTGCATAACTGACTTCATTTGCGATGTTTACTTCACACAGTCACACGTCAAAAGGAAATGGTTCAGTTGCACCATCAAAAAAAAAAAAAAAATCACATATGCTCAGGCTTTACAAAAGTGCATTTATTAAATCCTTGAGATTAGTGGACGTATCAAATGATGGATCAGGTGAAAGATTACAAACTTGCATTTCCTATTTGTAAATTCAGATGAACTGAGCAGATGTCCCCATATGTCCTTGATCACAAATCATGATATATTCCTTCATTTCTTCCTTCTCAGCTGCTACAAGCTTTGTGGCCGGACATGTTCTGCCTGTTAACCCCATTCAGTTACAAACACAAATGTGAAAAAAGCAGTCCTGGCAATCTTTTCAAAAATGGGGTATGCACAGTCAACCTGCACACCAACTCACTTCAAAATACTTTCATCGCAATACTCACACTGAAAGAAACAATTATTTGTCTGTTACATACCAGACCCTGTGTTGGAAAGCGCCAAGCTCAGTCCCCTGTCCCAAAAGCAGGGTGGGTGGAACCTCCCTGCCCTGGGACCTTTTTTGGTAGGGGAAACAGGGCAGGAAAGAGGGTTGGTGTTCAGGGCTGTGCAGGGCTAAGCTGGAAGTGTGTGGACTTCCCAGAATCCTCAGCTTCCGTTCTGAGTTGTCTGTAGATACTCCCTGTGCAGCTTCTCCTGAGCTTCGTACAACTTGCGCAGCTTCTTGCTCTGCCCCTTGCTGATCTCCTGTCCCTCGGCATCATGTGTAGGGAAACCCTTCATTTTTTTTTTTTTTTTTACAAAACAAAATTGAGAGAAAGAAATAAAATAATGTCACATCTAACCGATCAATTATCTGTGGGTCTGGATAAGTACTATGCAGGTGAACACAATGTAAAATCATCTGGTTGGATCATCGTGTTCACTAAGCCCAAAATATATGTTGACCAGTTAACCATAAACATCAGTAAATCTGTGCAGTCGGAATCTGTGCAGTCAAAAAAAATCCATCATACTGTCCGGATTTGGGCATTTCTCACTCAATATATTAACAGAGGTGAGCATTAACTGCTTTGAACTTCAAACTTCATACTCGCCTGTACTCGTACTTTGTAAAAGGAAGGTACAAACATTATTCTCTAATTCAGGAAATGGAACACCGGTGTGAATGCATCCGTATCCCTTTCCCTTACCGTTTCGTCAAACTTGGAATACTTGTCCGTTTCCGAACGGAACATCTCGCTGGGAGGAATCTTCATCTTTGCCAGTTTAGCCATCTGTGAGGAGAGGGGAGAGAAGAGAGCCCTTCAGTATCTGACATTCTACAGCGTTCAGCATTTACTCTTTTATACCAGTCCATCCTGGGTAGAAATATGGAGATCAAATGAGGGTCTTTAAAGTGGCAGTGGAAGCAACAGAAATGATCATTTCCTTTCCAACTTGTGCAAACATGCAGAAATTTGCCTGTGCATTGAGAAAGGAGAGCATACAGTCGCTTTATAATGTTTAACATTCCGACTAGCACAGGCAGAGCAGGAAGACTTTGAAGGTAGAAAGTCTCAGCTACACACTGCACAGAAAAGTCAGACAGATCAAAGTATTTTTACTCACTTCCTGTTCCTGTTTCTTTTTTGCTGCCTCCTCTTTTTTCCTTCTCTTTTCCTCTTCAGCCTTGGAGACAAATGGATTGAGAGAACAAAATTTTGGATTTATATCCGAGAATGGATATACAATATATAGCACTGTATATAATGAATCTGTTATCAGTTCCATCTGTGTAATGGCTGCAATTGTCTGAAGAAGCTGTAAAGGAGGTAAACCACTCAGAAAACATACGCCTAATGAGCTGGAAACAAGATCTGTATTTTTTGTCTTTTCAAGAGTTTTAAGATATTTTCAGGTGAAAAGACATTTAAATACAACAACACCTTGGGTCCCATAATGCAGGCATGTCTATTGCACCATAGCACTGTGTATGAGGGGGTCTGCCAACACCTGGCTGCTCTGCCTCTGCTGAGACTTGCCCAGCATGACTGTGACTCAGGACCAGAACAGAACTTCCTGTAGAGCACGCTGACACCGGTCAAGGGTGCATTTCCACCCACTGAAGATCATTTCCTGCCACTTATGCGACCATGACTGCAATCCTGGTCAGATGACGGGAATTCGCGGAAAAACCCGAGATGCTTGTCCTCCACTTGTGCGGAAATGAAGGACGCTATTGAGCCCAGAGCGCCTGAAAGCGCTTTGTTTCCCATCAGAAGTTTGCTCGCTCCTGAAAGCTGTTTACATACGCACAAGTGCTTCCTGCCACTTAGACACATAAACATCATAAACACAAAATGGCTCCTGCTTCTGGGGACAGGCTGTGGCTGTCCAGACTGTGGTGTATTTCCAGCGGACGCCTGAACCTGCCGGAATGTGCAGGTCCCTGTGCAACTCTCAGCACCCCCATGAGTCTGTTTAAAGCAGAACCGCCTCAATCCCCGCCCCCACCGCCAACCCACCCACGCCAAACAGCGTACATATTTTGGATGCTTGTTGCTGTAAACACTGAAGTGTGGAAGCGCAGAGCAATACTCCACTAATGACCTGGGGCGTAGATGTGAAATTCTCTTGTCGCACACGCATAGCTTCCCTGAAATTCCCCTAAAAGAGCAGCGCTGGTCACTCCTTTTTGATGGGTTTCCACGGGACGCCTGCTCACGTGCCATACCGCTACTGGGGCTGAGATGCATAAACCTGACCCCTCGAGGAGTAAGTAAAGCTGTGCCGACGATCCATCCCATGTCCAAATAACCGTAACTCAAAACAGGCCCAACAATCGACAGGTGCAACAGGATTCCCTCCTTTATATCCTGAAAATGAGGGATTTATAGCGGGGCGCTGGAGAGGCGCGGATGCATTTTTAATGGCTTTGTCCGAGTGCGCAGTTTTTCTTTTCTTAGCTGTCCTCTCTAAGATTGAGAGGCCGTGGTCGGTTTTCCGTTGAGGGAGCCCGCGGATCGTCTTACCGCGACACAGAGATAACCGGGACATGAATGACGATCACTATGAATAGAACCCTGCTGCTGGATGAATGGGCCTGCGCCACGTCCTTAATGAGCCCCACGGTTGTCCTGCAGTTACCTTTCTCTTCTCCTCCTTCTCCCTCAGCAGCGTCTCTCTGTCCACCAGCTTCACCACCGTGGGCAGGCCTGCAGACAGACAGGGGAGATATCAGCAATCAGGGTCACTTCAGACATTTTAACGACAGACGCTCAGCCGATGTGGTTGTGACACAGGGTGACACCGCAAGTCTCCCTGTCTCCCTGGGGATAGAAGGAAGGCCAACAAGACCTTCGCTGACTGCTGTAATCCAGCCAATGAGTGTGTAAATGACAAACGAGGTAACCACAGTAACCACCCAGGAGTGCACAGTGTTGGTGAGGAAGCATTACTTTGTCCTTTGTTCTCCAGTAAATGAATAATCTTGAATATTTACAGTAATACTAGTTATATTTTTGTACGTGCCAGACAATCCATTTTGTTCAGCCTCCCCCTGACAGATTCCTTAAACAGCAAGGCATTAAAGTTTTAACAGTAATACCATAGTCATTGTAATGACATGTAATGGCAATACAGATGTTTTTGTTGGTGTATGCCAAAGTGCCTGGAAAACCCCCCAGAATACACTTTATGCATGATTAATCAAAGGGTTCTGTGTCTCCATCAGGTTTAGCATCATGATAAGCTTTTATGAAAAAAATCCCATGGCTTATTTTTTACCGACTGCTTCAAACACACAAATACACACATTAAGAGACATAACAAAACCCAGAGGCATCACCAATAACCACGACAGGACCCCCTGATCTTAATCATTTTGATGAGATCTTGAAATCTTCAGAAGAAGTTGTGATTAAGATATTATACACCCCACTGGTGGAGGCTGACTCCATAGTGACTCAGCACATACATGTTACTGCGTTGTTTAGCTGATTTTCTGAAGCTATACCATTTTTAAACATAAGCAAGAACAGGTACTCTTAAGGGGCGAGTACTGCTTCTATTAGATGTCCTTCTTGCTGCCTTTTTGCCATCTACTGGTAAAACAAAGGAACGGCATTGTTTTTAAGGGAGTCCTTCACTTACAAAGTGAGGTAGTTTCTACCACGGTTTCTAGAGTTGCTTTGTCCAACTTCTTATATTTTGACCATATAAGAAACGGAAGTCACAGACTTTCAGTAAAAGCCAGACATCCCCCGAGGTCTTGGGAGTGATGCAAGCGACCGATGTCTGCTGTGCTCATGAGCGCAGGCTGTTTGCCCAGTGGTGCTAAGGACAGGCCTCTGCCTGCTCCCAGCAGCTGCTGTTACTGAAGCACAGCGCGCCCTGTGGCAACCTGGAGACAGTGTGATTGGGTAGACATGCAGCGACAAACCAACGACTAGCCTCATTCCTGTACTTTATGTTTTCATTATTGTAAGCTGATCCAAAAATGTGCTGATATCCGTGATAAGAGACTAGACAAGACAAGAGCCAAGAAACATGACTGTTTCCTTACCAGAAGTGGGCAGCTGAGGTTGATCATTTTTACAACAGAACATATCCTTTTTTCACTGCTTACTGTTCCTGACCAATCAGAGATACTGAGATAGAGGTAAAAAATCCTGCCAATTATGACTGATATGATGCTTCCTGCAATTATGTGCCTGATAAATAACACTGATTTCCAAAAAGAGGGCTAGCTCCAGAACATCACAACCATCTCAATATAGCTATCCACATGATGTCACACTGAGATACACTGAAGTCAGTCGCACCTTGTAGTTTTGCTTCCTACCTAGCGAATGAAGCTAGTTGTGGTGCATATTATGTCCTATTATGTGTTATTGCAGTTCATGTCACATATCAAATCAGCACGTGCATGCATCCACCTACTGCAGCAATGTCTGTAAAGACCGCAAGGTGTCTATACTTACCTTCGTGGTCCTCCAAACGAACCCCCAGCTCCGGCAACGTGTTGTCGCGTACCTCATCACACAGGCGCAAGACTTCCGTTACTGGTGGGGGAGGGGGTGATGAACATGAGAGAACACTTCAATTCACCTCTATTCACTTCTATAATTGTGTGCAAAGCCATGACAAGCTGAAACAGTGGCCTATAGGTTGTGTCTCTGTGCACCAGCATTTCATCTTCCTGATGCTGGTCTGAGCAGACCGTGATCACAGTTACCACAGAAGGTTGGGCTGACTAGCTAAGTAACTGTTTTACAGAGTCATTCTGACTCTCAGTTTGGGAGTATCATTGCTCAGCAAGACTGCAACAGTCTCAGATGTATCACACAGCAGCAGAGCCACCTTGTGGTCAACCTGTGAATCACGTGTACTACTGCAAAATGAAAACAAGAACGGCTGCTCTGTGATCATAACAACAGTAACCAAAGCCTTTCAACCTAAATCAACAGGACTGAACCACATGTAAAGGGCACCTTTTACCTTTCTGTTCTCTGGCAATCTTCCGTACTCCTTCCCTAAAGTCTGAGAGCACTTTCAGGTACGGCATCACAGTGGTTTCCAGCTGTAAATCAAGGAAAACCACGAGGTTAAAGCAGGTGGTAACACACTGTTCCATACAGGTACGACATCACACAGCAGGTCTCCATCTGCATTCAGAAACCAGTGCCTCCATCTTAGTCCTTTGTCCATACTTACATCCACGTTTTGGCCATCTCCTCCCACTGGGAATCCAATTGGCTCTGTCCCCTCAATAGCCCCGTATATCTGGAAGACAGCAGGAATTGGCTTGAGGGTCTAGCAGAGTGAACCTATGCCCAGCCACATCTATGTTGAACTGCACACCTAAGTGCAATTGTGTGTGGTGGGTGTGGGGTGTATGTACCTGCATGATATACACAGGTATGTGTGTGGTGTTGCTTTGTCTGTAGCTATATGTGTGTATAAGTATATAAGTGTGGTGTAGGCATGAGCGTGGTGTGTTTGTTTGTAAGCGTGAGTGATGTCTGTGGGTGGGGTGTGTATGTTTGTGAATAGTATGTTTGTTGTGCATGCGTGTGACTGTGTGTGTGTGTGTGTGTGTGTGTGTGTGTGTGTGTGTGTGTGTGTGTGTGTGTGAGAGAGTGAGAGAGAGTGTGTGTGGTCCCCAGCCCGCCTCGCTCACTCTCAGCATGTTGGTGAGGTACAGGGCGATGTCCTCCAGCAGCATGCGGCTGGGCAGCAGCTTGGCGCTCTTCTTGCTGGCGATGTACGTGTTGCTCTGGCTGACCAGCGACCTCATTTCCTCCAGCGCGGTTCGCGTGTCTATGTTGTCGCACAGAGCCTCATGCACCGCGGCTTTCCGCTCATAGAAACTAGCAACAAACACACAGGAATATTCATTAAGATTACAGTACATTAAGTACTAGGCAGAGCTTTCCATACAAATCATATTAGTTATTAACGATCCTAAACTCTGCTTTTACAAAACATTTTTAAGAGAATAAAAGTCTTCTGATCAGTGTATTATCAGTGTTGCTTGTGATTTTAAAGTTTTCCCACAAAGAACAAAGTTTTTACCACTGGATGACTCAATTAACTAACACAATTCAATGCTTGAAGTGTCCACTTAAGAGCAATTTGTGTATGTTAACATACATCATGTGCTTTCTGTTACCTCTGCTAATCTATAGTTGAACTACACTGAATAATAACTGTTTTTGCATACTTTCCCTTTCCAAACATGTGTATGTAAACTTAAAAGGATAAGCAAACACCTTTAAAAAGATCTAGAATTGTAGCAGCTGTGTTTTATGTGTGCTTAGTGGGTCATTTTTGATTTTTATTGAATTTGTTTTGCATGTGCCAGATGACTGATAATTTTGTTAACTGCTGTGAAGATTAATAAAAACATTAAGCAAGTCCATCCATTCTCCTGACCCCTGTTGTGATGAGATTATAATTTATTTCCTGTTAATAATATATAACCACAGAACTATTCATTCTGAGCTTTTCTTAGGGCTTTCAGTGTCCAAAATTCCTGAGCAAGCTGAGCTGAGTAATTTCTTGTTGAGAAATGATTATTGACTATATGGGTCATTCATTTTATCACAGTGAAATCTGTATGGGAGAAATGCTGAAGTATTCTTAACTCTGCTTTTCACATAACACAGCATAGTGAAACCTGCATGCACTACCCTGAAAGCTCACCAGCATGTACTAGAAGTCAAAAAGGAGTGAGACCGGACAGCTTGTGAGAGGAAGTTGTGAGAGGAATGTGTGCAATCTATTAAGCTGGGCTTGAACATATTTTAAGTCTATGTGTGCGGGTGAACTGTTTGATACTTTTAGCTCATCCCATATGGTGTCAGAGATATTTTCAAATCTTACTTCAACAGTGAATACCTGCAACAGGGGGTCAGCATTTCACCAGTTCTGTTGACACCATATACTCCACCAGACCCTCAGCTTATAATGGGACTGACACTGTATGCCCACCTCTGGTTCAGCTCCATCTCCGCCTCCTCCCACTTCTCAAACTGGCCTGTGATGTCTGTTGGAGTCCTCAGGATGTCCTTGACATTGAGGAAGAACTCCTGCAGGCAGCAAGACATGCAAGGCCACAGGGTGAGTCAGCAATGGAGGCAGAGAGAGAGAGAGAGACGAGTGAGTTACGGATGCGATTGTTTGCTGCTTACGTTCAAGAATTTCTCGTACTGGATGGCAGACTCCATGGTGTTGGTGGAGTAGTCCAGGGTGTCCTTCCAGGAGTGCATGAGGAAGGCGAGACGCAGCTGGCGGGCTGAGCAGCAGAGAGAGAGGACGAGTCAGCATGCACACGGCACACACCGCTACATGCACAATCACGCACAGACATGAGTCAACATTCTGCTATACACACAATCACAGGCAAGCACGAGTCACCATTCATACATGACACACACTACTACATACACACAGGTACGAGTCTGCATTCACACATGGCACACACTACTACAAAAACACACTACAACAATACATCTTGCTACATACACAATCGCGCAAACTGAGCCCAAAGACAATTTTATAACTCAATAACCTTATATGGAAGAGCCTCTGACGTATGGTCAAGAAAACATTCAGAAACAAGCAGGCTACTAGCCCTGGATTTCAGCTGTGATTCTGCATGCTTAACTATGCGCGTGTATTGTGGTCACCTGTGTGCTTGTCCAGGGCGTCTTTAATGGTGATGAAGTTCTTCAGGGACTTCGACATCTTGCAGCCCGCGATGGTCAGATGACCCGTGTGCAGGAAGTAGCGCACCCAGTGGTCATTGTTGAAGAAGGCCTGCATGGAAGCAATGCTTTGTGAGGGAAGAATGTCACATTCAGATTGTCCCTCAAGAGGAGAACCTAAATCCAACAAAGGGTTAGGCTGCGATCACATAAGCACCTACAATTCAAACGGAGCTGTAGGTACTGTTCCATCTCCTTACTGTGTCATACAAGTAATACTTCGTGGTGGTTTGCTGCAAATGGAAATGTGGGAAGCATTTTCTGTTGAAAAGGTGGTTTCCGTTCAGATTCTGGACTCCACATACTGGGCAGGCATTGCCCCCTTTAAATGTAATACTTAAGTGAGTCTTTTTTTCCTTGCACAAGAGCCAACCTTGAATCGCAGACATGTTTTCAGACCAGGTATGACGCACACCCAGCTGTATTTACATTAAATGAATACATTAATTCAATAATCTGTGTCCATAAACAAGAAATATGAGCAAGAATTTCTTACCAAAATACAGCATTTTGAAAGGATTGACAAAACACTATATTTGTGGTTTTTCAGTAGCACCTAGTTTACCTCTGCACAAAGATGCTTTCAAATAAAAGAGTTCAAAAGAATGCCGAGAAAATCCACAGCTTGGTATGAACATGACCTTAAGCTGTGTATCTGGCTAGTTTACTTAATGCGTGATATAAACTATTGTTTGTAAGTGCAATTTCCCCTACCTCAGACTGTGCCAACTCATTGTCATGGTGGGGGAACCTCAGGTCAAAGCCTCCCCCGTGGATGTCCATGGACTCTCCCAAAATGGAGCCAGCCATAGCAGAGCATTCAATGTGCCATCCAGGCCTCCCCTATGAAAACAAGTTAAAAATCTCTCAGCAAGGTAATCTGCAATAACACAAGGAGTCAGGCTTTGATGCACTATTTATGATTCTGGAGACAAGGTCCAAGTTATTTTGCACACATAAAAATTAAACTAATTCGCATACATAAAAATGAAAAATTGACCTATAATTTGTGTTCCCGGTTAACAGCAACAGCTTTCATTTAATCTCAATTTAGCTCGATGCCTTTGCGGCAGGCGCTCCTGTAACAGAGCTCACCTTTCCCCAGGGCGAGTCCCAGGATGGCTCCCCAGGCTTGGAGGTCTTCCACAAGGCGAAGTCGTTTGGAGACTTCTTCTCACTCAGCCTGTCTGCTGAGATGCTCAGGTCTCCTGAAGTACATGACGAAGAAGTCTGTCAGAGCTATCCACCCTGCCTCAGTTTCTCTGCTCATGCCACCACACACCCCTCAACAAACCCATCCACCAACCCACTCTGCCCCCTTCCTACCCTCTCCTTCCTGCAGGGCCTTCTGGTCCCCCACTGCCTCTGGCACCAGCTTAGCGTACGAGTGCTTCTCACTAGCATCAAACTTGGCTGTGTCAAAATACACTGAACCGTTGGACACGTACCTGTGAGGCGAAGAGAGACAAAGACCAGGGACATCAGAACATTTCCAGTTGCAGCAAGGCAGACCATAGAAGCAGAGAGACACCCAAGAAATCTCACTCACCCAAAACCGTTGTCCACAATCCTCTCCACGAAGCTTACAATCTCAGGCACGTACTCACTGACTCGGGTGAGAACGTCTGGAGGAAGGACCTGGAAACAGACATGTCAGAGATGATGGGATATTGGTATAATAACTACGAGGCACCTAGGACTATTGCAACAGAAAATAAAACTCAGGGAAAGCACCTGGCTGGACATACAAATCTGATGAATCTGCATTGCATCATACAGGCTGTGCTATACATACAGCTACACACACTAGCTTGTATGCATAGATATGTTCTATCATAAATGGAAGAACAGAAAGTCGTAGTACAAATGCAGCATACTTGTCACAGTTTTTTTCTTCCCAATTTGACTCAAAGCATTCAAACAACAAGTTATACATGAATTGTAATTTTCAGATCAGTGTATTCATATTTCCCTTACATTGAGGGCATCCATGTCCTTGTGATACTCTGCTTCCCAATGCTTTGGCAGAAGAGAAAAGATGGAGTTCTCTGTCACCTGACTGCCAAACTGAGAATCCAGCCAGTCGGACAAAACGTCTTTGGCTTCATCAAGTAACACCTTTGAGAATGAAAACCAGCACTTGTGTTTACAGACAAACCAAACAGCTCTCAGTAACAAATTATTGCAAATGAACCAGTTACCTGCTATAGAGTTGCAGATTATGCAACGGTTGTTGTTCTACTTCAGAACCTTATATATTTTACTTTAAAATGAATTATGTGAAAACCATTCAACACAAAGACCTGCTCCTCTCTTGCAATTAACCCGGCAGCAGTGACTGCACATTTTACATCAGTGAACTGAAAACATCATTTGTAAGAGATATACGCACAGGGACTGGAGACGCAACTCGGAACAGATAAAATAACGCAAAATCACGTAAAATACTCTGCTAAGCAAAGGCTGTGAATCAAACAATGACTGTTTCAAGTATTTTGTGTCAATGTTCCCCATTTTTAAAAGTTAACTATGCAAAATGAAGGCATTTTACAAGCACGCCACTCACTTTGACCTGTACTGATGCCAGAATGAGGTTTTATGATCCCAAAATGGGTGAAGGAACTATGTGAGGCCAATCTCTGATTTCGGTTTGACAAAAGACTTCACCCTGAGAAAAAAAACTGACTGTTTCAATCCAGTGAATCAGCGAAAACGCCTGGTAGCTCCACCCATTCTGAGATCACAATGCCTCTCTCTCTCTCCCATCACTACAGAATAGTCTGCTATTGTTTTCGCTCTCTGTTACCTGGGCCTGGCTCTGTAAGGCTGTGTCTGCAATTCCATTCTGCACTGCCCCCTGCAGGGGGGCTAGAGCTGCGGTCACTGCTGTGTCCAATCGCTCCAGCATCTGCCTCTTGTCGGGGTCCGTTGTTTCAGCTAGCTTGGCCTGAAAGGGCTGAGGAAGAGTGGACACAGTTCAGTTAATTTTGGCTGTGCACAATAAATCTACAGATAGCTGAATTGTGCTTTGTGTGTGTATGCCTATTTTACCAGTTACACTTACAAATACACACAGACGTGGTCATTAAATCTGAGGATATTAAATCTACAGGTAAGCACATACACACCTCACACTATTCATTTACACAAAACATTAAATCTACAAATACACACACAGACACGGAACATGCTCCAGCAAATTTACACAAGAAACATTAAACGCACACAGAGGTCAGGTGCGCTTGAGTACGGGGAACTTCACCGTTTCTTACCGCAACACATAACATACAGCCAGCTGCCTTTCAAACTCATCAAATATTGCAATCATTTCCGTCACGTTGGACCACCACTCATCACCATGGGTAAACTGCATTCAATTCATTGTTTATCATTGCATTTCACAACAATGTAATAAATGGGAAAACCCACTGGAATGGATTTGCAGTTGTTTTGGGCATTTCACTTTATATGTTGTTGTATCCGGTCACCTGCGTGTCAAGAAATAAGGTTTAACCCTATCCAAAGCACCTAGTGGCTAGGAATTTTCTCTGGAAATAACAGTCACTACAGTTCCCATGTTAATTCTACTGGGAACCATGGCAATCATGCCTTTTTGTCATCTCACCTTCCTGGCGGTCAGCACGTCCTGCAGTATCTGTGTTGGGGTTGGCTTCTTGTCTTTGTACTGCTCGAGCAGGTAGTTCTGTCTGGCTCTTTTGATGATCTGTAACACCATTGTTGCAATGCATCTTCAGAATTCAAGAACCAAAAGACTCTCAGAGAGTAAGTGCAGGATCTAACATCCATGAAACTCAGATCAAGACTGACATGCCCTTAACGTTTCTCTTACTTTGTCATCAATGTCTGTAATGTTCATGCAGTAGAAGACGTCGTATTTGAAGTAGTTTTTCAGTATTCTTCGCAGAATATCAAAAGAGATGTAGGACCTGAAGGAAATGAGGTTTATGTTAACCATGGTTCTTTCAAGTACAGGACAAAGGTGCATTCCACAAGAATTTCAATTTATTTTCCTAAAATTTCTTCTGGAGAAGCTATAAAATAACCCAAAAGCACCCACCAGTATAGCTAAATGTCTGATACATGTTTCTTAGATCCTGACTGACATGCAAACAGGATTATCGCCTGGCTAAGGGTCATACATTAAGGCCTGGGTTCTCTGTGCCAATTCAATACAGGCCAATAATAAAACACATCTCATACCATTTATTCTGAACATTAAACCTATTCACTGACACGAAGAACACTTAACCCACTGGTGCACAAACACACACAGAACAGTTCACTGGCACTAAGAACATTAAAAATATTGGTCCACAAACAAACACAGACCTGTTCACTAAAACCAAGTACATTACACCTATATGTGAGCACATGCACACCTAAAACACATATTCAAGAATGGACTCTCAAAGCAGATTACCTGGCGTGGCCCATATGGGATGCGTCATACACTGTGGGCCCACAGCAGTACCACAGAACCTTATTTCCGTTCTGTGGAACGAACACCTCCTGCACCAATCACAGACACTGCGTCAGTCACTATGCACACAGTCAGGGCTCAGACCAGAAACGGCAGAGGGAAGTTAGTCCTGCCAAACCTTAGCGCGAGTGAGGCTGTTGTAGAGCCGCAGCTTCGGGGGGTCCGTTCCTTCAGGGGGAGACCAAGGTGGCTGGACCCTCTTTCCCTTTGCTGAAACAGAGGAACGGTCTATATCACCAGGTTCTTTGTGTCACCATAGAATGCTAAGCAACCATATCTTGTGCACACAGTCATCCTCAAAAATGGAAGCCATACAGTACTGTTTGCGTAAAAGAGAGCTTGAGTCACTCAAACCTTTTTCCCCCTGAAAACCCGTGAAGGAATTTAGTGTGTTTAGTTTCTGAAGGGCGCATGAGAACTAGTTTAAAACATCGCATCTCCTGACTGTAGGGGGACAGAACAAGGAGGAGCTACCCCGCCCCACTTCTCTGCAGCCTTGGATATCTAGCGTCAGCACTGCATGGCCTCAGCTATCCAGCCTCGGCTCTTGGCAGCCTCGTCTACCCATCTCCATCTCTCAGGTGCCTCAGCCATTCAGCATCAGCTCTTTGCAGCCACTGCCCAGCCTCAGCTCTCAGTTGCCACAGCACTGAAGCACCCATTCACTCAGACCCGTGCTTCTACTCACTGCAGCACTCGGTGCTGGGGTCTGTGGGAGTCTGCCAGTCCTGCTGCAGGGCTGATATGTGTCTGTACCACCGCAGGGCGTGGACATGCTGCTCGGAAGGAGGCCCATGGAGGAGCCTGAAGGCTTCCAGGTCGGCCTGAGAGATGCTGAACCCAGCCAGGTAACTGCGGCAGCTCAGGTACTCATTAAGGGCTGCTACCCTGGGAAGGTCCTCGCTTATTTGCAACAGGAAGCCATAGTCAAAAGCTGTGAAAACAAGACGACACAAACACACACACAAACAAGAGAAAACAGTATCTCATTATGTTTAACATGGTAACATCATTCTTATAATTTACGTCTTTTATGTAATGTTTGGTGAAAGGGGGGGGGGGGGGGGGGGGGGGGGCAACTGCCAAAACAGGAAGACTGGCTATGTGAAACAAAGTAACACTACTGTAAAGTATTCAGTATGTTAAAATATCTTCCACTAGAGCCTGCTGGTCTCAGGCACAATTTAGAAGATTAATCATTGACAAATGTACGCTTACAACTACTATTTGAATGCGTCGATTTTTTTCCACTTGTTCCAAACGCAGCGCCTGCTGTCTGAACAACCTCCTGATAAACCTGTCAAAGTGAAAAATGCTCGCAGTAGATGCCCAGCTGCCTCGCTAGCTAGAGACATAATGCATCAATGACAATAAAAGACAAACTAAAAAGGCTGGCGGCCACCAACCCAGTTATTTCCATATAGTTGGCTATATACTGAAAAAGCTGGAACCTAGCAGTTCATATATTGGGCAAAGTATCCACGTTTAAAGTACGGCTAGGTAGCTACCCGGCGACCCAAAAGGTAACATACACATGTGTTGTTTCGCAAAGTGAAATAGTGAGTGAGATAACTGAGCACCTATTAACCTCCAAAGACGTTACATGAAAGACAAACAAACTGATGACGAAGTCGATCGAACATTAAGGCTATAATCCGCACGAAGCAGTTCTTTTACATGAGCGACAGCTACCTAGCTCCAAGTAAGAACCACAATAACAGCTAGCTAGCCCTTGCTAAATCGGTCAATGACCGCCTGCAAATAAAAGTACACAAGAAACAAGGTGTTTCTGAAAACCTTTCAGTTAATACTATTACAGCGATCCCTTCATCACGAATAAAAACCACCATGTTAAACACAAACGTCTCCACATGCATCATTTAATTCTACCTACCCAAATCCCCAAATCCTGCCATTGCTTTCCACAGATTCTGATGCAACACGCTCGAGTTGAGAAAGGATCAGTTCCTAGCTTTCAAAACGCATGCGCCAGTTTAAACCAATCAGGGGCTCAACTTTCTTTTTCAGATAGGACTAGGCGCTACTGATAAACTTGGAATATTGGTTAATAAAGCTGGGGGTGAAGAGTGCACGAATTAGTTTTTAAGATGTCGATTTTGGGGGCATTTTTCCCCTTAAGAGAAATCAAGGAAATACGCATGTGAGACATGGTCTGCCTGTTGCGTATATCTAGTAACAAAAACAGCCTTTAAGTGACACTACCTGAGAATGGATAACGTTTTAATCAACTTGCAGGCTGTCAAAATCCCTCGTCGGCAAGTTGGTTCCCAAGATAGCAGACTGCTTCCCTACCGTATAATTGTATTTTCAGCCAGGGAGCCTGTTAGCAAACAAACTAACGAGTTATCCAAATCGCGAGCGATGTGTACTGCCAGCTAGTTTTCAGAAAATGACTTATCCACATTTTTAGAACATTTTGAAATTACACACAGCATTGTGCCTTCCCCGTCGTGCAATCGTGTGTAGATTTATAACAATGTCACGTTTTTGGGTTGTTTCACTCGATGCCCTTTATGCGTGACTTCTGAAGTTGCTCTGGATAAGAGCGTCTTCTGGATGTCAACAATGTAAATGCAACGTTATATGCAGTCGTTCTGAATAAGAGTGTCTACTTGATGTCAACAATATAAATGTGTGTCATCTTGTAGCTGCATCGCTCTGGATAGGGGCTTCCACTAACAGACAAAATGTTAATGTACATGTTACCTGTAAATATTAAATATCTTAGGCAGGAATACTTAAAAGAGGATAATAATAGATATGAAAACGCAAACGATGCCAGTAAACATCTTATCTGCAGAAGGTCGAACATTTGTTCTCATCTAAATACGAGGAAGAACTTCCAGGCTTGGAGGTTTTTGGTAATTACTTCCATAGGCGGCACACAATATATATTACACATTAAAATGGAAAACATCAAAACGCAAAGATATGAATTAGATTACGGCTCCTAACACAAAAACACATTATGCAAAAGAGCATGCAAGAAATGATAAACAGCTGTTCTAAGAAGCATTATGGTTTCTATGGTTGCTAATCAACAGCGGACGTTAGGTAGGTAGTTATTTGAGTAACAACCAGCAAACTGATGCTGATGAAAATAATTATTATTTGTAAAGCCATTTGTGCATCACAGAGTAGGACCTTGTATTGTTACGTCAGCACGTTGCTAGCTGGCTTCCAGCATCAACTTTGACGTCACAAAGCAAGCGGACGCTATAAATTGGTTGCTGCAAATACATTAAACACAGAAGGTTATGAAAACCTTTGCGTCTTGGATATAATCTGGAAACGGCGGTGAGTATTAGCATTTACATTTCCCGTAAAAGCCTATACTGCTTCAGAGACCGGTGAGATAGGTCACTGTTCTCTTCAGCTTTGGCTACTTGGGGCCCATGAAATTTGTTCTGTACGGTTCTCTTTCAAACTTGTCCATAAAAAGAGAAATTGCTAGTTTTGGATTAGTTTGACAGAGGGCAAACCAAAATTCTGTCTCCAGAAGTCTCCAAAATTCAACCCATTTCTCAGAATCTGTGAAGACCTTTTACAAGCCAGTTATTTAGGAACTTGTTTAGTACTCCAGTGGTTTATATGCATGTTTTCTTTTACACTCTAATTTCAACGCTCCATTGTCATCAATATTGATTCGTCTGTTGTACGAGCGCAAAATGGATGCGGCTACCATACAGAGGAATCTACAGATGTGGAAGAACATGATGGAAGACCAGACGCTCTCAAACTGGAACAGCTGGTGTGAAGTTCTGCTTCTCAACGTTAGGAGAGAAGTCAAGACTTGCATAGCCAAAGAGAGAGCAGAAATGGAAAGGATGATGATCAATCAAAGGGAAACAATCGTGAGGGAGGTGAAGGAGATGATGGAGGGGTGGAGGCAAGATGAGCAGATAGCGAGGAAGGAAAAAGAGATTGAGGAGCAGAGATGGAGAGAAATGGAGAAAGAAAAGAAGATGTGGCAGACAGAGCAAGAGGAGAGTGAGCTTACAAGGATAAATCTTGTCAGAAAGACAAAAGCAAATGTGGAGGTGAGTGAGCGGATCTCAGTATAATTATAACAATAATTACTATTATTATAATTATAATAATATGTAAAACAGTATGTGATATATTATATGCTTGTTTAATGATGTAATGTGATAACAACTATAGCCTCAGAAGTGTTTACTTAACAAATTCTCTGTGTTTTTGGACTAGAAAACGGAGACAATTGATGTGGAGGACTGGAAAGAGAGGATGGAAGAAAATATTTCCCGAAACTGGGAAGAGTGGTGTGAAGCCATCTCTAGAAACATGAGGAGTGAAATTAATCTCAGGATCCTCAAAGAAAGAGAGGCAATGGAGGAGAAGATGAATTATGAGAAGCAATTCATCTTGAACAATGTGGGAATTATGATGGAGAAGGAGAGAGAACATGAGGAAGCAAAATGGAGAGGTACAGAGAGGAATGAAGATGAAGAGAAGGAGGAGAAAGACAGTTGCGGGAGACCAGAAGAAACAGAAAGGTTAACTGAGGGAAAAATACTGGAAGAAGAAACGGAGGAGAGAGAGGAAGAGATGCAGAGCAAGACAGAGATGACAGAGGATGAAGAGGAGGGTAAAGAAGAGAGGAAGAAGAAAAATGGAGCAGGTTTTTGGCAGACCTGGAAAAGGAAGTGGAATCTGGGGGTACAAAGGAATAACAAGTACAAAAGACTAGAAACAGCAGAGGAGGAAGAGGAGAAAAGAGCAAAACAGGCTATGAAGAAGCAAGAAAAAGCCAAGAAAAAAGAGGAGAAAAAATTGGCACAGGCTAAGGAGGAGCAAGAAAGAGCTAGGAAAAAAGAAGAGAAAAAGAGAAAGGCCATGGAAGAAAAGGAAAGGAGGAAAAGAGAAGGAATAAGCTGGAGAGATTTTACTGGAACTTTTTGGTACAACCAAGAATTCCAATACCCACTTCCACTTTGAAAATGTATTTGCTTTATACCATTTTAGTATAAACTCACTCACCACAAGAAAACAAGGAAAAATGGCATTGCAGGTGGACTCCCGAGCACTAATTAAATAACAAATAAAGAGAATAAGCCTTCCTATAATAAAAAAAAAAATAAAAATGAAAAATAAAAAAGACAAGGAAGGAGTGGAATACGTCTGCCTTTCACACAACCCTGAGACCAAAAATCACAAGCAGCCAACACATCCAGGCAAGGAGAATTATTGTGGCTTTATGTTCGCACATGCAGCCTGGTGATCCCAACTGTCCTGTCAAAAGTTTTAAAAAGTACATCACAAAATGTCCACAAGGTGCAAATGCCCTTTATCTTCACTCATTACGGGCTCCACAAAATGTCTTGAATGACCTGGTATTCCAGGGAGCCAATAGGAGTTAACTTAAGAGGCTTGTCTATCCCTATGGTATACCAACCACTGCCTAAAAAGCACTACAGTCCACCTCCTCTCAGAAGCCGGTCTGGAAGCCAGGCAGATTATGTCAGTAACGGGACACAGATGCGAGAGTAGTTTACAAAGCTACTGGGCACCATCTGTCGAAGAGAGGAAATGCTGGAGCCGGGTAATGTCATCGACAGAAACAAATGCTCACCCTTCAAGTTCCGGTCATGAAGCAACGGCGACCACCACAGCGAGATCAGAATTTCAAACATCAAGTCTCCCACGTGCCTCATTTGATATACCATTTTCAATGTCAAATTTTACAATAAATGGAAATGTTCAATTTAATTTTAATAAATGAGTACGATGTAGCTTATAGTCACCGTTTCCACAGGCTACTTGTGTAGTATAGGGGATAGCCGGTACGAAAGTAACATGTTTAACTGTCAGGAGTCATTGTCGGGATGACTGTAACAGTTGTTTCTTTCATCCCTCTACAGTAACAATGAGCGTTTCTTTCGCCCCGCCGCTAATGCGGTGACAATGTTTGTGTTACACCATTTATTAAAACATGTGTATGTCATATTGCACCAACAGAATATGCCAAGAATCAGGGTGAGAACGACAGAGAGAGGTCTGGTTGACCGTGAAGTCTATGAGAGGGATTTTTTTGATGTTTCTCGCAGAAACATCAGTGTCAGATGTGCAGCAAAGGCATACGGCATAGATACTGACAGATACTGCAGGAGGAGGGCATAGACCAGTAAGCTGCAGGCTAGACTGCCATGGTACAGGTCCCATAATAGGGTCTTCACGGTGGACCAGGAGAACAGAATACAGGCATACATTAAGAGGGCAGCTGAGATCTATTTTGGCCTGAGTCCCAGAAAAAATAAATTATATTTAACTTTAAATCACTCAATATGATTTGAAGCAAGAATTTAAGGAAATGCAATGTGTTAATGGGCTGATCTACATAGGTCTGAAAAAGTAAAAAAAATCCAAATGCGTATCATAGATTGTTAGGCCCTATGTTCTAAAAATGAAATTTAATTTCAATTTTTTTTATTGAGCTAAAAGACATAATATGTTTGCAATTACATATTAACAAGGACATTGTCAGATATGTTCATAAACATGTTAAACGGAATAAATGCAGCGTCATCCTTTCTTAAAGTGAAGCATTAGCATAGCTAGCAAAACCAAAAGGAAATTAACATGGAAATGCTAATAGCAGCATAGCTCAAAATCGTCACACGATGTTAATTCGACTAAAATGAACAACCTGCAATTCATCACACGTTACACTGAATGAATAAACCCACAGTTGTGCTTCAGTAGCTCAAATTATTACGTTTAACGATGTACTCACGAATTTATTTTATCGGAACGAACCGGAGATAGCCTCCTATATATCGGAGTTGGCATGTTGGTATGCTAAACGCAAACTCGCCCACCACGAGAAAGCAAGGGAAACCGGGATTGCAGCCGGACTCCCGGGCGCCAAATAAGTACAAAATAAATTTAAAATGAAGAGAATTCGCCGGCCTCTAATAAATGTGACAGGTTTTAGTCACTTTTATCGTGTTTTTTTTTTTTTTTTTGAGAGCAAATAGCATCTCGGCATGTTCTCTTTTTTTTTTTTTTTTTTACTTCAAATTACATTTACAAGCCCCACACATGGTGGCTGCGGTCACTGGTGAAATTATACTATCTTACATGTCAGTGCTATCTTTTCCCCCCACCTTAAGTTACACATAGATATATAAAATAAAAGACGTAAAAAAGTTAGAGAATTACACTTAATATTTTAAATGAGCCCAACTTTCCGTAGCTCTTTTGTAACCTTGAACACTTTTTTCTTGCTAACAGAAGTCTGTCAGGATCAAAACAAACAGATGGGTTTACCACCATACTTAAGGATTTTTTTTTTCTTTAATCATAGTCCTCACACCTAAATTACTAATTAATATCATTAATCGATCAAACAACATCTGTAACACAAAATTAGATAGTCTGTAATTTCCGTTAAGAGGACCTAAGAATAACGGTCCGTCTTAAGCCGCAAATGCCGCGCAGAATTCAACACACTCGCGCGCGGAAGCCCCCGATGCGCGCCAAATTCTTCTGTGCACCGACTTCCGGCATGCGCTGGACACGTTCAACTAACGGACAATGGCCTCCAAGTCCCGCTAGCAATTACAGCTAGCCATGCAACCCTCTTGTAATCATAATAGAATGCGATTTTCCAAATAAACGTGGTCCGACCCGATGCAAAAATATAAAGCACAAAACTCCTAACAATTCGCTTCAATGGGCGTGCCGTTGTTGCAAGGAGAAATTAATCACCAAAGTGCAAAACGCCATAGGATGACACTGAAGAAGATGTTAGCTACGAAAAACGCATGTGGCTCCATATGTAATTACCTAACTCCTTGGTCGGCTAAAAACAAAACAGTGTTCTGCAAATAGGAACTCAGTAGTCAATTCACCGTCTTAAGGAAATTAATGTTCAGGCATCATCTGTGCCACTCTTTGTTAGCCAAGGAGCCCTCGCTACCACCGCGATAATGGCGGCGAGGTGAAAAGGCTTCAGAAAACGGGCGACTAATATAAAGAAAACTAAAAGAAAACAACGAGACATCCATGGAGTAGTGGTGCGCATCAGCGTTTATTAAATAAATTGGTATGGCTACAAAAGCGTCCCACTACATTCTGCCACGGTTATTAGTGGTCATGCAGAGATAAACGAACAACGCCGCTCTCAAAAAGGTACGAAATACAACTACCCAACATTCCCCGCGGTTCGTCAACACTCTTGTAACAAGCATTTAAAACTCATATATGAGACTTGGCCTAATAAAAGGCAACCGTTACACAAAATAGTAAATTCGAGGGGGCTGTTGACTTAAAGTTAAATGTACTATCAATCACAAATTGGAAGAGCTTGCTGTTGCTCTCAAATCTTTAAACACGATATCAACATGAATAAAGTATGCAAACTTTTTGCGAGGTATTTACAATTTGTTGTCTTTACAAACAGTTGTCTTTACGACAAAAATTAAAATGGGTTTTCATTTTTTCTTCAAAATTTGGTATTTGAAACCAATTTACCGTGACACACGAAAACGAATTCTGGAATTATCAATCACTGGCACCAGGTGGCACTGTCGAAGATAGATGGATGGCTTCTAGTCAAATTGGTTGGTTTGTTAGGCACTAAATAACTACACTGACATATGACAATTAAACTAGTATTTTGCTTTCTCACCATTTTCATTAGGACAATGCTCTTCGAATCGTTTTTAGTACAAAACAGAGATAATAATTAATTTTTGATGTAACTGATGTGTATTATCATTGTTGTTATTATTATCAGTATTATTTTGGCTAAAGGTACTGCATGAGCATAAAAATTGATTGCATTCTTTTTTCAGCAAGAGATAGCACGTGGATAGCCTAATAAATTATCACATGACAACAATGAAAATTTCAATGCATTTAACTTAAAGGAAATATAGCAATAACATTCTTGAACATTTTGGGAAACATAGTAATAACTTTCTTGAAATGTTATTTTAGGAAGCGTTAGCACCAAGCACATGGCTGTGTATTTCTCTATTTAGCACATGTATGACAGTATGCAAGCCTGCAAGCAGGGGCTTTACAGATGAATTTCTCACATTTACAGCACACTGTGTTTGTTTTAAAGTCCTTTTGAGGGCAGAATTGGTATCTCTTCCTTTTGGCTGCCGTGGCCGTAGCCTCAGGTGGATCAGGACCAGATTCAGCCCCACAGCTTTCACAAGCTTTCATTGTGCCTTCCCCGTCGTGCAATAGTTTGTATATTTAACATAAAGTTAGGTTTTGTCTTTGTGTCGTTTTGCTGCAGGCAAAGAGCGTCTTCTGGGTGTCAACAATGTAAATGTAGCGTTTTATGTACTCATCTTTTACGTCGTTCTGAATATGAGTGTTCACTTGATGTCGACAATATAAATGTAATGTTACTCATCTTGTACATCGCAGGAACTTCCAGCTAGCCTACAGAATGTAAGTTACAAATATCGTGTGAGAATAATTCAAAGAGTACAATATTGGATATGATAACGAACACCATGGCGGTATACGTCTTATTTGCAGAAGGTCGAACGTTTGTTTAATCTAAACATGAGGATGAACTTCCTGGTTCCGGGGGATTTTAGTAATTGCTTCCATAGTGGGCACACGATGCATATTAAATTAAAATCGGAAAAAAATCAAGACGCAAAGATTAGAATTAGATTAACGACTTTTAACACAAAAACATATTAACCAAAAGAGCATGCAAGAAATATCAAATAGCTGTTGTAACAAACATTATGGTTTGTTTGCTACTTAACAGCTAGTTAAGAAACAACCTGCAAACTTGCTAATCAAAATTATCATTTGTTTAGCAGCTTGTGCATCACAGAGTGGGACCTTGTATTCTTACGTCAGCACGTTGCTAGCTGGTTTCCAGCTCCCACTTTGACGTCACAAGCAAGCAGACGCTTTAAATTCATTGCTGCTAATACATCAAACATGGAAGGTTAAGAAAACTTCTGCGTCTTTCAAGCGGTATGGGCGTTTATGGTTAATGTAAATGATAGTACTCATCGCCAATAATACGGTGTAAACGCGTTTTCGAATCATATCCAATGCTTCAGAGACCGGTGTGATAGGTCACTGTTCTCTTCAGCATTGGGTATTAGGGGCCCATGAAAATTGTTGCAGACTAGTCTATAAAAAGAGAAACGCTCGTTTTGGATTAGTTTGACAGAGGGCAAAGAACCAAAATCCTGTCTCCAGAAGTCTCCAATCTTCAACGCATTTCTCAGTATCTCTGAAGACCTTTTACAAGCCAGTCATTTAGGCACTTGTTTAGTACTCCAATGGTTTATATGTATGTTTTCATTAACAACTGTGTTCGACATCAGTACTGATACATATTAACACCTCTTTGTCTGTTGTACGAGCACGAAATGGATGCAGCTACCATACAGAGGGATCTACAGATGTGGAAGAACATGATGGAAGACCAGACGCTCTCAAACTGGAACAGCTGGTGTGAAGTTCTGCTTCTCAACGTTAGGAGAGAAGTCAAGACTTGCATAGCCAAAGAGAGAGCAGAAATGGAAAGGATGATGATCAATCAAAGGGAAACAATTGTGAGGGAGGTGAAGGAGATGATGGAGGGGTGGAGGCAAGATGAGCAGATAGCGAGGAAGGAAAAAGAGATTGAGGAGCAGAGATGGAGAGAAATGGAGAAAGAAAAGAAGATGTGGCAGACAGAACAAGAGGAGAGTGAGCTTACAAGGATACATCTTGTCAGGAAGACAAATGTGGAGGTGAGTGAGCGGATCTCAGTATAATAATAATAATATAATAATATTAATATTATGTAAAACAGTATGTGATGGCATGTTTTGGACATAAGGCAGCATCGTGGACACTCTGTGTGATGCATCAAAAATTGTGTTTAAAAGAGTCAGTCACTCATGTAACCAGTTAGGAACTAAGTTCTGCAGTTATATGCTTGTTTAATGATGCAATGTGATAACAACTATAACCTCAGAAGTGTTTACTTAACAAATTCTCTGTGTTTTTGGACTAGAAAACGGAGACAATTGATGTGGAGGACTGGAAAGAGAGGGTGGAAGAAGAGATGTCCCGAAACTGGGAAGAGTGGTGTGAAGCCATCTCTAGAAACATGAGGAGTGAAATTAATCTTAGGATCCTCAAAGAAAGAGAGGCAATGGAGGAGAAGATGAATTATGAGAAGCAATTCATCTTGAACAATGTGGGAATTATGATGGAGAAGGAGAGAGGACATGAGGAGGCAAAATGGAGAGGTACAGAGAGGAATGAAGATGAAGAGAAGGAGGAGAAAGACAGTTGCAGGAGACCAGAAGAAACAGAAAGGTTAACTGAGGGAAAAATACTGGAAGAAGAAACAGAGGAGAGAGAGGAAGCGATGCAGAGCAAGACAGAGATGACAGAGGATGAAGAGGAGGGTAAAGAAGAGAGGAAGAAGAAAAATGGAGCAGGTTTTTGGCAGACCTGGAAAAGGAAGTGGAATCTGGGGGTACAAAGGAATAACAAGTACAAAAGACTAGAAACAGCAGAGGAGGAAGAGGAGAAAAGAGCAAAACAGGCTATGAAGGAGCAAGAAAAAGCCAAGAAAAAAGAGGAGAAAAAGAGAAAGGCAACGGAAGAAAAGGAAAGGAGGAAAAGAGAAGGAATAAGCTGGAGAGATTTTGCTCGCAGCTTTTTGGAAAACCCAGCATTTCAATATCCACTTCCATTTTGAACATGTATTGGCTTTATACCAAATAAAAGGCACCCGACAGAGTCCTAAAGTTGAGGTGGCTGTTGACTCATTAAATTAATTTAATCAATTAAATGTACTATGACACGTTTGAACACGATAACAACATGAATAAAGTATGCAAACTTTGTGCAAAGTATTTACAATGTGTGCAGTTGGTGTTTTAATTAAATTTGTCTTTACGTCAAAAATTAGAATGGGTGTTCATTTTTTTCTTCATAATTTGGTATTTGAAATCAATTTTACCGTGACACACGAAAACGAATATTGGAATTATCAGTCATATTTTACTGGCCCAAGGTGGCACTGTCGACGATGGCTTCAAATCAGACTGGTTACAACTACACTGGCACATGACACTACTGCAGAGAAATCTCACGTATTTGTACAGCGCGTAATGGCAGGAAGAGGGAGCTAGTGTTCTTTTTATTTAGTCCGTTTACAGTACACGATGTCTTTCTTGATGCTCGTAACCCAAGCTGTTCTTGTGAGTCCCCTGTTATGAAAACCGAAACCAATGAAATCAAATTATCATTCCAGACAGTATTTGAAAAATAATTAACTCTTTCCAGTGTTTTAAAATGATGCTTCGACCAAAGTAACCGGTAAGCGATACGCATTTTGTTAAGATAGGGGTGAGAATGGGCAAAAAAGTTTTTATGCGCCGTGAGCTTTTCGAGGGGATGAACTGTGACAAGGTGTGCACTGGCAGTGGCGTTTTTGGCATAATATTATGATAATTTGTGCATTTATTTCTTACGTTTTTTTAAAATATATTTTAACATCCCTCTTATTATTCCAAATTAAAAATCGAAGCCCTCTGTTCGTAACCTTACTTCCTCAAGCCTTTCTACAACGGGACTGCTCGGGGTGCCTGCTTTCTGTGTACCGGCATGTACTGAAAATTTCCTAACGTGAACTGTGCACACCAGTAGAGATCAAACAGAAAATTTCAGAAATACCCAGCACTAACATTAATAACATTTATGTACCGAATGTTTGATAAGTTTGGATTTTTTTTTTTTTTTTTTTTTGGCCATAGCAACCCTCTGGACCATAACAGTGTTCACATACTTATATAACCCAGCAAGTTAAATGTAACGTTATCCATGGGAGGACTGTGTTAGAATCATGGATGGATGGAATATTGTGTGTAATGAAACTGATAATGTCAAGCCCTGGTATGACTACCAATCTGAATGTGTCCCTTGCAAAACAGGAACTGACTGCTCCATGAAAATAGCCCACAGCAGGTGACAGACAGTCACGACATCCTCTGGTCCGGTTGCAATATCCTTCTCTCATAAAACCTGGCGTCTCGTTCACCAGGGTGTCTGCGATTGAGATCCACCGAAGAGACCACCATTGCGAGGTGTGTAAATGTGAAGCATGGCGCTGGATGCACTGAAGTGAAAGCATACTCCAAGTGCCCAAACAGATTGTAAAATGTTAAAAGCTGTGCTGAGGTGACATTACATTAAGACAGACGGGCTGTCACCTCCCTTGTATCCTCAGTGGTGCACCCCGGCCTTCCTCTCATATGCCTCTCTTGTCGGGCAGCATGTTTTTCAGCTGTCTCAGTTTTAGCCCTCTGCCATGACCATGCTGAGAAAAAGGTAACTAATTGTTCTCCTTTTCAATGGGTAGACTTTTGAGTAGAAGAGTTAATTACCAAAAAAAAGCAACTCTTGGGTGAAATCCTGTTTGGGCACTTGTGCTGATGTAGCAATTGAAAAAAAAGCGATGTATACCAACCCACTGTGCACATGTGCACACATTCTCATGCTACACTGCCACGTTAGCCCAATGGGCAAGCTACCAACTGGGCTCTTTACAGCACACTTAAAATTGTATTTCTAATAGCCGGGCTGGGAAAGCCATTCACTCCACCAGACGCTGAAACCTTAGACCTTGACTTGCACTTTCTAAAAGTAGCCTGCGGGAGGGCTCGTTTTGCCCAGTGCTTGTCACCAGATCAATTCATCTGCTCTCACACACAACACTGTTTATTGGAAGAACCAACATTGTGTGCACATAGGTTATATCTTCTTTTTTAGTATTGGTGCATTTGTGTTAGCTGGTAAACATTGGTTACTTTGAATGACTAGCACAGGTTCTCTACAGTTACTTCTGTTCACCTTGTAACACAATCAAGAAAATTAATATGTAGAATTCTGCATGACTCTACTATGACATGACTCTTATGACATGACTTGTCTATGGCATGCTCATCTATGGCATGACTCTTCTATGACATGACTCTTCTCACATGACATGCTCATGTGTGACACGACATGTTTGTAACATGACTCATCAATGACATGAACACATGGCATGGACTATAGCTGTTTTGACAAAGGAATAGCTGTTTACAGCTACATTTATTGCCATTTTAGTGAAAAATGTGATATATGAAATCATAGTTCATATATCCTTTCAAAACAATTAACCAGTTCATTATTTGACAATAACCTTAGAATATTAAGTTATTGTGAGGTTAGAACTTAATAATGAGAAGAATCTAACTGAGCATATGGCTATAGTCTGACATTCTTATGTGAATACATTATGTGAAACCATTGGTTTAAGTGAAATTAATGCTAACTAACCCTAACAAGGTGCTGACAGCAGCTCCCTTGTAAAGAAGAACCATCAGGAATTAGGAATAGCCACTGATGCTTTTCAGTATGTCAGAAAGAGAAATAAATAGATCAATTTCCATTTTCATTAAAACAATGGAAAATACCCTAGCCTTGAATGGGGTCCCTTTTTGAAGTGTAATGTGTTTAAGCTGCTCATCATGTGTCAATCACAAGACAAGAGGTGTCATGAGGAGTAGTACCGGAATTTGGTGTGTGGAGTGAAAGCGAGTCCCATATGAGCCTCTTTGCATGCTCACAACTACTATAAATAACTTTTATTAGGTTTAACTGGAATTAGTGGAGATCTTTGTCGTCAGCAGTGCCACAGATATACAGTGACAGACTTAAGTGGTGGGGCACATAAGGACGCACATGGACCACACCTTACACTGAAGGCACCACCCTGGGTTCAGAATGTGAAGAATTAAGGGATAAGTTGAGAACAGAAGGGGCAATGTGTACCTTACTCCAAGAAATTAAACATCTCACGCAGAAGGTCTAATTTGCACTTAAAAACAGAACAAACCAAAGCTTTCGGGCTTCACATACATCTCTGTAATGTGTCCTGCGATATTCGCAAAATGTCTCCTGTTATCAAAGGCTACAATTTCAGTAGCTGAAAGTTCTGATGAATTCCATGGAGGCGCTATCAAAATTGCTAGCAAACCATTACAAGTTGCTCGGCCTAACAGTGTGCAGATTTGTCAAGCAGCTAAATGCATTCATATTTCCTCTTCATGTTCACCACAAAACCTTTATTGCTGTTTGTCAGTGTCATCTCAAAAATGCTTTCATGGAACAGTCCAAAGAAGCTGGTGGTGTTTTTGCTCTTATGTGGTGCCTGATGTTAGAGAAGGCTTTTTCAGTTCATCGCCAGGATATTGTGATTGATAAAGTGATCATTTTTCTCTACTACAGGATGGTTCTCTACCCCATTTTTCAAGTAGAAAAGCAGAAACCAGAGTACCTAATTTAAAATACATAATATATATTTTTAAGAAAACATTGTAAATAGGGTTTTATTTGTGTTTACCAAAATGATCTTAAGACATTTAAATGCACCCGGCAGGATGCTACAGTAAGACATTAGTGTTTTTATACAGAGATACAAGACCTGAGTGTTCTGTAAATACAGTAAACATATAGTTTCATGTAATTCAGGTCCCCAGTGGGCATTCATATTCATCAGATCATATCATTAAGGCATTCAAACATGCAACAGCCTTAGTTATGGACAAAAATCGTTAAAACCTAAATGCAAAAGACCAGAGTTAAATAAAATAATTTCCTCACTGCTCGCATGATAAAACAGGTATATAGTGGTCTTTCTAGTGTGCAGAGCTGTTACTATTATCTTTTCTAAGGAAAAATAAAATATAATTAGATAGTCTGTGATTGGATTGTACAGAAGTTCAGAGTTCTAATGACATGAATTGCATCACATGTGACTAATAGTGGACAAAAAAACAAAAAACATTTTTCTCTCATTTCATTTTGTTTTCTGTTGCATGGAGTGACATTTCAGTGGGGGCTAGCCAGTACACCCTGCTCAAGACATCAAGTTTAATCCAGAAACCAGAAGCCTTTTAAAAAATATGACTGTGTAAACTGCACAAGACACAACTGCAGGCTCCACTACACATTGTCTCCCCAAGATCGACTGTGCCAGGGGTTGCACCTTATCCAACAGAAGCCTTAGAAATGCATGGAACCAGAGACTGAAAAGAAGGAAACACTGTCATGTACTCATGAAGGCAAATGCAGTAATAACATTTTGCGCGAAAGCACCTCTTTGCATTGCATTTAAAAGTATTTCTTTTCAACTCTTTAACATGGGAAACACAAATACAATTATTTATTTGTCATGTTTTAGGGCTTTTGCTGGGTAAGATGCACCTTATAACATGAGACACATTCAATGAGGACAATAGTTTGAAACCACTGGGATATAGTACCACCCAGATTTTACAGCCTTCAACTACTGTAAAAAGCTACACTTTCCAAAAAGGTACATCAGAGAACCACAATATGTATATATGAAAAACAGACATTTAGATGAGTATGACTAGGGCTTGCAGTTTTGCTGATCATTTTTCTTATCATGTACCACACTGTGGTACCAAGGGGAAGTCCTGAGCATTACACAGCTGCAGAGTATGACACTACTTTTATAAATCTTCAATTAGCAGAGATCACATTATGCTGCAGTGTTTATTTCAACAGAGCTATATTAATATTGCCAATTGACATGATATTTAAAGAGCACCCCATTCAATTCATGCTCAGACTGTTAATTAATGACATATTTCAGTTTGCGACTGCAGGCACAAGTCAGCACACCATGGCAAGAAGAATACAGGCAAAGTTAGCAACTAAGTAAAGAAATAGGTCGGTTTGGTAAAATCATTATCCACTGAAATTAGGGATGCCCAGTAATGAACTGATAAAGTTAAATGCAAAGATGTTTTGCATTGCATCTCTCGTGCTATCCCTCGTGCTGTTACTGTGGTTGTTTTCATGCGTAGCGTAAGGGTTCCAGGAACAGTTGCCTCATGTGCTCCTGGACTAGCTCCATTCTCATATCATGTGGCCAACCCTCCCCTCCTCCCCCCCAAAACAATTCACATGACCTATGAAGGTTCACTTTGAGGGCCAGGGACACGTTGTTTTGGCACGGTCCTCGCCAGTCCATATAGTTCAGCTTTCTAGAGTCCTTCAGTTCCTCACCTGGCCCGCATTACAGCCTCATACCAAGATTATAAATACTATGGAGTAAACACAATGAAGCAGCTTTGGCTATGGGGCAGGGAGGCAGTGTGAAAAATCGTTTTAAACTCACGTATAAGGCATCCTGGTAAAGACTTTAACACAGCAGACCTACAGAAGGACTCACTGAGGCAGTCTTGTGCGTTTCCTCCCAAAGAAGGCAATTAGGCAGGAGGGTACTCTAGAGAATATCACAAGGCAGCTTGTGGCTCAAATCCTACACGCTGTCTCCAGTTGCGTTTGACCAGTCACATTCAAAAGCCAATCATCAGTCATTTACAGTACCTTGCGCATGGGGCACAAACATAGATATGGTAAGTGCTTTCAAGACAGCTGTAGTATAATGTGTTTAAGTGTTGAGTGAGTGCTCTCCACACAAGGCAAAGAACTCCCAAGTACATAATATTTCAGTTGAGATACAATTTCCATTTGTAGATGCAGTAGCTGGTAGAAGTAGTAGCCTGAAATTAATGTTTAAGTCACTTTAAAAAGTAGTGCGAATTTTCAGGCTCCTCTTCCTCAGTCCTCAAACTAATTTGGTCTTCTTTGTAAAAAAATCATTCACTTTTTTAAACAAATGAGGGGTCTAATTTGTAATTCTATTTGATGGGCACCTGTAATGGTCTAATATTAAAGACTGTAAAAATCAATCAAATGTAAACACACAGGTTTTCATAATTGTAAATGCAAAAAAGCAGCATAAAACAAGTAACAGAAAGTCCTAAAAACAGCCAAGTAAATATGTATATATGTATAAAAAGAACAAAACCCTACAATATATAATTTTTATATTAAAGTGCAAGTACAAAAATATTTTCAAAACTAATCTCAAGTTTGTGCCTTGAGACACTGTCAGTGGTCTTTGAGGAAAGTGCAATCAGAGCAGCACGAGTGGAAAAAAAATCAAAAGTAGCAAAACCATTCAAGTCACTTCAAGAACTCCTGCATGAGAAAACAGCTACTTGTTCAAGGCCAACTGGGTAATCTTTCAAGGACGTCCCTCCATCAAAAACTTGATCGTTGCTTAGGTCCTGCCACTGAAGGTCGTTTCCAGGTAAGTAAATATCTCGCTGTGTCGCACCCTTCTCTGTGACTGGTGCTACAAGGACCTGAAATGGAGTGGGGAAAAACAATAACTAACTAAATAATTTTTAACACAATTTCAGCTCCACAGACATCAAACCCTGCTGTTACTATATACTGTATCTTGCACCCAAGGCTATTGATACGCTAACTACAGTGACATAGACATGAATAAGTCTAACTAGAATGTGGAACATTTTTAAACTTATGTAAACTGGGGCCTTTGCCCCTCATTATTTTCTTGTTCTTTTCATCCTTGTGATTCCTTAAGCTTCTTAAAGCTCCCTTTGAACCTTGCTGCTGTACAAACAAGAGGAATTTTAGTTTTTTTTTTTCTTTCAGTGAGTAGCGGTGGAAAAGGAAAGAACAAATATGAAATACGAGTTAACTATAAACAAATTCATATTCTGCAATGCAAAGCGAAGATAAACTAGACTTGCAGACAAAAATAGAGGGGAGTTACTATTAGCGAGGGAGATTATTGCTTTGGGAGATGGTATTAATATAGGGGTGAGGATCTGACAGCATCTATTACTGTGGCAATGCAGTGGTGTAAATATTGTAACTCTGATAATCAAGTGAAGGGCTTCCAGATATGTAGGTTTAGGTTTGAGAGGTATTCTAAGGGAAGGATTTTCAATCCCTTTCATTTATTCTCTGCTGTGACAGTGATGGGCTCCACAAGGTGCAGTGATACAGCACCCCAAAGTCGGCCTCCTGACCTGGACTGTACTCCCACCATGCCTGGCCATCAGAAAACTGCTGGGCTTGAGTTCTTCACCGAAACCCAAGCTGCCATGTCTCTACGAGACCAACAACGCGAAGGGGATGGAAACGCTTCGAGCTTGGCAAACACAAGAGTGACCACACGTTCTTCAGCCCCTGACTGAAAGAAAAGACGCCCCTAAGGAATAGAGTGTTGTACAAGATGCTGTTTCACTGTCCTGCCCTTGCCAAGGGGTGCGGGGGTTGGTGGGGGGGGTTAAGTGAAGGGCACCCTTACTTCATCTCCGATCAGAAACTCATCATCGATAGTGAACGTGTTGAGGTCGTCAGGGCTGATCCACCAGAGAGGCCGGTATATCGGGCTCCTAGTTGCCTTCCATTCTTCTGCATACCGCTGTATGAGGGGAACTACAAAGTCCTGGTGCTTGGATATGTAGAATCGGGTGAGGTTCAGGACCTATGGTATCAAAAAAAATAGAAAAGTGAAAAAAAACTTAAAATATGATTTTTAAAATATGAATAGTTGTGAATCTGAGGCTCTTGCACTGACAGCACCACATAGCAAACTACAAGGCCTTTCACTAGATACAACACATACTAATGCAAGACATGGATTTGGGCTCATATTCATATTTGTCAAACATTTATTACAGGCAGTCTTTACCCATAGTGGTATATCTTCTTCATAGGCAGATAACACTGTAGGGATTTTTTATGGGGATTCCTCACTACAATACCCAGGAAAACTTGGGGTCGATTCCATCTGAATTCATTAAATAAAAAATCTTCATAGACAATGGTATTCTATATTCCACTCATAAATTGACTGAACTGGATGCCCCACCACCCCCCCTGTCCCCTGTCCCCCTGGAAATTCAATTCAGTCAATGCAGCCCTGGGCCAGTGGGCCAGTCCAGCACTGGTCACCACCAACACCAGGGGACCACACCCATTACTGCTGTAGTGTACCTAATGTGCCATAAACACTAGATACAGCAGGAGTATGTTCTCCCGCCAGCTGACAGTTAAAAGAGGTCACAGGCGCAGGGACTGCACTCAGAAGGTGGTTCATCGTCTGCAGTCATGCTCTTCATTCAAATAAAAGCAATTAAACAAAACAAAACCCATACCATTAAAGTGATGCATTTCACTTTCACAATCTTTGTCTCATTACTTTTTACTCCAGTAAGGGCTGGTAAGCTTCTTGAAAATAAATCAGAGGGTATTCAGGCCAACAGAACAAAAAAAGTTAAATAAAATGTATGCGTGTATGCTTTTAACTGTGGTTTGTTACTATTCAAATCTACTCTTCTGGTCTATCTGGAATGTCTTGGGCATTCCAGAAAGGGTCACTTCCCAAAGTTAACATCCTCTCCTGTCTCCACTTTCAGAAACAGCTGAACCACATTCATAAAAATTATATTTTGAAGGGAAGAAAAAAGCCCTTTTGTAGAACTGCATTTTGAAACAAAATCTGAGCTAATTGAGAAAACAGGCTTGTGGTTTATACGCCTGTTTTGGAACCAGCGTGACCGTAGATTTCCCCGTTCTAAAAGGAAGGGTGTTGGACACGGCAAGTGACCACATATTTTAAAAGCCAATGCAAATTTATCATCATAAACTGGAAACCAATTTTTAAACTGAGGTGCGTTTGTCATATTTCAGTTCTGTCAAGCAGAGCAATCAGTAATTCCTTCATATTACAAACAGGTGGCTGAAAATAATCTATGTCACAGAGGAGCAATCTGTTTTATTTTGTTGGATTAAAAATACTTGTCAATTAATTAGTCATTTTTAACATGTGGGTTTCCACAAAACTAAAAAGGAGGAATTAAATGGATACTGCTGCACACTGTACTCTATGCAGTATTTTTCTAATAATACCTTTGTCCTCTAACTTAACCTTTTTTTTGCTCTTCAATGGAAAAATGTTTATTTTTCACTCGGTCACCGAAAATGAGTTTAAAAATAGAAACCTCAAATTGCTGTGATATAGCCCAATTCTTTTTCCAAGCCTAGGTCTTGATCACTCTTGGTGGAGCAGCTATCATTATTCACAAGATTGGCGATCATAAATTTAAAACAAAGGCTAACACTGAACAGATGGGAGTCTAACCACAGAGGATGCTGGTCGGAGGCCTAGCCGTTACTCCTCAATGAGCTGGAAAAGCTGCACCCACAAGAAAGTTCACTTTGCTTAACGATCTACACAGTCTCCCATAAAGTCCAACATATAAATACCTGAAAACGGGTTTATCATTCCTCTAATGCTGAGCTGCACAAACCTATAGATTGTAGGTCTCTGATTTCCCCCACAGTGAAAGACAGGTTCTAGTGACAGAAGCGAGTGTTTTGTTAGAACCAAACTGCATCTGTAAGCCATAAAAATGACCTAAACACAGTAACTCAGACATATGGGAGGAGAGATGAGCTCCAATCATACTGAATAAAGTGAAACACAGTGAAATCATTAAACACAGTACAAGTCTTCTGCCTCCTCAGATTAATTCCAGCTCCCTGCATATCAAAACTTGATACATATGCACTGCGTGACCAGGCATCAGCACATTATCCTTGAACGATGACTTTGCAAGTGCTACATTGATGGCCATGCACAGAACACAACAATCAAGACTTGCGTTCTTTACATAACAGAAAGGTATGACTCAAACATTTTTGTAGAGCATATAAGTTACACACCCTGTTGTCAGCACACGCCCATGGGGGTGTCTGGAAGGAGATGACGGGGAGAAAAGCGACGATCTCTAGCCAGCGAATATAAAGCTCCTCATCAGTGACAACCTCGTTTGACAGCGAACCGCCTACAGAGGATATGAAAACAGATTCAACACCTGTTCATATGCAGGTACCTCTGTTAACAAAGCCTAAAAGACCAAAGTTACTCTAATAAAGTACTAAGGAAAAATAGTAGTAATGTGGAAGAATAAAATCATCAGTAGACAAGGAAGGTAATTTGTGTAAGTTTGCTTGCTTTTTAAAATAGAACAAATGCTTTTTGTTGATACTACATTTCTTTGGATATGAATTTCAATGCAATGTGAATGTATCCCTTGGAGAACATGGAGGTTTCCTGTTTTACTTGGGTTTAGGGGTGCAAATCTGAAAATGCTCCCTCTTCATTTGGAAATTCAATAAAAGCCAATAAGTGAAGAAATTTGAGAGTTTCAATGGACAACGTCAGTCTTACTTCTCCCTTTATCATATCACAGAAAAAAACAGTGATTAAGTATAACATTCAAATGGCGTATTCAAGCAGAAAAGGTGAAGACATCATGCAGCATGCCAATACTAACTGTTGGAGCTAAGGCGGTGGCAAAGACAGCACTGGCTGTAAGAGAAATGTGAGTAGTAATGCGTCTTAGCTCAGCAAGAACGTAATGATAAGATAAATTGTCTTATAATTAAATATAAATGTCTAATATACAGGTGCTGCATGCCACAGCATAGCCGTGTGGTGTAAGGACCCTTAGATTGAGTATTACCTACTGCATCAGGAATGAAGAAGTTGTAACCCAGAAGACTGTAGTGTAGGACGGATGGAATAATCCCTTTCAGCCCTGAGTAACTCCAGTTGTCCTGTAATGGTGCCATCCAAATGAACAGTGGCATGTGGCCAGACCTGAAACACAACAGATATGTGTTCATTTTAATTAAGCTCAGCTGTTCTCAGTTGCTTCAGCAAATTAATCGCAATCAATCAAGGCCTCTATACAATCTGCAAGAGGTGCTGTATTTAACCATGAGTAATTAATTTCCTTTTTCTGCATTTTTTAAACAACATTATGAAATATAGCCGCATCACAGCCACTCAAATGAATAAGAAAGTTGTGTGAGAAACACAACCATTTGCTCAGAGGACCTGTCAGATTGGACAGACACACGATTGGGCTGAATATGTGATATTTAATTGTTTAAGGGGCACAAATGAACAACAATGAAACAGAGGAAACACAAAATCTCAAAACCAAATCAGCAATCAATTAAAATCTGGGCAAAGTCAAATCAATCACCTACTGCAATTACTCATTTACAGTAACAGAGTGTTATAAGCCATAATTTTTCTTTACTATATATACTGTCAGTGTCAATTACAGTAATGTTTGCATTTTAAAGACACAGTTAAATGCAGAGCCACCAAGCTCAGAGTATTAATATGCTCCAGAAAGCTCAGTAGAATCTCAGTGAAAGGAATGTATTTTGATATTAATGCCTCAGGGGTCTCAGAAAGTTATCTGGATGCTAGCAAGGTGTCTGGCTGATGTGCAAGTCAGTAGCTGAGAGCGTGTGTGACCACAGAGACAGTTGGCTTCTTGGGAACACACCAGGACTCTCAGAGAATGACACTATGTAAAAACTATGGATAAATCTGAACTGAAGATTGATTAACGATGTTATCGTTACTTATTTGTTTCAGAGAAGCCTTTCTTCAAGGCAATTTACAAAGCTTAAATAATACACATTTACAGTGCTCAGAGTTTACTGAATGAATTCAGGTCATGTAACAGTCTCAAAGGTATAACGGTGCCTCTACATGGATTGGGGCGCAACCTGTGTCCTTCTGTTTAGCAGCCAAGCTCTTCAGTGCAACAGCACATTGACCCACCTTGTTCCTGAGGTCACAATAGCAGAGTTTCCCAGCCTCGCTGCCATTCCCGCAAACAGCCCGATATACTCGTCACCGGCTAGAGCTCTCGGTGGGTGTAGGGCCAATGCCTCAAAAGGGTTCCTCTCCCCGCCCTCCAAGATCACGTACTCCATTCCCAGGTGGGCCTGCAGGCTGCCCACTCGGTCCATGAACCAGCTGACCGCTGCTGGGTTGGTAATGTTGAGCTTCACGCAGAACTTCCCTTTCCACTGTGTCAACAAGGGAACCTGGGAGGGCACAAGGCAGAGGGTACAGTTAAGACAGATCTCATATGGGCGTGAAAGAAGGTGTTTGCTTAATCACAGGCATTTCTGAAGCAGCGGATACCTCCTCTCTCCTGAAGAGTGGTAAAAGGACAAGTGGTCCAGGTCAGAATGCCTCACTGAAGAGGAACACTCCAGTCATCAGCTGTAACCTGACATGTCTGCCTCACCAATAAGTGATTTTTAAGGCTTAAAAAATAAATACAGTTTAATTCCACCAAAGTCAATGGCATCTTCCATGCAGTCACCACCCTGCCCCTCTCCCCCCACTACCTCTCAGCTTGAATTTCTGTCTGTCATGTCATTTGTCAGGTTAAATAAATCAATACCCTGATGAATCATTCCACAGACCCACCCCAAATTCTTGTGTGCTCGAGCAATTTTAGTATGGACACACAACCACGTAACTGGAACGTTGCAGGAGAACATTGGTTTGAGAGACGTTATATTGTCATATAGTGAAAATATATAATGTTTTCAAGGGCCAAAACTGTGGTCCAAAAAAGAGCGGGTTAGGCTGGAATAAGCATTTTTAGTAAACATTTTTAGCAACTTAATGCAGTATTCCTAAACACAACATTAAGAGAATTTTTACTGCTGTGTCACTCAGGAGTAAATATGAAAAAGTTGCTTTGGTAAATTAATGTGAAAGTGATTGGTCCTCGAACATGCAGAGGTGGTGTAGGTATAGATGTCAGGTGGGGTGTGATAGGTGGCATGTCTTACCAAGTATCCTTTGGGTGTGGTGGGGAGACTTAGCCAGTAGGCCTCAGTGCCATCCTCCAGAGACATCTGGAACTGCTTGCTGTCCACGCCCAGGAAAGGGGACACCGTGATGGAAATGTTTAGAAGCTTCACAAGTGGGAGATCCCTGGTCTGTCTTGTTGATGCTGTCTTCCTACTGCTGAGATATTCATGGTCCATCTATGAAGATGAACAATTTAATGTTACAGTTGGTTGTGTCACTAAATATTGTAATGCATTTCACAACACACCTTATAGTTTAGTCATGATTCTATCCTTAAGGGATTATTTGATTGTGCAACATGCCAAGGCTTATCTGTCAGGATATGATGACATTGTGGTTATGGCTAATGTTTCCAACCAAGATAACTGAACTTTGATTTCTTCCACAACCATGGTACTTGTCATATTTACTTCACTTACAATACCAGCACAGTGTGCCTTAATGAACACTAGTAGTACTCAGTTGATAAACTTTTAAAATGCTTTTTACCCTTTTTCACTCTTTTTTTTTGAAATAGCAAATTGCTTGTGACATTGTCAGACAGGTGGGCACAGCAAATGCAATCCTTCACTCGGCATTCGTTCTCTCAGTGCACTGTGGGATTTGTGGTGTGAAAAACAATTGTGGCTGCAGCGTGTGTATAGAAGGACTGCACTCACAACTGGGATGAGAGCAGAGAATGTTGCAGTGAGATGGGATAGATTTGTAACAATCCACATAAATTCAGCAGATAATGTTTAGGTGATTCTGATCTTCTCCTTAACAGTACAATGAATCACACATTCACTTTCAGTGACATAAAAACAACTTCAGTGATGTAACATAGAGAGATTTTGATTCTCTAAGCAATAATATGTGATAAAGTGCATCATGTATCATGCGCAATGTTTTATGAATGCTTTATGCCACACCTATGTAAGATTTATGTATTCTTTATGTAGTTGCACTTAATTTATAATGTGACTAAAAAATTATTATTATTATACTGAAGGTGAATTGCTCTTTTGGGCTTTTGATGTACCACAAAAGTGCATTGTCTCATCGAGGAAAAAGGTCTCTCTTTCTCCCTGGAAACATACCACTAATCTGCCTTCAGGAATGCACCTGTATAGAAAAGAGGGGAAGTAATCCTCCAGGATATGACAAATGAGCCATTTGGAACGATGTAACTCCTACGAGGCATTTGGAACGATAAACTCCCACATTTTTCCCCTGGAATATGGGTGGATTACTATGCTACATTAGGATCAAATTTACCTGAAGTAGTTATTTTTGGCTACGTTTCCCCTCCATCCCCACTTTAGCCAATTTTTTTGTCTGTTTTTCAAGTCTTTTTTGTCCTTTTTTGGAGGGATGACACAGATGTTATTGAACTCCCAGTCCAGCATACTGTATATCATGGAAACATTCCCTCTCCACAATCAGCAATGCAAAATTTTTAATATCAGAGTATGGTATTCTAAAATTTTGATATTTGAAATCATACACACGGACATTCAAGTATTGATGTATGTTATTCTTACATTACTCAACTCTATTTTTGGCTTCGTATAAAATATGTATCATAAGTTTATCACTTGTGTCTAGTGTGGGAACACACACATTTACAGTTCCCTTTTTTTACTACAAACTTCTACTTTTCTCTAGGTGCAATTTTTAAAGAGTTGATTATCTGGCTATTTTAATAACATTTTTCAGAGGGATATACAATAAAATACGCATTAACTCACTTAAGAATTTGTAAAACTTTGGTTAATAGACTGATAGATCTAACTACAGTCGCATGTTTTTCAGAGGTTGTTGAGTTCAGGTTCAACTTCCCCTTACAATTGCTCAATGGGCCTCCCTATGTCGAAAAATCACTGACCACAGCACACCATTTCACCAAAGACCAAACGTGACAGCTGGTGTATTCTGATACGCAGTTTTAGATACACAGACATATTCGATATCCTGGTTTACACTCTTGTCATCAGCACAACGTAAAATAAGTTTATATCCATTTTCAGTTCAAGGAGGGCTTCTGGTGCAGCAGTTTGTGTCGACCACAAAGAAAAATTACAAACATATAATACATTCTTTAAAAATACTCAGACTGCTTTTGAGCCAAGATCTAAAATTATAAACAGCTGATTACAAGAGATTCGAAAAAATACATGAGAGATGTGCAGTTCCCTGGGGCGCCCATATGCTCTGGGGTGGGCTGGTGTGCATTGCTCCACAGGCTGTATCATAGTAGAGAACAGAGCTCCCCCAGCACTCCTCTCCCAGCTCTGGGGCGACTGACAGCAGCTGATGGTCTGAGGCCCAAACGACAGGTGTGAGGCCTGGCCTGATGACAGGAGCGAAATTAATCCACTTGGAGTGGAACAACCCCAGGCCTAGACTGAAGGTCAAACATGGGAGCAGGTCTGAGACACTTGAAGAAACAAACTAATTAAAGGGCTCTCGCAGGGCAGCTCTTTCTTTTGTTTTGAATTTTGTCTGTTTTCTTAGATTTGGTACTTTGCGAGTTGTGTTTCTAAAAGGTAGTGGAACAGTTCAAAATGGAGATGAGTGTGTCAGAAAACATATTTTTTCCATTCACTTCCCTGTCCTGTCTTCAAAAATAATAAAAAAATAAAAGAAAGGGAACAGAAGAATAAGCTTTGTGTTTGCCCTCTTTTAAAGAAATGTAAAGCTTCTTTGTTTGACAAAAAGACACAAACCCTAGACAGTTTAAATTCCATCACATGTAGCAACAGACTGAAACAAAAGTCAGTAAAGTTGAAATGATTCACCAGATTGAAAGCTAAACTTTGGCTCACGCCTTTACAGTGTGTCTATCTGAAACTTTGAACAAGTTACTACAATTTTTAGTCCTCTGTTCTTAAAATTTCTGTTGATTTTGATGAGACCTGAAAATACAATGATGCTGTCACATCTTTACAAAATCACCGGGCACTCCTTTCCTGGTTTGTAAAAAACATCCACAGATCCTTGACTGGTTAGATTATTGGAAATCGCAGGCCAGACAGCATGAACCATGCTCACAGGTGTGTTTCTCAACTTTAAATAATGTCAAGCTGAAATCGCTAACCCAAACAGAAGCAGGGAGCCAACCCACCATGTCGGAGAGGAGGGAGGTGGAATGTTCGTTGAGGTTGATGATTCCCGGCCCCAGGTGGTGCCGCTTTAGCCGGTTGGAGAAGGTCCTCAGCTCCCTCTCCACCTTCACACCTGAATCCACGTTAACAAGCAGGTTCCAGAAGGGCGACCTGCCGGGATCAGTTTTGCACAAAGCTGGTGGTTTGTCACTGTGTGTCACATATGAGATGTGATATGATGCAGGGATAAAGAAACTGGCATACTTGCTGTTTCATTTACAGGGCTGACGCCACAAGCAAATCTCTTATTCTACTAGACACAAATTCTACTGACCACACAAATATTAAATTCATATATTAAAATCACTGCCAACAGAGATGAAGCTGCTTGTGGACAAAATGACAGCATCTTTAGATGTGCAGGTTCAGAAAAAAGAAGAACAGCTATCTTCCCGGAAAGGGGGTTTACAATAGGAAATTGTTAATTAGCATGTGGGCAATTACCATAAAATATCCAGGTTTGGCAGCACTGGTTTATGGGCAGGGGGTGGAGGCCACACTTTCTGGTGCACGGCCTTGACGTTGGGTCCCACACACACTGTGTACTTAAGGGGCAGACGCTCCAGGCTAGGCGGCATCCGGAGGCAAAACTGCTGCATGCTTTCAATGCCAACCTGCAGGGGCACCTCGGGGTTTACCAGCACAGCTACGCCTGCCAGAGAAGACAATCCACAGCATAACGTATGACAGGATCAGTCAAAACAGTTCGCTGACAGATCTGTCCTATTAAAACATTGGTTATGACACATTCATCACATAGTGAAGAAGCGTTTTTGAATGGTGAAATCGTGTAATGCAGGTCTTAGTAAATCATACAACGTTGTAGCCATTGAATGAATAATGACAAAAAGCAGCTAATGACGGCAGTCCCGTGAGTCATGCCACTGCACAGAGAGAAGTAGAGAGAAGGTACATTACAAGTTACATAAAGTGAAGTAGGATTCCCTAGTGCATATATGTCTACATATAAGCCATTGTACATGTATTTATAGTTACTGTCTTAGCAAGCAACTCCAATGTATTGTTCCAAATATAACCCATTAGTTTTACATGGTATCCCTTAGGAAGGTCTGTCAGCAAACATACAGCCTTTGAACTCCAATGGTTCAATAATCCCCACATCAACTGACAAAACACAAAAGCAAAACTGTTCATATTTTAGTAAAGGCTTGCATTTTTTATTGGTTTCTCTGATCAGGGGTGTTTTTTTCTGGTGGTTTTGAAGATTAAAGAGTTATTATGACTTTTTAGAAAGATATGTTGATTCTAATGTTTCCATTTTTGGCTTTAAAACTGAATACAACACAAGCATCTAAAACATTCCAGTTTGTTTTTACACCTCATTATGGTATTAATGCACATAAAAAGTTCCTGCAGTTTTGGAACGCAGTGTCCACATTGAACAGGACCACCATGACAAAGGTCACCTGACATAATTACAGGCAGCTTTCACATTATTCTCTGCTGCTGCTGTTACATTCCCTCTCAAGCTCACATATTATATGCCCTGCTGCAGGCTACATTGCTTAATAAAGTATTCATTTGCACACGCACACAAAAAGCAAATCAGGAGCTGTCAGAACGAATATGATAATCTTAACAATATTTTACAATCAGAATTCGTGATGCATGCTGGAAACATTGTAGCACATATGGCTCCAATTTGCTGTTTTATAGGTCAGAAAAAATAAAAGGCAAATGATTAAATTAAGCCCTGGGCTTCTACTTAGCAAAGTAACGTAATAAATATGCCAAATGAACAGGCTGATTAATGAGCGCTTTTTGATTTCTCTTTATTTCCTCTGTGTCCCGACAAGTTCAGCCCAGGTTGTAGGATGTGGGGTGGGGTGCTGAGCATGTTGAGAGGCCCTGATGGCATGGGGTTGTCTCTCCCCAGCATTGGTGTTAGTGGCGCACCCGTGAAGTGATGAGATTATGCGATCCAGATGATTGTGTCCGCAGATGTAGCTGCCCTCCTTGGAATTCCTCTGGCCTCTCAGGTTTCTGGGACCTGCCAGATCCCCCCTCATCTTGCCCCCCCCCCCCCCGGAGCTGTTTCATTTACTGCCAGCTCAGCTGCCACGCGGGCCCCGTTATGGGCTACCCATCTTCCCAACCTCCCAACTTTTGAGTCTCATCAAAACTTCACTCTCATTTTCAGTGGTTTACCACAGTGGCAAAGCAAAAAAAAAAAAAAAAACCAAGGTGACAATGGTTGTCATTAAGTCAAATATTGATTAAAGAATTATAAATTCCACATGTATATTTATAGGTCACAGGCAAATAATCATGCGCATTACCAAGCTTTATGCATATTGTAGTACTATCTTACACTGATGTATTCATAGTTTTATGCAAATTTAAAATTGTCAAATATTCAAATCTGAAACTGTTACACACTGATGGTTTCCAAGTTTAACATATTTCAAACAGGATCATCCACAAAATAGAAAGTAATAAAAACACAAGGTATGCTCGACTGGTAACAAAACAACACTAGCCTACACCAAAATGACAATGTACTAACTAACTTGAAAATGTAGAGTTGATTATTTGAAACACAGAAAACACAAAAACTGTTTAATAACGTGGAGAGTGTGATGCTGTGTATTGCACAAAATATTTAAAATGACACAAAAAATTCTTTTGAAAACCACTCCCAGGCTAAAGGTTAAATCACATACAGTATTAGAAACAACCACTGACTGTAAAATGGAAATGAGGATAATGAACAAAGCCCTCTGCATAAACAATCCATGATCAACTTTCATATGAATGAATATGAACAAAAACAAAAAAACTCCTTTTTTGTATTTATCTGCACATATATGTACATGTTGGATTATTTTTTGCTTAAAATAAAATTGTAAAAATCACTATAGAGTTGATATTACTCACACAGAGTGATCACAAAGGTCACATTTATTCACATGCCTGTGATTAGTATTTTGCAAATCCTCTTCTGGCGTGGATCACCCTAAAAACATGCTTTCTGTAGTGTTTTATGAGGTTCTGGCATTTGCATGTGATTTTTCACCATTCCGCCAAGCAGAACTGCTTCAGGTCCTTTGGGTTTTTGTTTTTGAACTGCTTGAGATCAAACCACAAATGTTGATCGGTTCAGAGCAATTATTTCGTACTCAGTTAACCATTTCTTTGAAGATTTGTATGAATACTTTAGATAATTGTCATGCTGGAATGTCCTTTTTCAACCAAATCTGAGATTCTTGGCAGAGGAAACCTGGCCAACTTGTCCTGTTATGTGTTGTAGTTCAAAACTCCCTCTACCTTAATAAGGATGCCAGGACCCCATGACCTAAAATATAATAAACCCACATATTTCACAGTGGGAAGAGGTTATTTCTCAACAAAGGCTTCAGCTTTTTATGCCAATATAAGACTGATTAGCATGTCCAAAAAACTGACTTTCACTTCAGCTGACCATGAGATTTTCTCCCAGTTCTCATTCACATGTAGATTGGAAAATTCCAAGTTCCTTTTTGTGCCTTCAAAAGAAGCCTCTTCCTTGCAACACATTCATTAACAGAGCATACAGATTTGAAACATTCTTTCTGGCACTTAGCCTTTCGATACCAGTTTGTTGAAGAAATCTCTGATTGTGATCTTTTGATTTAGTATTGCCGCCTGAACCACTCACAGTCCATGGTGGCAAGATAGAAAGGCTGTTCGAGCAGCCTCAAATTTATTAATAATCCATGCTACAGCAGAAAATGTCAGATTCAGCTTTCTGTGAATTATTTTATAGCCATCTTTCAACTTGTGGAGGCCAATGACCATTTACCTGCAGTCCTCAGAGAGCTAGCCATGAGAACGCATGCTTCTGTGTGTTCTCCCTTTTTATGTGACAGGCTTACAGGAATTTTTAGATCCCTCTAAATAGTTCCAGAAGTTTCCATTTAACTTCCAGCCGGCAGAATTTTAGCGTAGATTTCTTTTGTCAGATGTTGGTTTGAAGATTACTTAAAGGTGTGAAAAAAATGTGACCTTCATGTTTGGTGCATTAAAAGTCATTATTTGTGAATATTCTGAATTTGCTCAGTGCAGTGCCATTAAGATTAAAGTATAACATTTTGAAAACACATTGTTGTTTTGTCTATATATACAAATCAGCTGGAAGCTGGAAGCTTGACACACAGCTAGCAAGTAAGTAAACCCTGGACATGGATCTTGAAGGCAAATTCACCAATTCACAGAGTCCCAGAAATGCTCTGCTGGGTTCACTTTGGGTGAATAGGGCACCCAGCCCATCACACATACATTGCTCCATATCAGGAAAGTCTAACAAATTGCTTTTGGCATATGGCCTTGCATTAATGTCTCATTCATAAATGTGAGAGCATTATTTCGCACAAAGCAAATAGACAGTGTGATGAAGAAAATGTGCTCTTTATCCATGCTTTGAGGAAACCCATACCACCACACCTCCACATCCCAACTTGCACAGCTAGCGTAGATGGTACCTCTCCACGTATCTGCTATGTGCTCTCTGCCTAAAGTGTGCTGGAAGTTTTCTGAAGCAGAGTTTTGACTCTTCACTGAGTACAACACTGTGTCAGTTTCTGTTGGAGTGTCTGCAGCTATATGCTGCCCTATTCTGGCCATTCCATGCCTATAAGACATGTCCAGCCGGTTCTGAGGTCTTGGCCATGGTGACGTCAATGTGTCTTTGTGGTACCTTGGGACGTAAGAGGAGGTCAGTCCTGGATATACCTCATACAGATATACCAATCTTCTGCAGAAGTAGAGTTGCATGGCTGTCCTGGCTGTTGAGTCATTAGCCAAACCCCTATGAATACATAATGCTGGGAGGGGTGTGGAATTCTGGACCCAAAATCTTTTGACAAATTTTTAATGATGCTCAGTAAAATTAAAAAATACACATAGCTTTTTATATGAGGAAAAATGAAGAACTGTGGAAGGTCAGGAAGGAAAAATGCTGAAAAATGTGAAATGTGGGCAAGAGGTATGTTGAGTGAACCAGCTCCTGGGTCTCATTTTGGTATCAACTGAGCCACGAAAGAGCCAAGTTTTACTTACTAATAGCCATCAAAAGATTGGAGAGCATTCAGAGAGGTGCACGCAATATATGGCAACCTGCATCGGAGTGAATCAATAACTGTCATTTTGTGAAATTTAAGAGAGTTTTAGTGCTTGAGTTACAGCCAAGGTAGGTTCTTCCGGAGTTTAAAAGGGGGCCTCAGCCACTTATTTTTAGAACAATTCCCTAAACACTACCAGGTTCCTGAAATATTTTCCACAAGCTCCTTAAAGAAAAGATGGATATCCTATGCTTGCCTCTCATTCTATAAATCAAATAGCAAGTTTGTAGAATAAACCTATGATTCATTTTATCAGGGAGAAATATATTGCACACACAGATACACACGCACATACATACATATATTTTGTATATATATATATATATATATATATATATAGATATATACATTTGTATATATATATATATGCATATATATGTAAGTATATATATATATATATATATATATATATATATATATGTGTGTGTGTGTGTGTGTATACACACACGCAAATATACAATGCGCACATATATAGATAGACATTATATGTTCTTGTAGCCTTTGATATGGTTTTCTCTATCAAAGGCAGCTGTCTCTCTGTAAGTGTTGTTGCAGGGTGTGTGTTCTCAGAGGTGACCCTATGTGCACCTTACTGTGAGCTCATTTGTGGGTTTTAGGGCCAGTGCCCTGTTAGGGCAAAGGCAGGGGGGTAGCACTGAGGCTGCTATCCTGCTGCACACCAGATGGGTTCTGCTCTTTTACCTGTCATATTAATGCATTATTTACGATCACAGAAACAATGTTGAAAGAAATCTGATAAAGGTTTTAACAGTTGTATTCAGAGAAACCAAAGACAGAAAAAGCCTTTTCTTTTATTCCCTAGACTTATATTTATTTATGGCTGTAATAAGTTTCCTCACTGAATACGCCATAAATATTAATAATTTTTTTCTTATCCAGCCACTTCAAAAAAAAAAAAAAAAAACCTGACATCACAGACATGAGCTGCATCCAAATGAGAGAAGAGCTAAATTAGTGAACTGTTTTCATTCCATGTATTTCATATGGTGGGGTTCTGCACTCCTTCAGCACCAGGACACCCCGGGAAGGCTCCTTATGAAAGCTGTCAGACAGGCAGTGGAACAAAGCATGTCAGCTGCTGTAAATTCATGGCCACCACAGTTTCCTCAGCCTAAAATGTGACCACCTCACATTTGTTGTACTTGGCAGCCAATCTGATCAAAGTAACCAAGGAATGAATATATATGTGTATATATATATATATATATATATATATATATACATATATATATTGCGGGAAAGTGAGGGTTGTGCCGGATCTCTAAAAATTAATGCTTGCCTTTATCTCTGATGCTTACCATACAAAGACAGAAGCCGATAAATTAGCCTTATGAGTTCCAGACTTCCTCAGTGACAGGTGATCTCCTTAGCACCCCTAACACGCGATCATTTACAAGCGTGCGCTCTGAAAACAACTAAAGAAGACAACATTTTTCCAAAGGCCTGACTTGTAATAACGAGCTGAGGAAACTTCAAAGAGGGCCAAAAAATCCGTCAAATGTGTTGTATGTGAGCCAGCAGACAGAGCTTTAAAGCATGATTTTGTTTGTCCGCTAAATACCCTGACTATAAAAAAGAGAAAAGGTTAATAATGGTACACTGAAGTTCACATTTCACATTCACATTTACTACTACTAGTTCGTTATTTTACTGGATTTAAGCATATTTTAATGTAAAACAAACGGTTTTTCCTTAATAGTTAACTGCAAAGTCCAGATTAACTGAAAGGCTGTCAGAAAATCTTAGGTTAACTGAATATCAGAGAGTGAACATGTATTTACATTACAACAAGCACAAATCACACAGTTGCTTCTGTAATGCTCTTTAACCAAACCAGAAGCATGGTGAATTAGCTTGTACCTGCACAGAGGTGTACCCCACACATTTTCGCAATCTTGTGGGAAAGAAATGAAAATTAATTGAACTGAACCTATGAAGAATTTTGATTGCATTTCATACTATGCAAAAAATTCATTTGTACCTGGAGAAAATAGGTTACATGAAGTGTTACAGGAAGAGTGTTACAGGAGGGTAATAATCCTATCACAACTAAAAACAATGACTAAAAACAAAATGCACATAAAAACACATGAAAACCACATGCCCATTCCATAAACCTGTAAACTGTGCCTCAAATGCCTTGTTTTAACAGTAACAATATTTCAGTGGCTTACAGACTAATGAAGAACAGAACCCATTTCAAGTTATTTTTTTGTAACTCAAAAAATGTGCAGAATACTTGTAATAGGTAGGAATCAGTCATTTCCTGCATATTCCACCTTTAAAATGTAAGTTTTATATGTACCTTTAGCTTCAATACCAATTTCTTTTCTAGTAAAGTGCTAGAAAGTGGGCATCTCTAAGTCAAAGCAATCACAATTTAGACATTTTGGAGTTGTGTATAAAGGCCATCACAGGAATTTTTGCACTTCTATGCAAAAAGACACCAGCACTTTTTAGTTTTTTCCCCTATGGCAATTGGACGTATTGTGCAGCAAGCAAACAAAATTTCCACTGGCATAAGGTTACAACTTTTTTTCTTTTTTTTTTTATCAAAACTGATCTAATTTAAGCCTTGACATGTATGTTAGCAATGATACTGGGACTATGTGACTGAGAATTTTTTGCAAGCACTGTTAAGAAGGTTTTTTTTTCTGCAGTGGATTATATTTCTTCTCTGCAGCTATTCAGTCTATTTCACTGTCAGACATTCACTATTTTTTCATGTCTGCTCTTCTGACAAAAAGAAGGGAGTTGCCAGCTACATAAGTTAGCCAGGGCTATGCTTAGCCTCCAGCTGCTTGTGTTGCTAATTTCCACTGTAACAATGTTGGCTGATGCACTGCACCGAAAAATAAAAGGATAATGGAGAGAATAAAAAAGTACAAAACTCAAATAACTTATGTTAAAAAGCAGCACACAATCAGCAATGGCCTAAGCCAAGCCACAACAAACAACAGTTCAACAAAAAGTGACTCCACTCTAGCTACACACCTGTATTTAATAACCCTTCCGTCAAACAGGTGGGGCTGGTTAACCAATTGCTTGATTAATCAATTGGCTCACAAATGATTACACAGGCAATGGCAATCACAGTTAATCTGTTTTGAACTGCAGTTGATGGAAAACAGATCTGTTGTTTTATAAAACAGTTAATGGAAAAGACAATTGGTGGTCCTTTTTTACACAAACATGTGACATTATGGAATACAGCAGACACAAAAGATTCTCCTTTACATTCACAACAAAGGAAATGTGTTAATGATTAGACTAAACCAAATATTGAGGAAACCTAAATTTTCTTCTACTTCTACTGCCCACAATAATTCTACCACATTGACAGAATAACTATCACACAAATAAGTTAGACAAATTTTACCTCAAGCATCAGCCAGGGAAGAGTGGGTGCGTGATAATAGATTAAGATATCATGGATCAATGAAGGACACATTTTGCAATTCATTTGTATTACAGTCACAAAGTATTACATCAAGACGAGTGCCATCTTATTCTGGCCACTAGCTGGTTGACTACTACTACTGGTATTACAACTTGATATAGCTTATATTTATTTTATTCATCATAAAATAGCTGCAATAGCTAAATTATGTTTACCATAGTGTTCTAATTGAATAAGTGGCTCAAGTACTTAAGTTCAAGTACTTAAATAAGCTAGCTAGCTACAAAACTTTATCATAGGTTTTCAAAACTGTATCATAAGTTATCAAGCTAGACAGATATACATACAAACACTCTCTCTCTCTCTCTCTCTCTCTCTCTCTCTCTCTCTCTCCCACACACACACACACAAACAAACAAACAAAAAAAAAACAAATCCTACATGTACATGATGGCAAATAATACCTGATATGTTGGTCTAGCTTAACTGTCATTGTGATAAATGGCCAGCTGGTCAGAAGAACTGCTAGTTCATTGGCAATAAGTTCACAGAACAAAGTGAGAATTTGAATAATCCACATAAGTGCATCATTCAGGTCCAGGACCATTAGCCAACAAGTTTAAAAGATGTTCAAGTTTTGGCATCAAATTTAGGGAAGTCTTCCATAACAAGTAATACCATTGTTTTTGGAAGAAAAAGAAAACAGCTTTCACATAGACACCCCTACTTTTCACATCAATAACCTTAAGTGCATCAAAAGGAAAAGCCATTATTACCTCAACTGCTACATGGATTGAATTAAATTGAGGTAGTGGAGCAATTATAATTGTTGGAGATGGACAGCTAGAAACAGTCAAACAGATCAATGATCAAATAATATATAGTATACCATATACATAGCAATGCATGGCACTTTTTCATCAGTCTGCTACACAATTTTTTGATAGGCTGTCAGTCAGCCCTAATACCTATACCAGATACTTATAACCCTCCCAAACAATATGGCATTGTTACAGAGGGCAACAATCAACAGCCTCATAAATACTAATGTAATATTTTTGTGTTGCCACATATAACATTTAACTTCAAAGTGATTGCAACACTCAGCCTCAACAATAGTTTGATTTTCTCAAAGGTTTGATTCCATGCCCCATACAAAGAGGATTTATGATTGCATCAGAAGCTCTTAACTGCCAAACATTTAGACGTGATAATCCCCTGATAAATATTATATAAATTACATTATGGTTAACGTTTTATTTGTTTATTTATTTATATATTTTTTGTTATTCTAACTTGCCTTCCCTCTGCTCCAAGACACTGACATCGAAATGTATGATGATGACTCCTATACAAGAAGATTCATTTTTAAGAGTAAACATCACATATTAGTCACTTCATGGTTGTACGCACACTGAAAACCAACCTATACTAGTCTATACATTAATACAATACATTAACAGTTAACAGCAAACATTATAATTCTTAATAGTTAAAATATCAATATGTAGCCTGTATGGAATCCCCCACTGTCATAAAGTTTACACAGTTTATGTGGGGTCAAATTGTTCACTAAAAAGACAACAACAACAGCAGAGCAAGTGCACAAACAATTAGATCCATTGTTAAATTCAGCCAACAGAGGTGTCCAGAACAGCCTAAGATATTTACGCTTGAAACCTATTACATAATGCCTGTGCTTACATATTTGTCTTCTTATGGTTACTTGGCAACATAAAACAGCTGCTTTGACTGAGTGCGGCGCCATTGTTACGTTAAAAATGGAGGCAGGGAGAGGGTTAAAAGGTTCCAGCAATTAGGACCGTTCTTAGGGAAGGTGGAAAAGGGATTAGAATCATGTGGCTCACTCAGCTAAACCTGTTACAGTGTTATATAAATCGTTAATGCCTATATAAACAGCCGTCCGGGAAATAAGAATGCCCCTTTGTTTGTGTCACATGACTGTAATTACTCCCTTATAGTTTGTGTTATGCGCCGGACAGCACAGCTGTTGGGAACAAAGCCTTCCCATTTCACCTTCTGACTAGCTGCCGAAGCCACGTGCAAACTTGGACACTGTGTCCTGCTTGCTTATTTTTCTGCCTTCCTGCACAGCGGTCTGCCAAGACTTTTGTGCACAGATTTGAGGACTTCTGTCCTGGACAGTCAGCCGCCATGAATGTGCTTCTCTATTGTTTCCACTGGCTTCTTCAAGCAAATGAGGTGGTACATGCTGGTTGAAGTCTTCTTTTTGATCTTTGTGACTACATCAGCAGAGTCATGTCAGTATCGCTCTAATGAAGCAGTGCGCAGAGCTTAACTGATTATGAGTTCAGTCAGAATGGCACTGGCTCTTTCACAGAGCATGGGAACAATGTCAGTGTTAAGCACAGGCTACAAGGACTTGTGCAAGTCAGCTTGAGGAAACTCAGTTTTAATGCTTTCCGCTTCAGCCGGGGACTTGCAGGTGCACATTTCTTCTCGTCTGCATATTACTCAGTCTCATTACTCATGCAATTCACTCTAAAGGCACAAAATGACTGCAAGCTCAAAATACACCCCACATCTCAGATGTTTAACTTTAAGCCCACCCATTAGAACAGTGGAATAGGCGCTCTGCAGCATGGGTCAAAAAGACACGCAAGCCAGCTCTAACCACCCCTGTGTATGTGTGAAGCCACCGGCAGCAATAAAGTGGCCAGGTTTAGAACTCAGCCGCCCAGCAATGCGTGCCTATCATAGCCGTGCATTGCAATCCTGAGAGCCATTATGATGCCATTTTGATATTGCATTAATCAGCAATGTCTCTCTGTATGAAATTTACCAAGCTACTCTGCAGCCAAAAAATACCTACACAAGCTATGTACTGTACATAATATCATTTTTGTAACTTCTATGGTTTTTAATTCCTTCTTCCTTTTAAGTTTTGTATGGTTTTATTATGGTTTATTACAGACCTGCAGGTTGTTGCCATTTTCTGCTTAATCCCTCAAATAGTGGGGATTAAGCACTCAGTGACTTTTTATATAAGGGAAGCCCTGTTGTCAGATTGACATGGAAAACTCTGAGCAAAAAAAAGCCTGAGCAAAAGGAAAGGTGAGAATGCTCTTACCTGTTGACCCAAGGAAGTAGCGCTCTAAAACTGATCCATACCCTGAGGGGTTGTCTCTCTGGTCGCTCACGAGGTAGGGCTGCATCTGAACGGTCATGTTGTTCATCGGCCACTTCTGGGCATGAATGCTTGCCCCACCATACCAGGAGACATTGGCCATTGAGATGCAGTCCTGTAGAAGAGAATGTCAGTCCACCGTCAAGGAACGAAACAGGAAATCAAAAGCTCCCAGATATTGTTATTAAAAATAGAATTGTTTTTGATTGTAATTATTATCATGATACACATAGTGCTATTATATATTGGAGCAGTACTAAACTGAATTCATTGAGAAAGTGCCTACACATGTTTCCATGTCTCCAATGCTAATTGGGAGAAATATAGATTGTGGTGTGGCACAACCAGGTTCATGATGGTTATATTGAGCAAGTGAGGTTAAACTAGCACCTAGTAGAAAACTACTCCCTGGTTCAATAATTAAACAGCCATTCCATTCCATGAATGAAAGCAACATCTTTCTAATTTCATAGAAGGTTCATGAGTTTGCAAAGTATCTATGAAAAATCACTGAATACATTCATTTAATCATTGACCTTAGTCCTTAGTCTTATGTCACAAAAAAAAAAAAAAAAATTCTGAACACTCTTTACAATTTTGACCCATCAGAAGTTATGGGGGAAATTTCACCTATTGCTGTGACACTCAGCAGAAATGGTCTGTCAGACCTTAAAATGTGTTGAAAAAAATGTTCCTATGTATTTTGGAAAGCATCCTTAGACATTTTGAAATTGATTCCAGGTGGATTTTTTTCCTATTATAAGACTATTTAATTTGAAATATCAATCGAATCACATAGTTATTCAGAGGAATTGGAAAAATAGAAATAAGATATATATCACATTGAGTTGCCTTAATTTGCTGGAATGTCTACAGCTCCTTTCATAGCCCAGCTGTTCATGTAAATATGTATCAATACACCCTGGTGTTTAGCTCTAATGTCCTCTCTCATTCCTTTACATCTCAAAAACACAAAACAAACCCTTAAAAACTAATTCTATATTCGTTCATATAGTCTTCCATCTGTCAAAAATAGAAGCTTATGCAAAAAAAAAACTCACGTGTAAACACACAAGTCAGAATTGGCATTTTAGAGTTTATCCTCAACAAAGTACTTCACCTGAATTTAAAGGAACACATGACACAATCATTACAGGAAGAGATAACATTTGTACAAAAAAAAAATAAGTTTCAAAACATCCCGTATTTTCAAAGGACAACTGTTATTTTAATTGAATAAGGCGATGTAGATAAAGCTAACACTAAATTTAAAAGAAATTAAAATGGCACTTTTAACTACTCTGTGAGTTTCCACTACAATACTGAAAAGCGTAGAAATATTTAACGTTTACTCTTAAACGCTTAAACTGAAGTCTAGAGGCAACAAGGGTAACCAAAACGTTACAAACCAGCAAACCAATCTACGTCATTGTATTCGTTCACACTGCATGCTAACGCAAATGGAAGGAAGTCAAATTATCTACTTAATAATTTTGCAATTATGCACAAAATAATTCGTTAGAGATACACAATAAATTCACGTACACATTGTAGAAAGCGTAACAATACGTTGGGAGAAAATATTGTTAAAGACTAAATAAAAGACAGTAACGGGGGACTGTTTTAGCCATACCTTTAAGTCCATATGACAATTAAGTGGTGTCCAGGTAATGCTGTAGCACTCGATCTGCGATGTGTCATCCGACTCCAAAGATATCTTGACATCTGCAACCGATTCCCACGTATAACAGAATTCGGTTTGGTTAAGCCAGCATAGGTTTCTGACGAAAGGCACGTCCGCTTCGGGGTTCCCAACGTTCCCCACTTCTATCTCCACGAAGGTCTTGTCTTCTGTTAGCGTCTGTATGATAAGAGAATGGGTTCTTCTCTCCCAGATCAGTCCGCTGAAACTCCCTTTTAGGATCCAGTTCTTATTGGGTTGATCCACGACTTGCCAATAAATGATCCCTATGGTCATAACGAAGAAGACAGCCACGCCGAGGCAGGCGATCGCTCCCTTCCATGTTTCGTTCATTTCCCTCAGTCCTGTGTCCCATGTAACCTCAGGGATGGGACTAGGGTTCCTATTCCGAGTGTGAGGCATGTTGTATTACAATAAGGTAAAAAAAAAAAAATCAAGTAGAAAACTCTTTGTGTTAAAATACTAATGCTTCATTAAAGTCTTGTTATATAGCAGTGTCAAAAGTTAGTGATTAATGCATCCGCCGTCATGCATGAGCATTTATGCCAGCTACTGAAAACCTGTCACGTAAAAAAGACAGGCAATATCGCCACGCTTGAAATATCCAGAAAAGTTCAAACTTACCACATGTTGCTGTGTAAGTTTTGCCTTTTAATGGCATTGATCGTTGAACAGTGAGTTGTCTTAGTCGGGTTTGGCAGTAATGCCTACGAATAGCTCCTCAGCCGCTTATTTGCTTGCCATGCACTTTTCGCCTGTGTCTGACGTAAGTCTAGACTCATCGAAAAGAAAGTAGAGAAAGTGATTAGACCGCTTTGCAAATATCCCACAGCAGGTTAAAGCGAACAGGCCACGGACGGACACTAGGAGCGACTCATACCAGCTCCCCATAATGCGCTGACTCCGACCCACTTGGTCAGCACTTGGTAATGCCCGTTTTTTGACGGCAGCCAGATTAGTTTCACCCTGTTAAATGTGGGCTGTCAATCTTGTATGGAATGAAAAATATGAAACAAGATACTGCTCCGTAAACTGACCCAATTATCATTAAACAAAAGATGTCACATGAACCCGAGAAATATTTAAGCTACTTCCACGAGACACGAGAATGTTGTAGTAGTCTAAAAGATCTACCGCAGTGAATACAAGTTAATTGACTACCTTCCATTTATATTGTGTTAGCACTTATGTGTTCTCACGAAAAATATCCATCCTAAGATAACATAACATACTTTTTATTTTAATGAAAAAACATTCATCAACTTTATTCATTACATTCTCCTACTTGATAAATCTAAGATTTAGAAGAAAACACCCTCATGTTTGCAAGAATTGCTGCATGTGCCCATTTTACATCAAATGAACTCACAGCATCGGTGATTCCAAAGCTTCACAGTCTTTGTTCGCAACTAATCTCCGCTTGCAGCAGATAACGACTGGAATGAGCTACAAAGAAGACTGAAATTAAATGTTTTTATATTGTATGTAGATTATATGTATGAGGTAGAATGTTTTTATACTATGTGTATGCGTAAAAACCCTGTTGACTCACGGTTGTAGCCTACCTGTTGTTCTGTACGGTGCACCTGTAGCCTATTTGTTGTCTCGTGTTTTTCCATTTGCTGCATTGCCATCCTCTCGGACAGGTCGTTATCGAAAGTGCTAAATAGTTCTAAATTAACGTAACTGGTGGGGTACAGGTTAAATTAAGAAATGTAAAATGTAACTTAAATTTAAATTATCATTTTAAAAATTAAAGCATAACCTGAACTTCAATATCTTGAAGATAACTTGATAACTTGAGCTGAAAGAGTAAAAGTCGGCATGTGTGGAACAAGCTAGCGTGACTCCTTATCAGCAAAATCATCTCTTTTGCATAAACAGTATTACTATGGTAGGTATGGTAGGTAACTTTACAACTAGCCTATGTTTTACGTTGTCTGTTGCGTGATTTCGTGTTTTCCATGCTGTCTGTGATAGAGATTATTACTGAGTCATGACTCAACACCTTATGAATAGAAAAAGACAGCTAAATGACATACATATATGTAATATATCTGTTACAATTTAAATAACATTGCAATCATTTTTACATAAAATTGTTATTATTATTACAGTAATTTTCTTTGCAGCCGATTAGATCCCTTGCAGATTAAATGTAAAAAAAAAAAAGAAAAAAAAAAACACTTCATATGAAACTACTTGTCGCAAGCGATGGCACTTTTTCAGATGAGGAATCCCAAATATCTCCCGAGTGTACAATATTTCCAATGAAAAACATATTAGCAAGATAGGAAGTATTTGGGATTCTGGGTTCATAAATGTTTCCACTCATCAGTTATTTCCCTCAGGTAGCATAAGCTTCATTATAAATGTAAGTCTTTCTGGATAAGAGCGTCTGTCATATAAATGCGGACGTTTAGTTGAAGCGCCAGACAAGTGCTGTCAAGCTCCTAAACAAGAGGACCATTAAAACGGGTCTGTGCGTCTCTGATGGACCGAAAGGAGGTCCTAAGCGTTATAATGCATATTCCAAGAATATCTGTACTGTAACTGCATACTGTCTTATATACTTTTGCGTTTAGCGCATAAGTAGCCTACCTAGTTCAATCACACAGCACCTACATTGATACCCGTACGAGTTAAGAGGTTACGTGATGGATTCTTCCCTGGTTCAAGACGTCAGATGCAGGACTTGGCTGAACTAAACACTGAGTGGCAGTGCATCACTGTGCTGGTCTGGGAGCTGGACCTGACCAGAAGCTGTCACTGACCGAGGATTTGCTTGTATATCTTGGGCATTCATATAACCTGAAACACTTAAGGAAATAACCAGCTACATGCAGTAAATGGATGTTCTGCATTATCCATTGTCCACAGTGTATGTATGTGTAGGTTGCCCTGGAGAACAGTGGGTGTCAAGCAGATAAATAAACTGTAATATAATGCCATGGGGTTAATGTGAAGCATTAATTTGCCTGCCAGCTCTCCCAGCTGTGTGAGCACAGAGCTCGGTGGAAGGTGTTTCAGTATGAATCAGAAGCTACTGAGAGTAGGAATGTTGTTTATGGCTTTTTGCAGGGTCACAGGCTCACAGTGTGGCTGGCAGGAGATTGTCCTGTCTGTCAACATTCTTTGTTACTGGACAATGCGAATGCCAAACAGCCCCGCCCATACTTAGACGTGTGCGCGGATCAGCAATTTGTGCGATGGAATCTGTGCTCCGTGTGCGGAAAGTGCGCCTCAAAAATCGGTTATCATAAAAGCAAACTCTCAGCTACTTTACGCTACAGCTGATTACCAGCTGCAGCCTGCTGCCTAGAGATCAGTAAGTAACAAAAAGTGAACAGCACCACCAACAGGATGGACAATGAGTACCAAGTCTGACTGAATAATCTCAGCCGGAAGTCTCGTGTCATAAAAAATGCACTGGAGGTCCTCACACCTCCAGAAATGCAGTAGTGGAAGAACATTCCGTTAAACTCCGAAATAAAACCAAGAATTATTTTTTCCCATAAGGTATAATGGCCTTCCACAACTGGGATTACAGCTGTTTTATCATATTTCTAGTTGGCCAACCCATACTCCTTTCTTTGTTAATATGACTCAACATAATTTTTTACTTTGGCTTGCTCTCTAATTTGTAAGAAAGCCAAATAGAAACTCAAGACTGTGGTTCAAGCTAGCTATTTGTATCCAACCCATTTGCTGAACATATGCACTGTAATTGAATCACAATCCATGGTGCCAAGATTTTTGCACAAGGGTGTGCACAAGCGGGATGCCATGGGATGCTGTATATCCTTGGCAAAGCCGCAACCATTGTCAGTCCACCACGCCATGCACACCTGGCTTGATATGTCAATGATTGTTTGTGTATGGTGTAGCTAGGCTAGGTCATGATATACATTGCTAGATGGCACATCCATTATACCTTTGTAAAGGGGATGCTGAACAGTGTGCGTAAAGGTAACTAATAGCTAGCAATGCTATGAGCCAGTGTGTTGGTAAATGCTGATTGTTGCTTATTGTTGCTTGTTGATCAATGGTTCTAAATGGGGAATTAAGTGAAGTTAAGTTTACAACATGTGTAAATGGTGTTTACAAACATTTATGCAAGACTTCATCCCTGAGTCAGGAATATTAAGACGCATTAAAGATTCTCAATATTGGAAAATGATGACATACAGGACCCCCCAACACACATCAAGAAAGGTAATTTAGTAGTAAATACTAAAAGGTGGAGTTATACCAGTGTAGTTAGTGGGTGGCCATTGACGTGGCTTGAGTATCAGTTGCTCCAGGCTAGAGTGTGATATATAAACCCCCTGGTCCCTGGCATAACTCTGGCAAGGGGAAAGTCATTGGATCGGACTGTGGGAATTCACCCACTGAGTAATAATCCACCTACCAAGCAGCAGCTCCTCAGCTCAGCTGACCTCCTCTACAGCTCCTTTCTCACCACCGGGTCCACTCATAGCCTAGTTCCTGTATTTCCATGTTGTTCCTTCTTACATTCAGGTTCAACACCAGTGCTTCCCCAGCAGATCTTAGGTCAAAGGTCACTGCGTGTGGGTCTTTATAACATCACTGCAACATCCAGGGGAATGTCTGAATTGACCCACCCATATTGTGTGTCTTTAATGGTCTCTGAGGCTCAATATATATTTCACCACCCGTAAACAAGAATAAACTGCACATCAGCAAGGCGATCATGTTTGCCAGCAAAACATCTGCTACAGATTGTCTACAAACACAAAAAATTGTTGTGTTTACAGCTGCCAGAATATGTCATTGACTCCAACATTTCTGCCCATTCCATGACTTTGACAGATTTAATTCCCTTTCTGCTAGGAACGGGACCCCAGACTCACAGTGACTTATTTGGAACACCTTGGAAACACCACCCAATCTCACTTCCAGAGTATGCCATTACATCTACAGCACTGTAACCGTGACCATCACAACAATGCTTTAACAACAACTGGCACCTGTACAAGACTAACAGCAAAATGAATTAATGAATGGCTGTCTTCTTAAACTCTGTCCTGTCACCATGTAGATCTACTAGGATAACCTCCTTTGACCCAGTGGTAATTGGGAATGATAAACATTACCATTATGGGTGCTTCTCACTTGCATGAAAAGCCTTCACCCTCTCCAGGAAAGAAAGAAATGACTGACATAAACTGGGCCCTTTACTAATGGCGTTGATTGTGTTTCTGTGTGACATTTTATCACTGCTGGCTTTGCATTCAAAACTTGTCTCTTTTTCTTGCCTCTGTCCCCATTGTGGAACGAGCTTCCTGTAACCAATTACAGTGATCTTTTGGTGACCCGCTGTTCCCACTACATCATGGTTCTCAGAACCACAATGTGTCCAATGCCTAGATCCTAACACCTCAACAGCATTATAAATTGCTGTTCAGCATTCTGTGCATGATGGTGTGAGCCCATATGGTTGCTCTTATGGTTCTTTGTTTTACACTTTTTATGAAAATGATTTCCTAAAGGTTATTAAGCTTGTGTCTGATTGGTTCTGTGCTTATATCCCCTTGCAGACTTTTTCTTTACTACTGATGTGCTGCTTGTTATTCTATATCCATGTGCTTGTTCTTGAAGCTCTAATAATGTGCATTACATGTAATTTGCCAAAACAGCCCTGTCTCTGACAGTGAGTTAATATTGATAAATAATGTCCATCCACCTCACCCTTTAGTAAGATCATACAACTGCTTGTCATTGCAAGAAAATAAATAAAGAAATGAATAAATAAATGAATAAATGAATAAAAATCAGGTTTCAAATCTTGTACTCCACTCTCTGGAAATACAAACTTTATGTACTGTACACAGTTGAGTTGTCATATTGATAACAAGGTAACAGGTGACTTCAGCTGAAGTGCTGAGCTATGTCACCATTAGTGCTGATATGTTCTGGAGAAAGTCATTCTTGTCATGCTTCTCTCAGCCTGCTCTGGGCCCAATATCCACACAACTGGACTGCTGGGTCTTTTCTGGAGAGTACCAAAGGTCTTTCTGATATTTCCAGAACCCATATAGATGGCCCAGCAATCACTTTATCTCATGTGAGCCTGTGTGTGGTCTAAAATATTGCTCAGCTTTTCCAGTGTGGGAATGTGAGAGGGTTGGAGTTAGTCACTGCCTGTCCTTAAAGCTTTTAATTTAAGCTCAAACCAAATGTTGGAATGATGTCATGGAGATATTTTGGAAACCAAAGCTCAAAGCATTGGAGTATGGTGTGTGTACAGTATGGTTGTGAATGCATGTGTGAGGGGTGGTGGTGTTGGTGGGGGGTGTTGGGGGGCTGTGATAGTGAGTGGAATAGAATTTGAAAAAGATCCAGTTCACCACAAAAATGTGTAGAAGAGTCAAACAGCACATTACAGTACAGTAATTATGATTTAGAACGATACAAAATTTTCACTTTTTATGAACAGATTTGTTTGTATGCCTAGCCTGCACATGAGAGATCTGAGTGGGGGCTAATGTATTTTTATTACCGATAGATAATAAATTTGTAATTGAGATTATTCATAAACCTTTAAATTGGGCTTGAAGGAGTTGGGGGCACGTTGGTTGAAACATTTTATGTTGGTTTTTACGTGTTCATTTGATATCCCATGTTTTTTATCCGATAGATTGGAACACGAAACCACACATGCACCAGCCGGCTACTACATCACTGGTTTTTACATTAACTAACGTCACTCTTTCTTGCACACACCTCTCACAATATGCCAATATGCTGGGTAGTCAGTTCATACTTTTATATAGGCAAGGTAACCAGCCATAGATGTCCCTGTTGTTAACACAAAGGCAAAAAAATTGACGCGACTGATTTTCTTCAGACGGAGGTGCTACACTCAACCGTCAACATACGCCATCTGGCGGAGACAATGAATAAACGTAAGCGTTTACAAAGCCGAAGAAGTGGGAAAATTAAATAATACTGCAACAGCCCTCTCACGTCATTATTTATTTTTAAACAAAATTTAAACTGACAGTTTTGAGAGAAACGCTACAGCAACAAATGCTGTTCGATTATGAAAAGCTCAAACGACCTAGGTATTGTGACATGACATGTGGCGTGCGTTCCAACAGCGCACGTTGCCATCATCAGACCTGTAAACCGGAGTAGCGATTGTACATTGACAGCTATAGGTCCAGTCAGTCTTGAAGAGGTGTGATAATCAAGCAATTTTATCGCTGAACATGGCTGCGCTGCCACAGCGAAAAAGTGGGGTAGGGATGCCCCATCTTTTTAAGAAATCTAATCAAGAAAGTTCTGTTGGTGGTCACTTCCACTTCACGCTTTCCTGATGTGGAACGTTGATCACATGCCTTGATACATGGGCACCATGCAACAGAAACGATATCATGACGGCACAATAAAGGTGAAACAGCTAGTATATGACAGCGTTTACTACTACAAGCCAACTGAGTTCTACTGAAGAAACGCGATGTCTTTCATCACGTGAGAGAGTACACACTAATGGATCGTATAAGAAAAACTGTCGGTGTTGCTTTAGGTTGTATGGTAAGTCGGCATGTATAGGCCTATTTATACACAGATGTGGTATGGTGTTGTAAAGTGCTTGCGTAAATAAAATGTAGTAAATGTTACTTGATTGATTTTGCGGTGATATTATATTTTTAAAACTGCATTTTTTGCAGTCACAGGCGCACATGAACTAGAGTAGACTAATAGCCCTGTGGGGCTATATATAAATAGCCCATTTATATGTTATAAATCTTACCCTTGAATCTTACCAACATTACCTTGAACTTGAAGGCATCCCCAGGATGCCTCTTTGGCAAGAAGAAATAGTACAAGGAGGCTCCATATATAAAGGAAACACACTGTATTCATAAAGACAAGCTTTCCTGTGCCAACCACTGTTTCTGTATTTAACAGAGAAGGAGAGGGGCAGACAGGGCAAAAACCCTCAATACAGAGGAGGCAGTGGCAATAGAGAAGGAGCAACAGCAACATCAGAGGGACACACAGAGAGTGGAGAGGTGGATGAAGGCCAAAGGAGAGGAGAGGATGAAGGAGAGGAAGGAGCTGGAGGAGGCATGGGATGAGATGAAAAAGCTGTGGGCGATGGTGGAAGGGAGTGTGGAGGCAGAGGTGAGGGTGGAGATTGAGAGATGGTTCGGAAAAATGGAGACCGTGATGGCGCTGGAAAGGGAGTGTGCTGAGAGGGAGAAGAGGAGGGAGAGGGAGCGCGCAGAGAAGGAGAGGGAGTTTAAGGAGGAGCAGAGGAGGCTGCAGTCGAAAGCTCTGATGGAGAGAGAAAGCATGGAGGCGGAGGCGAAGAGATGGAGGGAACTCTGGAGGATGGAGAAGAAGCACGGGGAGAAAGAGAGGGAGAGTGCAGAGAAGCAAAGGGATGCGGAGAGGAGGGAGTGGGAGAGGGAGAGGGGCGGCGTGGAGGGGGAGATGAGGCGCGAGAGGGCGCAGTGGATGAAAGTGATGCGGCACATGAAGGAGCAGAGGAAGCTGGAGAGGGAGGCGTGGGAGAGGGCGAGGGAGGGCAGGGAGGCGGAGGTGAGGAGGTGGCGGGAGCAGTGGCGGAGAGAGAGGGAGCACATGCAGACAGAGCTGGAGTGCTCAGAGGCGCAGAGGAGGATGGAAAGGGAGCGCGCGGAGGGGGAGATGAGGGAACTGAGGAGGCGGATGGAGAGGAGGGTGACAGGCACAGAAGGAAACTGGGAGGAAGGAAGTGTGGCGGAGGAGAGATGGGAAGAGATTGACCTGACGGAGAACGCGGTGGCTGAGACGAGGAGCGCGGCTTTGGTGGGGCTAGAGACAAGAAGCACAGAGGTGAAAAGAAAAGCGAGCGAAGGGGCAAATACAGGGAAGCGAAATAAACAGGGGGTGGTGGAACGTTTCCGGTCCCTACTCCGCTGGGCGAGGCGAGGAGGGAGCAAAAAGACAAAAACGGGCACAGAGAGAGAGGCACGTGCTAAAGTCGAGCTGGTGGAGATGAAGTTCGAGGAAGAGTGGCAGCAAGGTAAGGAGGAAGACAGAAATCCACCCATGGTGGCGGCGTTACTATGCAGCTCTGAACAGCGCAGATTGCCTGACCACCTTCCTGCAGATTCCCACTGTGCACCCGGTCAACCAGCTACTGCACACGCAATCTCCAGCCTCCCTGGTTATTGTAAGGAAGGCGCAGCAGCCTCTGGACAGACTGAGGCCTCTGGCAGGTCTGTGGCCTTCTCCAGCCTGCCGCGCCAAAAGCCACAAACATCAGCGCAATGTGGTGTCGAATTTGGAAAAGGCATGCGGCGCCAAAGCCCTGACCATCCAAGTGTCTCACTGAGTCCTCACTCTCCGTCCTCGCTGGTCCAAATGCCGAAGCCAAATGCCAGCACAGCTGATACCGTGGCTGGTATGGCTTATCCTGGTGTTGTGTGTGATACCAATATGCCTGTGGCATCCCAAGCTGATTCAAAATCCTAATTACTAAATAATTACTTTATTTCTTTAATAAAGCATTGTTCAGTCTTTTTCCCCTCTTTCCTGTTGGTGATATTTAAGTGCCCATAGAGAACAAATTCTCATGCATCCTCAATGTGTTCCAAGAGTTTTCAAATATATTATTAAATATATTGTTATTTGTGTTAAATCTTTAATTGATATTTTAGTCACTTTTAGTTTTAAAAAAGAGTGCATTCATATGACTTTGCAGCTCATATACAGATACAAATACAGATGTAGCACAGTGTATTTTCAGTGTATCTCAATGACTAACCAACAATGTTGCTGCTTTGATTTTTATATTTAGCTTGCTAGCTAACCTAAACAGCAAGAAAACTATTCAAATGTTTGTAGGTTACCCTCCATCTGTTTGTAGAAACCCAATAGGGAGATTGAGTCATAACATATTTTTAGTCGCAACACATGGCATGTTTCTAACCTGTTTTTACATACAGTACCTTGCTTTGGTGCTTGGGGGAAAAGACATGTGATATACATTTTGTAAATATCATGTTTAGATGTAAAACAATCTTCCAGTGGGACACACTTATCACACAAAAATAGATTTTAAGCACCGGAAAGAACTAATAAAATTTTGAAAAAGAACTCCGTTGGGGATTAATTGAACTATGTCTCTAAAAAGACTCTCTTGCACACACTATGCTGCTAATGTCAAAAGAAAACTGTAGTCTGTGTTCTTTTCTTTAAATCGAAGTAATTATCCTGCAAGTCTACCTGACTGTACAATCTTGCCGATTGAGGAATCGTTGGATTCAGCAGCAACGCAGTGCAAGGGTTTTAAATTTTGGAGGCATAGTGTGTTAGCAGCTAAGGATGTGACTATGATTATTACCAGCATTAGCTTCCAAGCTCCCTATTTTGTTGTTAGCTAGCTGAGAAGGATATACAAAATCACCTGCCCCTTCTACTGAGCCAGCTGGCAACTTCTCTCAACCTAATGTGCCTCTATTGTTTGTTGTGGTAGCTAGGTTTCCACAAATGGATAGCACTCATGTTCACTACAAAGCTTAATAAGCCTCTTGTCTTCCACTTCCACTTCTTGCCATTGTGTTGCTGTTCTTCCATGACTCTCACTGGTTCATGACTAACACGGCCAGAAAAACCATATTACTGAATGCACATTTTTATTTGGTGCTGGGAGACCTCGTCATCTCCATTTGGGAAACATGACACTGTGATTCTGTTTAAAATTTCTGGCAGGTAATTTCTGATGCACAGCATATTATGGGGTGACCCCTCCAGCTCCTGGAGGCTATCAATGCTCCTCTTCTTCACCTATGTCCTCTTTCTCACCTCCAAGATTGAGAACTGCAAGACATTGTAATGTGACATTCACCTACGGTTTTGCTGTCAAATGAACAAATTGAAATTGGGGCAGGTGGCAAACATGATACGACCAGGGGTACAGGGGATTAAGTCAGGGATATGTAAGGGGTCTCAGACAGAATAATGTGAGGAGTCTGAATTTCTAATGAGTACTCTCCCCCCCCATGCACCCAACACCCCAGCTTAATGGAAACTTTTTTTTGGCACATTGTGCCTCTGGGTAAAGCAATCCGGCCTTCGTCAGCCCTGCAAAAAGCTGACGCAGTGACACGTTCTCCTTTCAGGAGAAGGTTAGTCATCTTTACACCCGCTGTAACCGTAGACTGCACGGCGACCAGACGCACAGCTCCGATCCCTGGCTTTGGTGGAACCCTTTCCTTGGAGGAGGGTGCTGAGAAGAGGCTGGGTCTCCCTGTCCGCTGCTGTCTGGACTCTCGCTGCTCAGCCTCCGGGGGGGCCTCTTTTAAACACCTTTGATTACCAGCACTGAAAATTTACGGAGAGGGGGCTGGATTAAATTACAGGGAAGGGAGTTGTGTAGGGAAAATTATATTAGAACATGTATGGGACAAGTGTATTTTCTTTAATTTCTCAAACAGTTATGTTGATATGAAGCAGTAGATTGACATAATAACTCCCACCTCTGTAGATTGCATCTTGACTCCCTGAACCCAGACTCTACTTTAATTTAGCACTTACATCCTGAATGCCACAGGATTTTGATTACTGGTGGACTACGCGATTGGTGTGCATGGTGCATAACAACATGTTGATCGTGACATGTTTGATTATACAATAACACTTGCAATTGTGTTATGGGTGACTTTCTAGCTATATATCTCCTTATCTGCCACATTGTATACATTAGTTAAATTGTTGTGGATAGGAGCATCTGTTAATGACCCTAGGTGCTAAATATTTATACTGAACTTCATATACATAAGTACTGGCTAAGTAAGTGTATTTTAATATACAAATGACACAGGATAAATCTCCCATCTTAATCTAGCCTCTTTTAATGAAAATTGTTGTTTTTACATTATTTTCAGGAATGTTAACCCTGCTTCTAACATTGTCTCTCTTGAGAATATTATTCAGTTCATCATTGAAGGCAATCATATTTTTGAAGCGTTCTTATTGACCATGCTGCAATATAGTCAAATCTAAACTATTTGTATTTGTAATGTAATGAACAATGATAATGTACAAAAATGCAAACCTGTACAATTTTACAGCAGACAGCATTACAAATGCAGATTGTAGTGAGTCGAGGCAGGTCCAGCATCAGGAGAAAACAGTGATTCAACTGCAAACCACAAAAAGTCATAAAAACAATGTAGACTATCCTCCTTAGGATGTAAAGAGACCACTGGGGATGCACTGAGGTCCATCTGGAGATGCAATGTATCCCTAAGCACCTCGATAGCGTCGGATTAAGATCGAGGTTTAGCCCAATATTCACCATGGTTCATGAGGTACCGGCATGTATCTTTTTATATTGCCACTAGGTGGAGCCATGAAGCTATGTACATGAAACTTCACTCTCTGACCATGGGATCCGACAGATGCTTAATTGTTTTTCAGTGTCGTTGTTCACTACAGCTACTTATTCCAGCAAGAATTTCAGGAATATGTCATGTCTTTTGTTTTATGAAGATAAGCAGTAACTAAGGCTTATAGGCTCACAGTAACATCCAACACTGGTCCAAAAATCTACCAATGGGGGTTGGTCCAAACAGAGAAGTAGGGTAATTAATGTCTCATTGGTACTCAGGTTTTGTGATTGCCAGGGTCTAAATAAGGATGAGTAGCTTCTCTGTTTTCTAAATAAAAATGTTTGTCAATATTACTTCAGCTAATATATGAACACATGCATATGTGAGAGTGTTATGTTCGTTATTACAAAATAGCCTTGACTTGGTCAATTTTTTAATGGATGTGCATCTCTATAAGATCAGCACAATACACTTCCAATTATATTTTACACTTATTACAAAATCAAAGTGAAAGACATTTTTAAAACATTCAAATACACTATATGAACCGTGACTGCAATGTGGTAGAACGCTCTCTCACCCTTCATTGGATCTACACACACATGCATACAACCCTGAGGCAGGATTTTAAAAGTACTAATAAGGAAAACACAGGCACTAAAGACACACTTATGTATTGAAATCTTCATCTGTTTGCCTGAGGTTGAATCTGGTCATTCTGTTTGTCCTATCCAGAGACAAATGAGAATGAGGCACACAAGCCCAGAGACACACATTAAGCTTGGCTGACAAAGACAGAAGGGAGGGTCATAAAGAGCAAAGAAGCCAACATTTTTGCAGGTTCTGACTTATGAAGAACATGTGTTTTTACATGTGAGTAATTTGGCCTTTTTGTACACTGAAATATTTAATTATATAGTTACATATCTGCATTTGTAATCAAAGGTATATTTTCTTAGATATTAATCTGTATGTAATAGGTCATAAACACTGGCCTGTCTTCAGCCATATATCAATGTGGCAGGGGTCACATATGTAAAACATCCAGATACACCTCAGGCAAGGGCAGGACTGGCCGCTCTTGATTCACTTACCAATATGATACGTAATGTGGCCAATAAAGCCAATCACAGGTAAATATATTTAGAGTGAAGTTGAGTTACCAAGCAATAACTCAGCACTCCTCCATTACTGAAACAGCTCTAACAAAGAATTGTGTGACAAATGTAACAAAAGACAGTGAGAAAGATATAAAAAGTGCATTGATGAAAGATATTTTTATGATTTTATTATTCTTATGTTGCATTCTGAATGATTGATGTTTCTACAACCTTATTAGAATGTACTGTGCTCCTTAACTATGTATATTCACACAGATGGAATTGAATTAAAAAGGTACAGACATTCCACTGAAGCGACTGTGGATGGACAGCTAGCGTCACAAAGTTGTCAAATGGGAAAATTCATGGATAGTTCAAATGATGGCACTGTTGTCATGTTAGCACTCCAATGCCAATTATGTAAGATTTTTTTTCAGATATCAGATTTTTTTGATGCCAGAATTGCTGTTATGAAAAAACACAGAATACCTGTCAGAACTGTACGCGAAATGCAAATGAACGGTAGAAAAATGATTCTGTCTGTTTTGGTTTCCATGTTCACTCCTTTTCAGGCAGGTATGAACAAGGGCTGCTCTGTGGTGCTGGCGTGTAGGGGAGGAGAGAGAGGCAGTTGACCTGCTGAAAAGGAAATTCAACAAAAAAACAGAAACCACTATTCTGAACAGGTTCAAACTGACACAGTGTGGTCTACCTACACCTGGATGAGGCTGACGAGTAATCTATGTGGTTCTGAAACTCTCACTGGTGGTATTCCTGCAACTAACCATACTGGTGTTATTACTCTGCCTAACAATAACGTCTTTAGATAAGCATCATTGATAAGATGATCATCTTAGATTCCAACTCTGTGAATGATGCAACTGGTAAGCAAAACATGCAGAAATTCCAACAAGGAGCTTGTTATTGCAGGTCATTTTTGATTCCTGGCTGTTATCTGCCATCAAAACATAATATTCATTAATCAATATTAATGAATTAAAAACTGATGTAAAAAGCTGTAAGACACGTTTATGAAAGGCGATATTGGTAGTCATTCATACTAAAACATCACAATACCTTTTATTGGAGGGTTTGTCTCAAAACCCTGTTACAAATCTGAGAGTTTACGTCATTGACTGGCACCCGTCTCTGAAAAGTAGGAAGTGCTGGAGTCGGCTCTTGACAGAAGTGGAGAGCAGCCTCTCAGCAGTAGAAAAGACCCTGCCTTCTATACAACAGAGGCCTTTTATTGGTCCTTCAGAAGAAAGATGTTCAAAATAATGGAAGCGGCAGCAATTGATTGCTATTTTAAGGAGCAAAAATAGGAGACAGCAGGCCAAGATGCGCTTGAGAGAATCAGATTATATTTGAAGTCTGAGAGCCCACTGAAGCCTGCTGACCTCCAGAAGTCAGACGATGGCTGTGAAAGAATTCACAGAGGACTGAATCTACCACTTTCCACTGTAGTGTCCATTATTAAGAAATTTAAGGTTACTTATACAGTCACAACCCTGGCAGGAAGAAGCTATTCAGAAGTTGCATGCCTGAATGACACATCATAGCTTAGCTATAAGGAAGCAGCTTATTTTGAATACAAGCTGTACAAAAGGCAACTTAAATTTGCCAGACTACATCCAAATGACAATTGGAAGCATGTCTCAAGGTCAGATTAAGTGGAAACGGGGCTTTTAGGAAATGCTCATTAGCCTCATATTTGGCATGAAGAGGTGAGCCTAATGTTGAGAAAGAATTAATGCCCACTTTAAACCTGATTAAACCTGGTTCCCTCTGCTGAAGAGCTCAAACTTGGCTGATAATGAACATTCCACAATGGCAATAACTCAAAGTATTCATCCAGATCTTCAAAGAAACTATTACTTGAGCACAAAATGAATGTTCTCAACTGATACTCAAAAATCCATTCCACTGAGTGTCTAACTATGATTCCTGTATCTCAGGGAAATCACTTATACATGTGATGGCTCAAAAGGTCCTGACCTAACCTCATCAGTGTCCCTAATCAGGGTTTTCCTTAAATTTGAACAGACAAGACAGAAATGCAATTGCCCTAAATTTTGTAGTGAAAAAAAAAAAGTTCAAAGGTAACATTTTAGAATGGAATGGATAGAATGGTTGAGTCAGCATATTATATACAGATGTGTGATACGTCATCTAAAACATTGTTTCAGTATTATGAATGCATTACTTTTTTACTTTTCTATTGCAAAACAGCAATGCAATCTACAATAAATATCTTGAGCATGGGGAAGGGTGTTGTACCATGTAGGACCAGCACTATTCTGACTATTACAATAAATACATGTATTTTTTCAGTTGAAATTTTAAAAAATACCTTTGTACATTGTTGCCCTTTCATTTAATTAGATTTAGAAAGTAAACAATAAAATCAGGCCAGATGCAACAAAGGGTGTGTCACCCATCCATGGTCTCTCCTGCTCAATATTAATTCAGTAAGGTACAGTTCATTTTAACAGTCACTTCCATACTGTCAGGTGAAAGAATGACAATACACTGTTCGTTACATGCAACGATTTCATTGGTACCAAAGATATCAGAATGTGGCTGATAAATAATACAATTATAGTATTTTGTATTGATTGCACAAAGACAAATAATAAAACTAACATTGCATGCAATTTACATTTACCTGTCATTAATTTGTAAAGTGCTAGAGTATTTCACTGTTTGATGAGGCATTGATGGGATACGTTAAGCGACATCCTAATGAATAGATACATTATCTAGAAAGGCATTTCATTGGCGTCCTTTTGGCGGAGTTGGTTCACACATTTGAGAAGGTGTTTTGAGGGCGTGCAAACCTCATTGTTTTGATGAGGCGCAAAAATGTAAGCTCGGTTTAATTGTTTTGCGTGACCTGTAGCCAGAGGGTATCTAAATACCTCCCGTCAGTCGACCAAATCGGTCTGTAAAGCTTTGGTTTGAAACGACAGCATCGGCTCTGCCGAAGCTGTGGATGCATGGTTACTCCAGTAGCGAGCGCTAAAATTACGTTACCCTCTTAAGTAAACTCTATTCATGCCCATTTGCCTTTTCCAGCGGCGCGTGAAAATGTAACGCGTTTTTACAACTCTCTATAGTGAGCTGCGTCAATGGTTTGATGTGTGAGGTCAATAGTTAGCCTACATTGTTTCTCAGTATTCAGGTAGATGTCTTGTTCACGAAACTATTTGTAACACAACAGACAAAGTTCGTATAACAAACGTCTGCAATGTGTTGGTGGTAACAAAAATCACGACATTCTCTTTTTAGAGTCTTAAAGACCCACGTCCTCTTTTGTCTTATTGTTTTAATCAACAATTTATTATTACCTATTGTAGATTGTTATTCTGAGTTTCTGAGAAACGGCTCAATTTTTCCAGGACCGTCTCTACAGGGTGAATTGAAAAGCGACTGGAAATCAGACTGAAATTGCGTGGCTAAGCAACCGAGGAAAAAAATGCCTGAGGAAAACAGATCTTCATAACTACTGTTCCAAATTCATGAATGACTTTTCCGAGTTTCTCAGTAGAGTACGGTCCCTTACTATCATCTTTGGAGTCTTCGCGATTCACACATGCGCAAGGGGTAAACAGGAGGGGGAGGCAAGGGGCGGGTTTTGGTATATATTACTTCACACTGAGAAGTTTTGCCTGTCGCCTGAGCTTTGGGACAGCTTCACACAACATCTCTTTTGCCGCAACCGGGAAACTACTTAAACTGCAACTTCTCTACCAAATAATTTTAACAGATACAGTAAGCGTAACGCATTCAGACATGGAGGACCAACAAAGATATCGCCACTATTCTTTCTGTCACACCTGCTCAAGAATAGAAAACAGAAGAATTAAGGTAATCTTTAGAAATATTTTATTGCAAATTTGAATGTAACGTCTGTCACGTATACAGTTGAAAGGTCTGGCCTCATAAGCGACTGGCTACAGTTGCTGAGTGAAGAGAATTTGCTTACCAAATTTGTAGTTGTTTTGCACTGTTAAAAAAAAACACCAAAAGTCTACGGTTAGTGGTACTTCAGTGTGTTTATGGCACAACGTGTATTTTGAGTTTACTTTGCGAAAACAACTTTTGTCCCACTGATTTATGTTTATCGGGATTTCTGCATATGCCTTTCTACTTTATATCAGTCCAAGTTCTGACATCCACGTTTTGCTTGAGCATTCATGTTTGCTGAACTTTGAACAAATATGTTAGCCGGGTGTCCGAACACAGCACCAGGGGGCGATAGCGCTGCGGGTAGAAAAGAAGGTGATCTGGGGAAAAGTTTTGCTGAGTATGGAAATTGGGCTATTTGGATATTGAATAGCTGGTCTTGCAACTTGTAAGAACTAGTTGGAGTAGTACTTCAAAGATAACATTGCATTTTCTCACGAGCACTTTTTTTTTTAGAACGAGAGAGATATGATAGTAATAAATCATTTCGGCAAGAGTCATGCAAAAATCACTTGTTCGTAAAAACGTATATTAACAATAGTGATATCCAATATAGCCGTGAGGTTTTAAACAACCGCATATATCACTGTATATGAATGGTTACGAAGACATTCTCACCTTTGCACGTCAGCTTTTAAATGGCTAATTCATGAGTTTCAAAATTTAAAGGAAATTACAGTTGTGAAATTAAATGAATTTAACGCCGTTTGTAGGTGGAAAGCTTTGGAATGTAAGTGTTTGCAGCGTGCAGTCATTAACTTGCGTCTTCCCCCCTCAGATCAGAAGAACGCCCTCCTCGAGTCGAGTGCTGATGTTTATGATGGCACTGGCGCTGTACTTCGTTGAAATGGCTTCGGCAGAGACGCTGTGTGGCGGAGAACTGGTAGACGCACTGCAATTCGTCTGCGAAGACAGGGGCTTCTATTTCAGTACGTGTAATCATTTGTTCACGCACACATTTACTTGTGGCAGTTTTTTTCATACACTTGATTTTCAATGTGGGGTGGCTTTGCTTTTTATTTTCGTAAAAAATAATTTTCATTCACGCCTCTTCGTGTTGTTTTGCTGTGCCTGTCACAATGCAGCAAAAGACTGTGAACTTTCGAGGGTAAACAGGCTACTTTCCTCCTGTGGTATTTGTGGGTGGGACGTGTGGGAGTGATCGGGAATGCAGTTTTGAAGAGGCGCACAGGTACCCAAGTGCATAGCCTACTTGTAAGCGAGCAGCTGTGTAGATGAAGATGCCTACGCCGCGCTCGTGCTGAGTGAGCGCATTTTCTCGGTCTCCCCAATGCATATGAAAGGCTCACAGGCACAGCTAAGGCACAGCGCTAAACAGGCAAACAAAGGGCCGTTTGTTTACTCGCACATTCCGCGGGTAAAGTAATAGTACCCGAGAGGTATTCCTTTCACCACTTCAGAGAAGTTCACATTGCTGTTCTCCGTAGATTTCTTTATTATTGTAATAAAGGAATAGAAAGAGTTAAATGATACAATTAAAAAAAGTAGCGATAATTAATTTCACTTTAGCAATTCTTCAGAATAGGTTGTGTAACAGCACCAGGGGTGTTGTTATAGCTTAGAATGTTGCATCTAAACGAGTCCAAAACATTAATGTAAGAAACCTAAATGAAATTTCGAGCTTCAGAGACATTTTTGCTGCTGTTTGCGATATTTCCCAGTGACAGTATTATCTTTGCAAATGTCTTTATCTGAAGTAACTTTACTATTCTACATTATTCATTTGTACAGCTGTATATTTACTGAGGTAACTGAGGTTATGTACCTCACTCATGGGTAAATCATTGATAGAACTTGCAGGATGTGAACTCGCAATCCTCTGATCCTAAGCCTAGTTCCCAACCTCTACTCCACAATGCCACACTGAGCATTTAAAGAAAGGGGCAAGTATAGTTGTTGTGAAGGGCAACTTTATGTCTGACCCCTCTCTTTCTCCTGATACAGAGTCCAAATGGAAGTTCTGCAAAATAACTCCTTAATACCTGTCCTATCTCTCTTAGTGGCATCCTCAAACAGACAGAGGCTTTGTACTGCCTTTGGAATCCTCTCTACCCAAAAAGATCATTATCCACTTTGGGCAACATAGACAGCCTTTGTCTTTCCATTTAGCTTGTTTTCTCTCAGTCCCCTTTTGTCAATTAAATATGCGCTTTCCCTGGTTGACATTCATGTGGCACCAAACACTACCATGTAAGTGTAAGTGTCGGCACTTAAACCAAGGCTTGTGCTGAATGTGGCCTCTGTATAGCCTCCTGCTCTTCGGCCCCTCCCCCATCCGTCTGTTTCTTTGTCAGATCTGTGTCTGTGGACTTCCCTCGTTCATGTCTCATTGTCTCTTTTTATCTTTGCTGAGTTGGCAAGGGACAAGGTCAAAGGATTGCTTCCATATTTAGTATTTACTCACTAAAAAGAGCTGGAAGTTTCTGCCTATTGCTGACTTGTGTTCACATTTGCCATGTTAGACTGTTATCTGAAAACTGTAGCAATGTTTATGCTGTCATGTGTTTGTACAATAAAGAAATTGCTGATCACCCAATTAGTTCCTTGGGGGAGAGAGATTATAGCATGGATTGACTGCAGACTTGTGGTATTATTCTTATAGGTCATTGACAAGTATTATTTTATTGCAATTAAGAAAATGTAGAAATTGGATGTGGGTGTTGTTGACACTAGTAAGAATGTCCCTTGATTTTTAAGCCTCCCTTAAAAGTGATTATTTCTTCTTCTCCTTCTCCTTCTTCTTCTTCTTTTTCTATCTTCAGGTAGGCCACCCAGCAGGGCAAACAGCCGGCGCGCCCAGAAAGGAATAGTGGAAGAGTGCTGTTTCCAGAGCTGTAACCTGCTGCTGCTGGAGCAGTACTGCGCCAAACCTGCCAAGTCAGAACGAGACGTCTCCGCCACGTCTCTCCACGTCATACCCGTGTTACCGCCTCTAAACAAGGTTCGTGACAGCACTCGCCTCATCACCACAAGACAATCTGCCGCGTCTTAATTCTCTCTCTTAATTCTGAGCACATTCACTCTGAGGGATGTTAAAGCTAAGCACTTTATAACGCTGAGTAATGGGTGCTTAACAAGGTGCTAAGTGATCTCTTTATTGGTGATCTATTCCCACCTTGCAGAATGAGATGGAAAAGCAAGAGATTCAGTGCATAATTGGAATCAGGTAAAGAGATTGACTGCAGGTGTCTGCTGGCAATATGACAGCAGTTTCAGGAGCATGTTTCAGTCAGCTTCACTGGTGGTGTAGGGTCTGCACCTAGGTTGAGAAAGTGGAGTCAGCTTTTTTTCCTCTTCATTAAGAATTTTTGGTATTCCAAATGGACACTTGTGCTTCAGAAATAACAAACATTTCAGCTCAATCATATAAAAACAGAATTAAATCCCAGAAGGAAAAGTTACGAAATAAGGCCTGGCTTTGGTTGCAATATGAGTTGTGTAGTGTTTTTTTTGCTCTGCTGATGCTAAGGACCACTCATAAAAACCTAACGTCCAAGCTCTGAAATGCATAGGTACTGAGAAAATATGTCAAAGACTAAAGAGGTCCTGATATAAGAATGAAGTGTTAAAGGGATCAGTCTTTATTTTTAAACTTGTATTTCAGTCTTGAGGGCTTAATATTGCTATATTTTTCTCTCATTATATGCTCCAAATATAAGTAATTGATGAATAATGACTTTTTGGCCAGACATACCTCAAAGTGAATGCTTAAACTAGTTTCTTTCTCATGTCCAGAGTTCTTTTGTGTTTAATTGTTGAATTTTTGGACAAATTGTGTGGTGGAAATGAATGCCCTATTATGAAACATGAGTATGGAGTGGACCAAATAGGGAGATGACTGTTACCACAGTGAGTGTCCTGTTTTCAATTGACTGCTCAGTCCAAAATAGTATAGTAAAAAGTTGTCAGCACACTGAAGAATGTGAACAGCCAGGTCTGTCAGTTCTGCTCTGCAAGTGTCCATTTAGAAAATTATTGAAATGAATTAATGAATCAAGAAACTCAAAAACAGTTTTGACTCTGACTTCTCAATCTAAGTGCAATGTGCAACTACTTAGTACTACCTTACCATTATCAAAGCTCTACTAAGTCTAAAACAGATTTAGTGTAGCCCGCAGTCATAACAAGCAGCTGAAGTGAGAGCGTGTGAGTTTTTCAGAGAATACTCCCTCACATTTTCACAAGCTCACGTCCATGGCAACACACTGACTGCCATTTGTTCGAAATGCCCCTCAAATTAAGTCATTACTACATGTAAAGCTCCAAAACAAGCATCATGCTGTGTTCTGTGAGGCGACAGCACTGCGTACTCTTGGCACTGAAATATGTTGAGCATTGGCAACGCTGTAGACCAGCCGTCCAGACCCTGAGTAACTACGCAAAAAAATCAGAGGAATAAACACAGTGATTGATCTACACTTGAGAACAGCACATTCACAGAGCAGTTAAGAGAGTGACAGGGTTGAAAATGGGTGTACATGCAATGGCTCACGACACATAAATCCTCAGGATTCCTCCCTTCCGCAAGGGCCCTCTCGAGCCTGAGCCTACTATTTGCACAGTTTGTTTGCCAGGAATAGTGGTTTGAACTGGAATGTGTTTACTGTGTTGATGGAAGGGACACAGGGGAAGAGATCAGTGGGAGAACAATGGCTGGTCTCTCCTGTGTCCATTGAGAGTGCTTGGGAATTCGGTCTGCTCCTTCCTTTTCAAAGTGCATTGAAGTCAGAGCATGCTGTCACGCAACAACAACAACAAAACTGTCACTTGAGCCCTGGCTCAAAAGAAATACGCTGCTTCAGAACAGTGGGGTAGTCTGCGCCCAGAGCGTTTGTAGCCAAACAAAAGGTGGTTGTGTGTTGTTCTCCATCACATCATGCATCCAATCAGTGGAGCTTTAATGGCCGTGTGCGTGTTGCGTGAGGGCAGTCCAGCTTTAATTAATCAGTTTCTTTGATTTGTTTTTTTTTGTCATGTACTACAGGACATCCCAAGGAAGCCTCTGACCGTGAAGTATTCCAAATACGAAGTATGGCAGCGGAAGGCCGCACAGAGGCTGCGGAGGGGTGTCCCCGCCATCCTCCGGGCCAGGAAGTTCAGGCGACAGGCGGAGGACGTCGAGGTGCAGGAGCAGGCCGACTTCCACAGGCCCCTGATCACCCTCCCCAGCAAGCTCCCGTCGGCCACGCTGGCCACAGAACGCCACATCAGCCACAAATGAAACCGGGGATTGCTTGCACAGACAAGAGCTGGAAAAAAAACAAGGGGATTATAGCTTTGCTTCTGACGTCATTTCTGTGGCGGTCCTCTAGAGCGCCTCCCCTCCACCTCTCTTCCACTCAGACATGCACACGTGGTCCTGTCTCAGCTCTCTCTCTCTCTCTCATAATCTCAAACACAGACGCACACAAATGATGTAAAAAAAAGTGTCAACAATTAGAAGGAAGGCAATTCAGGTGGATCCTTTAAAAAAAGACAAAAAAGGAAAGAAGAAGGATGAAAGAGATTTATGGCTTGGCAAATGCTGAAGAGGAAGGGGACACAAGGCAAAACGGCTTTCATTTGGGGAAGAAAACAAAACGTGAACAACAGCAAGCAGAGAAAACTTCATTCCATGCCAATTTCCTGAGATCAAGAGCATCTCTCTTTAGTTCATTTCTTAATAGTTTGCACCTGTAACTATACAGAGGGATATCCACACTGTAAGGAATTTGTTAAAATTAGATTCCTGTTCCAGCACCTTTTAATCACAAACAAAAAAAGCAGAAATAAAAGTCTGCAGATTGCACATTGCCACGGATTACGTCAAAGTTTTTAAGTAAAGAAAAAAAGGCACTATTTTTTTATGAACAGTGAACGTGTAGCTCAAAAAATGTCATGGTGCTACCTTTGGGAATGGACTCAAAGAAGAGGAAGTTGAAAATGCACGCTTTTTGTTTCTTTGAATAATTATTAAAACTTTCCGTTTTAGGGAAAGTGTGACTTTAAAAATAAAAAAGCGAAGAGAATTGCTCGGTTCTGGCAGTGCGAAACTGGGATGTCACTGTCTGCAGATATGGCAGTGTACCACGATGCAGTATCCAAGCCATGGCGGCAGCAGGTAGATGGAGAATAGCCTCCGCGCCATCAGAATGCTGCCATGGTTCTCCGAAGGGGAGCAGTTTTGGTGACGACAAAGGGATAATGTGGACCCCTGGATCACGAGCCCACTTCCTGTCTGCCTGTGCACCACTTCCTGTCTGCCTGTGCACGAACACTGTTTTGTGCCTGAGAAAGTGAGACACTTTGGGCACAGAGCAAGTCTGATGTTTTTGTTCTTTTTTTTTTTTAAAAGATGTTTTGAGACCCTGTCAGATTGTGTTACCGTGACATTCCTGTTTGCAAGATAGACATTTTTTCTGTTTCTTTCTGTTATTTTTATTGATGTTGTTATATTATTTTACATTTCCTACAAAAAGGCACAAACTTCAAGTCAAAGGGAAAAAAACAGCAATAATGTCGACTAACATTTTGTTTTTTATAGTGTATCGGTAGTATTCACATGCTTTTGCTTGAAAACAAATACTTGAATATGTACTATCAGTTTCCAGGGACATCATGTTATTTTCTTTTAGTCGGAGCTGTATCTTGCAAAATGAGCCGCCAAGCTTTTTTTGTTGTTTAAATACAAATAATGGCACTGTATAAAGGCATTATTTATTTTGTTATAAAATATATATGAAAATTTGTCCAAATAATATACTTAGCACTGATACGCAACTGACAGACTTATTTTGTACTTTCTCTTTTTGCTTGTCATGCGTTTTGTAGATGCTTTGTACCAAAAAGAAAACATTTTCCTTTTTCCTTTTCTTTTGCCACCAAGTTAAGTGAAATGAATAGCTGCAGTAGCCTGGATTGCTTTGGCATGTGATGTCACAAAATAGGCACATATTCTAAACACTCTCCTTCCCCTGGCTTTTGTCCCCAAAAAAAGGTTCTGTGTGAATTAAAAAAAACGGCAGTGTTTGAGATTGCCTGAACACACACATTGGGTTTATCGATGTCTGCCCTGGAGTAAGCCACTTTAGTATTCATGTTTGTGGAAGATGCATTTTATGCAAGCATAGGCACGTGTGCATGACAAACAGTTGATGCTGTGTATCTGTGTGTCTGATCTGGTGTGTCTGGTCTGGTTCAGAAAAGGGGAGGGGGGTGGATTAATGCTCTTTTTGTCTCCATTTGATGTTGGGAGCAGTTTTTATAATGAGCAGGTCAGTACTGTGGCAGACTGGTCATGCATTATGTGGGTGTGCTGTCCAGCAGAGCACTGCTGTTAAAGTATGCTGTTAAAGTGACTCAGAAAGTTATGGTCACCATGTGTCTGCCATCAGAGCCATATATAAAAATGAGAGCCATTCTGTTGTGATATCTGATATATGCCATTCTTTCTTTACAAGGTGACCCATACACAAATATTCTTTTCTCTCTCTTCATAAGTTGGCTCATATCTGGCCATACATGATTCCTAACATACAAATTACACCAAAATTCCCCCACGTCATGTTCCGTTGTCGACATATATTTGATGAAATACAACCATGGGGAAACATCTACTGCGGTTGAAAATACTCAGGAAAAGACATGGTTAATAGATGAAATGTAGTGAGGATGGCTCAACGCCCTCTCTTGGAGTGTGTGGATGACAGAGACTTCCTGGTTAGAGCTCACCGCGTGCATCCCCCCTCCACCTGCCCAGTCCTCTGATCTGATCTAATCTGGTTGCACCTGTGCCCAAAATGTGTTTTCTTTTTTCTTTGCACACCTGCCACGTGAAGCGGACCTTGCTCAGTCCCTGCGGCCAATTCGGGACAGAGGTAACGCTTATGTACAGCCAATGTCCTCTCGGCCTGCTTGTTTCTGCCCCCCCCAACCCCCCCCCAGACTGTGTTTGTCGGTGAGAGTGGGCTAGCGACATGATGCTCGTGTACCAGGATGCTACTGCAGCCAAATGGCACCAGCGGCTCAGAGGCCTGCTGCTCTAACTGTTGGACCTCCATGTGTCCGTGCGCATATGTAGTACTGGTGTCTGCCTCTTTTTTGTTTGATTGTTTGATTTCAGTTGTGCCACAAACCAGTGCAATTATCATTATTATTTTATTATATTATATTATTATTATTTTTATTTGGCTTGTCCAGATAACCTTTTTTTTCCTAACGACTTCACATATGGCTTATCAAATGGTGGGTTTTTGTTTTATTTGTGCTAGGACTGCATTTATTATTACATTGTTGAAATAGGCTCCTTGATTTTCTTGTGAATGGGGTAGAAGGAAGAAAACTACATGTGGTGGCTGGATATGAAGGGATCTCTTGCCTACCAATCACAACATGTTTATGTCAGTAGCCCACTCGGCCTGTGTGTATTTCATTAATTTAACCTCTGCACGCTAGAACATCCGAAAATGCACAATCCATGTACTTTCATTTTTAATATCAATAAAAACAGGTTATCATACTTCCTTTGTTGTTTAGTCTCTTGTTTTTACAGGTGTGTGATGTGGTCACTTGACAGGGATTTGTTATAAAAAAAGAATAGTTCATTCTTTCATTCTGTCGTACTGTCATGTCCTTATTGTCTTTATCGTCCTCTCTTTTCGCCTTACTTGTCCTTATATGTTCAAATGATTTAGTGGCTCTTGAAAGCTACAAAGAATACCTGTTAGGAGACATCAGTGATGCTTTTAACATTCCATCTGCACTGTCTGGCCTGCACAGTCAGACAGTGCCTGTTTAGGAAGTGGCATTAAGAGTCGCCAGCTGGCATGAGACATACTACACAACAGATAGCCTAACATGGCACGGTAGGAAGTAACCCAAAGGTAGGAAAATGAATAACGGATAAGAGATTCAAGTCATAATATGCTCTGGGAGAGACTACATTTTAAAGCTGATCTGACAAGAAAATCAGCATAGCTGGTCAAGGATACAGCTACTAGGCTTCATTTGGTTGCTAGGTGCAAGCTAATGCATTAAACTGGTCTAAACTTGTTTGTCATTACATCTTCTTTGATCTGCACGGTCTGTACTTTGGACTTATGAGCAAAAAAGCAAAAGCTTCTCTTAAATACATTTTTACATTCAATGTCCACTGCCCAGCAGTGTACTTGCATGACTGAGAGGTCGAAAACATGATCGAGCATTGATCTTTCTCTGAATGTGCCACGTTTTCATAGAACCACCTCTATGTATTTACTATATTTCTATGAATCGCTCAATAAAATCCCATGTCACCTTTGTCCCAGGTCCTGGTTGTTACAAATAGTTTCAGACCACACTGTCATGCATACAAATGTCCCTTCTCCTGAAATCCTGTCCATCCACACAGAAGTGAAGGGTAAAAATCAGTTCCCCAGGAGGTCTGTGCAGTGGGTATCACTATAACTGTAGCTCCGAGCTCCCTGACCCCATCTGCACTCTGACCTCACTGCCACGCCAGCATGAAACACTTTGTTACTGACAGCTGGCATGTGTGTGTCAGTCCACGTCCAACACTTTAACACACACAGACATGTGAGGGTTCATGCGCACATGTACAATACACACACACACACACACACACACACACACACACACATACACACACACACACACACACACGCACACGCACACGCACACACACACACGCATGTGCCAGAGAAAATCATGGAAATATGATGTGGTTACGGTCAGTTATTAGATAAAGACAGAGAGTTTGTAACTCTAATCGCGTTAAAAAGCTACAGTGATTGGATATTCTCTGCCCGATATCTGTACTCCTCTGTCACTGACTGGCCGATCCCCTGTACCAGCTACAGAAACCACTGTGTGAAAAAAGAGGGAGGCAGGATGCTGGCTGTCTCTCAGGGGCGGACTTGCCTCTGCAGGTTCCTTCCCTGAAGATTACACTCCCCATTATGCCCCATTGCCAGACATTAACTGAATGTCGTCTGTGCCCTGCAGCTGCTTACATAAGACTTCACAGAGGTGGGGGAGAGAGGACGGCAGCCCTGTTCTGCCAAAGCTACTGGGGTCTGTATTGCCATCAACAGCATAGAGGAAGATTGGAAATGACACCCAGCCAAGATTCCTCTCTGCCAGACAAAAACAGCCCCTTTCCATTCCCTTTCTGAATGGTGCTGCTTGACTCGACCACTACAAAGATGCAGGTTTGAAAAATGTGAATTGGAGACCATGGACTGGCAACCGGCAATGTTCTCTTAAGGGTTATCAGCACCTTGGCTTACAATGATCATTTAAGGAGTACATCTGATTGATATCCTGATGGCTGATTGATATCTTGACATCAATTTAGGTTTCTGAAAGAAGTCTCACAGTGACCTGCCAGGGAAAGACTTCAGTTTGCTGAAGCAGGAACACATCAAGTGTTGTGAGATTGACATTTTAATGGTACATCCAACCAAAGACTTCTACTGGGACATAATTTCTCATAGATCCACCCTAGCTGTCTTTTTTTTACTTCCAGATCCATTACCTTTGATAGGACTAAGGGTCCATCTATCCTTGTTCAAAGGTACAACATGCAATAGGGCTACTGCCTCCGTAGAAACAGCCCACGCAGTTCCTATAAACCATGTACTGCTGCAGCTTTCTGAAACGAGGACAGGTTTGATGGATCACCTTGTGAACTCCTCTCAACAGCTGGCAACCTGGCTCTGTGTTTGCAGTCTACACAGAAAACAGATTCATTTCAGTTCTTCAGAGTGCCAGACGGGCTCAAAAGTAAAATGACACAGCAATGTGCAATAATGATGGATTCCCTCAGCTTGTGCCACCTGGATAATGTTAAGAGTTAAAAGTCAAACTTAAAATGCTATGAGGTGCTGACCTACTCGTTTAATTAACTGCAGTGCAGAGTTTTAAATATTTACTGCTGCTCCTCGGAATTTGACTGTGCAGTAATTTCCAATGAAAGTCCCAGTGCAAGTTGTCGTGTTAAAAAGGGATAAATATTTTAGATTAGTAAACATCCCATTTAAGCTTAGAGAGGAAGTCCTTGAATGACCCGCCACAGTTTTTTGCATACTCGCTACTATAATTGCCAGTGGAAGAATGTAACTATATCCACTTTCATCCACTGAATGAAGTGCAAAACTGACAGTTTCTCCAGTTACATTACCTAGGGTGGTGGTTCTGGAATTCCTATAAGAATAACCTAACAACTGAACAAGGAGGGGAAATAGTGAAGTGAATGATAATTCATTTACAGTGAGATTGCAGTACTGTTTAGGAAGTCAGAAATGAAAGTTTACTAAATATGATGAAAATGCAAATGTGCAAATGATAATACTATTACAATTGGTACATTTTTGTACAGTGCCCATTGGTGAATTCACAGACTGTGGTGAACTTGCAGTTAGTGAACGGCTTGCCATTATGCAATGATATCTGCTACCACAAATCAGGGCTACTTATTTTAGATATGTAGACACACACTGGAGGCACTACCAGATTACAGAAAATGGATGCTTTTTGGCACATGTCATTACTATTGGTTAATTTTCACAGGAATATTTTAGTCTCTCACTGCTTGTGAAACCTTGCGAAAACCTCTTAACAGGAATCCACAGGAATTACAAGGTTACTAAGAAGAGCAATTTTCATCACCTGTAGGACCAGATCTTATGCACTGAACTGTGGCAGCATTTCAGTGCGGACATTTTTTCCACAAATTGTTGTAAACTCAAAAAGGAAACTGGAAGAATTAGATCAAGGCTAAAACTGGTGTGTGTACTAGCCCTAAGAGTACTGTATGCACCATTAATAACTTACAAGCATGTAGACTCCACATTCTTGTAACTTGTAGACTCCCCAAAAAAATAAATTTATTGAGCCATTGATTCAAATAATTTTTAATAACATGTCATACTGACAGCAGTTCCAAGTGGCTGAGACAGTAAAAGTGTTTGTTTGAAGAGCAGGCTGAGTCTTATGACCTGGGGTTCAAAACCCACAATATCATTTGCCGATATGGACCGAGGTTGTACATAAGCAAAGCAAATTGACTCCTACTGGGGACAGGGGGCTTGGTAGGTCAGCCAGGGTTCCCTTGTTGTTTTGCTCTCCGTAGTCTAGGCCTCATTTGGGTGCCTATGAGCCTCAGACAGTGCCAGGAGAACGTGCCTATTGTCGAATGGCTCTTGCCTCCTAATTCACTGTGTGACTTGTAGAGTGGAAAATACGCAATAGATGCACAGTCACAGTAGGTGTGTATGCATATTAAAGGTGTGCATTTGCATTGCCCTCTGCTCTTGAGTGGGTGGTTGTCATTGTGGTGGTGATAAAAAAGATCATAGTGAAAATGTTCTAGCATCATCAAACATACTTTCAATTTTGCGTAGACTATTGTCATGATGCCAAGTGTGAATTTTAGGTCACTGAACTTTCTTATCAAGACAATTCTGACAATTTTACATCTTTACCTTATTCTGGAACATTCTTTTTGCCTGGAGTAACATAGCTTTCCCATGGCCATAGTAACACTTTGTGCCCAAGGTCCACACAACTGAGATACGGGGGTCTGGGCTTTACTACAGTACTCGTAAAATTTACAATTTACAGCAAATATACTCCCCATCTGAGTAGCAAGCATCTCAAATCTCTGCAATGACCTTTCCTCAACAGGTTATAGTCTCACCAGAAACTCATGTACATGAAATCTCATCCACGCATTACATTACATTATTGGCATTTAGCCGATGCTCTTGTCCACAGCGACTTACATAGGTTACACCTGTAGCCATTTATACAGCTGGATATTTACTGAAGCAATCCTGGGTCAAGCGCCTTGACAAGGGTACATCAGCAGTGCCCCAGCAGAGAATCAAACCAGCAACCTTTTGATTATAAGCCCTGTGCCTTACCGCTATACTACACTGGCACCCACTCAGCATTTTGGAAGCCCGAAAGATACACAAAATCATGTAGGAGCGTCAACTTAGACAAAACTGGACTTCCTGAAGGATTTGGATTGCCCTATAGAGCCCAGGTGACACTGTAACAATAAACAATAAGACAGGGCTTATTCTGATGAACCAATTAAACAGTGGGAAGTTCTTAAAACAATTAAGAGAAGCTATTCCACCACCCCAGCTGTAACTGAACACTTCTTACAACTCTCTGTTATCCAATATAAAGCTGACCTTATGGTGGACCCTAGCACCCAGTGCAGTAATATTAAAATTTAAAAATACGCAGAATCACACAATACATAACAACCATAATTGTCAGTTATTAAGCCAGCACTGCTTTGACCCTTCACCGTGATAGTTGAGGCATATCCAAAATCTATCCTTAACCATTCTTATTTTAATTAAATACCAACCTCCGCAATGACCCACAGACCACTGTTTGAACTGTTTATTGCTCTCCTATGATTTAGTCTGGTTTAGTCATCTGATATCTATGAGGGAGCAAGCTGTTGGACCACAGTCTGTCCCAAATGCACTAGATCATGTGATTCTCTGACATCCTGCTGATATCCTGGCTGCAGCAAAGTTCATTACAAATACTATTTCTCCTTTATCCACATTGGCCCTCTGGGCTTAGACATTTATGATGTACACAGCTGACGTTACGATGACTTGAAGAACAAATTATTTCAGCAGATGAATTGCAAGGGTGCAAACCGTAATCGTGCTTTAAAAACAGCTCCTGACATCCAGAAAATGGACCGCAAATTTCTGAAAAACAAACTATGCAAATTATGAAGAATGGTATTTAAAGTTTTTAAAATATTTCTTTGAATTTGATGGCACTCTCTGAGGTTCAGGCCAAAAGGATTTTTGATCACTCCTCTCAGCAAAAATTTTCAAAGTCCTCCAGATTATTTGGTTTTTGGTTGTGAATTGGTTTCATGAGTTATAACCACAAATGCTGTATTGGATTGACGTCCAGAGGTTATGAGGGTCAATCCACAACTTTGATTTTGTTTTCCTGTAACCATTTCCTAAAAGAGTTGGATATGCACCTTGGATCACTCTAATGCTGGAATGTCCAGTTTTGGCTCAGATCCTTAGCAGAGGGAACGAATTTTTTTGTCAAAATTCCTGGTTTATTTTCAAATACACCCTTCTCACCCTTTCTGACAAGGACACCAGAACCAGACAACTCCAACACTGATTTGCCGTCATATTTCACCTTTTCAGTGCTAAATATATCACTAATGGATGTGTGTGAAGCTTAATTTTTTGTTCACCTGAGAAAATTGTCCTGAGAATTGCCCAGACATGGTCCAAGTGTCATTTAGATGCACTTTGGAAAATCTGAACTGTTTGTTGTTGTTTTTGTTACTTCCATGGAGGCTTCTTCTTTGAAGCTCTGCCATGAATGCCAGACTCTTGCAGCTACCATTAAGTTGAATTTCGCCTCGTATTATTCCAAGGATGTCAGATTTTCTTGAAGATCTCCAAACTCTCTTGTTACTGCTCTATTTCTCTATGCAGTTGGTTGGCAGCATGACCTTAATTTAATTGCACAAAAATCTTTTTTTGTTACAGTTTGTGTGTATACATCTAGAGGCCACTGTAGAATAAAACTTAGCTGATAGATTCCATGTATGTGCTTTAGTGCAATAAAATATGTGAAACACTTTTTAGTTTACAAGTCAGAAACCCTGGGCACATAATTAGAAGGCCTTCCTTGCAGTTACTGGTTGATTAGGATTTGACAATTAGATTGCTTTTTGGAGCACTGCAGAAACACAATCTCAGCTTTATGTCGTGGCAGTGCGCAAGCAAATGCAGCACCAGCAGGCATTTCCTTATGCTTTCAGGCTGTTTCTTTAGTAACAAACACGTTTACTCATGCTTTAACGAAGAGCAGCCAAAGCTAGTGCTAGCAAAGAAATTTGGGACAATCTTCTCTCTCTGTACAGGTTCACAAAATACTCCTGTTTCCCTGGCTGACAGCGAAACAGTGGGAAAGCCATGTACAGTGCATGCTTTTCCCCATTGTAGCCTCTCGTCAGTGTACCCTCATTCAGATTCGTGTTGCTGTTGCCAATTTATTTTCAGTCTGGCCATAGCCTCATTGTATCCCGTGCCTCTGTCCAAGTCCTCTGCACATTTGCCGTGTACTGACCTAAAATCATGAGAGCCGCGTACCGCCCACATCGCAATGAGACACGCCATCTTCGGCCAAGTTTTTGAGCAAACAAGTCACTTCTCATACACTTCTGTGTTTTTTTTTTTAAATGAATTTCAATGCCAAGGGCAAATTTGCTTACAGCAGTGTGCAGGTATATGTCCCTAACTCTGTAGTATGGGGAGCTTTAAGGACATTATTTGCTTATCCGTTTGTTGATCTGAGACAACGGCATGTACTGCACTAGTGCAGACTGAGGTCTGCAGTCGTGAGAAATGAGTGCTTTATGGCCCTAGGTGTTGACTGACAGTAGGGAGAACCCGTGCGCAAAGTCTCAAGACAGCTCAGTACAACAAATAGTGGTGACTAATGGACATACATGTGCCAAGGCAAGCTGAGGAGAAACAACAGAATCCCACAGACATTCTGTGCTTGTTATTCTGCTCATTGTGAGACATAAAGGCTGAGACCAGGACTGCCTTACTGTGAATGCCTTACTGTGAGAGACATTTACCTCATATATGTGTGTGCCTCTACTCAGTATGCAGTCATCCAGGACGGTACAGAGCACGGTCACAGCCTTCACTGTAGTCCAGAGCGTAAACACCCTTCAGGTCTGGAACACGACTGAGAACAGACTCACGACTGAGAACGAAAGTCAACCATGACTGTAAAATGACCTTTCCGAAGGCGAGGTTAGCCGTCAACTTTTGTGCTGTTCGCCATCTGTTTCTAGTTTGCTGGTTTTCAAAATGGGAACAAAAGGCTGCCCGTTCACAGCGATAACAAGCTTAGCACACAGATGACTCAATGAACAGTAAACCTCTGAGCGCAGCAGGCATACACCAGACACTGACGGCTCTCGCTAAAAATCACCACACAAATGGATCTTTTTTTATCGCTTCAGAAACTTTTCCCCAGGGTGCTTAGCCTTCTCTGAAAATGATCTGTTCTTTAGCTTATCATTTAACATAGAATTCTAACTGGAGTATAACAGTAATCATTGGTATTATTATGTATGTAAATATGAAAATTAAACCAATGGTGTTAAACAGGTCTGAAGTCACATGAAGCGTAGGCTTTTCTAGGGTGAGGTATTACAAGGTGTTTCCAAGAATTCTTTCTCTAGTTTTTCAGAGATCCACCCAAGGTGCATTTTCAAGAAAACCTAGTTGAATTATAATAGGTTATTTATTGCAATTATTTTAGAAATATTTTAAACAAAAACGTAGTGAACTGAAGTTCATCTCATTAAAAGTGACAAGTGATTGTCTTTACATTCTTTTGGCAAATGAATCCACTAATCTGCAATCATTCAACGCTATAAACACTAACTGGTTCTTGTCATGAGCTGTCTTTGTAAATCCTTTTGTATTACCTTTGTTGTATTATCTTTCAAAAACTTAATCTGTTTTTTGGGCCCATGTCTCATGTTGATCTGCAAAATCTAAAAAAGGATTCACAAGTACTGAGTGTAAACAGTACTTTTACACTGAGCCAGACGGTGCAGCACAAAAGTGAAAAAAGTTCAAAGTGAAGCAAAGCACAGATTGGTGAAAAAGTTCTAAAATGTTTAAAGTACATTGCTCAGGAGTAAAATGTCGGGTAAAAGGTCACAGAGGTTGCCATGGAGAGCGCCAATTTACAACAAACATGTGAAGAGGCACTGACATTAACACGGAAATCAGTCAGCGAAAAAACAAGACCGAATGGCATTAAATTTACAAATCCAACCATGCCGCTATGAATAACGTAAGAAAACAGCAGAGTGGAGAACAGGATCGGGGATGTGTAGTGGAAAACACAACTCCCTGACCACCCCCCTGAACTCCTGTAAATAAACCCCAGCACCACAACATCTGCTCTGGCATTTATTCATGCGTCTTGATGGGCTCCTGCGACGGATGCGGGGGTACGGTTTAAATCCGGGCTCGTCTTCTCACGAACTCAAAGGACACAAAGGAAGTAAAGTCTGAGAAGTGGCTTTTTGAACCGAGCACATCATTACTCAGCACTACCGCCTGGCTCAAAATGTCTCTTCATGCTCAATTTAGCAGCCCAGCGCCCAGCCGGCTCGCGGCACTGGAACCGGCGAGTATCTGCTGAGTTGATGGGGTTCATTGGAGACTGGAATGCCGGTAATGCGACTGCTGAAGAGTGACTTTGGAGCCCGGTGGAAAAACAGCTTTTTGACTGAAGTCAAGTTCACCTGGGCGAGGATGTTAGCACAGGGACACAGGGCCTTAGTGGCTGTTTCCAGAGGCTGTCGTTCTAGGGCGTTTGTGTGGTCAGAGTGAGTGGGGGCTGTGAGGAGCAGTACCCCTCACCGAGACAGGAAATGGCTTCTGAGAAACTGTAGGTGGCTTTCCTCTGGAGTGGTACCAGTCACCAGGGTGGAGGGACATAAATGTGTCCTGTATAAAAGGCAAAGCATGTTGCGAATGCCGCAACGAAGTCAACAGAACGGCCAGCTGTGAAAACACAGTCTCGGTTTGTTTAAATGTAAAACCTTCCTGATAATCATAATTATGCAGGTTAGAAATTGCCAAGGAAAGCACGACAGATTTCTTCTTATTTGCTTTCTCTGTCTTATTGCCCTGACATTTGTCAGCTTATGCATGTCATGGCATGTGGTCAAAGACAATAGATCTGTTTACAAATTATCTTAAACCATGTTTTTGAATTTTGTTAATGGTTTGCAATTCATTTAAACCATAACTATGAGGTATAAAGTGTTAAAATGAAGTATAACAGGATAATGTTTTGCTTCATTTTAAATCTGAAAGATTCTGGAAGATTAAATCCTTAAAAGACAGAATTCAGGAATTTAGGCCATTGGTAAAGGACACTATCTGCTGCAACTCCACTTAACTCTGATTAATATAAAAAACAAACAATGGACAGGACTAGTTGGGTGTCAGGTGCATAGGCATCATTTATGCTGGGGACGCTGAGGACATGTCCCCACCACTTTTTGTCGTGGCCCATTTCGTAAACACGTCAAACCCATCGTTGTCCCCAGCACTTTTCGCAACAAACTGACACCCATGGTCAGGAGGCAGTTGGTTAGATCAAGAACATTTGTCCCTGCAGCACAACGCTTGTCTTTGAATCAGATTATTTTAACGAGATAGAGGGTGGAGGCGAAGAATTGTCTTTTACACCCTTCTGGTAGGAAAGCTTGAAAGGCAGTTATATTTACACCCAAATAATTCAAATAAAAATGACATAACAAAATAATATATATTGAAAAAAAAAGTATTATTGTCATTTTTTACTTTGCCATTGCTTTTCCTCCATTATCATTCCTTTTTCTTTATTTACATTCCATTTGGACATTTGAAATTCTTATGACTAACTACTATTTCTTTTTTCTTTTTTTGAGTTGTGGGGAGGGGTCACTCAAAAGCTAACAGGTAACCTCTTATTTACTTGCTTGTGGATGTGGTATTCAAGTGGGTGTGTTAGATGCTAATGCTGTACACAGATGGAAAGAATGAGCTATCAGCCATACAGAAGCCCATTTCCACCACAAAAGAAAGACATTTTTAATGTCATGATAGCAATATGTTGTCTCATAATGATGACATGAATAATGATAATTCTCAAGTAACAACTTCATAAGTCATACTTATGAGGTGCTAAATTTTAATTATGAAAAATATCTCTATGGTGATAGTAGGAATGTGTTTATGAGCAAAAAAAAATACAACTTGCATTTAGCTGTCAGTCATAGTTAAAGACAAGCGATAATTGAATCTTGGGGATAGTTTCTTTTGTAAAAAAAAAAAAAATCATCACTAAACTTCTTGGAATGATGAATGCATGAGGGTACCCACAAGCAAGTCTACCAGACAACCGCACACTGTGTCAGCAATGTCGCAAATGCCGAAATCAAAACCCAACAAGAGTTAATTAATAAAACAAGCAGTCAACATGTATCATGCAAAAACACAATATAAATACTTGTGGTGAAGTTGCTTCAGGGGGACATTGCAACTGTGCCACTTGGCTGTCCCAGGCTGTTGTTACTTCAAACAAACTGAGGAAGCCGTCCAGTCTGTCTGCCTGCTGAATTCCATCTCCACCATCCCCACTCAGAGACTGTCAATTTCATTTTAATGCTTCAGTAATGCGGATGGGAGAGCTCCAAGAAATGTTTTAACAGCGCGCCAGTGACAGTGTTGGCACATTGTAAAGACGTCTTTCTGTTTGTGCACTGATGACAAGACTTAGTAGTTAATGATGTGTGGCTGAATGGAATATTCGTGCCCCGAAATTGGCATTATTAGAGTGGCCAAAGCACCAGCAAATTTCAATGGAGGCTGTTAACAAGTACTCCCTGAGTCCATGTTTTTCAAGAGGATTGCCAACAAAAAGCAATTACTGCTCTGTCACAGGAACCATTAAAGTGATTTTCCAAACATCCTGCGCAATTTGTGCCCAATCCACTGTGCTCTGCCGAAGACACACACAACGAGCCGTGCACCAACTTCTCCGAATCGAAAGCAAAGAAAAATTTCAGCTGATTTTTAATTGATTTTGTTTGGTTTGTTTACAGCTCCAACTGACCCCGTTCATCTGCTTTGCATTAACGAGAATCTGCTCTGGTACTAGAGACTAATTAAACCTTACGAGAACAACCATCTACATGTGTGAATGTGGAGCATATGTATTTTATTTCAGTTTGCGTACACATGTAGAGTTGTGACACCCTACACAGTCATGCTGTTGATTATCTCAAATACATATGTCACTTGTTCTGCATAAAATACTTGTAAACTTGAATGTATGCTGCAACATCTTCTGAGTTGAGTGATTCATCCATATTTCATGGACTCCTGAGGCTTCCAGCTCTTATTCCTTCAGATTTAACTAAATGTTACAAATTTCCTCCCTAGAGCAGCGGGCTCCATCCTAAGTGTCTCAGTCATCAATGGTACATGCTTTGAGTGCAGGCTGAGTCCCATAGCCGAGACATAGCTAGTTCAAGTCCTGATTACAGTGTTAGCCTACATTCACAGGAAGTCCAGAACACAGACATGATTGGCTTTATCGCACCTGGGTAGTGTGAAGTTACATAAGCAAGCGGTTCTCTGGGTCACCACCTTATCAGCGCCTTGTACCAACTTACCAGGCGCCAACAAGTTACTAGGCTGTTGTCAGTATCATATGTGCTGCTCCTTCATTTGGTACTGTATCCCCTGTAATACGCTACGGGGCTGACTCAGACCTTTGAGTGCTGAGCGCTTTTTGCTGATGTGCAGATCTCACTACGCAGGTTTTAATTTTTGATACTCAGACTTCTGCAATGTACTGAATTAGAAGGTGCAAAGTTGCTTGCTCTATGTAAATACTTCAGCAATGGCAGTGAAAGAGATCCAGTTCCCCTAAACACCCCTATCTGTTTTCCCTGTTGGTGGCATTGTAGGCGTGTCCTGTGTTTACTGTTATGTAAGACCCAAGAGATCTGGTTTCAGAGAGGACCTGGTAGATGAATGTCTATTTTATGGCCAGCCAACATGCAGTTTTGTCTGTCAGAGACAATAACAAGCAACTTTCACAGCTGGTGAATTACAAAGGGTTGCTCCTATCTGTATCTCTGAAAAGAGATTGAGAGAAGAAATGGCAAGTCCATAGTGCTGGGTGGAAGAAGTGCTGAAGAGGGCAAAGGATTCAGATGCTGAATCCTGAGGCCTGAAATCCTGAATACTGAATCTACAAAACAGCCAAAGGGCTGCTGACCCCAAGGACTAACACAGCTGTCACAAGTGTATAGTGTTAATGGCTGTAAAATGTACCCAATTAGCAAAACAAAGGACAACAATGAGACCTTGTAGCAGAAGCTACCATACCCTGAAGATATGATTTACTGCCAATCCAAGCTGTTCCGTTAGTGGTCCATGTAAATCAGTGAACAGAAATCAAATATATCATATAATTTTGAATACTTTTATGCATAGTCCAATTAGTTTACAGATTTTCAGAGCTCATATCAAGCACCTTTGTAGAAAAATGAAATCACTGATTTATATTTTACATCTTGGACCGTGATTTCTCTTGACGCATACTGCACATTAGTTGAAAATATTCTTGTCTACCCTAGATTCATAAAACTGGAGCAAAGGCAAGGCAATCTTGCCCCAATCAGAAATGCTTAATAAGTAAGCATTTACTTCGCAGAATTCAAAAGTACAAAAATCACACTACCTGGAAAAAATGGATGAAGTAAAGATATTTTGTCAGGTAAAACAAATATGGCAAATGTGCAACACTGGCAAGACGTGTTAAACATTAACCCACCAATTTTACATAAGTAGGATAAGGCTTTGAAATGGAAGGAGAGAGGGGAGCTTTCATTTGATTGATGGGTTTGGACCTTTCAGTTCACACAATCAGTATTTCAAACATGTGAGGACACCAAATTCCAGCACTCATACGAAGAAGTCGAGAATCAAAGCTTTCCTCTGCAGGAGAACTATAACTGAGAAGTGAATAATTTCCGTGCGTGACTCAAAGACTTAGAACAACTGTTATTTTTTTTTTACATAGAAATCACCCAGGGCACATTCTTAACCTGCTTAAACACCTGAGCTGGTAATCACCTTGATAAATCAATTGTCTTTTAACAAGACCAGCTTTCTCTGGGCAAACCAGTTTTATGCCCTGCCCTGGTGAAAGAATGGAGGCCTACATTATGCAACAAGCATGTGAAGAATGAACATTGAACCAGATGGGTGAATCGGAGTTATGCATATTATTTAATGTGTAATATGAGGATAATGCTGAGGGCTGTGTCTCAACCCTGTGAGATAAACCAGACCATGGTGAGGGCCACGGCCTTGCCTCTGTCCCGTCACACTTCAGTGATGTTGTAGCGAAGATGACCTTCAGAGGGGTAAAAACCACTGTCTGAGATACACCCCGTTTCTGCTGAAATGGATTCATATCTTGGTAAACTGCCAGAGGTTTCCCCTTATCTTAAAAGTGCAGATGTTTCCCCAGCGCACTGATCATTCAGTGTCAGGGGAAGATGCAAATCAGTACAGCTCAAGGTATGTTGTCTGGGCTCAGGTCCAAACACGAATGTAATGTTTGCTCATCGCTTCGGGAGACAACATAGCAGCAACACATTTACCCTTTTCAATGCACAAAGCCCCCGTTGTGCAGAATAGGGTAACAGTGTCCTGGGCTGAACATGCTGGGAATGAAAATATCAGAGGTGGGAAAGAACTGCCTGACATGCAAGGAACAGGCAGATGTCTGCTGATTAGTCAGAAGGAGAGTGGCACAAACTGTCTCCTGCCAGAGTTCCAATCTGCTAAGAAAAGAGATAAACAGCCTGGGTCTGACCTGACCGTTGTCCAATCAGCGGGCCCCGTCACTGCCTGGTCCTGCCCACCACCGATCTTTTACAGTGAGACGTTATACAATCAAAGGCCTTCAAACAAACACAGGAGGGGGTGTATAAACAAATATATGGCAGTGGTCTCTAAGGAAACGCTGTAAAAAACCGAAAGGAGGCCAGCCGTGAGGACATACGAACACAAATCAAAACTTGATTTGCTGTCTCTGTGAAAACATTTGTCGATGGAGAACATTTGCTTGCCTTTTCGGCCGATTCCCGCAAGCATCCAGGCTCAGGCCGCGCTTTACCAGAAACCGATGCATCAGTACCGTGGGTGTTCTGCAGAGCAGGTGCCAAGCAAAACCGTAAAACTTGGATTTTACACGGAGCGTGCAACTGCTGCTACAGCTCTCACTGTCATAAACAAGTATGACAGAACACTCATTGTTCTTAGGGCTGTTTTTTTTTTTTTACCAAATAACACAATGTCTTTCTTAAATTTGGAGAGCAATGTTGAGAAATGTGTCTTCAGTGAGTTCTGGATAGGAATTTGATTACTTTGTGCCAAAAAAGTATCTTCTTTTAAGAAATATGAACCCTCACTGAAGTTGTACCCCCTGTGGTTCCTTAAAAGGGATCAGTGCTTTATGGGAGACCTATAATATTATTTATTTATATGGAAGAATTATAATATTATTATTAAAAAAGACATACATTTCCCACTTGAGACAAATTGGATTGAAAAAATGTATTCTTGATAAAAACGTTTAGTGACATTTGTCTGAAATGTACATTATCCATAATATGCAGTGAAAAAAAATCAAAAGCTGTCTTCATCTGAAATTTCCTGGAAAGTAATATGATATACAGTTTAACTGCTGGCCAACCATTACATTTTTGACGACTGTCATCATTTACATGAGAAAATAAGATTTATGTAATGTATGTATGTATGAGTTGAACTATGAGCTGAACACTATTTTTAGTTTTTTTAAGAATTGTTTTCTATGCACAGTTCTGCTTTTCCAAATTTATTCTGTTTTTTTTTTTTTGCTAAACAACAGCCATATGACTAAGCTTCACCTGAGTTAAGTATGACTTTCACTTCATCTTTCATCAAGTTCCTTAAAAAAAGCGATAACTCTGCATTTTCAGCCTCTACGGGTTCTCTTCCTGCTCTTCCTCCATTTCTACTGTCTGAAATGTGACCATAAGGAACTTTGGTGTATTGAACTGCACGGCTGAGAGGGGGAGACCTTCAAGCTGGTCTGGAATTCCAGCCAGACATTCCAGGAGTGCATGAAAACAGAGATAAGCAAACATAACTCACGGCTGCTTTGACCACACAATGGTACCCTTTAGTTTTTGCCATTATTTTCCTTGTTTGTGAGAGTACAGAATAACAAACAATGAGCCACGCTGCTGCCATCATGACATAATGTTTTTTGTTGGATGAAACTACAAAATCTTTGTGGCTTTAGTCATTACCATCTCAGACTCATCTTCTTTACAAACTTCTAAAAAAAAAAAAATCTGTTGTATTTGCCTGCCATACAAATAAAGCCGCCAAGTCAGGCTCATGCTAAAAAGCATTCAATAGGACATGCTGCTTGCAATAATGCTGGGTGAATTTTACCGAGCGCTTGACATAAACAGGTCTTCTCAGCCATTGCATCCTCCCCCCCAAAACCTGCCCCCTCACAACACCACCCGAAGCCCCTCCTCTCCTGAACCCTTTGATTAGTCAGCAGTCGGCAGGCATACAGAAGACTAGCCTAGTTCTGTGAAGGAATGCGACCTATGACATCAGCTGGTCTGCTTTAGCAGGGGCAAAGTCTGAATTAGGCCCACTAAATCTCCAGGTTTTTTTTAGCACGGGTGGCATGCTTTGAAGACTTTTACCGTTTTGAGTTTCCTAAATAAGTGACCTTTCACCTTTTTTCATTCGCTGACACACAAGCCAGGCGACTAAAAAAGGGGGGGGGGGGGGGAGGTAAACAGAAAACGTGAGAACAGAACTGGCGAGGAAAGACTAATTAATTCTCCCCCTGGGTTTCTCTCCAGCTCTTTGAACCACAGCACTTTCAGCAGATACCAACGTGGTTTTATGTTGCATTCATTCTAATCAATAGCACCTTTACATTAATTATTCAAAGAAAACAAAAGAAGCTTTTTGAGAAACAGGGGGCGCAAAGGTGGGGAACACCGCTGGTGATGAATTCCAAACTTTCACCATCATTGGGCATCAGCATTTGTTTCCTTTTAAAATTTCAGACCACTGCATTAGTCTCTGCGTCATTTCTTCGGAGCCAAAGTTAAAAATCTGGTTGAGAAATTAAATGTGTTTATGTGCCTATATGTGTTTATTTCTGGTTACCAATTTCACCCACTGGTGTGGTCGACTCAAAAAATATGATTGAGGAAGTCCGTTATGAATTTAATGGCATCTGTTCTATACATCTAGAATAGGCATTTTGGTTAAAAAGGTATTTTAAAACCTCATCAAAAGTTAAATTATTCAAAACTTCGAGAGTGAGAGGTACTTTTTTATTAATTCAGTGCTGTTTGTTCTATTTTATGAAGTGTTTCAAACCCCCTGCTTGGGTGTTTTTATGGCTCTCAGTTTCCCCAGGCTGTCTCGATGCGTGCCTTTCAGATTGCCAGACGCGCATCATTAGAAGTTTCTGAGCACACGTAACCGCTCACTTTTAAAAGATGACATCACTTTTACTAACAAAGTCTGCTATCCCACTTCAGCTGCAATTTTAGAAACAGAAAAAAAATATTTCCTTTCTTCTCGAACACGGGTAAGAAAAGGAAACTCACACAGGGTGAAACTATTTCTACAATGTGCAGTGTAAACACCGCATTAAGGACTTACCAGGACCAAAGTGTATGCACTTTCACTGAGATTTTTGTTTATCGGGCTTACTCTGAAGTCATCCATCCTTCACATGCCTATTATTCACACCCATTCTCAGTATAAAAGTGAAAGAGTGGGCTTTGTTCCTTTACTGAGAGGGCAAACAAAGTTGCAGGTCTCCATGTAAGAGATCACAGACAGAATGACACAGAATTGTAGGCCTTTGCATCAACCAATCAAAAAAAAAAATCTACATGTAGCACAGAATAATATTTACTAGTTTCCTTTTCACAACACTTGGTGTTTTGGGGGTTTCACAACAGAGGGAATTGTGTTTTTCATTTGCTGGGCCAGTGTCACTGCTATGGGTGCCAGCGAGATTAGGCTTGGACGCGGCTCACTCAAACGCCACACAGTTTGTTTTCATTGCTCAGGAGTGGAGAATGTTTGTGATCTGCTGCCCAGTTCGTTCTCATCCGTTTCACCGAGGGAGAGGGGGAACAACAGCACGGCGGATTTCGGAGCCTGCGGGGGTCACAGACCGTGCAGGCCGCCTTTAGAGAGACGGCCCGTCTGAGGCCCCAGGACCAGCACTTGCGGAGGTCGGGACACGGTTGCTTTATAAAATGAGCCGTGATGACATTCGGCATGTGGCGTCCTCGCCCGTCAGCAGCAATAACAGAGAACGCTGACATGTCCCTTACTCCCCGTAACACTGCTGCAATTCATTCTGGAGCTGCTCGCCTTCTTGCTTATTGAGTGCAGATGTTCACCACTAATGAATTGTATATTATGCTCCACTTAAGTTATCTAAACCGTGAATCTCCACATGTACAGAGGAATACACTGTAAAAAAATTGCTTGGCAGATTGGATAAGCAAAAAAAAGAAAAAATAAGAAAGAACATCTACTGTCTAAAGTTGCATAGTCACAGTCAGGGAGTTTTGTCATCTGCAGTTAATAGAGATGTGACCATGGACTCCATGGACTGACAAAGCAGGTGTCCGTGGTTTCATCATGTTACAGTGTGCACACCTCAATGGCTGTGTCTGTGCACAGACCACCTGTATAACAAGGTGTCTTTGGAGTTAATAAAGGTGATTGAATTGGCTTTGGGGGGGGGGGGGGACTTGAAGGAGAGACCCCATGAGTCAGCCACTGTTCTCCACATACTGGTACAGGCTGGGTAGAGGGTAGATGGAGTTCAACAGTAGACCCCTCCTTGCTGCACACTGGCAGCCTTACAGCAGGTATTTTGTATTCACTTGTCTTAGTTTACATTTGCTTTACAGTTCACTAATCTGTTTGAAAAAATTACTTTACATTGGATGCAAAAAGTTTTTGTTTTTGTTCGGCAGCAAAATTTATGTGCAAAATGAAACATTCATTATTAAAAAAAAATACCAATTTGCTTTAAAAACTTTCTACATGGATACTTTTAGAGCTAGTAATGTAAAAGTACAGCATACCACAATATCAGCAAAATTAAAAAGAAAGAAAACATTTGTAAAAAAAAAAGAACACCTGTTGGTTTTACACAGCTTGTATCACGTTGTAAAATTAGACCAGATTCATTCTGTGCACTCTCAACAGAAGCCACTTAACACCCTCACTCCTCCTGGGTCTTAAAATGAATTGCTGCTTATATTCGGCAATTAAAAATTTTTGGAATGTAAAGGATATTGTGCAATAACACTGTTATTGTTATAACACTGTTATTGTTACACACGGTTGTCAAAGTTGACAGGGCTACCACATCATAAATTTTTCCTTCTCTTCATCTGTGGTTTGGCGGCTTGTGCGTTTTGGGGAAAATTGAAATATGCTGTCCCAACTGTTTACTAGAATAATTTTTGAGGTCACAGAGTCAGTTGGTTTTTGGTCTTGGCCACTTGCACATTTTTGATAAAATTCAGCAAAAATACTGTCCTTCTGGCTCCCTAGAACCCTCTTGGTTTTCAGTTTTTTAATATATTTCCATTTTTAATCTCTTATTCAGCCTATTGCACATGGACATTGATGGAATGCCAGTTTCCAGGGCATGATGTTGAAGGATAAAGACACAAAGGCTCCTGAGAGGTAAGACAGCCTGTAATTAAGCCACTTGTGGATAGATTCTAAAGAGCCTGTACACATGTCCTCTACACTGCTCCCCAGCACCATATTAATCTACAAGTTGAAAAGGTCACGGTTTCTGAGTCTCCTGATATATTTTCCAGTTACAATTTCCTTCTAACTTGTGTGTTTATCATGCCTCTTAAACTATCTATACTTGCCCATTATACGTTATACCTTTACACAACTAATGGCTATATAATTACAATGTATTCTAAACTATGCAGTCCTAGTTCCTATTATGTGCTTTTCATACAAGGAGATATCTGTTGTATTGAAATAATTTCAGATTATGTTGTAAAATTTCTCAGACAAGACGTAAAATGTTTCCCATCAAGCTGTTGCTTCTTTTGTTCTGAGACATAAATTGAAGTAGAATATAAAAGTATGTTTCCACTTTGAACACACATTCACAATATCCATGCACTTTTTTCTGCTCAGTTAATAATATAATGATGTTAATAACATGTTAATGTACAAAAGAACAATCAAATAGTTGCTTAATAAATATCCTTTGGGTGTTTTAGATTAATAAAAATTGGTATTTCAAAGTACAGACATGATATCATTTCCATAAAACCTGCTGTGCACGCAGATGCCATTAAGCAGCTCAGAGGGTTTATTTCAGTCAGAGCTGTGAAATCGGGGCTTTTCAGTTGCAGCAGCAATGCCAGCTGTAGCAGCAAATGCAAAAACTACAGATATTTCTGCCAAATATAATTGATTTACAGCCACATTAAGAGAAAACAACTGTCACCTACATACAAAACTGTCACTTACTCACATGTATGAGGATGTGTCAGCATTTTAGTATCCTCTAGCATACATATAATGCAGAAATTGCATTTTGCATTGCAAAATTTAGACTGTACAGCTCTGTCAGAATGGGGTAGTAAAACAGTGAAGACAATTGGCCACATTATTACTACATTATTTATCACTCCAGGCAAACTATAGATGCAGAGGTCAACACTTCTGTCCTGTAAAAGCAAGCTCTATTTTAACTAATACCCCAGAATGGTAGGGATGTAATACATACTGTAAAGTACAGAAACATCCTGCTGTCTTTTCACAGATACTTCACACCTCTCACCTTTCATTTTTGAGTGGCAGGGTTTGAAACCATGACTCAGGGACAAGTCTGACTTTTTTCAACTCTTAAGGGGGTACACAGGTAAAGTTGTGCTGGTACCGTGGGACAGAAGAGAGATTCCAGTCCACCCTCCACTGAGCAGGCCTGAACATGGACTGTGATACTCAAAAGGCTGGAGATCTGGGTCTTTGAGAAATCATGAAACAAGGTCATCCATACTCTATAAGTAATATTTCCCCAAATGTATAACTGCACATGTCACAGTTATGTAATTTCTCCATTTCATCTTCTGTGATGGAATTTCCCCTTGGGGATAAATAAAGTACTCTATCTGGTAGGTCGTACTTTTCCAGACTAATGTCAATGGAAACAGGCTGTAGCAAAGACAGGCATGTTCATTTAATGCTTACTTATTGGTCACATTTACTAGACACTTAATTTATGAAGCGTAAAATAAATCAGTTACTGAATCCTCTATGCCTGTTGCAATGAGGTGTCTGTAGCACTAAGAGCTTTAGGACCTGCAACCGACTCATTATGAAAACTGTAGTAGAGCGTGTCCGCTTGTTGGCTTAGCCGCACTTGTTGGCTTAGCTTTTCTCAAGGAAGCACTTTAACTCTGACAGACAGCTCCTCCTCGTCCTTTAGCATTCGGCGCCTGCTTATGTGCTGTCCATGGTCCTGAATAACATTTCTCCAAGATCCCATATCAGACAGTCGTCCTTCCGCGCTACAGTTACGCGTCTTGTGTGCTTCTCACAGGCACTACAGGACCATTTCTGAAACTAGACAATCCAATCTCGATTCGACTCCATCAAAGACCTGAATTGATTTACACTCATATAGCAAAATAAGTATCTAAAGACAATGTTTTTTTTGGTTTTTAATTTATTTGTGAACAAGTCTGGCAGTAGTATGGAGTAATGCATTCAAAACTGGGTTTGTAATTACAATATTGCAGGCCCAAATTGTGGAAACACTGAACCTGCCTCAGTAAACTCCTGACTGAATGAATAGGCAAAATGTGGGAACTGACCCGCAATAATGACATGTGCCAAGGAAATTAATTTAAATATAAACAGCGTGTACTTTTTTAAAAACCCTTGTTTGATTTTGAGAACCATTCTTATGAATGGTTTTGGCATCATTTAAATCTGCTTTTTGTTTTGATAAATCCAGAACATCCTCTCCACCCATCTACCACTTCCTCATTGCAGATTTTTTTACATGGTCTCATGGGTGGGTGGGGTTCAATGAATACAAGAACAGTCAGTTCAGACGCATCTCTTGCGTAATGCGACACAGGAAAAGCATGCCACTGGAGATATCTTTTGGATCTTTTTGAACTGCCCATGGAAAACCTAATGAAGATATGTAACAGGGTAGTATCATAAAGCACCATCACAAACACAGAGTGAGTTTCCCAAACAGTGACGCCATTGGTGTCTGACACACAAACCACTGAAAACATATCAAGATCTAGGGTGGATGCCCATAAACATATAACACTGTGGCATCTGGAAACTGTGTTGAAATTCGAAATACAGTCGTAAAACTTATTCTGCAAAATGAATTGTTCAAACCAAGGAAAATGACCTTTTTCTGGATTAATGCATGCATCTCAGGTGGTTTTCTATTGAGTAGTGCCACTGTTAATTATTGTTTCATACCACTTAAATTAATAGCATGCTGTAGTTTGCAAGTTTACATGTGGTTGAAAGCTGTGGAGAAACATACCTGTCACAGGTGGCAAACCTGCAGTCCAAGGGCCTTATTGGCCTATATTAATATGCAGAGCTTTATTACTACATGCATGGCCACTTGAAGTGAGTATGAAGGGAGACAATACATTATGAAATGAATCCATGCCCTGAAATATACACAAATGCTATGACAGGGTGGGCAAACCAGAAGCATAAAAACCTAATGAGTTTCAATCTGTGTTGGGCAAAAAGACAAACCAGAAACATAAAAGCCTAATGAGTTTCAGTCTGTGTTGGGCAAAATAATCATTACATTACTCCTCCCTCATGTCAAGTGCAAAATAAAACAGATTTCAGATTTTAAAAAAAGGAATATTTGACATTTCTTAGTAATAGAATTGATTTAGGTATTACAGTTCTGTAAACACTTTAAGCTGGAACTTTGAGGACAGAACATTCTGGGTTATACCCTTGAACAAATTGTCCACCTTTGCTATATGTGTATTAGTCCAGTAACTGTAAAACTGTTTAATGTTCACGTTTCTCTTTCTTTTTTTACTCTTTTTACTTTAATACAGCAAGGCTTTGTAAATATTTGCTAGGACTCTTCAGACCTCTCTATTCTCAGAGCTTTTTTACCATTCATTGGCAGCCTTAATGAGTGACACAAAGGCCCGTCTCTGCTTAGGCCAGGATTTAGTTCACAGCATTGGTAAAATTTTAACTCGATTCAGATAAAGCAGAGCAGAGATAAGATGCACAATTTAAACACAAGAGAAGATCATTGACATTTAGATAACATTCTGAAACCCCTTTCACCTTTCCAAGCTCGAAACAGGAGAGATCATTTTAAGAAAACACTGTTTCTTTTCTTCATGCAAAACTGGAAATCAGATTCAATCCATTGACATTTGTTAAGGTCCTCACAAGCAGGGTGCACAAATGCATTTCTGATTCTAATGCCAGCTTTGATAACATCTGCAAACAAACTGTTATCTAGGTTTAAGCAAGCAAATTAGCACGCAGCCAAGGCAGAGTCAATATGGGCCAGATATATATTAGCCTTACAGCACACTTGCATACTCTGAACCCTTTAGACAGTCAAAATGCTTTTCCATGAAATCTTGTGACATTTATACAACCGGCAACAATGCACTTTCTATGCAGAGCAAATTTGGTATTGATACAAGGATAGATAGACAATTTCTTTGAAAGATGATTAACTAAAATACACATCACTCACCAAAGAGAACCACACATTAGAGCCAGGACATCAGTAGAAAAAAAAAACCCTAGTCCTCCCTGACCGCGATTGGTCAAGAAACCACCATGTCATTCTGTGAACTCTCCAGGTCATTGACCAAGCTAGTATCTTTATTTTCACTACAATTATCTACTATAATCACCGTGGTTTCAAAACGACTATTAAGTGCAGGCTCCAAGGAATCTAGGGCCCCATTAACAAAAACAGTGGCAATATATTTCAATCTGAACTGCACAAATATATTTGTCAGTTTGCATGGCTGCAACACAAATGCTTTGGGAGATCTTGAATCAGGGCCTCTAGAGAACCACAGATTAGATGACTTGTAAAGTCACCATTAATCACTGAACATCCTGCACACATATTAAGCCTACAGTATACACTGAATCCAATTAAGTTAAAAAAACAAAAAACAAAAAAAGAAAAACAGAAATGTCAATTGGAAGTCACAGGCTCTCTGGGGATGTGATCGCCAGTTCTATTGCTAAAAGAGTTCTAGCAGGAACATGTCTGGAGTTGAGAACAGGGGAAAGGGTAGAAGTGGAGTAGCTCTGTAGTATGTGGGCAGTTAAAGGGTAAGTAGCTTTACAGTGGGTGGGCAGACAGAATGTGACCAGGTCAGGAGTATTTGGACGGTGAGAAGAGTAGCTGTGGAGTAAGTGAAAAGTGAGAACAGGACTAGCTCTAGAGTAGATGGCGAGTGAGAAAACCAGCCTTCCTGCAGAGATTTAGATCATTTGAAGGGGTTGACTAAAAGCTCTGTTGCACACAACATGAGTAACAAAGAGATCATTCACATTTAACATAATGAAGTGGCAAGAGAGGGTCAACAGTGAGACACATTGGGCAAAGGTGAGGGAAGTATCTAGTTTTACTGAGATTCTAAACAGTCTGGTAGGGAGACAGCAATGGTTGAGGCAAGATGGCTCCCCTTGAGGCAACTTTCATATGAGAGGGTTGAAATAAAAAAGACAGATCTCAGTAACGGAAGACAACTCACAATAGAAAAGTGTCTCAATATGAAGGGGGGGGGGGGGGGGGGGGGGACTGATCCTTCTAGGATCTGAGTTGACAGAGCTTGAGGTGGTGAGATAGAGCCTTCAAGATAACATGGTAGGAATAGTCCCCCAGGTGGGAGGAATACCACTTCATGGCAGTGTCAGGGCTCTATAGCTCTCCCAGCGTTTATGGAAGTGATCTATCCTGTCAGATGGTTATATAGTGATCCATTCTGTCAGAGGCAAATGAAACTTTGGTCACTGAAGTGAGTCTTGCTGCTTGTCCTGAGTGGACTTCATCAGGTCATAATAGGAGTGTGGTCTCTATTTGGAAACTAACATAAAATCTAGACTGGTTTAGGGTCCAGAAGATCATTCTGTAAGAGAAAATAAAGTTGTCATAACCAACTACCTTAAAACCAATAAAGCCATTTAGGACATGGGACAGATTAAGTGTGGAGTTTTTGGAGGAAATGAGCCACACAGGTCTGTTTGAAGGTTGTGGGAAAACTTGATTGCAAGAAAGCAATTGATGAGGAGAGGAGATCAGAGCTTCCCAACTGTAACAGATCAGATGGAAGAGTCTTACCAGTGTAGAGTGGTTTGACGGAGAGCAAGCTTCTTCAGCTAAGAGTTAATACCTGGTAAGGAAGGGACTTCTGATTGATATACTTTTAGTTCCTCCTTTGGTTGACTGGAGTGTTGGGTGATGTGAAGAGACAGGAGAGGGTTGGAAAGTCAGGCATCTTATGAATATGAGTAATTTTGGATGAGAAATAGGGGCGCATTTGAGGGAGCATTGCTGACATGTGTTGTGTAGATGACAGTGGAGTAGGAGTGGATTTGAGGAAAGTAGAGAAAGCAGACAACAGCTTGCAGGGGTAGCTGGTAGTTTCAATTCTGGTGTAACAGTAAGTTTTTCAACACCATAGCCATAGGAGGAACATGCAAAGATGCCATTAAGGCCAGTAGAGCATTTGGCCTTAAAGGTTGAGAGTGAAGCTAGACCTCAATCCAGGCAGAAAGCATACCAACTTTCCATTATGATATAAAACAGAGCCAGAAAAGTGGAAAAAAGTAGGCAACTGTGACATGGAATGATGAATTAGGACTTCTCTGTTTGCACATGCCTTCCCATTCTTGACATCCCTGCAAATGGAGGAACCTGTGAGTAGGTTTATGGCTTTTAAGGTAACATCCATGCTTCATTTATCCCATTATCATGTCTCAGAAATGGTAGCATAGCATACAAATAGCCATACAACTGCGTGCTGCTACTCTAGGAAACAAGCTGACACATTACTCAATTTCTATGGATACTAAGATGTAGATCATAATGGGGATTGGACTTGCGGAAATGAAGCATTAAGACGTGTGTTTGAGTTAACACAGTCAATATTCATTCATTAATCTGAGCAGAAAAGATTTCAGTGCAGTTGTTAGTGTTAATAGTTGGAGTGGTCATGGCAGGTAATGGTCATGACAGCTGTAGTTCCTGTTAAACGTGACTGTCAAATCATCTTCATTAATGTTCAGATTATGTTCCCTGAAGGTGTATTTCATGTTTGAGGTGCTTTGATGTTATTTTGTCAGTTAGTGAAATATAACTGGTTTGATCTCATTTTCTGAGGTCCTGGAAAGCCTCCCTTTGCCATATGTGCTCTGTCTCTGGTTACAAAATTTCTGAAGCAATAGAGTGGCCTCAGAATGCATCTGCTTTGTTCAACAAGGCATTCCTGTCAATGTGTGCAATAATTTTAGGAGATTTGGTGTTCTGCAGCCGGACAATAGAAAGTGAAGCCAGGAACAGGGAGTTCTACCTGGCGCAACCACGCAAAACCAGAAATGGCAAATGTACAAATGGCAAGGTTCCCCTGTATTACAGCAAAAAAATGCAAAGTTTTTGCCTGGGGAGATTAGTCACTGTTCCGAAATGTAGCATAATAATTTGTCTTTCAGTTTCCATGTTTTTGTCATTTTCATTACAGCCTCCACACAGTCTGTATGTACTGCACACCTCTGACATTTGCAAGAATTACTCTTTGTTGTGCTGTATTAACAGCTGGCTTTAAAGACAGTGCAACAGATAATTGGCCAATGGTGTTGTTGGCATAGTCTGGGATCTGTGTTTTTTGAAAAGTCAAACCACCAAACCATCTTAAGAAGCTATAAGCCATGAAAGTGTGTTCTACCTACATCTGAACGTGACCAGTGAAAAAGAGACATAACTAAAAAGTCATTTTTATCACCAAAACTATAAAATATCTCATAAGAGATGTATGGGCTATCTAGATCTTTTCAGTGTTATTATTTTTTCTGTGTATATATTGGAATTTTTAATGTAAAATGGCAGAACTATCAATAGCTACTTCACAAGTGCATTCCCATGTTTCTCCCTACAACCACGGCAACATACATGGTCTTGAAGTAGTACTGATCAAACTTCTGGGGATGATGCTTTACCATTTATGGCTCAAAGCATTTCAAATTCAGCTCTCTGTGTTACAATGAAAAGTAACACAAGCAAGTAGATAGCTACAGAAGCAGGACTGATACATGGAAGGAGCTGGCTATGAAAGTAAGCACTGGAAAAGTAAGTTCTGGGAATATTGGAATATGTAATACCTTTTAATGGGGATTTCAGAGTTTCATTTGTACAGCATGTTTTTCCAGTGGTCCTGAATGTGGGCAAAATTCAAGAATGTTGTCGATGGAACATCTAGGATGTTAGAAGCTGTTACACTCATTGACTCAAATAAGCACTGCAGTAATTATTTACTGCTTATTTACACAAAGATGTATTAATCCATTTCATTTACAATGAAAAAAAATCTAAATATGAGCAGGAGATAAAAAAAAATAAATAATTCAGTACACAGCAAAATGGTGTTTTCAAAAAAATATATTAAAAATTGTGCAGTACTCATTGAATAGGTCCCTGTGGTACTTATTCCAAATTTGGAATTGCTGAAGCCCACCCTCTGCCATTCATGTACAAATCCACACATGCGCAGCCTGCGAAAACCTGTTCTCTGAGCGCTTTATGGGAAATGTGCTTCTAAGAAGAGTGCAAAAAACTTTGCTCTGAAGTTGCCCTTGAAAAGATAGCACTGTTTGCACATGTAGAGCATGGACCTAAAGTTCAATGGAATTGTGGAAATAATCACATGGAACAACAGTAAGATCATGATGTCACATTTCATCAAATGGAGCCAGAGGACTGCACTGTGTCCCCTACATTTTCTGTGCACATCTGTCACGCCGTAACCCCTTCGCTCCTTGAATTAAAAGTCCATTGTAACTATGACAGGAATGTTTGACATTTACACAGATGTGGCAAATGAAAAAAAGAAACTCAACTGCTATGATATGCTAGAGAAATATAGTTACAGCATTTTTTCTATTGCTGTCTGCTGACAACCTATTTAACTGGTAGAATATTAGGAAACCACTGCTGAAGGTTTTTATAACAGGGCTGTCATAATGAACTTGTTAAAGGGCCATTAAAACTGAACCAAAATAGAGCAGTCCATTGGTTTTTCTTCTTTTTTCTTTTCCAGTAAGTTAAGGATTTTAACAAATATGGAAACATGTGGGCTGAGCTGACTGCGGTATTCAAGGTCCAAGAATGCCCTCAGCCTTTTGGTTTGTGCATTACACTTTGCACAGTAGCCTCTTTACAGATTGCTTTTTTTTCTGACTTGGTGCATAGTTCTGTCTCACGACAGGAAAAGTTTATTTGGGTCAGACTGATCATTGTCAGCCATTCACTGTCACACATGGTGAATAGTCCTCCCATATGGTAAACAGTCGTTGGGCACAGTGGATAGTTATGTGGTGAACAGTCATTCCTTATAGTGAGTCAACAGTCATTAGCTATAGTGAACAGTCATCAAGCATGATGAGTAGACATCACACCTGGCAAATATTCATCACACGCCTACCTGAGACACTGATCTACGGTCAATTCTGGCCCACTCAATTATGACCTACTCCCTCGCTTAAAACCAGTTGCAGCTGACAGTGAATATTATCATCATCCTGTTTTTGAAACACTCAAATCCTTTCCATATGACAGCTAAAGAAAGCTGTAGCCTGTCTGGTGGTGTCATACTCAGGAGACGGCACTCGCAAGAGTTCCTTCCAGCAGCTGACGAGAGAGAAAAAAAAATAACAGCGTGGGATGCATTCAGGTTGCAGTAATGTGAAGTAATCTTTTGTGTCTGGTGCTTACAGAGGGGGAGGAATCTGAAAGACTTGCCTTTTCACTAATGGGCTTAAACAACAGCCTGTCCTGACAGACTGACCCCTGAGACTTCCCTATGGAGAATCATTTGATACAAATCCAGTGGGGACAATTTTTAAAATGTAAAATACAAGTGCAGAGACATGGCTGTCTGTGAAAAGTCACCTTGGGTTTTGTCTTACTGGCGTGCCAAAATTGATAGAATGTGTGTGTGTGTGTGTGTGTGTGTGTGTAGGCGTACGTGCATGTGAGTACGAGATGCATCCACCGGTGCTCTGGTGAACTTGGGGTAACTTAACTTTTGCGTAATCTTTGCAGTGAAAATCTGTTCCACAGTGTCTCTGATAAAAAGTTGATATTATTCAGCTTGGTATTGGTTGCCTTTCCTATCAGAACCTGTCCTTTTTTGTTCTTTTTCTTGGAAAAAGCACTGCAGCTGCTAGACGCATTTGGTGAACTTTAACACATGACTCAACCTAAGCAAGCAAGTCTAGGCATTGTGTTACATGTATTCATAGCATATTCCCATCTGGAGGCATGTATTTGCACACAGATGTACACATATACATACATTGAAATTCATATCTCCTTACAATAAAATCCAAGTAAAGTATACATATAAAATAGTGTAACTGTATTGACTACTGTGTGCTTAAAAATAAATGTGTAAATTAAAAAGAAATGGTGAAAGAATAGGTTACCAAATCTTATGTTAAAAATATAGATATAGTGTATAGGAACCCCCTTTTGAAGAAAGCTATTCTGGACCCTTAAGAATCTTAAAGCTAATGTCAAATCTCCTTTCCCTATCAAAAAGCCTGGAGACAGTCATAATTAGTGGCTAACACAATGTTTTTGGGATCTCTAAGTCAGGATTTTAGACCTAGTCATAGGACTGGGACAGTTGTCATTAAGCTTGTTAATGATAGGCCTTTACTTTCTGACAGCAGTTGTCTCTATACACTTGCGCTTCCTGACCTGACCACTGCATTTGAGACAATAGAAGATCATTTGGAATAGACTTGAAAGCAGTGCTTGGAATGAACTCTCTATGCATAGAACCCTGAACCCTGCAAAGGTGGCTTTGAGTAAATTTGTTGGGCTTATACATGGTTTGCACAAGGCTACCCCACCAGGAATATGTCAAGAAAGACATCAGCTGAGAACATACCGAATGACTTTATTCCTCATTTGGGCACCCTTGTAAACTGCACCGTGATGGAGGTCATGAGTTTGAAATGGACTTTTTCAGAACCTTACAGACCCTCCTTCAACTGTTGAGAACACTCAAACGGTGCACTTGGACAAATGCACCTGGCATGAGGCAACTAGCTAACCTTCCGGCTGTACAGCAGACATTTGTGTCTTCCTGTTGATGTACTGTTCAACATCAAGTTATGGGAGGGACAAGGATCTCCAAAGCTCTATGCAAAGAGGATGACAGAGGCATTCCAGATCACTTCAGAGAACAGTAAGCAGACAAGTACCAGAGGTAGGAAATGCTATGATAGACAACAGGGAGAAGTAGTTCTTCGAAATGTAGACAGAGTCCTGGTGCATAATCTGAAAGAGAGAGGATGTCTGGGAAAGCACAGATCCTACTGGGAAAATATGATTTAAAATGTGAAGGAGCAGATTCAGGGCAGTCCAGTATACAAAGACCAGCTCGAGTCGTAACAGTCAGGCACTCCAGCACTGTATAAGAACTGGCTGTCACTGGTAAATGAGTCAGTCTGAGCAAAATCCTAAGGGGCAGGTGTGGAAGAACCGGCACCAGAGATATGTGAGGAAGCAGAGGGTCATGGGCAGCAACACATGATTGGACAAAGATGATGCCACAACTGCCATAACTGGATAAGAATGCCATGTGTGTGCAGTTAACAGTGTTCAAGAAATGCTCGGCATACCTCTTTGACAATGAAAAGTTCTACACAGAGGAGAACACTAGCCAGAGATGTAGACAGACTGACTGAGGAGGAATGGGTGTCAACAGACCAGGAACTATAAGAGGCTGACATGGACTTGAGGCAGGTTACCAGAGTTGAGAGGCTTACCACAAGCTAAAGATACCTTCCTCATGTTCACCAACTGCTCCTCAGAATCTGCGACCTCAGAGGTCTAGGGACTAGAGACAGAAGGCCAAGGCAAATGTTCCATTACCACAAACTAGGCGAGCTGTTCATTTCATACTGTGGTCAGTACAGTAGATGTTTATGGCATGTTACATATGCCAGTCTGGGTAATAACACCACAGCACACACGAAACTACCCCATTAAGTCAGCTGAACAGGTGAATTGACTACTTAATAGTGTAATTAAAATCTACTGTTAAAAGTAATGTTGCTCCTGTAGTATATGTAAACTCTAATATGCTAACATTGCCATTATTGATGATTCCCTACAATATGGGTTGTAAAGACTCATGGGTATTGACAATCTTCATTGTTTCTCAACTAAAATGCTAAAAAAGAGAAGCCTGTAACAGACTATTTGTCAGCTGTGTCATTTCTCCTCTTTTTACAGTCAATTTGCATCTGCAAGGACACAGATTTATTCTGGTTACACTGTCACCCCATTCAGGGCATATAACATTCACAACCCTGAAGTCAATATTTTGCAAATCCTTCTCTGGTGTGGATTACACAATCAAAATATGTTCTGTAGTGTTTTATGATGTTCTGGCACTTTTAAAGGTTTCTTTTATCATTCTTCTCAGCAGAATTGATCTGGGCCCTTCAGATCATTTGTTTCTTATTTATAAATTATATTTGTGAGTTCATACTAAAAATGTTTGACTGCATTGAAGTCTGGAGATTAAGGTAGCCTGTTGAAAACAATTATATTTGTTATTTGTAATTTTTGGATAATTTTTTTTGTCCAAACTTAAGCCTCTTGTTCCCTTTGGATTTACATTTGTCTCCCAAACCACCTCTTGAAGCCTGTGATGGGAAGCCATACTTGTGCCCTCTTCCTGTCAGGATTTACACTGTACCACTAGCTTGAATACAGTGGAAAGTGGTAGATTCAGTTTTTTTTTAATTCCTTTATAGCCACCTTGGGACTTCAGGAGGTCAAGGACCATTTGGCTCACAGACATCTCTCACTTGAACGATAATAACACATGCTACTAGTGCATTTTTTCTAAATAGCTGAATAAATGTGACCCTCATTTCTTCTGCAATAAAATACATTATTTGTGGAAAACATGCATTTTGTCTCTGCAACGCTATTAAGATTAAAGTATAACATTACATTTTTGAGCAGAAAAAATTCTGCTCCAGTACATCCATGTTTTCTTTTATACCATGCACATTGCATGATTAATGTCTGAGGGCATTGTACATAGCCAGCTAACAATATTTTCCTGTGGAGCTTTCAGCTATCGTGATAAAAATAATATTTTTACTAAAAAGCAGTTTGAAGGAAGTTAAACAAATTAATTAATTATGTTAAACCTGCGATTGATTGAAGTGTCTTTTAAACACAAGCTAATGTAAAAAGATAATGTAGCCTTATGACATGGCTCTTGATAACTATTCAGCTGTATTTCAAATAAAAAAACCCGTCTTTAATTATGTGACAAAATTATATTTTTCATTTCTTTAGCAGCTCTAGAACTTTCTAACTGCTTTGTAGTGCTGTTGTTGTCATTATGTTACACTTTAAATGAATAATTTCAGTACACTTCACATGACGTAGGTCACTTGAGAGGCGAGTAAGGTCAGCTCAGACCAAACATTTCTCCTTCAAATGAACAACAGACAACTGTCACATCTGTTGTCAAACAAGTACCATATCAGCCCAGGATTAACTAAACCACAACAAGGGAACATCTGAAAAAAAACAACTTTGATTGTCCCTGGAGAATGAGATTGACACACGATCATCTAAATGTCTGTTGTGGTTTAAGAAATCCTATCTTGATTTTGGGCAAAAAATTGCAGTTAGTGGCATGCCAAGGTAAAACCATTGCAATTGCCCTTTCAGGCCTAGTCTGTATTTTTCTGACCCATTTTTTCCCTTTACCAGAGGAATTTTTGAACAGATGTGTCTTATACAGATATGTTTGGAGAAGAGAATTGCAAACATTGCTCTGCTTTCCCCTGCTGCACAAATGTGGTTAACATATCCCCACGAATTGTTCTGAATTGGCCCTTTGCTCTTGAGGTCCAAATCCAGTCAGTCACCACATACTATGTAAATAAAATTCAATAATATAATGAGTCAGAATGGCTGACTTACTGGTGATAACACGTCCTTTTTTCTGACCTACTTGTTTTCCTTTTATCTTTCCGTTCAGCCGTTGCTGCAGAAGGTCACTTCGAGCCAGGGGTAAAGTGAGATTCCAGGGGATATGGTTTGCGGTTTGTTGTCTGCACTGTCTGGATGGCTTTCGCCTGACATCAGAGAGCATGAAACGTTATTCCCCACCTCCTCGGCATGTGTCTGTGGAGTGGATTCCGTTGTCCTTCTGCCCCTCCTCTCGCACTTCCCAAAATGCTCTGCAGGTTGTCTGTCTGGCCCAGCTACTAAAGCAACAGGTGTCACCCGAAGACACGAAGGGTTTGGGCAACAACAGCTCACAGCTGACAGGGGGAAACGATTCCTCTGTGACCATGATCAGATCAAATCAAATGAGCACCAGGTGCATCATACAGGTCTATCCCTCCCTAACATGTTTGGTGCTCTAAACATGATATTTGCTGGAGCTTTCTGATTTGTGTCCACTTATTTCCATTTTTCCAACAATGGCCTTTGATTTGATGTGCTGGAAAGGCATCAGTTAAATTCCACTATGTGTGAGGCATGCTGTGGAAAGCTTTTAAGAATTCTTAAAAAAAAAGAGTCATTTTTTGAAAAGATCATCTACACAGATCCAGACATGGCTATGAATCATTAAAAAGGAGATATCCTCAAAGGGGTTAGTTCTTAGCAATGTGTTGACAGGGAAAAACTACATCAAACAAAAAAATCTGACATTTTTCTATGCCTGAGGACGACTTAACAGTATTAAAGTGATGAATGAATGAATAATATGAGATTCAGAAAGTATTTTTTGAAAACAATAACCCACATTTCTTTCTGTGATACCATACTGATAAACCATCAAGGTGTATCACATATACACACGAACAAGTAAACGTTTCCATGAACACAACTATCCCACCAGCATGAGTTATGAGTGAGTCCGAATAATAAACACACCTAGTTCAAGACAGATTTATTGTTATTCCTCCCCTTTTTGATTGTACAGAAAATCTCCACACCCTATTTGATGTAGAGTCAAACCCAGGTCAGGGTCTATTTATAGATATGATTGTCTACATTGTTTACACTGTGGATTATGATTTACAAATGGAAATTTCGGTCCGCAGGCTTGAATAATTTTGACACTAAATTCACCTCACAGGAGCATGGTACCAAAAATGGTGAGATATGTTGTTTTCATAGTTTTGGCTTTTCTAACATGTTTTGAACTGATCTTGCTACCTGTGGCACATCACAAATGTGCCTACTTTGAAGGCGCCTAATTAGATATAGATACAGATACAGATCTTTGAAAAGATCTGGTCATTTTTCGTTTCTAAAACTACACCATTGTCTTATTCTCAAAAAGTCCACATGAACAATATAGATTGCAGATCCATAAACACATTGTATTAGAACAAAAGTGACAATGTTTAACACAGTTACAATGAGCATAGTGCTTTAATAAAGAGACTATCAAGAGCTACACAGTCAAGAAACCCTCAAGGTCAGTGCTACACTGTGCCATACATATAAACTATAAATAAACTGCCATAAGCTACTACTACATGATCAGTGCTTTATTGCTAGTAGAGGTACAGGGCTGAAGTTTAGAGGCAAGAATCAATCTGAAGAGGATGGTCTTCAGTCTGTTATGATATCTGCTGTTTTGATTGTCGTGGGAAGCTCATTCCACCACATGGGGGCCAGAGGAATCAGAAGCTGTGACCAGGGTGAGTGACCCTGCAGGGGATAGATGGCCAGGTGTCCCAAGATTATAGAGCAGGGGGTCTGGCAGGTATTTAAAGGCTGGTGAGTTCTTGTACTATAGAAACGTGTCTTGTTACAAGGATTGAACATTGGGTAATAAGCTTAACACCATGTCACAGTGTGATGTACAGCCTTTATCATAAACACATTACAACCTGCAATTGAGAAAAAAAGCATGGGTGCACATTTAATGCCATCATTATATATAAATATCTGTCACATAGATGGTCAGGTTATTAGTTCATCTCTGATTTTTAGTCTTCTTGGTGCGTTTGACATACTAGTTTGAGTTAACATGACGTATTGCATTGTCATATTCTTATGTAACTTCTGTAATTGTAAGGCATATTGGAATGAGACTGATTAAGTGACTGTGAAGAGATCACTCACTCATCTTTTATGAGACTTGCTATTCATTTGAATTGCCACCATAAATGTGTAGAGTTGTCTTTGAGCTTTGAGCTTTTTCAGGGATGAGAATTTCCCTGTCAACTGGGGTCAGACCTTGGGTCTCCACTTGTAGCCCACACCAACCCACTAGAGAGAAAATTAAAAAAGCATCAAAAGTAACATCAAGGTGAAATCATGCATGTTAGTAGAGAGCCCTTGAGTACACTGACTTTCTCACTCAGTCTTTTGATCGGCTTGACCCTGGAGGCAAATACAATCAACCAACTTTTATTTGGTGTAGTGGTTTTGCAAAGAAGGTGCATTATGGTGCACTGTTTTGGCGTGGTCATAGGCTAGGTCTCATGCCTAGGAGATCAGAATGATGCCTCTCCTTGCAGGTGAAACTAGTCTACCATGCAGCTGAGGAAGAGAGATATTTAATATTTCTAAGATGAAAACAGCTCCAAGCATTCTTCTTACATGATACTCAAGGGATAGATTTGGGTCAAATTTGAGACTTTTAATACTGTTTTAATACTCTTTTTAATACTGTTGTGCAATAAAATGGAGGTGGCCTTCCATTTTGGGAAGTCTGCCTTTTCACTGAAGAGATGGTCCAGTGGTCTATAAAATCTGTTTTGTTTAAAGCACATCAGCTACCCACCCAGCAGTTTAGAGAATGCAATCTGCAGTGGGCCTCATCCTGAAGGGAAGAGGCCCAGCAATATTTTGGCACAGATCTCCAGCGGTAATACATGCCGAGACAAAGTGTTTTTTTTTCTTTTCCAGAATTCCTGACTGTCTTCCATGAATGTCATTTGCACAAGCGTGCATAACTAGTCCTGTATTTAACTTTATTGTTATTGGATAGCATTTCCAGATTTGCCAGAATGTCGGGCACCCTGACTCTGGGGGAGGCACTTAAGGACACCATCAGATTAATTTTTCAAGTTTCTAGCCATTAAGTGTCCAATAATGAGATCATTTGTGGGCATTTGAACCTCTGCACTGCAGCATGGGGATTACATCTGGCAACTTTTCATTTGCAGCAGTGGGGAAGCACTTCATTGGCAAAGTGTTTGAAAATTTCAGACAGTTTACTTGCATGAGCAAACTGCAACACATAGAGTGCGTCTGCAGCTAAAGAAAGCCGAAGGTGCTGCGAAGAACAGTCCAGGCAATTCAGATGCTGGTTCATGCTTTTAACTGCTCTCTCCCTGTTTGAGACCCCACCCCTCGGGATTCCCCCCTTACTTTCCTGGATGCAATGCTTTCTTGTTTCTAGTAATTCCCTTGGGGGGGGGGGGGGGGGGGTGGTTGGGGGCTCATGGGCTTTGTTGTGGCTTGTCTCATGTCCTAACCCTGCTGATGCTGGGTAAGTAGACATCTGACATTGTCCCTTGAATCCTCTGAAGGCGGAGTCCACGCTAAACTATAACTATAAATAATGTCAGTAAAACATTGCAATTTCAGATGTCTGTCTGCCTGAGGTTAGAGCTTTAGGAGAAGTTCAACTGGGTGGATTTTTGTATACGCTTACCCCTTGCATATACTTTTTAAAACACTTTAAAATGAATGAACAGCAACACAACAAAACCTAGCAATACCTTGGGCTGGACTGCATGCATTCATTTCAAGATGAGGTGAAGTATAACAACATAAGGCATAACTGTGAAGCAAACAGAAGTTGAAAAAAAATCACAATTATCATGAGTTGACCATCACAGTTGGGGTCAATTCCATTCCAAGTCAGTCAGTTCAGGAAATGAATTGAACCTCAATCCATTAATTTGCCATTTCCAAAAAATTTCCATTGAGAATGATGGGCAATTTTCAATTGATTAATTGAATTTCACTTAAATCCCTGAATTGCCTGAATTGAAATTCAGGCAGAATTGACCCCAATTCTGGTGACTATAGCTAAATAGCCAATACAAACCAACACAAGTGATTGTAGCAAAGATCTCAGATTTCTGAAGCCTAAGTCATCTAATCACAATCGAAGGAATCAGGAATCAATCTAACAACATAACCTTGGTATATTTCATGATGGCATTACGGCATTATTTCATGATGGATATTACCGCATTTATTCAGAGGTAAGTATATTCCAAAGATGATAGGTGTTTGTGTTGTTTTCATATTTCCCAAACACTGTTAGAGAAAAAAGGCAGAATTTAAGACAGAATCAACTGGAAAACAAGCAGGATGACAATGCAGATAAAAAGCAGTGTAATTCTGAAGCAGCCGGAGCAACTGCAGAAGCAGCTGACCTCTGCAGTGACCAGCCATCAGCCAGCTTCTATAGAGAGTTAAATGGGAATAAAACCTGGAAATTCTTAGTAGCAAAATGTTTTTCAGTAAAGGGTCTGAGACAGAACAATGTAATATTATGGTATGTGTTTGGTCTTTAAATATTGACGTTCAGAAAACAATCTTTACCAATTGGGTCCTGCTAAGCCTAACTGATTAACTGATTAAGTAATTGGTAACTTAACACCACTCTGTCTCATACCGAACACATTTAATGTTGCTACTGTACAGATTGACCTTGGATTTCAAGCTGTATTGATGTGACTTCCACGTGAGACAGCTTGGTGAGAGTTGGGTGTTGTTGCCTTTATGGCTTTGTTGTCTAAACTGATAATACTACCTATAAGTCACCAGTGCACGAACAACTATAAGTCAGTACAGGGGGGATCATGCACAAGCACACAATTATTTATTGTGTTGATGGATAGGTATGTTTGTTTGGCATACATAAGGAGTGGGCAGTAACGTGGTGCAGTGGTGAGGCCAAAAGTTGCAGGTTCAATTCCCAGATGGCATTGCTGTTGCAGCCTTGGGCAAGGTACTTAACCCCAATTGCCTTAGCAAATACCCAGCTCTATAAATGGATAGGTAAAGCAATGTAATGAGTGTTGGTTTTCTAATATAGTTCAGAGTTGTTTTGGAGAGAACACCGTGGTCTTTGGAAAACCTGAGAATAAATTCCACTGGAGGCCCCTGGACTTTCCTGATGGGATTTTTCCTCATCCTGTTGATGGTGACAAGAAAGGTAGAATTTAGGAGATTACACACCCTTGTCCCACTCCAGATTCTACTGAAAACCACTGAATGATTGTGCATTTGAAGGTTTCCTATAACATCTTTGTAAGGTTGACTTTATAATGTGGGGCGGTTTATTTTTTAGGATTTTTTAAGTGGTAACATATGTTGTATGCTTCTAAGCTGTGAAGTACACAAAACTGTCAGGTAAATCAACAAAAGCAATTAAGCTAGCTGTCATAGTAAAACATTAATAAAGATTTTATATTTTTACTTCAGAGTGCGTTCAAATGATCAACCCGTTATGAACTCCTGAAGCTGCTTAATAACAAACTGATCATTTGAATCAGCTGTGTTGGAGCAGGGAGAGATCTAAAATATGCAAGGCAGGGGTACTCCAGGAGAGGGTTGAGAAACACTGCTCTAGATGACATGGCCATTTTCAAACCTCAGCTTTTCTAGGCTTTGTTGGGCCACCTGTGCCACTCAAAAGCCCTTAATAGCATATTTTTAATATGTCAAATTTGGTATGTGTACATTACATCCATATGAGCAATTGTTTTCAAAATTGGGGTCATTTTAAACAGAAAAAATTCAGTTCCACAATCCATAACTATATTGGCCTAGTTTTTCAAATTCACATGCCAAAGACTCAGTTCTTGTCCCATAGATCAGTTCATCATAACTTCCAGCCCATATTGACCCTTTTAAACAAACAAGTAAACATTGTAAGACTTGTCTAATTATAGGCAGCCTGAAGGTTTACCAACCATATAAATCTGAAGTTAAGTGCAGACAGTGTGCACAGAAGCCCAGCATCATAATGACATCATCCCCATTTAGACAGCTTCTCTTTTAATGTGGAAATAATTAAAGGAACAAGCAAAAATCTAAAAAGCGGTCTTTGTTGTTCATTTAACAAAACTGCCACAATACTGATTTTATTGGTCATAAATATGGAAATGTTACTTAGAGCTGTCTGTTCTGAGCCACTGCTGAACTTCATCTCTGGTTTTGCTTTGATGCAGTGAGAGTTTTGGAGAGTATGAGATCAGGGTGTCAGCTCAGTAGCGCTTGTTAAACTAAATGCATTTCATTGTGCATAGCTTTCAGATGCTATATTTGTCTTCACAGCAACAAGATTTTCTTTTCTGTCTTATTTTAAGATTATCTCAAAAATGGGGGCAAGCTGAGGGGTTTCTTACTGACATATTGATCCACAATAATTCATATCAGTATTCACATTAAACTGAGTGAATCTTTTTTCATCATAGCACAAAAATTAAATGTTCAGTCCAAAGTTTTCCAATACACGCATTAAAAATCACATCTAGATTGCTTTATTTTGGTTTGTCCACAATCTTGGTATTTTATAATAACAAATGTTTGAGATTTTTAAAAAGGAAATTAAACACTTTTATGTGTCATATTGGATCATCAAAAGATGTTATTACAGGTTACTCACTGGAAAACCTATAAAAAGATTAATATTTTATTTTTAAATTACCTATAAACTCCATTGTTGGGCACAATGTGTACGACTTGTATGTTAGACAGATTCAATGGCTCAGAAAGATTGCTTCTTAGTAAAGTCTCTAGTTCGCTACAACTACATACCATTACCTAATATTTCTTAGATAACAGTTAGCCTGGGAGCTGTATTGTGAACTTGTCTGTTACTGAATTCCATTCCAGAAAGATTATTCATTATGAAACAGCTATTTTTGTTATTAGCTTGCTCGCAGCTGGTTTGATGTTTTATTCTAGCTAGCTAACTGGCCCAGCAAATTTGCCTCTGTATTGCTTGAAAAGTGCTTCTGTAGCAGCTCGCTTGCTACCAAAGTAGCAAGCTGGACAGCAAGCTTGAAGTGGTTGCCTACAGTTATTCTCAGCAGGGTGGTGTGGGAATACAATAGGCCGGTGAAACCACTCCAAAGATTTAACCACCCATGTAGGGGAAGCGTCACTAGTTTGCAGCAGGTTTTTACATGCACAGCATTTTTTTTGCTATGGCTAGTAAAATGACGCAGGAAAATGAATTGTGGCTTCAACAACGTATTATACTACCACTTCAGTGCGTAAGCAAGCAAAATGTCCTGTTCCAGCACATTAAGATCCTGATTTCAAAATTCCAAGCCAAAGTCACGTCAGCTGTCAGAAAAAAAAAATGACAAACCATGACGTTACACAGCCAAAATAAGAGTCAAAGACTCAATAAGGTTTTCTTTGGATAAAGCCAAAAAAAAGCCAGTCCATGCCAGCAGGGTTCTAAGAACACACTAGTCACTGCAGAAACATAAATTTGACTATTTCTGTTCAGAAACAGTTCCTTCTATCTACTGTTGACCCAAAATCCATGTGTTTATTGAAAAATTTTAGCAGGGAAAAAAGCCATATGAAAAAATGTCAGCTGGCTCTTCAATCCCATAAGTCCTTGAGAATTTATGAGAATTCAGCCAAAAGTCAAACTTGGCAGCCCTGCTCATGTCACATTGAAATCCTTGAGTGCATCAAGATGCAAATCTATTACTACCTCAGCCGGTATATAAATTGCATGAAGTAGTCAAGCAATGTTTTTTTATTGCAGGCAGTATGTTAGAAACAGTCATACAGATTGCATTCTTTTAATGCCTACAATAAGTGTTTATATCCAAATACACAGGAATTCATGCACAAGTAACTAAAAATCAGTTGGATTAACCTCTGATTAACTTACTGATTAATAAACTAATAAGATAATAATAAGTCAATCAACCAATTATTTTATTGACTGGAAACTCTACTATGTATATAGCTAGTTGCCCAACTTAAGTGTTCTCACAGCAAAGTGAATAGTGTATGACTGACGATGTTAGATCGCTCAGGTGTGTATTCAAAATGATCTAAAATCCAACAGAAGAGACTAGCTGTCTCATGGCTTTTTCAGCTAGCAATCACCTCGCCAACCAAGAAAGAACAGGAAAATTCACACAGGGTGATCCAGATCCAGAAGCCAGAGAAATAATAATCTATCATTTGCCATTCATATTGCAGTAGCCAGACACTTTTCTCTTCATTCTCCTTCAATATACTTGGTATCCACCCCAACAATGCAGACAAATCTACAACTAATCTGTCAATCATTAGTTAGCTAGCTGAAAGTATCAAACTAATGAATACATAGATGTGCACACTTTGAAGAATAGTTTCTCTCTGGGCTAGCTTTCTAACTTGCTTGGCCGACTCATACATCATGCTTGGGTACACAGGTTTCACTGCTACTCGATGTCTCCATTCATCTCCTTGATGCCAATGCATGTCACAACTAAAATTGTTACTAGTTAGAAAACAGCAGAATAATGCAGCTCACATTCTGTATTTCAGTTAAGTATGCCTATTCATAAAAAATCTAACAATGTGTGAAAATATTTATATAGTTTGTTCCAGGATTATTTTTTCCTTATTTTAAGGAATATATTTTATGTTTTATGATTTTCTGTCTGTTGCATACTTTGGGAAGACTTGATTGACGTCAGTAGGGACGAGCATTTAGGTCCTCATAGTTTACAGTAGGCTCTTGGGGCATTTGAGACAGTGAGTTGAAAGAAAAAAATTGTTTCCCTTAAAATGGCCGGGCAGTATTTTCTCACTGTCTGTGAAAAAGAATCAAGTATTCCACTATGGTCTACTGTATTTATTATCTCACCAACACTATTCCCAGAAAGAAACAGCGACATTAAATCTCCACATGTGTTTTTTGGGGTAGGGGTGTATTCTGCGTGTCATGTGACAGTTTAGAAAACAGTTGCACATGTGCTGTATGTGTGTATGCGCATGTTTAACCAGTGTTGAAAACCACTGATGCTTGAATGTTGATGTGTTTTAATTTTTTGTTTAAAAGCCAATGGCAGGCAGTTTATTCCCTATGAACAATGAAGTAATAATGGGGTTTTCATCATTCAACATGATCTTTCAACATGTTCATAATTTTTTGATTTTGGACATTTGGATATCATTTACTGAGCTTGTATCAAGGTGCAGTCCAACAAGTCAACCGACCAATTGTTTTTCTTTGTCTATGGTGCAATCTGTATTTTAGTTTTTTTCTTTGGATATTTCTCAAAAGCTTTTTAATCTCTTTTCATCTGGCTTTATGTAACATATCATAAGTGGACCCAAATGCTTTGGCAGTGTGTGCCAAAAGGCAGTTCCCGTAAATCGGATACATATAAGGAATATTTGAAAAAGACAAATAAATAAATGTGTAACTCCACAGTGGTGCTCATAACTTCTGTGTGTAATTACCACAGTGACTAACAGCATTTAACAAACATGTAAAATGTTCCTGGTGGGCATGGAAATGACTTACAATCTCCTAAAGAACAATTACAAAGAGATGTTTTCCATATTAATTATGTTCATCAGACTTGTAAACTTCACTTACGTACCTTTGAACAAAGAACAACAGAATTTTACAAGCCTTTGTCATGGGTTTGAATATAAGGTTCAGTGAATCACCACTGTCCCAAGACGATTACAAAGATCCTTCCTGGAAAATAAATGGTTATATTGACGTTATTAAATATATTACATTACATTTTTGTCCTATACCATTGTCTGCTTAAATGATCTATACACACTTGTAATTTGATCATGAGCTATTCTGTTTTTTTTCCAATCATTTTATATTCATTAGGACCTGGAACTGAGTCACATGCTAAATAGCCACTCTAGGTCTTTAATTACCTATTAGCCATTTATTACATTCACTAAGACGTGATGGATGATTCCTATATTGAGAAAATTGGTTTTCACTTTGGCTTTCCATGAGAAGTTGTACAGTAACTACTATCAGTAAGTTACCCCTACAATAAGGTATTTTTGATTAAAATTAATTGATTACTGATCTGGTACTATCACAGATTACATGGATGCATATTATTGCAAAGGCAACACGCAGCCAAAGCAACATCACATCATCCAGTCAGGTCTATTAATATAATTATCGGTAATTAGGTGTAGTATCGGTAATTAGCTGAGCTGCACGTTCTGAGCATCATGTACATAAAATGTAAAACTAGCTAATTGTAGCTAGCTAGCTCATTCGGCTCCAGAACATCCTCCAATGTCATGGATAGGCTTGAGTGTGACACGAAGGTGGCCAGGTAGCTGTATAATAAAAATTTGATTGGAATAAGCATATGAAGAAAGTTAATCAAAATTGTGTCCTGTAAAGAAATGGAGTGTTACAAAGACATATAGACGTGGGGTATTGGCAGTATGAATGGAATTAGCCATTATCTCGTTTTGTTCTAACCAGTTAGGAGACTTCAGTAGGTGCCCAGAAACACAAGGAACAAGGAGCAAAAACTTGTCTGTTTGGAATTAAGCAGCATGGGGAAAAATCCATTTCTGTCCCCAGCTGTCACCACTACAAGTCACCATTACAAGGGTGATGACATGATTGTGAACAATTGAGCAACTGATGGGCTCAGTATCATTGCCTGGAGGACTGAATTGCAGTGAAATGTCATCCAGGTCACAGAGCCTTAATTCTAACCTCCTCTGCGGCTCTGGAATTCAGCCTTTCAACGCTGTAAGTTCACTGCAATCTGAACCCTGAACCCATCTGCACTTAGGTCCTCATTACCGCTGTGGAAAAAAAAAATCAGGGGGCTACTTTTTACAGTGTGGCTTCACCAAACTCACCATAGCCAAATGTAGTTATAGTGTTTTGACAGCTGCCACATAAATCATTTTGGTGCTTCTTTTTGCAGCATGGAGGAAAATGTGTGCATACATGTGGCTTGTGTTGTTCTCAGTTCCCATTTGGCCCCAGAGCTGCTCATCATCAGACACCAAAAGGCAGAGGGGGAGGGCCACAGAATGGGTTATCAGCAGTGCAGTTTCCTAGCTATGAATCCTCACCTCAAAGCAATCCGAAAGATTTATCTTCACAGCACAGTATCTGAACGCTTAATTAATTGTTACAATTATGTAATTATATCACAAAGCTCTTTTTTTGATCAGAGGTATGACGCATAATGCACAGACACAAAATGACTTCAAATGATGAGCTACTGCGTTCCAAAGACCACAACAGAAAAAGATGAACAAGAGCATCTAATTGTGATGTGGGAGACATATACCATTCCTGCATGACACAGTCAAATCTAGATCCTATTATATGCTAAGGGCTTAAGATGCCACATTTTGAACTGAAGAAATGGAATGAAACCTCAAACCTCATTCTTCCTTATGGGAGACCCCCTTTCATTTCATTTCCCTTTTCATCTTTAATGTGGGCACGTATCTACAAGGAAAGTCAAGCTTGCAAGGTATGGGGATGAAAAAGGCCATTCGGGGCGACATAATTGAAAACACATACTGAGTCAGAGGATCTGGGCTACCACAGGAGAAAAAAAGACCCTGATGAACAAAGATTTGAATTGCGAAAGAGACAAAGTAGACCCTGTGTGACATCTGACTAAATAATCTCACTGTTTTTCTCTCTGAAAACAAGTGTCATGTAACAAACAAGGAGAGAACAGAGGACTGCAATGTCTACAGAGGAAAGACCTGGCAATTTCAGTCTACACAACAAGGCTCAGACCGAATCCACTTGGTATTACAAAGACATGTGCCTGAAAACCGTTTATCCATCTGACTTCTTAAAACAATGTGACCTTGTGCACCACAATTTGGAACGGTTTGTGTTCTTGGAAAGACCTGCAGCTCTAGGGGAAAAAAATGTATGAAAACAGTCAATGCTCAGACTTTAAAGTTTGGAATATGCTATTTGCATGTCTATTACAATGATGATAAATAAAGAGTGAATTAAGTATTCCAAAAGAGCAAAAATGAATTAAATAAATTTGAAATAACTGAATTTTCCGTGGAGCATGAAGAATGAGTGGGCCCTGAATTAGCTTCTGCCCTTTTCTGGCAACAATAACTTAGTAAGTCTTATAATGATTCAAGAGGTGCATGAGGTGCATTGTATATTAACCTATTTTACTAGGTTGGTTTAAGGCAGAGCAACACCACTACTGTGGCAATTGCAATGCGAATAGCACTTCAGTCTTACCTTTCCCACTAGAAATGTGCACTAGCTAACAAAAACTGCAGCCAAGGCTAGCTGTTCCAATACAGCATCCTTGCTTTTCCATTTCAGTTCCTACAACTAGAGCTGTAGCACATGACATCACATGGAATGCTGATGTCTGCCCAGATTCACACAACTGCCGGTACTTCAACTGTGGTCCAGGAACCACCCCCCAAAAACAAAAATAGACCCTCTATCACTTCAGTACAGCAGTAAGTACATGATTTACACATATCCTAACTTGAGCTTCATGTTATACTGCCACTGTTATGTAGCTGTGAATAATGAGACAAAACCTCTACCAGCTAAAAACTGTATGGAAACATTCATTCATATTTACTTAAATTAACTAACTATCTCACTCTGCTATCCAGAGGTTCCAGGTCAGTTCTCCTGTGCCAAGCTCTGTTAAATACATTTTTTTTTTGCTTTTCACTTGCATAGGTGCTCAATGCTAGAATGAAATTATTAAGGGACTATAAACACCCATACCCATATAGACCTCATCCTACATAGAGGAAAAAAATAATTTGACAAATTCTTGACAGCTGCTATATCAAGTTATGTCTCATTCTTCCATATTGATATCTTTGTGTTGACAGTTTGTGCAGGCTTTGTGTGCACGTGTGTGTGTGTGTGTGTGTGTGTGTGTGTGAGAGAGAGAGAGAGAGAGAGAGAGAGAGAGAGAGTGTATTTATAAATGATAAAATTTTGCAGGAAATGTACTCCAAGCAAAAGGACATGGGCAGCCTTGCCATCTGGAATATTCAAGATGAATGGGAATGTACCATGAGTTCACTTCTCATTAAACAATGCCCATAATTGAAATTCTGTTTTTATTTTTCAGAAATTCCTGTGGACTGTTTTCAATACACATCCGTGTTTGGTGCTTTATCTGACCCCTTGCAATGAAGTGTGATTAAGGACCGCTTTACTGATGTCTGCACTGATTTGTACACGAGATCAGGATGTTGATATTGTCCACGACAAAGCATGCTGACTACAGTCTCCTTTTTTTTCTTTTAAAAACATATTTTTGTTTTTTCTTTGACCTCCTTATCTAATGACCGCTTTTGGGCTTTCATGCTGACTGGAACCCTGGTATTTCTTTGGCAAATGCTACAGAGTGCACCCCCTATTTTGTGCTTCCTATTTAAATTCATGATGGGTCAGGTTGTGAGGACCTGGCAGACTGACTGGCCAGCCAGTTTGTCCCTTCTCCTAAACGAAACAGCTTTGTAAGGGTGGGCTAATTGCCTTGGTATACTAGAACACTGGCTTGAAAGAAATGTACAAAAGTTCACTGAGGGTCACTTCGGCTAGGTCGGCTGAAAGCAGTTTCCATTTTTAATGAGGATTTACCAGAAAATTCCATTGACTGGCAGCTATAGAACTTGGCAGAATCCATGTCCATCCAGTGAAAGCTCAAACACCTCTTACAATCTCCATGACCCCTGCCCTCACTACCTTGGCCTAGATTTTCAAGAATACAAGGCTAAAGCTAAAGAAAAAAAAAATACCTCAATGGTCATCTAAACCCACTGCCATTTCATTTAGATCACACAAGTATCATCAAGCAAAGGTCACGTGACAGTGACCCCCTTGATTCAATGCCTTGTGGAACAACATGGTTTCATGCACTTTTGTGCTGTTTTCTTAATGACTGCTTTCAGTGAAACTTATTTAATGTTGCACTTTTCTTTGCTGACATAATATTATAGACTTTTCTATGGCTTTCCTTGAATGGGACCATTAAGTGTTTCCCAATGAGCTTAACTATTTATTTGTTATTCAAGATATGGTCATCATTTCCAACTCTGAGAAATGAGCAAAACAAGGAATTTCTTTGAAGCCACCTCCCAGAAAGTATAAGTACAATAGAACTGGTAATCATTCTTGTGGAAGGCTTAGTAGTCTCATTCTATAAGTATGTAGGTATGTTCAAATATAATATTTTAGCCATAAAGACCACATGCCATAACAGCTTATCACTAATTTGGATGGGTCCATTTCCTTGGAAGGATTATGGGTTTCCCTTAAACCTCCAAAATCCCTTAATAATGCTTTAATAAAATTCACCTGTGACATGACCAAGCTTGAGGGCTTGGGATAAATAGTCCGTTGCTTCCCTCCTGTCCCATTTTGTGTAATCCCAATGCCCACTGCTGGGGGATGCTTTGACTAACCACCTTAGAATATTATTTTGTTGCCTCTCTGTTGGGCATTGTTTTAAATTTATTTTTTTAATGTATCCTTTATTGTACACAGGAAGGTCCAATTGAGAAAACAAAATCTTGTTTATGAGGGAGTACAGGCCAAGAGGTGGTATCAAACAATGACAATACAAATAGTGTTCAGACAACCCTCACATTAAAATAAATAAATAAATAAATAAATAAACAGTATATGGTGCATATGTGGAGAGCATAAAATTCTGGAAGTCAGAGGCAAGACCATTCCTCAGTTACAGCATTGGGGATCCTGCTCGTAAATTCAGTAAAGATAACAAATGTATCAGAGACAACAACCCTTCCTCTCTTCATATTCATTTTGCTTGAATGACTTGTATATTTTTATATTAAATGCATTATTACTAATTTACCACTGTGTGAATATTAGACTTGCTTCTCATTTGGATTTAGACCAAAATGTAAACAAAAATGCAAAGGACATGTCACCAAACATAAACTCTTCCCTAAATTCAAATGTACTGCCTCATTTGATATGGGAATTGGACCTTGAGAGGTATTAATTTAAGGAATAATGGAAAATAATATGAAAAAGTACATTTCTTTGTCAAACTGTGAGATTCAGAATTGTCCAATGAAAGTCCTGCACAATGCTTACAGGGTGTTACACTATCCTGACAGTCCAAGATGAAGGGAAACTGTTAAGGTCTTTGCCAGTGAAACTTCCCTGAACTCTGAAGGTCTCTCATTTTCCCTGACTTTCTTTTACTAAGGTACAACCCACCATGGATAGGATATTCTTTTTTTGCCCTTTTTCATTATTTTGCTGCCATACCTAATTTATACACTGTTATTCATGTGTCTTAACGTAAAAGGCTGATAAGCTGTTAATAATCAAATGTCATAAAAGTGATGAATGGAATAAATTGTTAGCAATAGTCTTTCATTGTTCTCTCAGGCATCAGATGGGCGGTATTGACAGAAAATCACATCATTCAACAGAATGCTGATAATGAATTCATAAATAACTGAAACACAGGTGTTCTCTCTCCTCAAGATGGCATAAACATTTTTGTGTGACATATCAGTTGTTTTGCTGCCTCTGTCACTCATCTTGTCTTTCAGGATAGAGGAAGTTATGAAATAAACCAAAAATCAATGAGGCGACCGTAGGGGTAAGAGAGAAACCATGAGTTAATGCTATGGAGCATCTCAGATTGAGGTAACCATCTAATAGAGCAACAGGAAGTATGAAGGTTCCTGTTTCCTGCATGTGGGCATGACTTAATATAATTGGCGTAATAATAATAATTAGGCGTAAATTACATTTGTGACCTGCACATGCATTACCCATGTAGTATAACATTACATGTGTTGCTGTGGAAAATCTTCTTAATTTTAAGCATGACTGCTGTAAAGAAACACAGTCTTGATGCGCCAGCATCTCTCCATGGTTCATTGATCTCATAAGCCTAGCATCAGCCAGCCAAGGAGTAATCAAGAAAACTTCCACTAAAGAAAAGGGGGAAATGGGAGCCGATGGCCTGTCTTCTCCAAAGGGATTTTTTAATATCTCTGCAGCTGATGCATGGAACTGAAATCCGTGATGCCTTTGGTTGATTTGCCCTTTGTGTCCCAGTCCAAGCTGCTCATCAGGGAGCAGGGAATCCCCATGTACATTGTTTCATCACATTCAGTCCTTGTGTTACAAACTGCTCTATGGCCTGCTGCACTGTGGCACTATAACCCGGCCTGCTGATGCACAAAGACATGTAGTTAGTTCTATAGTTTTTGCTGGCAGAGTGTAGATGCAGAGTTACTACTTTTCTGAGTCCTGATGCCTGATTCACTCTACCTGTGGGGTAGAGTGGTACAGAGTTATGTGAAAAAATGGAGCTTATTTGGTGTACTCCATGGGGTTTTTGAGAAATCTGAACTCTTTCATTGGCCCTTTTCTGCTGCTTCTACACTTCACTGCTTAAGGAGGAATCAGTCAGGTGCCTCCCTGCATTTTAAGCTGGGCTTGTGGTGCTGAGGGATGTTCAAGGGCTAAGCGTTGCCCTTGTGATTCTCAAACACATGTCTCCAGTGGGCTGCTTAGCCTTTTGTACACATCACACATCTTCTGCACTTCATCTAGCGTGGCCTTTGTCTTGATGCTCAAGGCAGCAGAAGATGGTGATGAGGTTAGGCTTCGATACTGACCGACAGCTCCACAGGTGCGTTCTCCCCAGCGCTGCTGATGAGGCAACAAGCCCAACTGACCTAGTAGATGCAAAGAGGTGGCAACTGTCAAGAGACCAGCCACACCCTCGCCAAGGTGGTGCAGTGTGGTGGAGTCAGCCAGAGGACCCTCTCTTTCTACTTTCCTCAGCAGCAAAACAGTGACCACTGACATTAGCATCAAGGCCTCATGACTTCTGGACACCTTCTGATGCATTCATAATCACTGCTGTCATCTGTGGTGAAACTGTAATGGGAAGGCCTTCATATTTTCCATCAACTGCTCACTCTTATCGTGCAGTGTATTTGCTATACTGGCTGTTTTTGCCCGTGTGCACGGCCATGTCGCTTGGCGATGTTGCAATCAGGAAACAGCTTTCTGAACAATAGCCCTTACATGCTGTTCCACTGCTTGTGACAGGTTGAGTTCTACCAAAAAGGATGAAGTATGTGTCCGCTTGGACTGGTCTCAAATCTTGTGCTGAGACAAGAACATTGATATTATTTTGGGTACAATTCCAAGAGCATGTTCCAAGATCTTGAACTTGGATCATTCTACAAAGATAGGTAGATAATCATCAAAATATTCAGAAAATAATTGATTTAATGGCATAAGTGTTAACATTTTAAAATTATGTAATCATCTATAAACATTAAGCAATTCCTACCTGCAGCTTATTTGTGGTTGATGTCACAGTCTACATTCAAGAGATGTAAGGCCATTTGTCAGAGTTTTTGTAACCACAAAGCAAATTTTTCCTTCTATTGAAGTGTCATAGCTTCCTAAAACACATAGGGATTTAACTGTTGTGGGAAGTTGCACTAGTTATTCAACTTGTTAGTTATACAGTTATTCAATAGTCAATTATCAACAATGACCCACTGATGTTTTGAGTTTCATTTCATAAGCTAGGTACCGGACTCACCATAAAGTAAGTCTACTTTATGAGACAGCAAGGGAGATGCTACATAAAGAAAGAAATGCAGCGAAACAGCTTGCTAACTATATAGTTAGCATTTCATTTTTATATCTAAAGGCATGTAATGCAAACAATAGAAAATATAGCTTTAAGTGTAGCTAGCAGAAAAGATAGCTATTAAACAACAGAATCAATCAGCTTTAGCAAAACTGGTTCTTAGGGATTGTGTAAGAAAAGTATTAGCTAGCTTGCACTCTGCTTTATTCAGCAACAAGTAACTAGCTAACCTCTGATATCTGGTGTGTGCATACATTAGCTAAAGCTCAAAATTATCACACTGAAGTTTTACTCAAGAACAATTTCTGTACTAGAGGGAATAGACAATTATGAAAGCAAGATGAGCACTGAGTAGCCATAGAATAAATCAAGTTTGGCTGAGAATAGTTGGGTCATGAAAGGAACCTATAACTTCAGATAATATGACTTTCTGCTACCAGTAGATACCTGGTTGACAGTATTGCTGGCAACAATAATGGGTAGAGTGTAGCAGTCTATTTGGAACCGGGCATTGTTTCAGCTTTTACTTGCCACTAGTCTAGTTTTTTTTGCCATACTGATCTTCACTGCTATTTCATTTTAATTCGTATTTTATTTTGCATTTCCAGTGTACTGCAATGGCCAGGTTCATTCAGCCAGCAATACATGTTGCACCCGCGGTAACAGAAAGCAGACTTTGATTTTATAATGTGGTGGGGGTAGACAAAAAGTGCACACATGTTGGCGGGCATACTTTACATAAACCTGATTAAAACACAAGTTCACAGCAAATGGCAGAACCTGAAGCTAAAGCACTATAACTAAGCCTGTTATGGAAAATAAATTCCAAACCATAAATAAATCCAAAGCATATGATTCTCATCAATGCTGTAGTACAGTACTAGGAACAATCGCAGAGGATAACGAACTTCTTAAGAGAGAGAGGGTGTATGGAAGATTAGGCATGATGTATTTGAAGGCAGATCTGTACAAGCCTGTGTAAGTCATTTATGGCACCATGCTGTGCAAAATTCTGCATGGGTTCACTAATCTTTCATTCATCTGGTTGACTCCTCCCATTCACTGTGCTCACTCTGTTGGCCGATATGCACAATAACACACAGTGTGTTACCATCAAACATGATCACAATGAGGGCAGAGAACTGGCAATGCCAGCACTAGGCACAGGTAGCTAAACTTTTAAAAATTATATTATATATTGGAATCAGATGAGTGAGCGGCCATGGGACATTCATAAGCGCTAACAGATACGAAAAGACACTGTTGACAAATTCAGCTTCCCCACCTATGAAGTCCCATGGATTATTTACTTTACAAAGAACATCATGGGCATGCATGCTTTGCTGGAGCTTTGAAAAATGGCAAATGGAAATGAGCAGTGCTTCCAAGTCTATCAACGGGAGACACACAGAGTGAAATGGAAAAGGGCAGGGTTTGTACAAGCCTGCTGGAATGAGCTTCAAGGGTATGAATTTAAGGTCATGTAAATCCAAACAATTCTCTTGAATAATAGTTTTCTTCTCCTCCGAGAACAAACAGCTTTTAACAAGCTTCAGGACGGAAAGGCATTATTGGAAAATGTCTGCGGTGTTTTTCCTAAAGATCAGTAGACACACTCACTGGGCCTCATGAAAAAACTTATTAAAAAACTAGAAAGTACCCGCAACACATCTCAGCTCGCAGGGACGACCTATTTATAGGTTGTAATATGTCTATAAAATCTATAAAAGGACTGTCAGTTCAGGCATTCACAGTGACTACATTTAGAAACACAAGGAAAATATGAACTAAGCATGTTATAATTATTCATTATACGAAACATGTCCACTGTAGCGCTGAAGTGAGATATTGCACGTCGCACTGCAAGAGTACGGCGTGGTTTTTTTGCGTCTGAGACTGACAGCAGGTTTCCTTTGCGCTGATCAGTCCCATATGCCTGCCATCACCGGCAGAAGGCTCCACACAGGCAGAAGTCACAGTGCCTTCCCGCCCGGCCCAAAGGACAGATTTCACACGCTGCGCTGTGGCAGGCCATGCAGCGTCTCTGGGACTTTGTGTTGATCAACAGGATGTCGCCGTTACCGCTGGCAGCTTTGGCTCCATGGCGACACCACTGGCGCTCCTTTAATAAAACACAACACAACAAACCCAAACGGGATCCAACCCAATATTTACTATAATTGTTCTCCCCCTACATCATCTCTTTGGCGATAGAGTTTCATGGGGGACTGGAGGAGACTTGAGTGTAACGTGGTCTGTAGATACAGGTTTGATGAGGTCCTTTTAGTTCTTTTGTGCAACTGGAACAAATGTATTTCAGTTCTATGGATTTTAGAGGCCCCAACCTGAGGTGCCTTAAACCACAAGCATGTTGAACTTCACCCAGCGGTATTTTTCCTGGTAGTACAGTTTCAAAATAAATATGAGGAAAGACCTACTTTTCTGAAGCCAGGGGCGTTCTAAAAAAGAGGAAAACAACAATTACAAAGGGAATTAAGGACATTAAGTGTTCAATGAAAATCTATCCTGGGGTTGATTTTTCAAAGTAAATAAACAGTAAATGATATGATCTGGAAATCTGTGTGACATCAAGAGAATAAGAACACAAATACACTTTATTTTAACTTTGAAACGACCCCTCTGTTTAAGTGCTACCGCTGGGTTCCTGGTTTTGGATTACCATAAACTTTTCTATTTTTCTTCTACTTTTCTCAGCCTTTCCGAGTTTTGTACAAAAAGGAATTTGTATGCGGCGCTGCTGCCAGCACCACTTTTTTTTTTTTTTAACTAGAGAAAGGGACATTTTGTTTTTGTGTTACATAAAATAGTCTGGTTAAATACAAGACAAACAAAAATATTGGTTAACTATCTAATAAACTTGCAAAAGGGACAACTGGAGCCACCTGATGTTTTGGAAACAAGAATAATTTTAACGGGAAAAATTGGTTAGAATGTTAGATTACTGTGCAGGATTACAGTATGTTATACAGCAATCTTCGGCCCTAATTCTCAAGATCTACCACTCAGTTTCACCTTCATATTAGCCTAAACCACCCATTTTGGAGAATTTGGACTGTCTGTCAGACATCAACAATTAACCAGTGATTTTTTTAAAGAGAAGGTGTTTGTTATCTCTGTGGTATTTAGACGTTGCGGCCGACATACTGTTTATTTTATTTCCACGTTGAATGAAATAAAAATTAAAATGTTTCTTTCCTCTTTAACAGCATAGGTCTAATTCATGACAAACATTGACCTAAATACATTCAGAGGATGATTAAAAATTACAGTGTTGGTTTGCTTAACTTTTAATCAGCCCTAAATAATTGCACCAGTTGAAATCAATAACAGCTTTCAAAATTCCAGGTTACTGAAATGTACAAAACCTAGGTCAGGATGCACACTTGTGCAAAAATAACTTTCATATTCTGAAACAAAAATACTCACAGTGTATATTCATTTCAGGTTACCTATGGGGCTTATCATAGTCTTCATATGGCAGTACAAACATATTTGCAAAAATAGCTCTGCTTAAAAGTATTGTTATAAATATGATACAATCTTACAAACAAACAGATGTTAAAGAGGCACTATTTTGTGTCAATACTACCCAATATTTCTCCTATTCTCTCAAATATCTTGGCCCTGTGGATTTTGCTTTGAGTGCAGGCTGAGCCATGTGGCTGGGGTACAAAACTGGCCATGTCGTTTGCTGTCAATGACCGAATCATTTCTTTCCAATAGGTATTCCCCATCTCAGTACTGTCAGACACACTTTGATTCAGGTTACAGTTACTCAGAAGGCATCAGTGCGGCTGCACCAATCCTCCATTGAGCGCCCACTTCACTGCAGTGTGCTGTGCGAATTGTACTGCAAAAATGGAAATAAGCCTTGTGCAAGTGTATCAGAAGAATACATTCATCTTGCTTCACCACTTCTGCACAAATGCAGAGATTATCACAGTGAGTCATCCGGCAATTCCAAATATACAGGGTTTTATAAAAGGAAAAACATAAAAATATATGGAGACTTTGCATCATTTGTAAAGCTACATGTTAATATGATGCAACCCAAGTGAAGCATGTGAATGTCCTTGTATGCACCCGTGATTACAAGTGATTGAGCAATTTTTAATCTGGCAAACTGACATGTTTAGATTTGCGCATTTTGTCCTGCTGCTCTGTTTTCCCCCTTTCGAGGGTTGTTCCTGGTCAGCACTAATTGACATTAATCTGAAAAATTAATTTCGCACTGTGAATTATGCATATCGAGTGAGACATGGCTTCAGTGAGTCTGTTAATGATGCTGCCAAACACAAGAGGATTCTGTCTGAATCAATCAATGCAGCCTCTAATATATCTGTAGCATCTGATTGGCTCTGTTCATCTCAACCATGACTGGCTCTTTCATCTCAGTCATGCAGATATTTTACCTTATAGACATACAGATTTCCATACAGATTAGGTTCTAAAGCAACACACACTAGAATTTCCATGATATATATTCCAAAATGGTATATAGGATATGGTATTGTGGTGTTAAATAATATTATGGAAAAAGAATGGTTAAAAAGCAATTAGTTTGAGATAGTGTCTTTGTTGGAACTAATGAACACCATAGTTAATCACCTCACAATGGAGCGTTAACAGCAAAAAACAAAAGGATTGTTATTTACACCTCAGTACCTCCCTGACCTTGTAAACACCAGTGTTGTGCAAGTTCACACTTCACAAGAGCTAGCTCAAAGTTCAGTTCACACAGATTAAAATGAACAAGTTCATGTTCATAGTTCACAATTTTGAATTTTGAAGAAGTTCACAGTCCCAGTTCATTTTTCCCATTTTTAAAATGAGCTGCTCCAGGGACTATTTTATGTGTATGTCTGCATGCGCAGTGATTGTTACGCAGAATATGGGCAGTTGGTTGCGAGCCGTCTATCTGATGAGTTGCACTAATAAAAATGTCTCAAGTATGAAATAACACCGTCTGTGTTTATTCATCAAGCAGTAACTTTAACACACCCAAGGATTCGGAATCTCACGCAAAGCTGAACGAGCTCAAGTTCATGTTCTTTAGTTGCAAACAGATATGTTCAAAGTTCACCGTTCACAGAAAAAATGTTCAATGAACACGCTCGTTTAATGCGTTCATGCACAACACTGGTAAACACTGACAACAAAGCAGTGTAATCGTTCGGTTTCTCTAATATCCAACTGTGCATATAATACATATGTCTATTGTAGAGTTTGTGAAACAAGACCTTTCAGGTCATTACTTCTTACTCAGCATATTGATTTGTCAAATGTAATGCAATGAATTTATCACCATGAAAGATGCATTTGATTTATTACAATTACAGTTCAGCAAGAACCTCCCCCACCACCACTACCACCAAGGCCTGACCCCATTTCAGAACCCTTCCCCCCCTTAATATCCGAGAGCGTGCTACCATTTGTGAGAATTCCAGGAATCAATACCATGTATGACTGTTTGATGAAAGGCAAACTTGGCCAGCGTCTATTGCGTGATGATATGGCAGGGTGACTTTAAGGTCCTGGATGTTTAATGCACTTTGTTTTTTTATTTGATGTTTTTGTTTTTCCCCCTCGCTGTTGCGTGTGCCAGTTGCAACAGAGGATGTGGACAAACATTGACCTTATAATTACTGTGGCTGAGCTCCATCTACTTGCGTGGGGATGTTAAGTTGTGTTTGTTATAGCACCCAACCCAAAAGCTGCTGTTTGTCAAAGAGGAAAAGGGTGTTGTTCTCATGCATTGCCACCTGCTGAGTTTTGAGGAAAATTTTGTTCTTTTTTTGTAGTTCAGCAATAATTATAAAGGCCGTAAATAACCAAAGAACAAGTATTTGGCAGCGTTCGGCATTATCATCTGTATTGTGTTGCTTTGGTAACTCTTTCAAAATGTTACATAATGGTGAAATAATGCTGTTTTCCAAGTGCTTCAATGCGAAATGCAACTCCAACATCTTTGAGCACCCTGCCTTCTCTTTACAGAGTTTGTAACAACTTCCTTTCCACATGACCTTGTAGGCACTCACAATTTAATTGCAGTCAAGTTCTTGAACTGGGCCACACTGAAATGGCTTTAAATGTTTCAGACGCATGCTTGTGTTGAGTTTCCCAGAGTTGAACGGCCCTTGGAACATCAGTTCTTTATTTCTGTATTGTCTGTATATTTAGAGGGAACATCTGTCACTTATTTGAACAGGATATAAAGGGAAGCTCTTAAAAGCAATCTGCATACTAGACTCTGATAATAAATTTCCTTGGATATTCCTGGGCAGCCATGCATAGAGCTCAGTGAATTACAATGAGAGCATCCATTATAGTAAAAAGGAGAGTACAAGGCAGCTTTTTAGATTGATACTTTCAGCTCTTACTGTAAGTGATAGAAGGGCTAAGATTACATGGTAAAATATGTATATATGTTGTTTTTAATTATTTATATACACACTGTGAATCATTGCACTTCAGCAGGAATGTCAAAATAGTTTACTTTGAGGGCAGTGAAACATGTAAGACTTTATGATCACCTTTGCTAGTTGATTCATTTTCACAGTACCTTAGCAAACCAAACACCTGCATTATAGATTTCTGGTCACCAAGCTGTTTTCCAACCACAGGGCATATTTGTATAGTCAGCAACATACAGAGGGATAAGAAGGAGATCCTCTTATGGGGTTAAAAAAAAACCCTTCATCAGAATGCCCAATCTACTCAGGGTTTGCAAGTTCCCATCAGAAATCAGTCCCCGACTCATCGTTATATCTTTTATATGCATCATTCATTTAATGTCTGCGCTCCATATGGAAGATTCCTCTCCACTAGTTTTCGATTCAGACCGTCATAGACTCATTTTGTTTAACTGGAGGTGGTGAGATAGGAAGCATGGGTTTGGCAGCGTATGTTGTGCAAGTTGCAGCAGACTCCAGTTCTAGTTCTTGAATTTTATTATTGGTCTGGAAATGTGGCAAGAGTCATATATCTTGCCATTTCCTGATTTGTAACTAAATAATGCATTGTTTACACGAGGGGAAACATATTGCCACTCTCAAGGATGGAAATAGTTTTTTTTTTGTTTTGTTTTGTATAGCAGTTATGCAACTTGCAACTCAGAACAACGGTTGTTGTTCAGATGTTTAGCTGTTTCTCAACAAAATTTAAAGTAGTGTATTTGAATTTGTATATCACTTGAACTATCAGTTACACCAATGTTATTAAATTGAAACCCCACAAAATACTTCACACACCAAATACTAAATGAGAGTACCTTGGAATTTATGGATTCTTGATTTGAACACATAAGACCAGTTTTTATTTTTTATTTTTTTTTATGTTTTTTATTTGGTTATTTATATTTACAATTTCTTTCATGCTTATTGGGTTAGTGTAGGGAAATACCTGTTTTTCCCACAGCAGCCCTTAATCTAATTTACAGTCATCTTCATGGTTTATCTTCATATTTAGAACACTGTCCACATTTGGAAGTGATACTATTAAAATTCCAGTTAATTAATTAGAGGAGCACTCTTGGGGTGGCAATGCTATATAGCTAACAATTTACATAAAGTACACACACTATGACTTGGGTGTCTTGGGGGTTTTGTTTGTAACTGCATTCGGTCTCAAAAGTATTCATCCCATTATTGCTCTAATGCAGCAGGCCATATAGGTCTGTTTTCTTGACCCCGATGTAAGTGACAAGCAAATCTCTACAAATGTGTGGAACAGAAATTTCACCGTGTCACACTCACAGCTAAGCAAATTTCGCATCCCTTCTGCAATAATTTGACTCATGGATTGCAGCGCCATACCCTATATTTCTACCTCTGACTCTACAGCCTTCTTGTTTATTCATATGAATGCCACATAGGAAATATAACTTATTATAATATCATTATATATAATTATAAAAATATAATTATAATATATTCAGAAATTGTTAACTTTACCTATATACATGATATTCTTGGTATTCATTTCAGGGCGAATATATTTGGAATTTGGAGCCATTAGGGATATTTGCCTACAAGCAAACAGCCAATAAAGGGAGAACGAGAGAAAAACAAACCCCCAGACTGGGAAACAATCTATCATGGAAACATGTTTTGACTCAAGTTATTGCTGGCTTGCAACTGAGATGCAGTCTGTTTCCACAGTCGGAGAATGTCAATCTTTCATAACCATCGGTGTCAGTTTTTCTCCCCCCTGCTCTTTTTAGCATTCAGATTTCCTCTTCGTTCTCTTTTTATATCCTGTTGTGAGCTTCAGTGTCATCTTTTTGTGTGTACGCCAGCGCACTGACAACAATCCCCAACTCATGCGCTGTGCCACCCCCCCCACCCCTGACTCTGCACCCAACAACCCCGCTGGTCCACCCGGCACACAGCCTCTGCAAAGGGAAGCGATTCCTCTTCGGCTCATTGTTTTTTCTGGTCATCTGCAGACAAAGTTCCTGTCCGCATGTGACAATGGCACTTCCTGATTTTGTCTGGAGGCAAATGAACGAAAACATTTCGGGGGTGGAAAAAAGGACAATCAGTGACTTAATTCAACAGTAATGAAGTGTGCCCTTACCTCCAAAACAATAGCAGCGAGAAAAGACAAGACAAATATGATATTCCCAATGGACATAATTAATTGCCACAATTAAAACAAGCTGTAAATCACAGTGGCTACACATCACACTGTGCCAAAATAAGTGTATATAAGGACCAGATTCAGCCATGTGCTTTTACTTTGAGCAGGCAAGTGTTTCCTCCCAATATTTGGTTAGATAATTGTTTGGTTAAATTCGATTTTGTTTTTTATTCTTTGTTTATGCATTCATTTGCTTTCTCTTTTAGTGCTGAAAAGAGTTATTGAGTGGCAAAACAAGATTGTCTATTGCAACCCACAAATTTATACCATACCTTTCTGTGAAGATAAAAAGTATGTCTCTGACTGAGGAAATGACACAATGGGAGAAGGCTGCTTCAGGAAGATAAATCCAATTGTATATACAACTGTAAGCACCCATAACAGCAACAATCACTGAAACTGTTTTTTTTTGTACATGGATATAGGGGACTGACAGTACAATCAACAGTAAGAACATCAAAGCATCTCAGCACCTTTGCTGTGTTAGTACATTGTGATTGTTTGAATAGAGGCCCTATCTCTGACAGCACCTCTCACAGAATTATCTGCTTATGCAAGGTTTCCTGTGTGTGCAGAACCGCATTGTTAGTACTCAGATGATGGATTTCCATTTGGTCCCAGTCAAAATTGTAGTCTTTTCTGGCCTCATCAATGTGATTTACTATAGCTTATTTTTTCACGGATCAACAGGCCCAGAACGGCAGCTTTTGCGTCTTGGAGCAGATTACCTGACATCTTCAGATGAACAGTTCAGAACCATGTAAGTTGCATCAGCACAATTTGGTAGGTCAAAAAAAAAAATGGCCGACACTCAAGCCACCCTTGGATAGATCCTGCTCGCATTTTTGATAAGTGGGTGGTTGGAAACTTTGATACAGCGGAGCCTTTTTTATATTGGGGGGGGGGGGGGGGATTCCAGTCCCATATGCCGGAGCGGCATTCTTTGATTGCATCTCTCAGATTTCCCTTCCCTTTGAAAAAACACAGTCAGTGTTCCACAGCATCCTCCCAAGCGGATTGTTCTCACTGATAAGAGAATGAATCACTCAAGCTCAATCAAGATCAAAGATGCTAATGACATGATAATAGAGCTCCTCAGGACAAAATTATAAAGGAAGCATCACACCATCATAGATCATCTGCATTCATACAGAGCAGCTCCAGCAATACCATATCATGAATGACACAATTACTGCTAATGTGTACAGAAACTTAATTGGTTCAGTCAGTGAAATTTTACTATGATTACAGTTCATGGAATTTGAACCCTTGAGAAGTCAAGGCCATGAAATAGCACATACTGTCATCCAAAATAATAAAAAAACACAGATGCTGTAAAGGCCACTGCATCTCATGCTAACTGCGACAGCAATCAGCAGAATTATAAACAACGCCTAATGCTGTGAATCACATTTCTGTGCAAATGTGAAAACAAACCATATTAAAGTGTCTGGCTGAAAAAAAATGTCAGCACATTAAGGGAAAAATATGGTAAAATTGAATTAATTTAATCAAACTCGTGGCTTCCTCTGTCTCACCCAAGACAAACTCCATTCATTGTATGGAAATTTCACACGTTTGGCACGTAAACCGTAAGGAAGGAAACTCCTTTGGAAGCAGGGTGAGTGAAAGAGAACTTTTCATTTATTCTTTGTTACCAGTGTTTTGCATTTAGCATCTCTGGTGTTTTTCATTTAGAAAGGAATCACCTTCGGTTTGCCAGGATTTTAATCAAAACCAGCTTCTTATGACATTTAATTGAAGCAAGCTGGACCTCCACGCAGTGTGCAATGGTCTTTATGGGACACGTTAACCCCTCATGTTAGCAGGGCTGTTCACAGTCATCACAATCTTCTGCTGTACAGTATAAAATAATTTTGTAATACAACATTGGCAAGACATTGACATTATAATTTGATTTAATGTGTTAAACAACTTAACCCTTAAACATGGAAAACAATCGATGCCCATGCTAATGAGCTTCTCCAGGTAACGGTTGTGTTTTAAATGTTTCGTTTGGTTAATCTGCATGCACAGGCGCTCGATAAACATTTTGTCTTGGACAGAGGAACTGATTAGTGAGACTAAGACAGAGACAACAGTTGATTGGACAAAATTCAAGACCTTATCTTGAAAAAGATTACGACTAAGAGAGCATCCCATCAGCAAGTCCAATGCTATTTTGAGCCTGGACATTGCTTAGTGGCAACATATTTGTGTTGCTGTATACCATTTTATCAATTCTCTTGACAATAAGAGATCTATAGAAAGCACATTCCTTTCACCGCTTGGTTTAAACTCCAACCAGTCATGTGAAATTGTCAGTTAGTGCTTATATCAACTGTCACTTTGTTTTGGAACTGTTGCTGGCTCCATCCTTTACAATTTTTCCTGGTCACTAGCCCTGTCATGGTTATATTTTGAAAGCTTTAAATAATCTACTACACCATACAGGAGTACTAAGGTAGGTAAAGTTAGCTAGCAAGCCCAACAGCCCCCTCTCAATAAATACAGAAGACTGCATATATATATATATATATATATATATATATATATATATATATATATATATATATATATATATATATATATATATATATATATATAAAAAAAATATAAATATAATATAAATATAAATATAATCTGTAGATCTATTGTACCCATCCTTATGAAAAAAAAAAAAAAAACAGGAGGGGAAATCCTGAATCAGGGTTAAGCAAAGCAAAGCGAACTGAAGACATCTAACTTAAAGAACTGGCCTTCTAAAACCACACAGCAGCTCTATCCATACTCCCCTTTTGCTAAGGTCACGACTCATTTATATGTCCTGGTGGGTGTGGCCAATCAATTAAGCACTTATTCAGTTATCCAATGCCTGCACAGCAAGGCACACATTCCCATGCATCCAAACTTGGTGTGGTTCAATTGATTTGAAAAAGCTTAATTATTGCAAAGTTTGTGATCATTTGAAACCCACAAATAGGTATTCACACACTAACTAAAGGAAGAAGAAAGTCTATGTTTAAGATTTCATCCTCACAGGCTTGCTTTTTGTAATAGGGTGTCATATTCCCAGGTGTTACCACATGTAAGGCCCATCTATTGTAAGCTGTGACTGAAAAAACCTATTTATAATATTTAGAGGTAGGCTCAGTGAAGTCTTTCCAGGTCAAAGCTGAATTGTTTTTAAAGGGATTTCAGATGAAATCTTTTTGTTTGTGGTGCTTAGACCCTTTTTTCCGGGCTGCAAAATGCCCAGTAACTTGGAGAAGACCCTTTTTAAAGCACAGGTTAAGTGATGAGAGGCTTTCAAGACTGAAGAAGTTGCTTGTTTGGGTGGACTGTGTGGCTGCAGTGATCATGATCTTTTTGGCAAGATGGAGGATGGACGAGTCTGCTTCTGTTCCCAAAGAAATCCATGACGCTGCTAGAGCAGCCCAGAGCAGACCGACTTGACAGAAAAGATAAGTGGATTAAAACCATTAAAGCTATTTGAAAAGCGTTTGAAAGCTTGTGAAAATCTCAAACACTACATCAACTCCTATAAAGTAAGACCTAAACAGAACAAAGCCTGAAACCCGTCTTCTCAGAACTCTAAACAACTTCTCCCCTCTCATCATGGATTCAAGGAATTGAAGGATGCAATCACTTCCTGGAAGGCTGAAGTTCCCCAGTCCTGACAGCCTCCATTTTGAATTTGTCATCCATCTCATCGGCCTAATTCTTTCCTGGTTTCTGCTCTTCATCTTCCACTGCCTAAACATTTCAAAATACCCCAAATCATAGGGCAAGCTTAAGTTTATACCATCTCAAAAACACAGAAAACTACAAACTAACAGCCTACAGGCAACAGACTAATAGCCTCTCAGTTCTTAGTGACTGGTACTCAAGCTTCTTCTTGAAACCCATTCACAAAATCCTGAGCAGTGATATGGTTCACCTCTTGTCTGAACCTCCTGCCTCTATTCATCACCCTCTGCATGGGCAAGAACATATCTGGCAGGCATATGAAGAACAGCATGCCTATGGGATTCATCCTTGCAGTCCTGCTCCCAATATCTACACCCCAACCCTGTCCTTGAAGCAAATTAAAATGACATATCCGCAGACATAACTCTAATGGGCCTTATTTAAGGAACACTGAGCAAATTCTGAGCACGTCACCTTCATGAAATGGCACTCAGAGCTGGGGACTGAACTTCACAAAAACCATAATCAGCACCCTTCACCTTGCTAACAAGCTTACTAACCAAACACCAAAAGCATGAAGAACGGTAAGAAAATACCATTCCTTCTGAGTCACCAAAAATACGAACACAATGGACACAAATAAAGTAGAAATAAAGTCACAACGGACGTCTTCCAACTGGCCAAAGCACAAACATAAGACAACCTCCTTCATTGACTGGCTGGCTTAGACGGGGGATGTCTGGTAGCATTATAAAGGCAGTCCAAGTTGTAAGTCACTCTGGATAACTGACAAAAATGCAAATATGTAGAAAAAGCTTTTGTGTGAATGAGAACAGCTACTGCAACCAATTTTATGATGTGAGGGATCCAGCTCATTACTGAGAGATGCTAACGGCAGATTGCAATGAACATGGAGAGTGAACTACAGATTTCGGCATTAGCTGTGTGTTAGTTAAACTGGTACTGAGCAGAGTTAGTCCTCTCAGGAATAGACCAGAAGTTGTAATTGTGAAAAAAACAGTTAAAGCACAACATTCTTCTTCAGCTAATTCTGTTTAACAGTACCACTTTAACACACCGTTGAAAGAGTGGGTGTTCACCATGTTTATGAGAGAAGCCGTGGGCCTTCCGAGTTTAGAGTGCAGACCCCTCCTGACTATCAACAATCTAAATCACATCCTTTTAGCACCTGATGTCAACTGCGGACATAGCACTTGTCTAACCCTTCTGTGTTTCTCTTTAGTTGCTCACTCAATCTTCCACACACATGCAACCAATTAATTTGTCACATAGTGTGAGCTCAAAATCCCTTATCATGTTGGTGTAAGGGAAATATTTTGAAGTACATTATGAGTGGTCGTAAACAATGTCTGATGACTCGATGTGAATATTTGGAGCATGAACTGGAATCTAAAACCCTGATTGTTGGAGTTAAAGAGAAAGAAAATAGTGTAGCTTTCAAGAGGAAATCCTCTAAAGAAGCTGACAGAAGAATGAGCCAAGAAGGCTAGAGTCAAATTTGTCTTAGACAAAGCTAAATGTGTGTATGTATGAACACTAATATGAGTACAAAAGATGATATCCTCATGACATTAATGTATTTCCCCGAAAACCTTGATGGAGGGCTAAATGCTTTTTTCATGAAGCCATTACTAAATATGCAAACAGACATTTCGGTATAGATATACATGCTAAACAAATAACTTGTAAAAACAGGATTTTGCGGCACATAAACGCATCCAAAGAAACAACAACAGAAAGCAGATCTCTTAATTTCCTTTGTCGTGAAAGATAAATACAGGATAAAGGATACACTGTGGGGCTATAAAAACAGTGTCCTTTTGGATACTTAGTTACAAACTCTTGCCGTCTGGTTAATGTTTGCATGGCTGAGGGCACAAGAAAGGCCTTTATTCTTCCAGCTGTGGCCGTGTGGAAACAGTTACAGCTAAACTCCGCTGCCTAGGAAGTGACTATTTTGACATTAGTCTTCTGGGTTTCATAAAACATTTTTTTCTCCAATTGCAGAATGAAAAAGAAGGTCTTGAGGCTGACTGGCGAAGGACAATGGGACTTGTATTCATCCCAGTCAGTTTGTGCGGCTTTCCCAGTCCAGTGACTCACACGTCGCTTTCCGCACACCTTTGTATCATTATTTGTCAGGCATCGCTGTGGTTTTCAATGTGGTATTCTTACTGGCAGACATTGTAAATGTCTTGCCAACATTGTTTTATGTTGTTGTGTGTCTTTTTTTTTGCGTTGAAAAATGATTCGTTTTTGGGTTATGCCAAATGTTTCCTGTCCCTACTGGTTTCCCCTCTCTCCCCCCTCGCTTTCAGGCTTTCCTTCAATCTGGTTTCACTTGAAACTAATGAGGCAAAAAGAATTTCTCTCCCTCTTTTTTGATGCATTGTTTGTGGGTTTTTTAGCACAATTAAATTTGGGATTGTGCAAACCCCTTTGATTTGGAGTGGTAACCTAGATCTACTAAGCCACCCCCCCCCCCCCCCCCCCTTCCCGTCTATCTCCATCCTTGAACTCCTATTGAGCTGCCCAAGCCATCTAGCCAGGACTGCACATTAGACCTGCGAAAAATGAGTTTTGAGAGCTGCAGCCGACTTGCATTTTCTCCCGACCTTGCATTAGTGCTGTGACTCAGATAAGTATGCCGATGCCTATCAGTTGGTTGAGGTTTCTGTGGGTGTTTAGGGAGAGAGAAATTAGTGGAGTTGAGTAGCACAAGAGAGAATGTGAGAGGACAATGTAACGTCACCCTCTAGAGTGCAATCAGTTGCCTGAGATGGGGACCGTGGTATTCAGAGCACCACAGTTCGAGGCCCGCAGTAGCCCTACACCTGTTACAGTCACAAAACGATACCAGAATTCCACAGCTGGAACACACACAGCAGAAGAATGGATGGAATCTCCCCCTTGTACGTATTACCGGAATACACTGTGATCTGTGGAGACATCAACGGTCTGGACCTCAGCTGGGTTGCCTGGACAACTACTTATCTGTTCTAACTATGCAAGTGGAATGCAGAGAAAGCAGGGACGTACCTCGTCTGTCTAAGGGGAATTATGCTGCGGCCAGTTAAAGTTCCCATCCATCACTTACAAAGGTAAAGTCGTGCCCTTTGTGACCTGGTGCAGCCCCATGTGTTACACAACACAGAAACTATGTCATACTCCCAACAACCCTTGTTTTCCCTTTTTTTTGACAAAACTGCCCTACATGTTGCATAAGTATAAACTACCAGTTTGATCCCTTACAGAACAGCTGTGTCTAAGAAAGGCTGATTAATTGTGCAAGGAACTTGGAACAAGATCAGTGGAGTAGACAGAGGGATTCAATATGTCTAATGGCAAACTGTGATGGTAAGATAAATACTGCCAATTGTGTCAACCACAGGAACGAATGTTTACAGCATGTTGTTTAATCCCACCCCTTCCCTTGGCCCTCCCTCCTCACTATATGGTGACTGTTTATGTGTAATGAGGATCACCAACAACTGAAAGATATAACAACTGAAATAACAAAAGACAAAATTGTGAAAGTGAGCCTTCACCCTTCCCCCAATAATGTTGGTGTTGTATTAAGTTTGTTTAATGTATTTATGAATCCTTATATGTCTTGGACTGAACATATAAGGAATGTCCTACTTCTGATGGAGGCATCACCAACCTCTTAATCACAGACAGATTATATCCAAAGTCTACTACCAAATAAAGTGTTTTACTATCACTTATTCAGATAATGTAACTGTGATACTTAAACTGAAGACTGAACATGATGAAATCATGGCTTTTGGCTGTTTCAGACATTAGTAGCAAGCAAACGTAGTGGAAAGATTGTAGGGACTAACTTTATATACAATATTACACCATACTAAATATCTGACCTCTTACAATTGCTTATGTTTGCCAGTGACATTTTTGTGTTACAGTAACACCATTTGCATAAATTCCAACTGCATACACATATACATAATACTTAAATAATTTAAGTACTTTTGTCTTTCCCAACATTATTGTTAACACTTTTGTGGCAGCTGAAGTTCCCTCTTTCATAAAAGGCACTAAACACAATGTTGTTGAGTACTTTGTCTTTTGACATGGGATGTCATGAGCATTTATAACCCCAAAAAATCATACATATAACCCAATGTTTTAATAAGTTCTGGCGTACAGTATTTATGTATTTGGAAAAAGACAGACTGCATGGAAAAAATGGTCCAGTCTCCCTCCACATCGACATTAATGGAGGAAATATCTGAAGGGACAATAGTGAGCAATTTTATTCATTTACTTATATTTCCTTAGTGCCCTTATTGAATACACAGGTTATCTCCAACTCTTCATTTTCTAAGCATAGCATTTTAACCTAAAAACCTGAATGCAAGGCATCACTCTTTTAATTTATTATCTTTTTCCCTTAAACAAGTGATTATCGGTGGTTTATGGGTGTAGGCCCAGTCATCCAAAAGCAGGTTATGTGGGACATAACCTAGACTGTGTGGTAGATTTCCGGATATTTCACTCTTGATAAAAATGCAGATCTATCTTCAGATTTTCTGGGTGTCATCAAACACACTTATTCCATTGTAATACAGCGTACTCTGCTCATAAGAATCACATCTGTTTATGCTGCAATGCCTTAGTGGAGTCATTGTTTGATCACAATCTTTTCCAGTGTGTCAAGTGTTGGTTTGCATTAGTGTTGTCTCCTTTGTTCATGATACTTTCCATATCTAAGGAATGCTTTGTTAGTCACTGGAAGAAAGAGATGTCTCTTACTTTGTGTCATGTCCGCTGGCTTTCAAAGAGTAAGAAAAACCGCATATGGATTTATGGAAATATTTAGCGCAATGGGTGCTATGGGAATTAACAACATGCCAGAGTTACTATCAAATTCAAATGTGAAATTCTGGATTCTTTTTTTTTTGTTAATAATGCACCATCACACCCAGTTGAGTATGAGTCAGAAACTGCGGCGTTCTCCGCTGACAATAAATAAATAAATAAATTAAACAAAACAAAACAAAAAAACAGTCATCTGGTAAATGGATTTGAGAGAAATTCCCTTTAATAGTCTGTTGTTTAAGAGGGAAATGACCGTGTGGGTTTGACGCGGGGAAACCCTTTTGTTAATTGAAGGAAAGAGACTCTGCAGGGTAACTGGAAAATACATGACATCACTCCAGGGAAAAAACAAAAAGCTTTGCCACTGATTAGCAACCGTTTCCAATTAGAGCAGTGAAGGATGTGGAGTTGGGGAGGGGGCGGGTGGGGTGCGGTGGCGGGGGGATGTCAGTGGCAGTCAGGGGGCTGTTTCCGAAAGGTCCCTTCTGATTTTTCCACGAAACCATAATTTGCATTCGGCGATTCCAGCAGGGTGTCGGCGCTGCGTTCTAAACTCTCACTGTAAGAGCTGAGCGTGTCCGAAAAGGGGTCGAGGGTCAAGGGGTCAGGCTCAGGTTCAAATGAAGTCAGAATATAATTACGCCTCAATGAACCAGAAGGGAAGATAATGCAGAACAGCTGCTCATTCAGTGATTCAAAAGTTTAGGCAAGGCCATATTTTCGTGCGGGGTGCAATAAGGACACTAGATGTGGAAAAAGGCAAACAGAAAAACAAGACATTACTACCACAGCATTCTTATACACCACCCCTTCCAAAAAAAAAAAATTCCATTGACACTGCAGTCTGTATGGGTTGATTAGATCAGTTGGATGGCTGTCAGGAATATTGAGATTGTCAGAGTGAAAAGGTGGGCATGAGGAAACACAAGGTGATTCCATTCTGATGATCTGGCAACTGGCTAGAACAACCACACAACAGCTGTGGACTCTTATCAAAAAAGCATACCTCCATCTACCCCTACCACATACGCTTGTTATACATAAAATCCATCTGATTGAAGCTCAACAGTCTGGCAGGTCACGGGGACAAATTAACATTTCAGTATCGCTCAGGGTGGATGTAATTACAGCTACCCTGTAACCAGTCATATCAACTGAATTTGCATGAGATGAACAAAATGAACACTGGAGGATTGCTTTTTAAAATTATTTTTTAAAATGAATTACTCTCATTTTTGAATAGTAGACAAAGATAGATAAAGACAGTGACACAGACAAGGACACTTGACAAGGAGAAGCAGTGTCTTTAACGCACTATATTAACTATAGAAATGACTGAAAACAAACATGGTAAAAGAAATGTGCTACAAAGGCTGTGCTGCAAACTTAATTACAGATCTAGTATTTTTCTAAGATACTCAGCAGTCATTCATCAAGCATGTGTTTTCTTTAAAAATCTTTCCTTCACCTCAGTCTAACTCAAGAAGGATGTGTTTTTTCCTGAAAGTGTCCTATGTGTGTTGTCTGGGGATGATCAATGTCCACAAGCACCACAATTCTTAGAAAGTTCAGGCACAAGTCTCTCTCTCTGTCATTACGTACACGCCTTTGTTGTGATGTGGACTGAATGAGCCAGTCAAGCTGGAGGGCTGTGATAAAATAACAAAACTTCTTTTCTCGAAAACAATTATGCCTTTGGAATGTTCCTTGTAGGAAATGACTGCTTCTCTCAGGTGGGTGATCACTAACACACAGGTGCTTCAAGTCAAACACACCGTGCACATACACACACTTCTCACAATACAGCAATTGAGCCATTGGATTTCTTATGTTCTAATTTTGATTCATTGCAGAGAAGTACTGCTTTTGGCAAGAACGGTAAACAGTAAAATATTCCATTGGTTATTTTTAAGTGACTTAAAGTGAGCAGATGTAGTTGACATTACTGGTAGGTCTTCTAGCTTCACCTATACTGAAACAGAATTTCTGTTCAGTGAAAAAACTGATTTAGCTGCTAAAAATGTATCCCCTTCTTAATCTGAATTAAGACAAGTGGTTGTTTTTTTTTTGTTTTGTTTTACAGTCTTTTCTTGGAAAGGAGGTGATTCAGTAAAATTTAACACATTCTTTAATCCAATCATTAATCATTAGGATTAACGTAGATGTTTGGGAATAGGTCCTTAGATCTCTTCACTTTATACTCAGATCTCTTGTCTTACATTGATCTTGGAAATGAAGTACACCATAGGAAAACAGCAAATACTGTGGCAGGTGAAAGGGGAGTAATCACAGTAATTGATGAAGGGGTGTTCTGTTGGTTTTACGCATACAGTCACATTGATTGTCCCCTCCATTTTAGCAAACAGCTGACTGAGTTTGATGCTAGATGTTAGCATAACATATGCCTGTTACTAGTGAAGGCAGAGTGAGGTTTCCTGAACCCCACACATGTTATTTATTACTCATTGATTTGGACCAATTATGCTGATTAGCTGTAGTGAGCTGTAGCATACTGCATCTTTTGACTTTTTCAAACAAGTCAGTGATGGTAGCTCTGTCCATGATTCCTCCATCTGCCATCTTTAACATTTAGATGTTTTTCTCGTCTCTTTGGCCACATACTTCCACTAGAAGTCTCATCATTGCTAAACTGCTAGCTTCTAGATGGCATGATGTGGTCTCAGAGCCTAAAAGAGCAAGCGGGAGTTGCAGACTGGTTACTTTTTCGTCACCCACAGCTCATTCATTTTTTTGTGTTCTGCCGCAGGGGAAACCCAGACCAGAAATAATACTGTGCCTCAATCACTGGGTGTTTGCAATAGTCACTGTCTAAATTTTGCCCGAGATCCCACTCCACCACACAAAAACTCACTCCTAAACAGTCAAACCTCAGTACTTTCCAGCCCTGATGTATTTTTTTTCCTTTTTCTAACTTATGGCCTCAGGGATCGGGAAGAGCTGGACTCACAAGAACCTACCCACCTCAATCTAATGAAATCCATCAGAATGCCTTGTGTTTTGTTTTGTGGTTTTTACCTTCAAGGACAAAAATATATTTTCTCCCCAAAAAAAACAAAAAAAGGTGCTGAGTGAAAGCTGATATCCTGGTATTTGCACAGCCAGAGCGGATGCAGGTGGACCAAAGGTGGGCCTTTGGTCAGCAGGTTGAAAGATTTCTTTTAATAGGAAATCCTTTTAATATGAGCTGGAAATCAGTGAAAATGGGAAAAGTTTTAGCCAGTGTCTCTTCTGGACAGGATAAGCACTGACGACCTCATGTTGACCCACATTCAATGGTAGATTCCATTGTTAAGAAAATCATAAGACTGCAGCAATTATAGTTCCTACAGCTTAAATATGCAAGACTTTCCTGCTAATTTGTAAGGCAAAAGGTACATTTGAGAGCTTTATCTCAACATCCAATGGAAAAAAATAGTCAAAAAATGCAACCTAAGACCTTAACATTTAATAGTAGCTTCAGACCAAAGAGGATGCTACTGGATTCTGTCCTTCACCTCATGTCTTCTGACTTGGCAGTTGGGGGGCCTGGGGGATTGGATTTTAGCAGCTGCGTGAAAAAAAAAACAAGAGTGGCACAAGAGTGGCACCCAGCAGTGATCTGAACCACATCAGAGGAACAGCTAGATACAAGTTTTTTGTAAGCACTGAGGTGAGGCTCTCAGACATTCACTTTACTGTACTGTAACACTGCATGTCCCTTCCATGATCAACGACATTCTGAAGCTATTTGAGTACCTACTTTTATTTTATTTATGTCTGATTTTATCTGAGTGTAACTGGAAGGTAGTGCTGTTTAATGTGGGTCTCTATTTAAAATGAACTTGGTACACAAGCCTCAAGCCCTCCCACACATTCCATATCAACTGTAATCTAACGAAAAGAGCATGCAGCCATTGCATCAGATGGTATGAAGTGATGAAAGAGGTGTCATCCAGCTGTTTTTTTGTGCAAATATTTAATGGTTGCATGGGACACGGATAATCTGAAAACTCTTCTCTCAAGAGGGCCCTCTTGGTTGTCTACACTAATAGTCTATTACATTTCTTATGGAACGTGATAATAAAATTTGTAGTCACAACAGTAACCCAATTAGTAACAGACAACTTCTTTCCATTCACAATCACTTCTGGGGCCACACATCACAGGGGGCACATAAGACCCATGAGCTGCATTTTGGCCACCCGTGATACACAGCCTACTTCTCTAATTGATTCTGTCATTTTTGTAGATTGAACGCAAACTTCATCACCTCAGTCAATGTAGTCTCCAGAATGTAACACAAAGCCAAAAATGTAGCAAAGTCCATGCAAGGTTCTATGGTCTCTGTCACATTTGAATTCAAACAGGGACATGGAGGCGAAAAAACAACATAAAGCCCAGAAGTTACTGAAATTCAACCAGCAACTGACTTTGTTGTCAATGTCAAAGAAAAGTCACTTCCTTGTATGGATAAAGTCAGACTGTCAATGAAGAGGCTCTGTTTTGTGTCCTAGTGGCAACTTTCCAAACAATGAGCCCCTCAAAATCCTCCCACATACACAATGTATACTGCATAACCATAAATGAGCGCTACAAGGCTGCAGACAATAGCCTATACAGAGAACTCTCCAGTGAGCAGTTGGTTATTTGCACTGTTGCTAGTTTTCCAGCCACATCGTAACCATGCACATCCTTGCCTTTCAGTGCAATTTCAGCCGACAAGGCCTAACATTTGACTTTTCCACACTTCCTAGGAGCAGTGCCACAACAGTTGCGCTGGCAACAGATTTCTCTGGTACACATGGTGGTGGACACAGCTGCATCATTATCACGTTCCATGTCTTAGTAAGAACAGTCATGCAAATGACTTGTGTATCATTCCAATGATAAACAAGTCACAGGTGGCAAGGAGAGCAAACATAAACTGTATCCATACACGCAATACAATGTAGTGGAAACTTACCTCTCATATGATAACATGAAAAGTGTAAAAAGTGCCTCTGTCAGTGGGCGGTTTTGAAAGTGCTGTGGCTGAACAGTGAACTGTCTCAGCTGTTTGAATGCTTGAGGCTGATGGGTGACCAGGACAGGAGTTTGCTGATGAGAGATGTGACACTGGTGGAAAGGAAGTGTCCTTCTCTGTCCTTCTCTAGTGATTAAAGAATTGTGCCTTTCATGGGCCTTACCTTGGCACCATGTCTTAAACTAATGCACCACCCTAACTGCTGCCACAAACAAACCAAATAGTGATGCATCATTTGCTGCTATTCTTTTCTGTCAGCACTGACTAGGGTGAAAAGGTTTTTTCACAGTTTTGGAAAGTGAATAGTGTTTGAACTAGTGGTGGTACTGGAGGGTTTGAAAGCCACATCTGGATACAGTTCGAAAATCCCCTGCCCATAAGGCAGACATGGGTTTGGAGGATGTGTGCAGAGGCACGTATATTGTAGGAATACCCTTTTTCTGGTCTGGAGTGAGAGTAATGGCTGTTTCAAAACACTTATTTGCACTAAAATGCTCTAAGAAAATCCAAGATGGCTGTTTGAAAGTGGTAGCTGCCAAAAAACATAGCTCTCAAATATGGAACTACATGCATTACCACAGAAAAAAAATTCTGTCCTGAAACATTTTTTGTTATTGAGACTGTGCAAGGCCATTCATTCTTAGCATAAATCATTACCTTACCTGCATCTTACCTGCATGAACCTGAACCGAAAACATAAAACCGTGTTTCAAAATTTTGTTTGGATAAATCATCATCATACTAAATTACTGCTTCCTATATATGTTTGTGTGTGTGTGTGTGCGTGTGTGTGCATGTGACTGAGAGAGTTCCTCAGCCTTTTTTCAGATTTAGTTATCTTATCACTTAAGACAGCTTTAGAGATCACCCATGATAAATATCACACCTGTAATCAGGTAAAGAGGTATCAGCTTCTGATAGGTGATTGTTACCTTTAGTGGCATGTATGTTAACTGAGCAGAACCATCAGGTATAGAGAGAACGTAAGACAAGCTGTTGTGAGCTTGACAGTATGCTAATTTCAAATCTTCCAAAGAAGCAGAATGAATATGCATTAGTCATGACTATGCAGATCATAATCTATATTTGCCATATATTCTGTTCCAAATGGGCAAGATTTCAGTGGTCTTTCAAAGCCCCATTAGGACTCTAAACTGTCTGAGAAGGGAGTTTCAAATCCCATACAGTTTCAGTAAAAGCTCTGGAATGTTATACATTGCATCTTGGATTTGCTGCTGTAGAAATATCAGAAATAATCTAATTTCACGCTAAAAAGAACACAGCCGTCCCCACAAGCCCTCGAACACAAGTTCTTCTTTCACATCCAAGCTTACATCAACCCATTCAGCTCTGCCAATCCAGACTGACTTTAATATGACATAAGAGAAAATATAAATATGAATGAAACAATACCTGCATCGATATACATCAGGATTTTTTTTTTCCAATAGTTCACTGAATGGGCCCTGTTTAATTTCTCCTGGCTGGTGTCATGTTTGGTGGGCAGCCTCATAATACATCCTTTTCAGTTATTTGCCATGCAGTCGGTCCCTTGACATCACTTTTTCCCCCTCCAATGCAACAGGAGGAGTGCTATTAAACAGAAATTGGAGAATAGGTCATTCTTTTCATAAGCGCACAACCTTTTTTCCCTCGGTTCAGAGGGAACGGTCAAGTTTTTTTTGTTTTTTTTTTCTGGTGACTGACGTTGCTGTCAGACACACGGCACATTTCTTACTGATATTTGTGATTCCGACTCCATCAGAAGTGTGTTTTGTTCTTTTCATATTTAATGCTAGGTAAAATGTTATGGGAAACTGTAGTGGTTATCTGCTTTTTTTTTCATCAGTGGCTTTCCATTCCCATAAAACGTTTGGTGTGTTAAACAATTTAACAACTTATAATTTTTACGTTACCCATTTATGCAGCTGGATGTTTACTGAGGCACTTCAGATTAAGTACCTTGCCCAAGGGTACAGCAGCAGCACCCCACCCGGGAACAGAACCAGCAACCTTTAGGTTATAAGCCCTTCCTTACCAACATCCACACCTATAAAAGTAAGCTGAAAAATCTGCCCCAATGCCTTTTGGACCTAAGGGCAGGTAAGAGCCTTTTCAAGTGTTGTTTTGCTGTAGAATGAGTGGAATCTCTTGGCTATGATGCAACACTGTGGCTTTGACATGCCTTTGCTCCGTTTTATTGCTCTATGGCATGAAGTGGCTGGAATTGCAAAAGATGCGTCTATTGGCTTGCTTCATGTCCACATGGTTTTCATTTCTTGTTATAGCTACAGAAGTGCAAGTAGATTTTTATTTTAACATCAATACTCACTGAACAACTGCATGACAAGTCAAAACAATTCATAAACAGACTTCTTCACCCTTTAAGAAAAACATAAAATATCATCATTAAAAGGACATCTGCTTCCAAATGGGAGTAAACCATTTATGTTGTTGTTTAAAGGGGCGGGAATGTAATGTTCTAATTGCAAGTGAATAACTTTTTTGGAATGTTATGCGTGTGTGATCTTTTTGTAATCGAACAGATTTTGTTTTGAGCTGTCATAGCTCAACTGCCTTTTATCTTCCAAGATGTTTTTTGAATTATTGGTTTTTAAACAAGATCAATGTTTTCATACAGCAACAAACCGAGAACATCCCTAGCCACATCCTATTATTATACTCTGCAATGATATTGTTGTTTCTGCCTCGCATACAATGTAAAAAGTGGGCATATTCTTAAGGATCATAAGGATAGGTTTTCACATGTAGTTTTATCAGTACAAGAACATACCTGGTTATACGTGTACCTGGTTATACTATGCCATTTGTCTATGGTAAACCAGAAGTTACAAATGAGGATATGAAGATACTAATGATTACTACTCTTCTACCTTCCAAAACAGATGTGCTTCCATGCTTACCAGCTCATATAAGCAGTTTATGTTTTGAATGCTTAATGGCATTTGAAAGCATTAAAAATCGATGTAGACCCGATACCACCTACCAAGCTTGTTACACAAAAATGTCAGTGTTTTTGTTGCTGTTGTTGTTGTTGGATTTACACAAGTTGAGCATAACTGCCCTATGGTCATTCTCCACTGACGTCATTCAGCCATATCCCTGATACAGCAGTAGCTTGTAAATACAAGTTTTTAGCACGTTTCTTGCATTTGTACAAAATACAAACCAGGACTGAAAAAAAATATAATGCTGACGTTGACATAGATTCCACAGGGAATCTCCCAAAACAAAAGCATGTTGTACTATTTTTTCCATTCCTCCAGATGTTACATGAATCCTATGTGCGTGGTTCCACACTAATGCCCAGTCTTTTAGGCGTTGATTTAATTCCTGTTCAGGCCAGTGATGGGCAGACAGAGTGCACCAAGTAAAGCGGAGGAAGAGGTTCCTGTAGTGCGTGGTGTCAAATGATTTGGACGAGTTGTGTAGATCGTTACTCTATTCGGAAGAGCTTCTGGTCTTGTTGTAGCAACTCGTGCCTATGCTAAAGCCCCATTCCACAGTCAGAAGGACTTTGGGGCTTCATGCATAACAGATTCCGAGATTTCCAGATTTCTATTATGTGTATTTTAGTTGACAAGAAATAGCTGGGATAATGCCTTTCCCTGGCTGTTTTTAACTTTTCTTGTTCATGTTTTTTTCATTAGGATCAATGGCAAACTAGTATCATATCATTGAAAAGCAATCAAGTGTGAAGTGTTACTGCTGTCTTCTATTGCCATGTTAAATTCGGTACAATGTGTCCCTAGAGGTGGTCTATAGTTTTGTCTGAGCCATGATTTCCTAGTTAACCTTTTCAGTTTGGAATGGGTTGTTACATGTTGTGATTACTTAATACAGCATTTCTTTGTGGAGAAATCCATATGATTGCTTACACTTTGTTATTTATACATAAATTACTGATCATGATTTAGTGTAGGTGCCAACCCTTCCATAGACTGTTGACCTAGTTAAATAAAAACAAGCAGTACCCCTGTTCTCTCTACCCTACATTGTGGGATGTTTATAACCCTAGGGCTTTGTCATCTTGTCAAGTCAAAATAAAGCAAAAATCAGAATAGACCCGTGACGAGTTATCAGCACATACTCATGGCCCTTGACCCATGGGTAAGCCTGAGCGACAGAACCACAGACACTGCTCCCTAGTGTCTCTAGTGAGGCAGGCATTAAATTTTATTTTAAACTCTTAGCCCTACCACATAGAATGGCCCATTGCTTTTTGTATGACAAAATCTTTTATACATATTACAGAGGGCTACATTCGGTGATTTTTATTTAATTGTTGCTGGCGGCCTGATTAAAGCTGGCAGCGGGCCTTGTTTGGCCCGGAGGCCATGAGTATGGACACCCCTGATTTAGAGCAATCCTTTAAGTCACACAGAACCTTTGGAATTACTTCTGCCAGAGCAGAAGAAGGGGGTCTTTCAGGGTGGGGGGAAAAAACAGTCGGCCTTTACAACTGCTTCCACAGCTTTCCCCACTGCTCTCCCCTGCCAAATTCATGTGGGCTGCTGGGTGAGCGGAAATGAAGGCGTGCTAGATCCTCCTCCCCCGAGAATAGCGCTAACCCCTCAAAGCGCAAATCAAACACACAATCAACGTCACAGGAAACCATTTGGAAGCCTATCGCCTCCCAACGGGAGGTTCATTAAAGTGCTGTGGGCATGTGCGGCTCCCTCTTTCACGGCTCCGGCCCACAACGCAAACCTCCTTCCCGCTCCTTTTGCTTATGATTAATTGTGTCTTCAGCAAAAACTGTAGGTAATTATACACATGCCAGACGACAACAAAGAGGATGAAAAGACACCATTTTATTAAGGGAAACAAAAACTACTACTACTCCTCTCTCCACTCCTACGGACCTTTATTAGTGTCAGTGATTCACTAAAACTGCAGTCAGTAAAGTTATATCACATTGTGTTTAATGAAGTGCTGGCCCTGTAAAAAGAGCCCTCTGCCAAGACACAGCTGTTCCCCCTTGACAAAGAAAACCCTTGTTACCCCGCCCATCAGAAACACAGAGGTCCTGGGGTCACTTTTGAAGCAATCAAGCGATCGGCTCTCCCACCACCAGTCCTGAGGTTGCTGAATAGCATTATCTGGATCAACCTTCTCCATACTGTGATGAATTTTGAGTAATTTCCAGGTTCTTCATTGGAGTGAGGCCATATTGGTTCCACCTCATTCCACAACCTACAATCTACAGTGTACAGGTATTACCATGAAAAATCTTGGAGAAAAATTGTTATACAGTTGAACAAAGCTTTCAGTTTTTGGTGGAACTATATTTCAGTGTGTTTGTATGATACTGTATGAACAATCAATGTTTGGTGTACCCTGCTCCTAAATCTCTTTAAATTATCATTCACGACAAACCTCCGCTGAAAACCTTAACTACAATTTAATGTAATTATCAGTTATTATATATTTTTTCTTATAATATTTTATTATAACAAAGTGATTAGTCCAACGAAAGTATGTGCAAGGAGTTAACGAATTTGAAACAACAGTGTACCTCTATAGAAGTGGGCCTTCACCTCTTACACTAGCCACCATAGTTACTGGTCATGGGGAAACACACGTAACCACCTTCCTAAACATTTTCTTCCTTATCCAGATATATCTCTGTGCAAGCACATACAATATTTTTGACCTCCTTGCTTCAGTCCTCATTGATGCGGCCTGAATGTAAGCCCAGGCAAATGTAAGCACACAGCTCGCGTCTGTTCTGTTTTTGCAGCTTTGTGCACAATCAGAGTGCATTTGGTGCAAATCTGTGTACAGCACTCCTTCCAGTCTCGGGCTGAGCTGGCCAAGGGGGCGTCAGATATTCATTATATTGGAAACCACAACATTCTCAGACGTTTAAAAAATGCCAAACGTAATCTTGAAGCATTTTAAAATGTTGTAGCTCCCACTGGGCTCAGTCTAACCTGGCCTTCTTCCTCACAATCCTCTTATTCAATTAACCTCCATGTTTCCTCCTGCTCTGAGCCTTAGGCCCAGCACTGGATTTAACCAGTTTAATTCTCCTCTGCATTGTAGTATGTGCAAGAGAGGGGAACACAATAGCAATAAGGATGTGTGAGTTCTTTATTCCAATGCAATAGGTGCTTAAGGTAATTCGCATTTTATTGCGATTTTTCTCATACAAACTAGAGAGATGTTTATGCAGCTTCACAGAGAACTGACTGACTGAAAAATTAAAAACTAGACTGAAACTGAAAATTCTCTAAAAAGCCAGGTCAGGTTGGTCAAAAATGCTATAGATCCTCAAGTAGCAGTTACATGAGAACTGTGTATTTTCCTGTAAAACAAGAATAATTAATAAATACATCTTCTGGTTAAGCACTTTGGTCAATTAACCATACATTTCAGTAGTTATTCTATTGGACTAGACCAAAAAAAAATGTTTTAAATTTTTTTTTAAAAAATGGCCAGACTGTTGTTTGTTCATAAAAATAACACTTTTCCTCTTTACACCAGAATTAGCTTGTTTAACACACAAAATTTGTTTTTTGAAAAGCTGCTCAAGACAAAGACCACACAAGAGGCCTAATACTTTGTTGAATAAACAACAATAGAGGGGGAGGGGAAATTCTTCCCCATTGCACGGAAACCACTGAGTGTGAGGCTAACAAACACTAGTCCAAGCAATAAACTGCTTGAAGTGTTTCCCCTTTATTGATTGTGCAAGACCTTTGGCGTGAAAAGTTGGAGGAGCAGCAGCACAATCGTGCATAGCAGCCCTGCTTGTTTGCCTTTGCATCTTTTTCTCATTTTCAAAATCCCTTGTAGGAGTTTGTTTGGTGACTGCATGACTGACTCCATGGCCGATCCCTGTGGCACGGGCACGGGCGTCAGCCCTCAAGCATTACAGCTGGCAGCGGTTCCAATTTGGTGATTCTGCCACCAGATGCAAAGGGCAATTAGAGAGACCAAGGGACGCGCACCCACTGTAAAGTCTATGTGCCTTTTAGAGCCTGAGGCCAGAACACGTCAGCTGCAGTAGCAGCACATTTGCCGTGCTGCACAGCACTTGATTAAAAGGGAAATGAATGGGAATGACACCATGCACAGCAGGCATGGCCTGGCACACAAGAGAGAGTCTGCAGTGGGCACATTAAAATGGCATACCAAAGTCAATTAAAGCAATGATTTGATTTCCTCATCCTATTTATTTGCCTATTGTCCCATCTTAACTCCTGGGAAAATTTTCAAAAGACCTCCACGAGTATGAGTGCAGTAGGCAATCTTACACAGAGATGCATCAAACAGGTCTACAACACTTGCATATGCTGCATTCAGTGTGCACTGCATCACATGTATGACATGCAGTGTTTTCTGGATGGAAAATACAGATTTTGACATGTTCTTGACGTGTGAATCAAATGATAGGGTGAATTGAAGCTGACACCAAGGTTGCAGACCAGGGAAAAGGGGGAGTAATGCCATCACTGACCATATTAAAGCCAGTCTTATTGAGGAAAGACTTAGATCTTAAGACCAGGATCTCAGAATTGTCACTGTTGAATTAAAGAAGTTGTGTTGTAACCAGGACCTTATTTTTAGTAAATAGGTTTCAATATGACAATGTGGTTCAACATGGAAAGATTTAGTACTGATATATATCTCCGTCGTTTGTCTAACAGTGGAAACAGTGGACCAAAATTACATAGAATGTGCCCATGTGGAAATATGCAAATAGTAAAGAGTAAAGGGCCCAGCAGAGAACCCTGGGGGACACCCTGCGTGACATCAGATAAGTCAGAGACATGGCTGTTGAAGCAGATGTAATACAGATCCTGCTGGATTTGAAGCAACTAAGTGAAGTGCTAGACTCAACAGCCTACTCAAAATTCATGATTTACTGCATTGAACACTCCACTTCAAACAGAATTGGGATGTTAAGAGAACCAGCATCAAAAAACATTAAGGGGTCATTCACTACTGTAACATGAGCAGTTTCAGTGCTGTGCTTAGGGCGGAAGCCAGACTGAAGAGTCTCTTAGAGTTCTGGAGTTGTGAGGCATTGAGGAGAGGTTGGAGATGGGGGGGGGTGTAATTATGCAGCATGGGAGTAACAGTAGTAGCAGTCTTATGCACAAAGGGAAGGGATATATGACAACTATGTAGGTGCAAAGAACAGGACAGCAGCCCAGTTGAGAGCAGATAGTCACTCTAGATGAACTGATGAGGTTGGTGATGTGAGTAGACTTAACCAGAGAAATGGCGGCAGTGTAGCATAGTGGTTAAGGAGCAGGACTTGTAACCGAAAAGGTTGCCGGTTCGATCCCCGCTGGGACACTGCTGCTGTACCCTTGGGCAAGGTACTTAACCCACAATTGCCTCAGTAAATATCCAGCTGTATAAATGGATAACATTGTAAAGAACTGTAACCTATGTAAGTCGCTTTGGATAAAAGCATCTGCTAAATGAATAAATGTAAATGTAAATGGCAAAGAGCCTATTCTCGGAGTCAGTTGAGGTAGGTATGTCAGTGGAGACAAGGGGACAGGATAGAGCAGCATCGGTAACAGGGTACATTTGGCAGACAGTGGCATGTTTGCGTTGGAGGATGTGTTTTGGAAAAACAGGATTAAATATTTGCAGACATCAGTGGAGCTGGGCAACATAGTGTCATTTAGGGGCTTAAGTAGCTTACTGACTGTGGAGAACTGACTGTGGGCTCTCGGATTCTCATTTCAGCTATTGATAACATTAAAGGGATAGGAGGATCTAGCACCATTACGAGTGTCTCTACACATATGCGGATGCTATACATAGGTTTGAGCATGAACCATGAATCCAGACAATAGAAAGTGTTTCAAACAATCCTGACAAAAAATATGTGGTTATGTTTAAGGGAATGATAAATAAAGATGGTAATCAATGATCAACTTCATTAAAAACAACATTCAAAAGTGTTACCAATTGGCAGGTTTAATTAACGTACCTTAATTTTCATGTTATGTTACAGCCACGCTACCACTACAACTGGCAGGGCAAGGTTTGTAAGTAACGATAACCAGAAGGAGCTACATAGTTCATCACAAAGAATTCTCCTGGTTGTTTTCATGGTTCAGTAAATATCAGAAGGTTTGATGAGAAAGCTTTCCATGATTTATTCATGTGGCAAGAGAGCTTTTTCATTCAGAGACTGTTTAGCAGAGAGAGGCATTATGTGATGCCTGTGTTGAAACTAGCAGGTTGCGGAGAATGCAATCAGCCAAAGTTAACAGCATGGCAAAACTGTAAGGGTAGTGGGGCGCCAGTTAGACCACACCGAGTTAATGGCACTGCCAGCAGTAGAGTGCACTGTCCAATTTCATCTTGAATCACGGTGGACATATTGGCAGGGTAGAGGATGGTGAGCGTCTGAGAGGTTAAAAGCAACAGAGGCGAGGCAAAAACTGTTATTTGGCTGCAAAAGTTCGAGGGGATAAGTTTTTACTTAGTTTATTTTTTAAGTACTTTTACTTTTTAAGTAATCACTAAACAGGGAGGGGGTGTGTTAAACCAGAGAAGCCACAATCCACTAAAAACAGTGAATAGGAGCATCGCAGAGAATCCAGTAAATGGCAACATGTCATTTACATCACGGAAACGTAGATTCCAGCAACGAGCTCAGCAGACAAACCCAGCCAGAATAGGAAAACTCAATGAGCGGACTTGCGATGGTCCATCAACTCAGCAAGAGAGCAGAGACTGAATCGCTGAGCAAGAGCCAAGGGGAGGAGAATGGCTCGGGGGTGAAGCGGTACAGCTGGCGGGTGGATGAGGAGGCAGACAGGTAGTTTCCCGGGCGGGAGACCAAATTCAACAGCGGTCATGGCGTGCGAGCGGGCAGCAGCCATGAGAGGCAGCACACAGGGCCAGGAGCAGCAGAGCAGGCAGCGAGGCAGAGCGTAGGCCAGTGTTGGGCAAGAGGCTGCAAGATAGTCATCACCAGGCAGACAGAGCATAGCCAGGGGCTGGTATACATGGGTTAGTCACACAGATATCTTGATCACTGGAGCAGTGATTGATTTAGAAACTTCCAGGGGTCGAGCTTAGCTACTGTATGCTATGCAGCATTTCTTCGGCGAACAGAGAACAGACGAGCTACAAATTAAATATAAAAAGGTAATACAGGACAAGTGCTAGGGAGAAGCTGTAGCCAAGCAGAGCACCAGCAGTAGTCTGACATAGAAAATGAAAAGATAAAAAAAAATCTATTTTTTCAATATCATACGTTTATCTGTTTCATCACATTTTTCATTCCTGTTTAATAAGATGTATCAAGGAATACGGTGGGCACTGTGTGCATGAGCTCCATTCCAGTTATACCTAATGACAGCCCACGATGAGTCAAAAAAGTAGCACCTGTGGTGATTAGAAGTGAGCTGCAGCTGCTGTGCTGCCTGTGAGTAGGGTCAGCACTGTCCAAGGTCCTGCTAAACTGGTCCTCTGGGACATCGGAGTTAATTAATGGACAGTAGCTGGTGTGGCAAAGACATAGAAATAGCTTTCTCTGGCTCCAAGCCACCCATACTGGCTTCACAGTCCTGCTCTAAGAAATTGTAGATTATACAGGAGGCCTACATTTTTACTGCATTACAATTACAATCATGGCATGCTTGTCTGATGGATCGGGCAAGTGGTGTGACTGACACAAAAAAGTAATTTGTGAACCATAAAAATTTGAAAACCTTAAAAATGGTTTTCCATAAATCATTCAGGGACATGGCAGCATGGTATAGAACCTTTGGAGATTCTACATGGGACCATTTTATTCATAGTGAACAGAGATGTAGTGCTAGTTTGAAGACATCTGGAACTTTCTCTGATAATATTCCACACAGCTGCCTCCTGCTCTGCCTTAGCATTATCTCATCTGTCCTATTAAAACCAGATGCTTTGCAAGTCAGAACACCTGCAAATGACTTCAGTGCATGTGCTTCACATATTAATACAGTCATGCTGTATTGAAGTTTGTTACACTGTTCAGAGACCACTGTGGTCAAAGCTACAATAGAGCCTACAGGCTGACAAATAACTGATACTGCTTATGCACTTGGGTTTATGGATTTTTACTGCCACTTGTTTAGCCCTCTGACTCACATAGACTGTGTCTGAATGCAATTTAAATGTTGTTTCTATATTTCTCTCTGTACTTATTAGTGTGAAGTTTAATATGTTTCTGAATGTTTTGACGAGTGTCCTGTCACTACAAATGCATTCTCCTGTTTAATTATTAGTCTGGTAAAACATCATGAATGCAGAAGCGTGTGATCTGTTACTACCTCATTCAGATCGTCAAGATCAGCGCTTTTCAAACTCACTGAGAATCCCCAAGTCTGCTTTCGCCCCCTTGCAAATGCAGTTGTGTGAATTCTCAATTTTGTTATTCTACTGGAATGCCTTGTGATGCCTTCAGTGGGCCCATCAGGTGGTGGATATTCTACAGTGTGCAGTTGGCCACTGGGCTGAAGTTGCACAATCTTCCCTGCCTTCACTGCAATGACCTCTGTAATGAAGAGCTTGTTTCTTGTGGCCATTTGGCTGCAAATCCACCTGCCCTCCACCTCCATACAATGAGGATGGTCATCCATGAAAAAACAACACAGAACATGCATTTGAGCCGACAGGAGAACGTCCTCGCTCCTACACTCCAACACATGCATTTCTGTTGGAAAGAGAGCTTGTTCGTTGACATTGGCCTAAGAGTTCTCTTTGAATTGTCTTGAATTTTTTTGCATTTTATTTTTTTAAATCCATTTTTTCCTCAAATAAACCCTGATAATTGTCTTTGACTAAGATGTAAATGATGTCTTAGAACCTAATTTTGTTTTTCATAATGCCTTCATTGCTATCAAGACCTTATTTAGACATAAAACAGGTGACAATATGTGACCTCAGTTGCTGCAAACATTCACCCTTATGGGTAACAGTGTATAAAAGTGTAGATTTCATGATACAACTTAGACAATTATGTCTGCTAAGGAAATACATTAAGTAGTGTCATATTAGACAGATATTCAAGGTATGTGGATCCAGTTTGGTAGAGCATGTCTTGCCATTGGTATAGTGTATGCAGCTCTTCTGTTACACAAAAGAGCATACTTCTACTAGTTCATACTAAGGCCATGCCCATACGTTCACCACAAGCCTGAACAGTCGTCAATGGGAAGAAGTGCTCTGAACTTTAAAACATTCACTTCTTGTCCATTGGCCTCCCGCGAGGATGGAAACATGACTTGTGCATTTCGCAAGAGCACAATAGCAGATCGTTCTCATTTCATCCCACGTCTCTTTCTTGAGAGCTCACTCAGCACAAAGTCACTGGTGCTCCTTGCATGGAGTCAAATCCCCCCCTCCCCCCCATTCATGTATGTTTTAGATTTATGTCTTTGATGTAGAAAAGAACATTAACTCAACCTATCTGCCCTGTGGGCAGACTCGTCCCAATTTATATAGGCACTGTGGGACCGGGACCCCAGGTTCCTTATCACCCGCAAACGAAAAGGCCAGCATCTTTAACAAGCGTCAGGAACATTGTGTGAACAAACAAGGAAATCGGTGCCAGCTGTTCAGCCAAAGCCGAGCAAAAAGCATTATGCTCCAAGGTTTTTATTGGGTCTGAGGAAGGAGTGGGGGTAGTGGTGGGGGGGCCTGTTGCTTTGCAAACACCGCGCAATATTTCCCAACTTTCATGTGGGGTGTCTTCAGGCTGTGAGAAAACCAAGCAGATTTTTTGGTCCTTTCCCTTCGTTCAGCTGCTGTCTTACAACCCAGATTTGTTTTAAATCAAATCCGTTTATAGCAATGCAGGGGTTTGCGTTTCCTGGCACAACACAATGGACGGCAGTATCAATATTGACATTCTCTGTGGCGTTCGCCGGGCTCGTCTTATGAAGTTGGTGTCCAGGGCTGTTGGAGGAGGACCATACACCACAATCCTTGATATTATCATCCAAAAACAACCGCAGAATGTTGTGCTTTTCCAATATTATCTTGTCTTGCACGGTTTATACATGCTCATAAAAGCATGCAAAAGATTATACTCAAAAACTGTCTGTAGTTTATGCATGTGTAAACTCAGAGCTTATGTTATATTTGCAATTTTGGCACTCTGCAAACATGTAATAGTGAACAAATAATGGCAATGATTAATTAATTAACTGTGTTATGCCTTTGCAGAGTACCAAAAGCAGAAATATAACCTAAGTTACACAACAAAAATATCATTTAAGTTAAAAAAAGAATGTCAAATCCCTCTGCATTTAGCACACGTTGTGACACAATATACTCAAGTAGCAGCTTGAAGCCAGAACCTTTATTCTATATTTTTAAAAAAAACAGTCAACTGAAGGGTACAAAGACAATCATTATCATTACTGTTGAAACTATATGAACTCAACCCCCAGATGAGGATTTCCGTCAGCGTTCACAAGTGTTTAATACAAAATTTATCAGAAAAATGTCTATTTGCTGTGATTCACACACAATGTTGAAGAAAAGACAATGCAGTACAATCACAAGAATTTTATTTAAATTTTACCTTTAATTCTGCTGCTGATGTACACAGAAAAACCTTGTACTTCTAGGTTTAATAAAACTTCTAGATGGAAATTTTCATTTGGGGTGTTTTATCCCTGTTTTCAGTTTATCTCTCATGAAAAACTACCAATCAGAAATGTGACATTGCAAAGGTACAACCAGGATGTAAAGAGCTTTCAGTTTAACGGAGTGAGACTCCTTTAGGCATTACATACTTAAATTTTAAAGCCAAAAGGAGGGAATCAAACAGCTGTATTAATGTAAAGGTACTATTTCAATGTTCTCTCTGTATGTTACACATTCTAATTATTTTTTCATCCGCGTTGAAAGAGGCAGCTTATTACCTCTTACAGTTAAATCTAATTCTTGGGAGGGAAGAAAGGACAAATTGAGTGTGTTTGCGGCTTCGCATGACCTGAGCTGCCACTGGTCTCTCAGACATGTACTGTACAGTGCAGAAAGTGGAAAAAAGGGGTTTTAAATTAAATTTTGGCTTGGAATTCGGCCACTGACTGCGACAAAGAAAAAAAAAATGCTGATGTGCGGCCGGGCAGACAGCAGTGCTTCCTTTGAGGGTCGTTTCGGGTGACGGAGGTGTGGCCCTTTCCTGCCTGGGAGAGCGCGGTGACCCCGCCTCGCATCGGCGGCCTCGCTTTCGCGCATCTCCGGGGCTGCGAGGAAGCGTCTCGGTCTGCCGGAGCGCAGCAGGAGCATGTGCGCGGGTCTTAAGCCCTCCTCAGACAGGCAAATCTCCTCAGAGGCCGAACCACTCCGGCACCCCACCTCGCCTGGGGTCGGGTTTCTGCCTCTGACGCTCGTCCTCCATGAACTTCTGCTCCAGCTCCTCCATCGATCCCTCCTCCGGTTTAGCGTCCTTCTTGGGGAAGATGTCGGGGAATTCGAACGTCTGCTGCTGAGCCTGCAGCCAAATTTGGACAAAACGCGAATTAGCCTGGCCCCTCTTTTCCGGCGCAACAACACAAAAGGCTCCCGCGTAGCTTAAAAGCTTACAATCAAATTTCCAAAACTCAGATAGCACATGGCTGATTCATATACAAATCAAAACTGGAGGTCAACATTCAGGAAAAGCCCAAATACAGACTGCAATAATCTGCATTTAATGTTTGGAGGATGGTGGGCTAAAGTGAGTATTTTTTAAGATGGAACATCCAGTAAATTTCTTAACCCTGAGTATCTAACACCCCATTCCTGTCATCTTATTACTGGGACCATACTGCCCACACCTCCCACTGGAAGATGGAGTAAAAATGGCAGCAACACATGGCTGCACCCCAGCATCATGAAAATTAGTTTGGGTCCATACTTGGGAGTATTCTTTCATTTAGACAGGTCTACAATACAAAACTGTGGCTTTGCATTGAACCAAGTAGAGACTGTACTATCCAGCATGCTCTTTGAAACAGCAGTCCTTTGCCATCCATGCGTTTCACAAAAACACAAATCATTTGATTTGACACAAATCATGAATGCTTCTTCCATCTTGTTTAACCACAGATCAACATGCATTTAAATGCCACTGCACCACTGCTCCTATGTATTAGTTTGCAAATGCAGTCAACTGTAAAGGGAAAAATGCATGGCAGCATGTCACACCTGCTACATGTCACACATGTCTACACTTACGTGTTTTCTGAGCTACAGAGCTTTTGCCAGTGCAAAAGTGAAGTTGAGAAAGTGACTTAAGTTTTGTTAATTCTTAATAGACTCTTCAGGCTGAAAGATGTCTGTTTTTGTCTTGGCAGTTAGCATTGCAAGCCAATGAAACTATGGACATCATCTTAGGCCACTGACACGCATTGATTCTTCAACTTGCTAATTCAGGAACATGAGCCTTGCTTGGCCAGTGTCTGTGGTACCTGTGAATGGGCTTGGTAACCAATCTGTGTAAGAATCAGAGGTACTAACTTTGGCCTCTGACAGAAACTTGTAGAGTCCACTGATTAAAAAGCTGAAGACATTACTCGGTGTTTCATGTCCATGTCACGACACCCCTGGTCCAGCTGAATTCACTAAAGAGAAGGTGAACATAGTCTGTCACAGTACCATATTGGGTACAAAAGAATGAGGACACTGCAGTGTTTCAAAGCTGTGGGTGTGTGTATACTCTACACACAGTCTAAATCACTTGTTTCTTTATGCTCATTTATGGCAACCACTGTGCCACTGAGCAAAAAGCAAACTGATGAGCCCTTTCATGTACAACATTTCCCCTGGGAATTCAAATACAGTGAAAGACAGACAATGGATTGTCAGGCACTGACGCAACCTGAGATGCCTTCACAGACTGCACTTGACCCACCTGAGAGACACTTTGATGTCCTTTTGACAACAGGAGTGCGCACCTGAAAGCACTGAGCTCAGACGTCATAGTGAGCGTGCTCACCCAGTGTTGGCAAGCACCCAACTCTGCCATCAAGCTCCGCTGGCCTGAGGCCAGGGCAGAACTTGCTCGGCATACAAATATATGCCCCTTCCACAATGGCTATGCATGTTGCATAAAGCTGGGCTAACTGCTACAAAAATACCTGGAATGTTTTCATTCATGCTAATAGTATGTCTTCTTTACTGCATGATATCATATTTAGCCATTTAGCCTTTAGCCTTAACGGAGACAAATTAATTAACATATTCATTACAATTTTAAAATGTACGTAACGTGAAAAAAACGTAAAAGTAATGTGACAAGTATCTAGATTAACAATGTCAAGCATAATGTCCAGGATGATGCATGCTGTATAATTCAACACACTAGACATTCAGAAGATCCATGTTAAAAGTTTCTCATTGTTGTATTTTTATGTAAAAAACAGAACACGTCTACTAAAAAAAATGTGTGTGAAACAGCAACTAAAAAAAATTATATATGTACCCTTTTGTGAACATGTAAATGTCATTAATATTAACTTCCACCTAACACACAAAGCAAAATCTGAGACAGTCAATATAAATGGGCTGTAAAATCTCTACTTTCAGCATAAATTTACTGAATAGTACACAGTGGATTCTACATGTATTCACACCCTTCATAAACTAACAAGAAATGCAAGTGTTCACTTTTTTCATTTGTATGGTTTGACAAAAAAAATTAATACTACCAACACAGCAGTAACCAACAACATGTTTTACAAATATCAACATATTTTTTCAAAAATGATCAAGTACACTAATTATTAACAATTCTTTAAAACAATCCAAACTTAAAATTCCATATATGATATCCTGCACCACATTTCAGCTGTCTCAATGTAAACATACACATCTAAAACCTGCGCTATTGCTGGTTATTAAATGTGGACAGGCATAGAAGCAACCCATCACCAGCATTCAACATAATCAAGGTTAAAGTCAGAGGGGAGACTAAACTTTTCAGGCAAAAGGTCACCATTGACCTCCACAAGCAATGGATACAAAAATAAAATCACAGTAAGCTGAACCTTCAAGTTTCCACTCTAGTGTCCACTGTCAAAAAGGTCAATGTTACTGGGATGATCGCCACCTTGCCAGGAAGAGTACATCTGAAGATTTAATGAAAACGTGTTGTGAGGAAAGACTGAAACCCAACAGTAAATCGCTATGGGTCTCAAAACCTGCCATTCCATGTAAGTTGTATGAATCTGACGTTCACGGTGGAGCTGAAAGGTGTAAGCCTCTTCAGAAGCTACAAAACTACAAGAAACAGCACATATTCGTCAAACTCCAACAATGCTCGGGACCAAGTCAGACTAAAAAAAAAATATTAAGCTCATAAGATATACTCATCAGCGGTATATGTGGTGCCAAAACAATAAAAAAAAAAAAAAAACTCACGCTGAGAAGATTACCATCATCTGTACAGTTTTTTCACTGTAAAACAATCCCAGTTTTGAGTTGGGATTGTTTTACAGTGAATCCTGGTGCCCTTCTTAGAATCAATTCAAAGATTGATTCAAACATAAACCATGACATTTTTTTCCAAAAAAATACACAGATAAATAAAAATAAGAAGCTGTGTGAAACTGGACATTCCAAAGAGATCCAAGGCACACATCCAAGTGTACAAAGACATGGTTACAGAAACATAAAATCAATGTCCTGGATTGGCCATCGCAATCTCCAGACCTCAATCCATTGGGACACTTGTGGTTAGAATTCAAGAAGGCAGTTCACAGGCAAAACCATGAAATCTTAAGAAGCTAGAGAAATTGTGCCAGGAGCAGTCAAAGAAAACCCTTCTGAAAAGTGCCTGAACCTCATGAAAGACAACAGTGAGTGCTGTCTCAGTATCAAGGTCAAAAGCAGATGCGCAAAATACTGATTAGGAGGGTCTGAGTACGTTGTCACTTTGTCACTTTCTTTTTTGTAAACATCCAACAACTTCCTGCTCTGTGCAGTGTTGGCGGTATTAAAATCCCCAAGATATGAGGTAACAATTATGCTTTACAATAAACTAGTATTGTGATGCATTTGAACGTACCCTTGTTGAGGCTATCAAAGGTTTTTTTTTTTTTTTTTTAATCCCCACTCTGTATTCAGTATGTGGGAAGTGTTTGCTTTATGACTTTAATGTTGATGAAAAGAAAACAACAAAAGACATCTGCTTGTGTGTATCATTGTGGTCTCAAGCTAGGATGCAAGCCACCTACTTATACATACAGCAGTTCTTTTAAAAGTACAAGTCCCACAGACAAGACAGCATTGCTGCAATTCATAAATTCTGTCACACATGAATGTTCCTCAGCAGAATTTTAAAACACATGAAAATACTGGCTCATGCATGTAAAATGTAAACCTAGAGAAAACAACTGTATTCACAATTGTACGGATAGGACGTTTCTATGGAACTCTGCAGGGAAAAAAGTTCTTGGAACCACTGTGACATGAAGGCATGCTGAAGATTTCCAACTGAACATAAGATAAAAACTGATCTTCTCCAAATTTGTCCGCACTTCTCCACATTTGTTTTCCAAACATTACTGGTTTCCCTCAATTGCCAAATTTGCATTATACTTTGTCATCCCGTTTGTTTAATTCATTTTAGGGTTAGATTATATGCCGCACAACTAACTTTGGATCCTGTCCTTTTACATATGGCCCATAATGCCCCTTTTTAACATACCGAAATACCTACTGATTCACGACTCACAGTATTGGTCTGCCTATCTAACATCACCTTCATGAAGTCGCTACAATCGGCTAACACACAAACAATGCACCACCTCCTCTCCAGCTCTTTCTTCTGATCACGTGTACACTGAAGCACAAAGTCCAATTCATTACTAGTCCTGACCCTTACCTGAACAATGTCACCAACATCGGAACTCATCAGAGCTGCGCACGAGCTATTCGGGTGTTATTCCAGTTAGCAGGCAGGAATAAAGAAATTAGACGTCTGAAACATGTGGTCAGAGTTGGGGAGTACACCCAAAAGAACAGCCTGACCTCATGGGGACACTTACATTAGCTGTCCAACCCCTGAGGACTCAGGCCCTCTTCCGTAATCAGACATCCCATAATGAGAGTAATTGCCTGGTTTCACAAAATGCAGAGAGCCCCACTCTGCATTCTCCAGGGTTCATTCCCATGGGGAGAGGGCAGGCAGAGTTCATTCCAAAACGCGATCCAAGTTGGCCTGAGCTGCACCCATACCCACGCAAACAGGCAGACACACACGTCGTTGTTTTTCTTTCGCCGAGCTTATTAGTTTTGTTCGAGAGACAAAACACAGCAAAACAGATAGGTATCGCAGTGAGCTGGGGCTAACGAGAAGCAGCGCTTCCCAGACAGACTCGTCCCAGAACTCTTAAAGCAGGGGCTCTTGCACAGGGCCTGTTCCTTACTGTCAACAGAAGCTCCTAAAACAACACCGGACCCACAGTGGCTTGCTGTGGTTGCTTTTACTCCAGGTCCTAGGTATGAAAAACACCACACTCTAACGACAAGAGATGAGCCAAGTGCCTGAACCAAGCACTGAAATTATTAAGGCAGGTTTTGGTAATGAAGTCGAACGGGAACGGCCAGCGTTGCGTGCGCCCTCACCGAAATAAACTCTGCGCCCAGAAAAACAAAGTTCCCGTAAAGTGAACATTCAGACCTGCGGGAGACCTTTCTGCACGACAATCTACAGCTACACACAAGAGTCTGGACACCCAGTGGAAAAAGGAGGGGAAAATTAGCGCTGGCTGAAAATGAGACGATTCACAAAAGCAAGCATCCCCAAAATCCCCGCACGTTAGACAATTCTCCCTTTGTTGGCAGTGGGCTCTGGGCTCGCACACACATTCGTATGAAATGTGTACAAGCTCTGTCCAAAGCTGTAGTGGAACTTGCTGCAATTCGGCAGAACGGTGGAAAGGAACATTAACATTTTACTTGAGCTGCACACATGACATTCCAAGGAACGTCCCACCGAGACGTAGTAAGTTAACATTTTCAAAGCGGGTGACATCCTTGTTTAAGTAAGTCTGAAAACTTAACTGTAGGATTGTACAAAGCATACAGAGGTTGGCTGCCAATAACCATTCATTACAGGAGAGCACTTCTAAGAGAATGGCCAATCTTTTCCTGGGGATGCCTGACAACTTTCTTACGCACTGGCATGTCTCATTAAACATGATGATATTTCTCAATACGAGGGGGGGGAAAGAGGCAATTCTGGAAAGCGAATGTTATTATTGGGAAAATCCCAACCCTCCTCTCTCTTTTTGCTTATTAAATACAAATTCAAAATCTCTCTTGGTTCCAAGTGCTGTTCAGTGGTTGGAGCTTACGCAAGTGGCGGACTCATACTTCTGAAAGAGTTAGTAGAAAAATATGGAGCCGTTTAGTTGAGGAATGAACCTCTCCCCTGGGATACTTGTGACAAACACTGAAAAAACAGTTCCCCTTCAAAAACAACAGAAGTGGAAAAAAATGTTATTGTACAGCAAAGAATGTTGTTTGGACAAATGTGTATCCAACAGGCAAAGAATGTGTATGATGCCAATATTACAGTTTGTTAGAGAACTCTGGATTAACTCATCCTGATTATAGAGTAATAATTATGAATAATATCAGAGGCTGTTTTTTCTTGTTGTTGTTCTAAGAATTGACTTCAAAAAATAAGTTTGCAATGATTAAGAGTGAAACAAGAGCAGACCTCTAAGGCAATTTAAGGGGATAAGATGTTCTTGCAATTTTAAAATGTACTGGTGCAAAATGTCACATTTCTGATCTACTGATATCAGAGAATCAGTGTCACAACCCATGTGTTTACTTTACAATGAGTCTAAATACATACAACAGATTTGAATTATTCATGTAACTTTATTAAGAGGTAAACATTTAAAAAAAAATGCCATTTTGTAGGTCCAACATTACAGATATGATAGTTCTTTTTAATTAAGAGGCCATGCACCAAGGGTGCTGGAACCTTATGGTTTTGTTCAAATAACTTTTTCTGCCACTTTCGAAACAAGAAAATGGCTATAAAAACTATACAGTTTATCAAAACCACAAAACTCCTGAAATTCCAGAACGGCAGGGGTCTATGGGATGCATGCTTACAGTAAATTTAATGCTGCCATATTATATTTTGTTACAAATTTTTGGAATCTTTCAAAACTGTCCAATCCACCGGTATGACATGCTCATAAAATGTGGTACGTACACTTCTCAGATCTCAATGAAGATTTCTGGCGATATAAACATCGGAGGTCCGCCATATTGGACTTTCTCCCATTGTGGATTTTTTGAATTACACTTAAACAGCTTTCCTAAACTACTACTGATGTATTGATGTGGGACTTTCACTCATTAGCTGTTTGGATGGTGTACATGCAAGCTATTCATGGATTTTTTTTTCCTGCATCAAACACCCTGAAGCTCAAAGAAGACCACAAGAGTGTCCTCTCAGTGTTACAGTCAAAGGAGGCTACACTGACCGCAGAGATGGGAATAATAAAGACGTGAACTTGATCATCCCATCTTACAAAAAGCATGTAATTATTTTAAAACATGCTGTTGATTTGTGATTTGATTTTAATTCATATTACCATTTATTTGAGGAAAAAAAAACTGAGCATTTGGACTTCTTCTCTGGTAAAAATCCTGAGAAGGATTTCTTGCTCACTGTGTTGGATCTTTATGAAATATCACTTTAATATCTTATAACTTCACAAGATCTTAAGGTGCTGCTGGTATCACGTAGTTTTCTTATTCAATTTCCTAAATTATCTTGTAAGAGCTTAATTTACATTATATTAATGGCATTTAGCAGATGCTTTTATCCACAGTGACTTACATAGGTTACAATTTTTTACATGTTACCCCAGTGCCCCAGTGGGGAATCAAACCAGCAACCTTTCGGTTATGAATCGTGCTCCTTACCACCATGTTACACTGCCGCCATCTTGTATGAGTTCCTATACGACACCTTTGAATTACATTTTCTTACACATGCCTTGTAAAGGATTGTGCAAGACTTACTAATTACTGTATGAAGCTTCTTGTAATTGATGTGCAAAATATTATTTCTCAATCTTATTGAGGATTCTACTGAATTTTTACTAGGCTCTCTTCAAAGTTAAGTATGAAAATTTGTGTGCAATGTACATACAAAATGTACATACATTTACATGCATATTGTGAGTTTTATCAACACAGTGGCTGCATAGAAATGTTAAATCAACACAGCCTGGCCCTTGTGTATACACATTTGCCAGTGGTTGAAAACACTGCAGAGTAGAAGGGAAATTTTATTTCTTGAGAGTCACTTCATGACATATGAGGTCTGGCTATTCTGCATTGAATTTGAGTCCAATCTGAATGAAAAATGTGTTTTAAATATGGTTCAATGGTGCATGACACAGTAAATAATGTGCTCCATCTGCACAACAAATACACTGCACTCTGAATATCAGGATCACATCTGATCAGGGAGATGTGACCCTTATTATATGCAGCTGATTCTTAAAGGTGGAGAGAAAGCCTGGTTAGAAGCTACTGATGGATAAACCTGTCGCGCAGCACGTGCGGGTACTGGCAGCCACCTTGAGTAATGCCAAAAGTGATGTTGAGAGGGAGGAGAGGAGATGTAAGCTCATGTCAGCTAGCTCCGGGCAACACCACCCTCAGCTGCACTGAGGCTTTACTCGATTACATAGGACACAAGTGTACTCAGCCTTGAATTACAAACTGTTTCTCAGAACGAGCTGGCCAGACAAAAGACCCAAGGAGAGCTAGCCTGCAGACAGACAACCGTAACAAATTACTCAGTTCATAATGTTCAGCTAAAGTTAGGCCGGCTTCCCTCTGTAAGTAATATAGCTAGCTGCGGAAGTATGTATACTATAGAGGGCAGAGTTATTTACTTATTTGGATTCATCAACAATTAGCGTGTATTCTGATTGGTTCCTAAGAAACTCTACACCTGGACAAAATTCAGGACAGCTGGAAGCGTCATTCTACGCATGACTAATAAATGAGGTCCAAGGTTCCTAAAGGATCTTATGAAAATCCTGATATTCAAAGATCTTGTACTATTATTACTTGGTCTATTATGCTAAAATAGCATAGTGCATGAAGGCCTTTTTGTCCTAAACCTCACCTTTACCAGTATTCCGCTTCTAAGGAGGATTTCATCTGAATCCAATTCCTGAACAGGATATTGAGGAAAACAATTACTATTGTCCTGTATGATGATCCTAATTTGGATATCCTGCAGGCTTGAAAGTTTCTAAAGGCAAGATTTCTACCAGGGTTTTTCTACCAGGGCCTCTTCAAGGGTTTTATATTTTTCCTTACAATTTATCAAGGTATGAATAAAATGGCCACTGTATATAAGCACCTATGACTTTGTAATGTGTTTGAAAATAAATCAGGTTGTTACTGACAAAGAATTTTTACATCAAACACCCACATCAACAAAACAACTGACTTTCAAAAAACTCCAACCTCAGCAAAAACAATGACATCGGCAAACAGCATGCAGCGTCTCCACTGGCTATGATCGCCTGACACAGAAATTCCAGACGTATAAACGAATTACCACTCCAGCCCGCTTTCATTCAAACTGAAACCGCCAGGTTGACCTTTGGACCTGAACGAAACAGTCAGTGGGGCGCTTGCTGTACTCATAATCTGCAGAGCAAAAACAACATCGGCCACATCCTCGTTTCCTTATCTGGGCTGCTTGAAGTGTTGCGGGGAGGGTGCACCAGTCAGACAGCTGCCAGAAAGTGACTTCAGGCCTTTTTTGTTTATTTGTTTAATTCCCATCCAGCATGACCTGTCCTCCTCTGATTGGAAAAAAAAAAAGGAAGAGCGCTCCAGATTGGGAGGGACGTGTTCAAAGCAAAGCAGAAAGAGTCTGACAGTTTTAAGGGCAGCCTGGCGAAGGATTAGAGGGAAATGGCAGCTGTAGATTAAAACATTAGGATGAAGGGCACATTCCTCTCTGACAACTGAATCTTCACCCGTGAAACCACAGGGTGGAAGGATCAGCCCCTGGCAAAGGCTTTCCTTAAAGAGCTGTTTAGCTCCATTTTGCCGTAATGCTACGTTTGACAGCCGGAGCAGACAGAACACAATGCCCCTGTGAATATTCTGCATGGGGGAAAATGAATAAACCGGTTACATTTCCCGCCCGTTCTCCTGTCCCAAACGGCTGACTCAGTCCGTGTGACACTGCCGCCCGTTAACGAGGCCGCTGCCAGACGTAAAAGGCGACACACTTGTAAATAGCTCCTCCTGGCAGTTGAACTGGGTGGGCCATGACCCTTCTTCCTGAGGATCCAAGCCTCTGCTATCTGCTGATACACCAAAGCCACAGATATTTGGCCACAATCAAACACTTCTTATCTCTTGGTCGTTAACATGCGCCATACCAGAAATTAGACTTAATCAAATGAGGATAAAAAATAAGGACTTCTGCAAGAGTCTTAACGACTTAAGATTGATGATCTTCTAGGCCAAAATAAATCACTCTGTTAAAAAAGAACATATGTGCACATTACATGCATCTTTTGAGTTGACAGACTGTCAAGGGAGGCAAAACACAAGTTGAAATTATAACACAATTGTGTCTTTTGTGGTCTTCAGACCGCAAGCCAACTGCATCCTCTCTTTCCTCATTGAGTGACCCCTTTCCCATCCCTATTAAACTTAGAATTAACGATTCTTGGTTCTAGCTTTCTACCGCCGTGACCTGCAAAATAACTTGGCTTACGACTGTGTGTGTGTGTGTGTGTGTGTATGCGCGCGCATGCGTGTATGTGCCTGAGCACATAAATGTGCATCTCCAAAACTGACGGCTGCCTGGAGAGGCAGTTTCGAGGGGAGACAGAGGAACATTTGAAGGCTGCAGCCTGCAGAGAAAATGAATATCCCACCTCAAAACGTTTGGGTGGGCAGCAGCTCTGTTCGTACCCGTCCATGACCATTCTGTGCCGCCTGACTGTTTGTAAGGGAAAAAGGGAATTCAGGACTCATTTCTCTGCCACATTCCTCGGCTTCTCAAAGCACACATGACAAAAGTGGTCCTGCAGAGAGGAGCTCTGCAGATAACAGAAAATCCGGCTTGCCGTAACCCCAAACCAGCCGCGTGCCTCCCTGGCCCTCTTGGTCTGGGCCAGCCCGCCGCAATACCACATTTCCTCTGTATGTTAATGTGTGACCCGCCAGTCAAAAACCACCTGCCCACAACAATCCAAGACATGATTCATGCAGGGCACTCTCGCCACTGAAAAACGCTGCTCCTCGCATCAGAGCCGCGCGGGGAGGGAGAAAACGGAGAGGCTGACTCTTTGTTCCCGGAATGGCTCTCATGAACCGCCCTGCCAGGGAAAAGTCGTGTTGTCATGGGGGGAAAAAAAAAATTCAATTTAAGAGTTTTATGTTACTTCACTGGGGCCAGCCATGGGCCAGTCTCTCAGCTAACAAAAGGAGGAAAAAACAAGCAATTTTCCACATTTATTTCTTCTTCAGTGGTGTTGCAGAGAGCAGGACATCAGCAAACCCCAACGTGTTAAAGACAAACCTTCGAGTCAAGTAGCTAGCCTGTGGGAGAGAGCTGGTGGCTAGAATTACAGGCTGTATCAAAAATCAGTCCTGTCACTTTTTTAAGACACTGAGTCACTTGCTCCAGGCGTGTCTGCCTGACGACAGATAGACCTGTCCGCTTGCTCGGGCATGTTGGATCGCGTCTCTCTTTTTTGGCTCCTGTTGATATTGGACCCCAACAACTGAGCCCACAGATAAACCGGTGTGAGACTCTATGAAAAACAGGGCATGTCTAGGCATGAAAATATCAAAAAAGGTCAGCTGAGATATTAAAGGCAACAAAGCCTTAATAAAAAAAGTTAAATGTTTTCCTAGATTTGACAGCAAGAGCATGTGCAATTATAGAATGACCTTGTAGTAATGATGCACATAGATACAACTTAATTTAAACTGGAATAAATGTCTTCTTTTCTCCATATCACTTCAAATTCATATCATAATATAATAAGATATAATAAGAATATCATGGCCACTTGAGGGACCAATGTCTAAACTATGTTTAACGCTGACAAGATAACAGAGACAGAGCTTAATGACTTCTCAGAATTTTGAGTGACACAACAAACACTTGGACCACTGCATGAAAAAGTCACGGCCGCATGACAAAGTGAATGTAGAAAAGAAAAATATCCCATTATCCAAATATTAAAATATCCTAAAATTCCATGCAGATAAGCAGGATTTCCACTTTGACAGAATCTACTGATTCAGCACCCAGTGTTCCAAAGAATTTGGTAAACACCTTTGGTTTGGAGGAAGGAGGGGCAGAAACTCTTCCTGGTCTGGACAGGACAGAGACACTGTGAAATATGCTGGACACTCTGCATGGGAAATCCAAAGCAGAAACAAGCAGCAGCTCCAACAGCACAGCAAAATGATGCCATCTAGCGTTAGCTAGAAAGGGAACTTGGCTTCCCCAATCACAGCTGCCCAGACTGGAGATGCCAGAGAGTCTAAGGGCACTGGGGGACAAGAAAGAAAACTATTAGGAGAGAAAAATAACAAAGCCATCTTGTTTTACTGAGTTTTGGTCTTTGCTAATGGTGCTCAACACACTCTTGAATCCAGGCAGAAAACATTGGTTTTGGAGTCAGCCTGGCACAGACATCACCAAAACATGCCTGATTCTGGAAACACTGAAACAAACTAAAAATTCCCAAGAACTGCCAAGCACTGATGAGCACTGACAGCAATAATGGTAACACTCTGAACATACAGTAGTTCTAGTCAAGCCTCTGTTTTTTTTTCCCCAAAATAAACCTGCATTTCAGTCCTCCAGCCCTTAGATGGCACTATAATGCCTCAAATATAGGTATTTTACACTAATACGTTTTTACATTTCGATTTTGAAGATGCACATTAGTTGGTGGTCTGAATGTACTGGCAATGTGTTGTATTGGTTTTCATGAACAGCAGGGGACATGAGGAATAGTAGCCAGCATTTAACCCCCCATTTGTGCTGTTACTGCTGACATCAACAACGTGAATCTGAACACAATCCAGCACCTACTACAGGGCTCTGGTCTGCAAAGACCTGCCTCACTCGTTCAGACGGGGTCGTTCTCCTAACCTCCCTGCCGTAACTGGGCACGGAGCTGTGCCCCCAAGCCAGTAGGAAGGACCAGCTACAGATGACGAGCGGCCGAAATGAGCAGCACAATAGGCCGGCCCAATCCGGCACTCCGCTCGCCGCCAGGTTAAAGCAGTTTAAGACTCTTGACAAAGTCCTTTTATTTGGTTTCCCCATCTCCAGACCTCCCCGTTCTGGCACGCCTCCACAGTGCCCTCAGTCACCTCCCCTCCCCTCCACACACTTCCACACGGCGGGATCCTGCGTGTGTGTGAAAAGAGCGCAGCCTGCCCCACACAGCCAGCCTGGAGTTTGTAAAGAGGGGAAAAAAGAACAGAGAGAACCCCTCCACATTACCACTGGAATATTAGCTGATGGAAGGAGCCTGGGGGGGGGGGGGGGTACTGGGGGTATCAGACCGCAGAACACTCCTCCACATGTGGTGTCAATTAAGAACAATCTTGTTTTTTACCCAACACCGAAAAGAAAGGAGGGCTTTTCTGGGTTGTGTTTTTTTTCCCCTCTCCAGGCCTGCCCGAGAAAAGGCCGGAAATTCGATTTCATATCAACGTATTTGACCAGAGTTCTAGCATTTTGGCCTTCATGCTGTTTTTTTTTTTTTTTTTTTTTTTTTTTTTTACTTACTTACCTTTACATTGGAATGAACAAGGTTCAAAAGCTTTCAAATTGAAAGTGTTAAGTGATATTTACTATTATGCTTAATAAAATAATAACTGGATTTCTTAAAATGACTCCTATGGGCTATTAACGTAGAGGTTAATGCTTGCTGTATGTGTGTGTCGTTGGCGTGTGGTTCTGTGCGAGTATGTGCATATGCGCGTGCGTCTGATCTTTGTGTGTGTTTATTCTTGTATGCGAGTGTGTTTGCACATATGTATGTGGTTTACATGTAAGTTTGTATGTGGTTTGCCTGTACATGCGTGTGGATGGGAGGAAATACAGGACTGTGGTACATAAAATGCCACATGCTGTGCTGAGTATCCTCGCGTGCTCCTCTCCAACCAGGGACAGACTGCAGAGGTCACATAGGAACATAGGAAGTCCCCGACATTCAGGAAAAAAAAAGGAAGTTTTTCAATTATGTATCATATTTCAAATTGTCATGTTTAAACGTTTTCAATTATTCATCCTTTTCAGGGCTGACAGTTTAAAAGATGTATAAACAGTCTAAAAAGGCTGTTTATTTATCTCAAAAAACTTCAAAACATCAGGAAACGAGCAGGCTCTGCTGATGGCATCTAAAGGGATGCCAAATGTTTGAACAAAGATTTAATCACTGCTTTTTTTTTAAAGCATTTCAAAGCCAATTTAGAAACCTGGGTGACAGACATGGTGGCGTACTGACCTCATACGCAGGTGTGAACACACACACACACACTGCAGAGGTGACTCCAATGCACAGCGCCCCCCACACACACACACCCACACACACACACTGCAGAGGTGACTCCAATGCACAGCGCCCCCCCCCACACACACACACAAACACACACCCCCATATACACACACCCACCCACCCACACACACACACCCCACACACACATCCCCCCCCGCACACACACATACACCCCCCCACACACACACACACGCACTCTATGCTATACTTCCTGTAATAAGTCTGGTAATTAAATACGACTTATTGCCCCGGCCCACACTGAAAACCAGACCGCTTTCTCAGAAGGGCAGAGAGAGTGTGTGGGAGAGACAGAAGATAAACAAACCGGGCTGGGACCTGGGGAATAAACGACAATAAGGTAAGGGCTTTGCATCAAAGGCTACCTGCGCCCTGGGGCCCTTCAAAGGAACATAAGCTGCTGCCAGCCCTGGAAGAGCTAAAGACCAAAGCTCTGGGCTCAAACGGCCATGCAGCATCGTTTTGGGGGTTTTGTTTTGTTTAATAACCCAAACTCAATAAAACCTCCCTCGTGTGAATGTGAAATGGAGACATTGTTAGAGGTTATTCAGACGGTCTGCTCCCCCGCCTTGTATTGTTAGCCTTTAGTCACTGTGGGAAACGCTTTCTTTGCCCTGTTGAAAGTCTGTGTGTGTGTGTGTGTGTGTGTGTGTGCATGGCGGGAAGGGGGATAAGAACGTTTCACAGTGCGTGGGGTAACAGGGTGCTTACCATCTGAACGTACGCCACTTTGTAATCTGGCCTCTTCACCCGCTGGTTCAGGTGATTTCTCTTCTTATTGGTGCCTGTCAGGGACAAATAGTGCTGACTGTTAGCAGAAATAGAGGAGTATTCTGTGAAATGCTTGAATCCAGAACACAAAAAAATTCAATAAACCTGCACTGATGCACATTCGGCCTTTTATGGCAATGGGACTGTTATTCAATAATACTGTTGTAATTAAATTAGTGTAGCTGAGCTTGCTAAATTTGTTTGCGAGTGGTAATGGCATTTTTCATAATTGTGACTAGGTTTGTGTAGGCGTCTACACTATACACAGTTTTGTGGAAGAGACTATCTGTAAATGACGTTTGTATAATGGTTACAAAGGAAATAAAGGTTCAACTTCAATCGACAGTGAAGAAGAAGTAGAGTTCAAAAGGGAAAAGCAGTGAAAAGAAAGGAAAACATGATAAAGTGAAAGAGGGAAGGGGGAAAGTACCACTTTCAGCAGAGCTGTTAATGTAGCTAATAAAATACCTACAGGAAGGGAACTTATGAAGGAAATTAACAGTTGGTGAAGACATTGCCTCTCGTTAAGGGGAATGAGAAAGAGGTTCTGCTTTTCAGATGAATTTTCTCTGGACTGCGCACGTTAACCTTTTAACAGCTGTGGATGACATCATTGCTCGGAGGCCTGCAGAACAACAGCGCTAGATCCAGGAGAGTGAGGCCTCTCGAGGCTCGCAGCGCGGTGTTGTGCAAATCAAACAAGCTATCTGAACGGTGTCCAAATGCAAACAAACAAACAACGGAAAAACAAGTAAACACGTCAACCAACCATGTTGCTGGCAGTGCTTCTATCCGCCGCTTCAAACTGTTGACCTATTCGATTCGGCTGCGCACACAATAAAACGAATCGGAAACATTCCCGGCGATTGACTCATTTGACTCTACATACGTAGCTAAAATAATCATCACCATAGAACAACCGGGGAAACTCTTGTCGTAAAGTAAGCAAAGCACGTCTCGTTTTCTCCATGGAGACCTCGGGCCTGGGTTACGGTACAGGGAAAACTTTCTTTGCTGGCAGGTATCTCCCACCCCATGCCTTATGGCTGTTATTTCTGTGAGTGAGACTTGGCCTTTCTAGGTTTTGGGGGGGGGGGGGGTCTGGAAAGGAGCCAGTGCCCGCTCTCTGCTCAGGGACACCTGGGCACCTCCAGCAGGAGGTGAAAGCCTGTTTTTGTTCACTGGCCCCACTGTCCCTCAGAAACGAAGCCCTCCAAATCTGAAGGCATTTGAGGAAAAGTGACTATGGAATTACAAATCCCAGGGCAAAGAGGTAGCTATGGAAACTTCCTCCAAAACACCCCTGTGTCTGCTGTTGGGGGGGGGGGGGGGGGAGGTGGTGTTGGCGAGAATGGGACCCTTCTGTGCGGCAGTGTCATTTGAGCTTATTCCTCCACTCACTTTCCACTCCCAGTGGTGTGGAGCATGTGACACACAGGGATACCCACTTTGACGCACCACGGAATCGCTTCTTCCCAACATTTTCTTTCTTTTTTTTATAAACACAGCACTCGTAATTGCTGTTAACGAATACAGTATAGTACTCTGAGCATAAACCAGGCATCACAGACACCATTCATCACGACACCTTATGGTTTAAACTCAACAAATCAGTGGTTAATGCCCCATGAAGAGCTTCCCCTCCAACACACTCCCTACCTGCGCTGGGTCTCTACGCTCTGCAGCCTGCAATGTTCCCTCCTAAAGAGTGCTCTAAATACCTTTCACATGTTTCCTCCCTCATAAAAGGCATAAGCATTGTTTAGTTAATGATATAACACTCTGGCTTGTTATCGTCTCAAACTAAACTGTGTTGACTGTAAAAATTAGACTGTAAAAAACTGTTTGGCCCACTTATGTTTTTTGGATGAGAGATCCTTCAGGAAAGGGCATCCCGGGACAGCTCATGGTTAGGAGCGCAAACGCAGCAAGTTTGCAGATAATGGCTTGTAGTGAGGAAACCAAGTCTCACTTCTGTTTTTTATCAATTACCACAAGGCCTCGGACTTGCAACATGGTCTTATGTAGAAGCCTTTGCCTTTGTCAGGATACAGAGAGTGTGAGCATACGCTGGTCGAACAGCACTCACCCACTCACACTATTTTCAGTTTTTGCTTATTAAGAAACTAAACTCCTTCTGCGGCATTGGTGGGGAGTCATTACTAAGAACACTCACTTAGGAGAACATGCAGTTTCTCTATTAATATGCACAAATTATAAGACAAAATAAGTAGGGCGTGATGGACACAAGACATTTTAATAAAGTATTTATTCATACTCATTCATTTATTCGGAAAGCCCTACTGTTCCCTGACATTGGTTGTTACCAAAGGGCAAAAAATAGTACTTACCATACTGAATTCTTGTCCTTACTGTAGCTACTGGTACACTGTAGATCTTCTCAAGGTAGTTCTTCACATCGCATTTCGTCATTCTGTGTAGAATAAAAGGGGGGGGGGGCACGGGGAGAAAATTGAGAGAACTGTCAAAAAGGTATGGTCGTTCTTAATCTGGAAAAAGCCTTTCTATAGCCGCCCCCTGTAGAGGGCAGTTATGCAAGACTACAAATATCGTTTTGCATCATCTGCATCGGGCCGTGCAGGCATGAAATCTACAGATCTGCAATGCTGGGTAAAGGTCACAGAAATTTCAGCAAAAAGCGCACTCTCTAGCTTTCCAGCATATTCTGAGGAGGCGGTTCCAGTAGAGGTTAAGTGGCATGTTAGAACTGGAGCTCAGTGGAGTGAATATACAGTATCCTGAACATACACAGAAGTGAACATAGAGGCCTACACTGGTCACTTGTGCACCAGCTGACCTTCTGCACAAAAACAGTGTTAAACAGCACATCAGTTGTACAGCACTGACATTTCAGCAAAGCAACCTTTTCCAATTCAGAGACTGTAGGTGCCTTAACATGCAACAGACACTTTCCGATGAGTGGAAACAGAGAACGAACCGAGAGAAAAATTTCCTGGAAAGAACGGCGAGGAATTTAAAAATGGCAAAATTTCCTGGATTCACTTAATTCGGGGAACAAAATTCATCAAAAGCTCGGGGTTCTTTTTTTTTTTTTTTTTTAAATCTGTCTCCTTAGAGACTAAACAGACGTTGCTCCACACTCCATGTCATCAACATCCCCCTTTGCCTGAAGCAGAGGCCTACTCTCAGATGGAGCGGAGCGGGCCCTGGCCACCGCACATGTCTGCATTTTTGTTTAGTGAGGGAGAAAGTCCAATGAACGATTCCTAGAAAGCGCAAATTCGAGAAGGACGGGCCACAGAGAGAAATGCCTTCGGTGTCATTGGAGTGGAAACGCTGACTCTGGAGACCAAAACCAATTCTGCCTTCTGCGCTTTCCCTTCCATTTTTCGCCTTTCTATCCAAGAAAAGCTCTTTGTTTTGGCTGACTCGATAACCCCACCCTAGAAACCCCCTGCTCAGAATTATAATTGATCAATCATGCAACGTTGAGGTTTAGTTCTGCAACGCCTGGTATCTTACTACAAAGAGACTGGCTCATACCAGTTGGCTTCAACTAGCCGATCCCTCGACACACCAACAGCCAGGGCGCAAATCTAGAGCTCAAATCCAGTTTTTAACTCATAAAACAGCAGGAAGCCATAATCACGCTCATCCTCAAGTGAAATAATACTCTTTCTGTGTATGACTTAAAGCAATGGTTCACAGTGAGGCATGGGACTGTGCAGAAAAGACGACAAGCCTTGAAAACAACCACTTGTCTGACTTGCGCAAATATGCTGTCAATGTGTGAAAAACAGGGAGGAACGCATGTCAAGTCCAGCTATGTAGATTTCACAGTCTCCTTTGATACAGATAATCTGCTAGCGGAGAGGACTTGAGTGCCAAGTAGCAGAAATGTTCTCAGCACACGGCACTGAGAAACTACCTCTAGCACACAGGGCCTCTCTTCACTCAAGCGTATGCTCCTCACTACAGACACACCGTGGTTGAGTTTGCAACTCAAGCATTTGAGGCATTGAAGTTTATAGTTCAAGCATTCATATGGGCCATGTGAGCTGCTGGGATGATGTCAGTGCAGTAGCACATATCACCCAATGTGTGCCCTCTCCATGCAGTTCGCTGTTGGTTGTGGATGTATCAGAGGTTTGCATTTATCTTCCATCACCACCTCTTGTGTGAGTGTAAAGGTAGTTGTGGTGAAAGGAGCTGACTATAGCACTATAGTCAGTTAGCAATTCCAAAACAGGGTAGTATAAAAGGGAAAAAAACATTTTAAAAAATCAAGAAACAAATAAAAATAAATCTGAAATTCTAAATTAACTGAAAATGATACAATACAAAACTTTTTTGTGTGGTGAAGACAACTGAAATCAATGAAAACTTCATACCAATTAGAATGTATTGCATAGCATTTTTCTTCTTGCTCACACATCTTGGGAGTTATTTGTTGAAAAATAACGCAAATCATGATTGGGCCACAAGGGCGTTGCCGAGCCATCGCCGACAGGGAGGGTTTTAGATTCTGGTGGACACGCCTTCGCGTTATTCTTGCTGGAGAGAGGCTGTGATACCCTGCCAGGTCCCGAGGGATTCAGTCCTTCGTGGCCCATCCTCGCCCGTGCAAGTGAAAAGTGGATTGAGCAACACAGCTGCACCTGCACTGGCACATTTTCCCCGCACAACTGCTGGGGGGGGGGCCTTTGAGGACACCCTTTCACCCCCCCCCCCGAGCCTGAAAGTAACAGGTACAGAAAGCGTCCGCCCCAGAGGACAGGATCAGGCTGTACAGCCCCAGGCGTGTACTGTGCTGGCCTGACACACAGCAGCGCTCACCTATTCTTCTCTTTCTGCCTTTTAATGCCAAAACCCTGCTCTCTTGTTCTCTGGTCTTTCAGTTCTAATCCCCATCGCTCTCACCCCGCGCACCTATGCAGATACATACCACACACACACACACACACACACACACACACACACACACACACACACCACAAACCCACGTGTGCATGCACACAGACAGACATCACACAAATGCACAACATACGCACACACACAGACATAGAGACAACACAAACCTATGTGTATGCATGCACACACACACACACACACACACACACAGATGAAAAGCTTCAGTGCTTGCCCACTGAAGCAATGAGATTCACAGGCCCTGGAACTTGAAAAGGGAGAAGATTCTTATTTCAGATGGAAGGTGAAAAAAGGCCAAAGGCATGTCTGTGCATCACAGCGTTTGGTGTGTGACCCATTCACAACACCTCTTCGATCAGAACAAGAGGAAACATACACAGACTGCGCTGAGCCACTTCAGCCAAAGAAAAACAACAGCTAACAGATCAGAGAGGCGCCCCATAAGAATTACTGAGGCAAGAACACAGGACACAGCTGTGATTAGTTTTTCTTGCGGGCCCATCTATCTGAAAATTCATTTACTGGGGTAAAGGAGCTGGTGGGGGGGTGTCATGATGGAGGATTACACTGGCCCAAACAAAAGCGCCATTCTTGGAAAGAGGGGAAAAACAGAGGGAAAGTAAGGGAGGTGAAATTGTTAAAGTCTGTCATCACAGTCAGTTTTTCCACTCTAATGATACGGAAGGCATTTTGCTCCACTGCCCGTCCCACTCCGGTTCCTAGTGAATTTTGCCGGACAAAATACCATAATGAGAAGACAAAATAAACTAAGAATCAATCACAGGCCGTGGGCTTAGAAGACCCCCCTACCCCCAGCTCAGATACATGCACAGCACCCAGTGGAAGGAACATCTGCAATGAAGAGGGTTTGGAAATGCCCCCAACATGATCCCTCGCTATAAGAACAGCTGCTTTCATACAGCCACAATTAAGCGAGCCGCGTGACGAGCGTGGAAACGGCGAGCAGCGGAAGCGCGACTCTGTGTTCTGGAAAACTATTCGCTTTCGGCTGACGGGGTCGCCTTGCTCAAATACAATTTCTCTTTCATGCAAAACTCAGAACGCTGGGGCCCGCAGACCCCGGACGGCCCTTTGAGAGTTAAGACCTGTGACATTTTACAAATCCCCCCCAACCTTAAAAAGTACAGCGAGTCCTTCCTTTGACTGCGCTAACATATAGAGCCAAGCAGATTTCGAACAGTGCCGGACTGAAGGAATTCCAGGACAGGATTCCAGGGGGGTGCGTGTAATTAACTGGATTCATTGATGCGTGCGAGGGCCAAGCATGAATCCATCCTGACACAGTGAAATATCAGCAGGAAAACACCTCCAGAACACTTTTACAAACAACTATGGCACCTAGAGTATGTGAAATTGGAAGGCAAGTCTAAATCATGAAACCTGATGACGGTGTGGAGTAAAAGGGGGTGCTTAAGACCACAAAGGATCAGCTGCACAAATTAATAACTACCATAGATGAAAACATACTCTCAACAGTTATGCCAATAAGACAGCAAGAATATTGACCTGTGCAGTTTAAAGCACTTGGTAAAAGATACCGAGCTCAACCGATGACTTTTCTGAGGAATGCTGAAAGGGTGTGCTTTGAAAAACAGCCAACCTGGTACACTTCCCATGTGAAAATTTTTATCAATTAAAGCCCTCATTAAAAGCTCAACAGCCTGTTTCGTTTCAAACATTTGCGTCACTACAACAATTCTGGCTTCATTTTTTTTCTGACAAGTGACGAGTGTCAAGACAGTCAAAAAAATGTGAGGAAAGGAGTAGGAAAGGAGCCAAAGAGGAAGGTGTAAACACCCTTATGCAGTCCAGGGGGCCACTGCAGAACCGGTGCTGGAACTCGAACCACCCATGGCCATCAAAGCCACTGGGAAAAGCACACTAGCACAATCAGGCTAGGCTCCTGGCAAGAGCAGGGGGTGGAGGAAGCCAAGGCGAGGAGAAAAGATCTTGAATGAGTAGATTATGAAATCAGCCCCATACAGACTGGCAGACACAGGTGAATGTTTGCTTGTTTTTCCAAGACAGTTTAACTCCAAAGTAGTTCTTGATCTTAAGACACAGGTAGTTGGTTTAGGAAATCAATAAAAACCCAAATTGCGCATCATGAAACACTGAGGGCCATGTCATAAAATAATTTATAGTTTTTTCAATACATTTAACCCTTTGTTTTAAGTAATAATTGAGCAAAGCCAGACATACTATACTTTTTATATTTTATCAACTGACAGAAGCACACCGTGCAAATACACTCCCTTTGTGCCTGACATATTATGTTTTTTGGACTTTGCCTCCCACCTAGTGGTCAAGAAGTAGACCTACAGAATACTGCAGGACAAAAATATGAAAAGCAAACGTGGCCTTTGCAGAATAGCAAACTTAAGTGATTTTAATGACCATTATTTATTCCATCTTAACTTGGAATAATGCTGGATTTGTTTTACTGGGAAAGAATGAAATGATGTTAATTTTACAAACTTAAAAAACACTCTAATTGGAACATTCATGTTGTGCTTGAAACAAAATGCTAAAAGACTAACAAGCACAGCTCATGTGTTATCTCTCTCATTAAGTGTTTGTAAAATGATAGTGTTTTTCCACAGATACAATTTTTTTCCACTATATTCCACTTCTACAGCATTTCATTAGTGAATGTGCCACACGGCACACTGGAAATTAGGAATGCATCAATGTATCGGCTGTACATCAGTATCGGCCGTCTTGTTGACTGCCATCGGCCTATCGGCAAATAAGATGACATTCACCGATGGCAGTGGCCGATGTTTATCTGTTGTGTCGCATTAATTTTGCGCTGGCTAAATGTTGTGTTGGTTATTTGCGGTCTGACTCAGACAACAGTAGCCTACCTAGCTGCAGATTCAGAGAAGATCCAATAGGTGGTACTATAATTAGCTTTATTCATATGGCGGCCATTTTGCTCTTTCGTCACGCTCAGGGTGGGAGCAGGGTAACTCTTCAGTTAGCATCTATGGCAAAGTGGACCAAAAGCTTTACGTGTGTCTGTAACTACCTTTTGAAGAAATAAAACAAAAATGGCCAGATTTAGCAAAGACCCCTAAAAGAATTCAAAAGAGATACAGTTGCTGGATTTAAAGTTATATCCACTAATGGGCGGGCGGCAGTGTAGCATAGTGGTTAAGGAGCAGGACTCGTAACTGAAAAGGTTGCTGGTTCGATCCCCGCTGGGACACTGCTGCTGTACCCTTGGGCAAGGTACTTAACCCACAATTGCCTCAGTAAATATCCAGCTGTATAAATGGATAACATTGTAAAGAACTGTAACCTATGTAAGTCGCTTTGGATAAAAGCGTCTGCTAAATGAATAAATGTAAACGTAATGAATGAATGACCTGGCTAGCTAGTTAGCTAACTAACATTAAGTTGCTAGCTAGCTAGCAAACGGTACTTAAGATCAGAAGTCAATACCTTGGCTTGCAGTACAAATGTTAAAATTAACTATGTTTTCATAAGAGACATGATGAAGCTGTATTGGCTTGATAGCTAGTGTGTGAAAGCCAAATTAGCTAGCTAGCTAGTTACTTGCACATTCAGCTGAAAAGTACAAATACCACATTACAGAAGAAAATCTAGCTAGCTACAATACAAACAAAACAATAAACATTACTAGCTATTTACTATCACATTCCACTGACAAATACAAATATCACTCTCCAAACAAACACATAGCTAGCTAGCTATAATAAAAATAACACTGAAAGCTAGATAGCTTGCTAGCTAATTTGGCTTTCACTCACTTTGCTCAGCTCTCATATTACTAAGAGCTAGCTAGCTATCACACTAATAAAGCCTCATATATTAAAGGTTGTTTCATAAATTTGTATGATTGAATTTGTGCTCATTCAAAGATAGCATGATGAATAGCTGAAAGACTTTAAAACAGTTCAGTTATTTTTATATAATGAAGACTTCTTTGTTTCCCTGGTACAAAAGGGGGAATAAATAACAAAAAAAAAAAACATTGGTATCGGCATCGGCTATCGGCCAAATTGTTATTTTAAACATCAGTATCGGTATTGGCCCAGAATTTTACAATCGGTGGATCCCTACTGGAAATGTGAGATTATGCAAATGGAAGGGGGATTCAAGGCAACTGCAAAGTTGCCATGTAAAACCAAAACAATTTTGGTCAGCGTGTAGCAGCAAGTGGACAGAACAAACAACCTTGAGTTCACCTTGAAATGAATTCATGTTCCACTGCATTTTCTAAGAAAAACTAAACCGAAAACAAAATATGCTTGTTTAAAAGTGCACTGGATGCATATCAATTGCAACTGAACAGCTGCCAATGGAGGACTGCAAGCAAGCCAGGCCACTGCCAGAAACAGTGGGTCAGGACACAGCTAGCCCAGAACACAAGGGTATTCAGGTACTTACTCCAGGGGGATGCGAAACTGCACTGTGTCTGGCTGCAGTTCTCTGCCAGGTCGCACTAGGGTCATGAAGAAGTTTGGACGGAATATTCTCAGCTGGGGGTTACCCAACTGATAGAGAGGATATCTGAAACAGGGCAAACATAATGCATAAAAAGTACAGTTTACAAGGAGTGTGGTCTGGTTTCATGTACGTATATATATATATATATATATATATATATATATATATATATATATATTTTTTTTTTTTTAATAAATTCTTGACATTTATTTACTCCTAAATATAAAAATGCCATGGCTGTGCATTTTCCAATAAATGTTTTACATTTTGTAAAAAAAAAAAAAAAAAACTCTATTATTCCAAATATTGAACTACTACCATACATATTTAGAAGCTGTACCCCTAACTACAATCGATTATTTATCTGAAGACATGACTGCAGGTCAAAAACGCTTTCTTGCTGGAAAACTTAGCTTCTTCAACAAAAGAAGAATTCTAACAATTAGGCTAGTTATCCAGCTAATAAGACAAACACAGCGTGCACTAGATGAATCTAGGGGACGCAAGAGAACAGAAAACTTCATCATATGCAAGAGGAGGAGTACATTCTTGCTAGGAAAACTAGTGTTGGAAGTGTGTAATGAAGTATGTGATCGTGTCTCATATAATGTAGCTACCTAACAGGTACAGTTTCTCAGTTCAGCGTAATTCAGCATTCATTGTAATTCATTCAGCGTAAATGCTAGCCAACGCTAGGCACTTTAATATTCTCTTATGGATGCCTGACACCATATAGACACTATAACTTCAGGTATTAATAACAGCTGTGCTCTAAGCTTCTACAACTATTAGTGAGTATTCAGCTAGCGAAGTGGCTGCTTTAGCAGAAATGCCGTTTCAGACACCATCGCAGTCTTTTGAGATGCTCTGGATAAACATTTGCTAGAAATTAATAACGACAGTTAAGTAATAATAATAATGTTTCCCAGATGGCTAAAAGTAGCTCACCCGGCTACAGTACTCTCTCGCTATATTGCATTCGTAACATCAATACTGCCACAGTTTGCCCATTTAGAGCGAGGTAGTTGTACAGTAACTATCAACCTGTTTAGCAACTATACTTCGAAATTATACTCATTTGCAAGATAGCCACTCGCCGCGATTCCAGTAGGATTTTCATTGGGTAGCTAGCTAGGTGGCTAGCTATGAAATAACCTGTACACAACGGATTCTCATATGTAGGGTATATGTGGCAAATATATCTCTGACTTACAGAACTCTCCGTGCCATCTCTTAAAATCTGTAGTCTGTTTAAATGTCTCCCTTTTATTTGTCTTCTGACATCAAAATATTGTTTTCATTCTGTACACGTGAAACCTCCCCAATTTTGTAAAGATCGTATGAAGGACAGGAAGTTCGTAGAGGCAAAGAGGAAACCAGAGACATTTAGCTGCCGTGAATTGAGAACAGTGCCCTCTGCGACGTAGGACTGCACTGCATCACTTGACTGGACTATTCTGATCCTTAAAAGGGACGTTTAATGCCACGTTGATGGACTGGTAATATTCCTAAACATTATTTGTCAACACTCAAAAGCCTTCGAGTGGTTCCCCAAGTCGTAATTACAGTTTAAATTAGTACGCCGGGTCACCGGTTTGGTGAATTTCTGCTGCCCTATCTACCGGTTGTCAACTCATATGACTTGTCTTTCCGATGATGAACTAATAGCGTGTTTGCTTTTGAATGCTGGTCAATGTGAAGGAGAGTGCAGGATAAAGAGTATTAGTTACCCTTGAAAACGCCTTTCTTTTCTTTTTTACAGCAATAAATTTTGTACTTTTGTTGTGTGCGTCGAAATTAAGTCAAGTGTAAAATGGAAGCGACATGCTGTGAAGGGTGCAAGATTTTCCTGTCAAACAAATCATTGTACCGTAAACCATTACCAAGAGATTCACTCTAATCTGGCCATAACCATCACAGAAAAGATGATTGTTTTCTCCTTGACAATCAATGAGACAATAAACAAAAGCTGGAAATCATGCACTCAACCTGGAGTTTGAGTTTTCAAAAACTTTTAACAGGCAGTTATTGTGTTGCAGAAGCAAATTAATTTTGTTTAAAAAAGAAAGGAAACATTTTTATAAGTGCCGTATTCACCCACATCAGGTTGATTCAGAGGGTGCAGCAATGCCGTCTAACCCTTATCTTCTTTAAAAAGCAAAAGATTGAACAATACATTTCAGATCAACAGACAACAAATGATATTTTAGTAGTTTATTTATTTATATTTACAGTTTTAACAGTATGTTCTAAGGCTAGACAGAGCAGTAAAATCTGCTTGTCACTGTCATTTCATTGCAAGAATCACATCGCTTACAATTCAAATTACTAATCAGAAATTTGTTCACAATAAAGGACAGTTTACTGCCAAGTCAGCCATTTGGAAAACAATTTAACAACCAAAGCTTTCAACTACACAACTTATCTCTTTTTTGATTGCAACAATGCAACAACAACAATCGTGACAATGCTTTGATGTATCTGATTGAAATATGTGTACTTCCATAGAGGTGCACAAAATTACCATAACACAGTTCCATTTTAATTTCTGCGGGAAACATACATTCGCAGTCTGAGATGTTTACAAAGATTTTGGTGTATGCTTACCATGAAACAAACATTTATGGTGTCAATATCTATACCCCTGTAAGAATAATTTACTGAAATACAGAATGGACAGAGTGCTTCACGTAGATCTTTGGAAACACTTCCAATATGAGGTTTCAAGGTTGCTATCTTAGCTAATTCAAATCAAATTCTAGTAGCAGCATATTGACACAGAAGCACATAATAATCAATACAATATTACACATCAAATAGCAGAGAGCAGTAGGACAGTTGTTTTGACCAGGCACGCTAGGCCAGTATATTGAGTGCATCGATGAGCGTCTTCAACTCGTCCTTCACAGACTCCAGCCCTCCTCTGATTTTCAGTGGGTTGTCCAGGACCTCTATGCTGTAGGTATACGGGTCAAACCTCACAGAAAACGGTCTCTTGATGCCTGCTACATAAGCCCTGCCAAAGAAAATTCAGAACATAAAACTGTGTGGCAACCTTCTGGGAGCCTGCTGACAACCCGACATCGCGCTTAATACAGGCCCGGCACCAGGAGAAAAGAGGGGTGCAAATGCAAGCAACGGGGGATGGGAGGCACAAAAATTACTATCTTAAAAGAACGTAATATATACTATGTAGACATCTGGATATAAGGAGACAACTGGGGGTACACTGAGGTACGTCCAGGGATGCAAAGCACCACCATAGTGCTGGGCCTGGCTTAGTATCACATCATATGTTAGGTGGTGTAACCTACTTTTGATTCAAATCTGATGTTCATAGCCAAACATCATTTACGTGATCATTCATTTTTATATCGATTGCAACCATGAAGAAAATTAAGGTCAGTAATTTGAGAGTATATTTGGCAGGATCAACTTCACCACAGGCTTTAGTCATGAAATGACAAAATATGAAAGTTCATTTTTTAAAAGACTCCTTGTGCTTTGTAATATGCTTCAGGGAAGGTGATATTCTTCTCACAAATTTCTTTTGTCATTTGTTTTTTGCCTCTGTTAAGAAGATTATGATGAATATTCTCACAATAACTAACTAGTCTTGTGTTACCGGTATGAATTATATACAATCTGTTCATCTGTAATATGAACCAGTTTCTTTCAACATCCATTTTCTCGTTATCAATAAGAGAAAAGGAGAAACATCATCCTTGATTGAACTCCAGCATCAAACTGCTTATTGGCGTAAAAGAATGGTGCTATCTGTAAAAGAACCACAATATTTCTAATTTACCATACACATAGATTGGAAAGTAACATTTTTTTGCAAATTTATGAGCATAATCATTTGCAACCACATTCCTCACTATTATGTTCTTACAACTTGGATTAAAACCATGGATTAAAAATCTCACTAACCTCAGAATACTGAGGCACAGAAGAACATCTAAAAAGAGTTAATCCATCTTCAAAATCTGAAAATATGCCTTTATGTTTGGAGATAATGTGTAATACTGTTTTTGGAACAAGAGCAATATTTTCTCAGTCTGCAGTTAAGAGAAACAAGACTGGCACATCATTTGGTCTGTCTCTCTGTTCCCTTTGAATTTGTGTCTCATCAAAGTAGCCTGGCCCATTTACAGACTGCAACTAAAAAAGAGGGAGACAAAAACAGCCCTTTCATTTTATGAATAAAAAAAATAGAGCCACAAGACAAAGTCAGTCATCTAGGTAGAAAAGCTGCGAGAGATGGCTGTGCATGTTGCCAGAAAAAGCAAAAACAATAACAAAAGCAAAATGAATTCAACTATGTTGTTAACACAGTAAGCCTCTGTTTTCCACTTCCAGCGTGATAAGTTTTAAACTTGAGAATGGATCTTGTGTGACATTAGGATCCAGAGTTCTTCTCAGAAAATCTACTGAAAAACAACAGGCGTTCCTGGATATGTTTTTTGGCTCCTGGCTATTGTTCTGGGTCCTATGGTTCCAAGTGGATAAGTGGCTACTGTGGTCTTAACGGAATTTTAAGTGGTTCACTATCTTAACAATCTATTGACTGATGTACTGTTAAGGAAACTTCCCAGCCAGCCACAGACAACATGACATCTTATGACATCTTGCAGATACCCTATAATCTCAGTGAGGTCAAATGATGTTTCAATTTCCAAGTTTATAGTTGGCCAAGAGTTATATATTCACATGAAGCCTCGATAAGGCTGTGTGCAATGCAAATGAATAAAGAGGTAGGGACACGTTTTTCCTTAAAATTTTCACCTGTTACCTGAGCTTTTCCTTGGTATCTGCAAAGCTCTCAGATACAAAGTAGACAGACTGATAGGTCTGGTCCTGGTATGGCTCCACAGCTGCAGCTTCGGGATCGAACTCTCTCCTCTCTGGCTCATCCGAAAGGGAGTGCTGGAGAGAGACCGAAATGCTTGGCATTGCAATGCAGAGGCCCAATAATCTGTCCAAATCATGCAGAAATGTTTTCAGATGCAATGCAGGGGCCCTGTAATCAAGTTGTGTATATCAGAGGCCTTGTTTCATTGTCCATGTTTTGACATATCCATTGAGGGCTTCAGCACACAAAAAAACACCACATTGTCTAATTCGTCTCAGATGTGAAGCTCAGATTTGTGTACACAATCTATCTCTGTATACTGAGGAAATGACTGTTCTCACCACTGTCAATGTTGTTCTCACTGGTCTGGTATGTCACTATTTTATGGTGTCTGTTCACACATGTTCACTGCAATGCACCATTTGAATGCATTCAGCTGTCAGGGGATGCTTATGGATGTGGCTGTCACTCACCACTAGCTCTCCATAGGAGGAGAGGAGACCTGCTCCATAGGCCTTCACCGTACCGCCCTGTTTGCACAGTCCAAATTCCACAGTGAACCAGTACAGCTGAGTGACGCACACAGAGGGAGATACACAGGTCAGTTCTTTGGTACCAGCACAAGGACTTCAGCATAAATAAGAGAGCTTGATATCATTTACATCACCGTCAAAGGAACGGCTGAAAAGGTGGGAACTGCATGGTGCAACTTCATCATGATGAAACTTACAGTTGATAACTTCTCTATGTCTTCTTCTGACGCTCCCAAAGAGGCAAGGCCAATGTTCTAAGAGCAGAGAGGCTCCATTACCAAAGAAATGATCATTGAAAATACTGAGTCTCAGTGTAACTGTCCAGTTTACAATTCCAGTGCTAACAATTTGCCAATACCTACCTGCGAAAATTGGGCAAATGTTCGATCAGCCAGCATAGGGACATGGCCGAGGAGCTCATGAACACAGTCTCTAAAAAGAGTAAATATACAGAGCAGAGAGAATGAGAGAGCCAAATATAACAGAAACACCAACATGAACACACACACACACACCCAAACAAATATTCACACATGAATATACACACAGGCACACACACAGAAACAAACATACACACACTTATATGCATACACAATCACACACACTCACACACACTGCCTTAGCTACAGTGTAAGGGCTACCATGTTTTCCAAGTAGTGCTCCAATAAGAAACTAGTAATTGATCTCCTGCTAGTCCAAATCTTCAGCTTAAGACTGTACAATAAATCTCTGTTAAATCTCTCTTTTTTCTCTCTTCTTTATCATTTTTATATGTCACTGGTTGAAGGATTAGAGGTAACAGAAATACTCACGGCTCAGGGGAGTGCATGGGTGACGACGCGTGGCGAATGTACTGCGTGCACTGGAAAACACGGAATGCCAGACTGGCTAAGAAATCCCTGGCTGATAGGAGACCTGCCACTGGACGTAGCTGAAACCCTGTATGCTCTGTCAGAGGAACAGAGAGGGAAGGAGATGGGGCTTTATGGGTAAATGAGCCTCAGGTGGAGAGGTTTTACACATCTTGTTATGTTGACTGATGTATAATACTGTACTTGGCTTCAGCTGCCTAGTCAGGTTGCACAAGTTAACTTGTGGTAGGGCTTGAATGGTGTTATGCTCACACTCACTGGTCTGAGAGTGCTGTTAGCCAAGGTCTGACACTGTTGCTCATTTAACTTGGATGGATACACTTATGTTCTATTGTGCTGGTAGTCGCTCTGGATAAGATTGTCCACTAAATGCACATAATGTAATGTGATGCCATTTTTTCCGTGTGTGGGAGTGCATGATATGTGTTACCTTTCAGGAAGCGAGACACATCCTCCAGCTGTGGTATGTTGTCTGGGCTGTAGCCACAGTGTCTCTCCAGCAGGCGGAAAGCCTCCAGGTGTTCAGTGCAAGCATGAGTGGTGTACAGCCCCCTCAGTGTGGAATACACCTCCCTCCTGCCCACACACAGACAAATACACACACACACACACACACACACATAAAGCCCATCCACACATGGACAAATACGCTCACACATGCACACACCGACAGACAAATGCACGCACACACAAACATAAAAGCATGTACAGGAACAGATGCACACACAGACAAAAACAGGCAGACAGAGAAACAGACACACAGCAACACAGAAACAGAAAAGGGACACAAAAACTTCAGAATAGGACACCATCACAAGGGGGAAACATTAGATCATTTTCAAAAACAAAACAGTGTATACCCCTAATGTACTGAGCCAAGCATTGGAGGAGTATTAACCAGGAAATGTATTTAGGAGACCTCTGGAAGAATAACCATTTCCCCAAATGCTTTGAATCTTGTTCTGCCGCTGTCTGATTGAATTATTTTATCATTTTTTGTAACAGTTGTTGTAACCAAAACAATTTATGCTTGAATAATTGTGTTAACTGGAAGTTAGCTTTTCAGGGCAGGGAAATACCAGATCCTTTATTGACACAGGAGGCTTGGTCTGGAATCGTGTTTTCATTTCTAATAAACTGTTAACCATTCTATTCTCGTGGTCACATCTCTCATGTTTGTGAAACCTAAACCATGGGTCTCATAAGACAGCTACATATATAATTATGAATAAGCTCATCTGAACAAATTGCTTTCTAAGCATACATGTTTTTTAATGATTAATACAGTTATGACTCTGGCACTGAAATGATAATAGCTTTGTCCAAGGAAAATCAACAATACATACGAAGATTATAGCAGCACTAACCATGTACCAATTTCCTCTTCAGTATATTCCACTCTGGGGATGGGTTCACCACTAGTAAGAAATTACAAACAAAAAGCATGAGGATACTGTTCATACTGCCCATTGGGGACTTCTAATGAGTTGTGGATGTGTAATTTGCATACTGTTTGTAAGTGAAGGCTATGTCTCCAATCATCTTCCTCCGCTCCCTGTAAACAGGATCTGTAAATCCCTGTTTGGAAATAAAAACAAAACATAAGTACAGTCTGTCACAGTATATGTGTTCTACACCATTTACAATGCAGTTCCAGTAAAGATGTGTTACATGAGCTCTGTACTGCCTCTGTGAAAGAGCTGCTGTAGATGGAATTCATGCCACGTGATGATTACGAACTGAGCTTGCCACTCTTGGACCCAGAGAATTAACTATTACAAATGGGAGGTGGCATAGATATTCCCCATTGCATCCAACTGAAACTGAAGGGCTGTTTTGAGTCTTGAATATGTGCGTACACAGGTAACATGTCTAATGTTAGTAAACATAATAATGTATCTGAGGCATATGTTAATAATGTAAGTTATCAATGTAATCTCTCTGTGAAAGTCTTATCATTTCGATGTGTTTACTGACCGGGTGGTCTTGGTCTAAGTCCGGATCAAATTTTGTTACCAAGTGATGGCAATTATCCAACTCAGCAATTTTCTTTGGAAACCAGTGAACTAAACAGAGAAAAGAAAGGAAGGGAAATGCACAGTGAAACACAAATGCTATGGTGTTTTTATGTTAATTGTCAGCATTTTTTCAGAAATTAAAAAATGGTGCTGTAGTCTTACATGTGTAGTGAACTTACATTTAACCTCTTTGGTCGTCCTGACATCTTCTGCAATCCGCTTGACTGAACTGATGAGGGTGCTGACGTCCACCAGGTGCACCTCACAGCGCACAAAGTATTCCAGGTCCTCCAGGCTCTCCCTGCGCTTCCTGCTGGGCCTCGTTTCCAGGTGATGGATTTTCGCCTCGAACGTCTGTTATGTCACAAAAATTCCAGATGAGGTAATGTTGTGTCTGAACTCAATGCAATGCAACAAGTCAAGCCGTATTCTTGTGATTTCAAAACTGCAACTTAACATGACACATGCTGTCCTCAATGAATTAACTACACAACAGTATTGCACAGCAAATTATAGAAAGATTTATACATGTACTGAGGTGAGCTCAGAGAAATGGGTATGTATATGAATGGATATCATACCTATTATGGTGAGAGACGGTGTCTCCACCCAGATGCAGAGTCTATTCACATAGCCATTTTAATATGGAATATGTATCTGGGTGGAGAGATAATCTCAAACCCATAGAGAACAACTGTTTTAACAGATTTCACAATAAATTTTACTTTCTGATGTCCATGAATGGGCAAAGATGTAACAATAATAACCAGCAAAATTTTATGAAGAAATTAACAAAAGGATTGAGAACACAACATATTTTGGTGGGTTATCCTTGTATCATGAGTTTGAACTGTTTTACAAAAATAAGTGTTCTGGTTGTAACTGAAATCTCTTCATAACCAGTCCATTGCCATTCTTTAATATGACCAACTAAACTGGCCAAGTAACAGAAAGGCTAACTTTTCCGATGGAGAATATAGTTTATGTTAACTAAAATAACCTAAACCAGATAATGTGAATTTTGTCAGTTAAATAGCCTGTATAGAAATGATGCATCTAAAGCTTTGGGTGACAATGGGGTCAGTTCCAGCACCCCCAATTTATGTTGTATCAGATTTATGGTGGCCCGCATTATTAAACAACTGTTGACATATCTATCTACATCACATACCATCCAGAATTGAAACTAACTTGCTTGGCTTGTACTTCACCACCTTTATTAAATTAAACACGATTTACAGTCTACCATATAAATTATTCAATAGCTAGCAAGGTAATATCACAGGTAATGGTGAGTTAATATTGGTGATTCACAAACTAGGTAGACAGCTAAATAGACACAACTTTTCTATAAACCTCAAAGCTTTTACATACAAAACTTTTGGTTTACAAAAGATCAAATTGAAATGACTCAATCATTTAGCATTAAATAATGGGATGAGGGGAAATCATTTACAGGGATATTTCATTGGGTTTTTACTGAAGCAGCAGTAATGTTAGCTCGTACCTGTAGATGGTGACACTGCTTCCTTTTTACAGATATGGTATCTCTGTTAAATTCATCTATTTTAATTATTTATTTTTAAACTAGAACTTTGCAGATCACAGGATATTGCTTACTAGCTAAAGTTATATGTGCAAGGAAGTTATGAAATACTTTACTCTTTAAGGGGGGCCAGCTGTCAATCACAAATTGTTACCATGGGTTGATATAGGGTGGGCCCACACCCCCCTGCAGAGATAAGGTATCACTCTGTGTATAACTGGATGCTTAACGAGTTAATATGTCATAGACATGTTTCCTTTTTAAATGACTGTTTAACAATTGCTTGCTATGGATTGCATCATGACAGTTTTCAAGCAGCGGAAATAAAACTTGGGGTCAGCTCCACTTCAGGAAGTCAGTCAATTAAGGAAATGAATTGAAATTCAATTAATTAATTGGAAAAATCTTCATCAAAATGATGGACAATTTGCAATTCATTAATTGAATTTCAATTCACTTCCCGAATTAACTGAATTTAAGTAGAACTGACTCCAACTCTGGCGGGCACCGCTTAATGGATTCCAGCTAATATTTGGTTCACTATTGCTGGTTGTAGCTCGTTAGCTAACTAGATAAAACTTCAAAGAATTTAATAATTTCAGGGGAGAAAATGGTGCATTAGGACAGGTGCAGTATATTTCTGAAAAAATATATGGACTTTCCTTTCTGCCACATAAGTAATAATACTATATGTCTAGACATTGTTTTCTCAGAGTATTTTCCAAAACACAAGTTAGCGATATTACACACACATGTCAAGCACCAAAATCATTACAGACACTTGGACACGCGTATATTTAGCAGAATTTACTGAAACAAAATCTGGAAAATCCAACGTGCAACTACCTGGTCAACTATAGATAGCTGGCGTCACCACAATACGCTTTAACGCATCTCGGTAGCTCTAAACGTTGGCTTAGTATCAGTTGCATAGCGTAAATATTATTAGCACTGGCATACTAATTATTGTTTCAGGTTCTGTATATTAAAAATTAAGAAACGAAAACGAGCAACAAGATCTACTATTCACACGACATAGAATGCTGAGTTTGGGAAATGTCCAACACACCTGTATTATGTCTTTGCCACAGACAATGCATTCAGTAATGGACAAACTGGTCTGCTACATGCTTAACTAACCAGTTATACTATAAACGCTCGTATATTAATTGGATAAGTGTTTTCTTTTTTCATATTCAGATAGTAGGTTAAATAACCGAACCAAATATTACGAGCAACCCACGATAGACTTTGTTTCTGAGGTAGTAACATAAACTGTGAGCAACCGCCATCCACCTCTCAGTTAATAAATGTAAGAAAAGAAATATAACCTCAGTGACACTTAGGCAAGCTCAGGAACTGATGGATTGTCAAATCTGCCAACACAAAGGAGGTTTATGCACCCTCTTCCGAACAAAGACTATCACTGTTAAAAATGCGCTAATGTAGCCATTTAACAATGTTTCGAGCTTTATCCTTTCTGTCTAACCGTAAAGAAGCCTATTTGTTTGCGTTATTTTGCTAAAAGATGCCTTAGCCAGGCTGCTGTTGACAGTTGCCTGCCGTGAGGGTGTCATGTAACTGTTTTTGTAATATATTGCGTTTTCCTTCTGTTTCTTTGAGTAACTTGGTTCAGAAATTATTGTTGCCATTTTTTTCTTTATGTATATTCCCTGTTCATACATTGTGATTTTATTACACATGAATACACATGTAAATAAATATCTAAAACTGTTATATGAAGTTAATTTTTCTGTTTTGTGCTAAGAAACGTAAGAGCATATGATACTCTTTTTTCTACTTCTCACGTTCCCAGCATGTTTTATCATTTTTAAAATATAGCAACGTACTTGCTTGTTATAGGGATCTTAGGAACTGCACATGCTCACCTCGAAGACCTTGAGTGTGCGTGATAGTGCTGGGATCTTCCCATTCCTCAGAGTAAAGAACAGGTTGAGCAGGGCTTTGCCGTCCTCCTCCTCGAAAACGATCTGCTCACTCGCCTCGGACGACTCTGCCGCTGCGGCCGCAGCCTCCCGTTCTTTCCTCGCATCCTCTATCAAGCTCTGTCGTCTACCCACGAATCTTGGTGACTATGAAAAGAACCAGTTTAAAGGAGAAGAGATGAGATTAACTCGAAAATAACAAATATTTTTGCTTTAAAAGCTCGAATGCAACAAGTTAAAAGAGAAAGCGCTTTACCTGGAGAACATTATTGGCCACACATTTACATTTCCAAAAGCGCATAAAAACTTCAACGCAGTTTAAGTTTAGCTGTCGCACAACAGAGGCTTGGCACTTCATATCTGAAACACTGTCACATCCACGAAGTTCGTTATGCACTGCTTAAATGTGCTTGGTCATTATGCAAGCGCATCTTCTCGTGCGTAACGATGCTTGTTCTTTACGCGCATCACAGCTCTCTCACAATTGCTTAAATTAGATCATAGACAAACACGCAAATAGAAATCAATTTTGAGTACTAAGATGGGGTACAATAATCACTTGAAAACTTTGAAATGAATATAGTTATATACCAGTTTCCTACCGTAATAGAGTCGGATCTGTCAAGCTCGGAGAGTGCTCTGGGGATGCTCTTTGTAGAAGATGAGGAGGTGTTCGAAATAGGCATGTTTGGGCTCCGAATAGATATGCCGTCCTTTATAGCTGATCTGAATTGCAGCGTTGTGTAGTCAGTCTCCCCTTTTCTCTCAGACGCCCATATTTATAGAGGTAATTTCTCTTTCCTGACGTCAGGTCCCACAATTTCCTTATCAACCAACACACCTTATCAATATATGACACTCATATTCTCTCCAAATTAATTCCTTCGATACTGCAGGATTATAAATGTCCTCTAATGTGTTTATTTATGTATACATATTTTTTGAAATTGAAGTTTTTGTTATCCTATTTTAACTTTTCTACTCGGACGTTGTACCCCTTCCTTTGCAATTCATGTAGTAACAGTCGATAAGGAGTGTGGACTCTGGCCTCCTGGTCAAAGAATTATTTGTAATTTCCAAAAAAAAGGCAGTTCCTGGTTCATTCAAAAACTGGAACATAATAACCAGTATTTTCACTAAAGCATTTTCAGTTCATTACTTGAAATTGTCACAACTAAACATCTTAGTCACAACTAAAATATATGAAATCATGACACATTGTATAATAAATGATTTATTCAACATAAGAGCTTTGTGTGCACATGTCCGGTTCAAAATGTTTAATGTGAAATCATCATTATGTTGGAATTTCATTTATATATGACACACAGTTGCTAGGCTTCTGTTCTGAGTGCTAATAATGGTAATTTGACTTCCACATTGGCTGTGGTAAATTATACAATCAACCATGGGAATTGCGCTTGATTTTGTGAAACTTGACAAATCTGACTTGTGAATGAAACTGGCAACACAAGTTGTAAAGGTTTACCTGTACCCAAAGGTTCAAACGAAACACCAAAAAATTGGTCTCTGTCTTGAGACAATTGAGTCACTTTATCAACTCAATCCAATATCCACTGACCTCCCCCCCACCCACCACACACAAATTCGATTCCCATTAAAACCTGCATGTTGTTTTCCATGTCTACCTCAGCATCAAGTGGCGTTTTAGCTCTAGCTGAAAACAGTCTGATGGTTAACACGATTAAGACGTGATGCATGCAGCCCAGAGGCACGAAGACTAAAAGGATTAGCCACCCTCTTTGCCCAGAATGCTGCTACAGCTGGAGGCCCTGGTCAGGCATAGGGGTTATGTCTCCAGTGCGCAGAATGGAAATGTTAAAGAGCACTTCTATAGCCAGAGGCAGTGAATCTAAGGGCCTGTCTTTATTGAAAAGGACAGAAGAACAGAGGGAGATAAAATATACTGGCACTAAGACACAAACCAAAGAGATAGTGCACCTTGCTAGAATAATGTGTTTCTGCGTGAAATACAGTAGATCTGGACTTGTATTTGTTTTTTGTTTATTTGTGTTGCTGATTTTTTTAAAGTAGCATGACACAGAACTGTAAGTAATGGGGGAGAGCTCACAGATGAGAAATGTGTATGCTGTAATAGTTATCTAATAATGGTATAGTGCAAGGTTTTAGAAGTACTTAAAAAAATTATCCTCAAGGATAATTTGTGTTTGTATCCTTACAAATATTCCTTTAAAACAATACACACAGGACTAAGCATGGCTGTAAAATTACAGTTTTCAAATAAAAAATGAAAAAAGATTGCTTTATATTTGAGTTAAGAGAAAAGAACATCTATTTAATATTCTGCCCATTTGTACATTTCATTTAACAAACTTTAATGGTTCCAATGCTGTACCTAACTATCATGCAAACCAATACTAGCAAAACTAAACAGAGCAGGTTATGGTCAATGTCACATAGAGATAGTTGAATCAAGCAGATCAATGAACTGAGGTAATAAAATAGAACTTTATTTTTCGCATTGGTAACTTTGTTTGTGGCATATTGACTTAAGTTACAGATACATAAGATGAAAATACAGATAAGTAAGCAGTTACAGATATATACCTGGCCAGCTAAGGCTAGATCACCCACTATCATTTTAGCCTTAATTTAACTCTTTCAATAACCTTTCAAGTTCAAATGCCAAGCAGACTTTTCTTTTATTCTTGGAAAAAATTCAGTGCATACACACTGAAACAGTATCTTGGCTTAACATGTAAGATCAGTTTGTGATAAGGAACTGGCAACATCCAGTGAAAATAACCATTCAATTAAATTATAATGTCCCATAAAAAAGCCATCTCTGTTCTGTAAGTTGTTTTTGCAGCTGCACGAAAAGAAGAGAGAGGGATAATCAAGATGAAATAAAAAGAAGGAAATCAAGCTGAAAATACATATGAATGATGAGTTTATTGAGGCAACTCCAAACCTCCACACCTTCAAACACACCTAATTTATCAAACTTTATTTTCTCAAATATATCAATAACTATATATACAACTGCCTGCCTATTCAAAAGATACAACTGAAGACCATATGTAATAATGAAATTCAAAGATTTGTGCAGTATTACCTAAGGTTACCTAAGTATTACCTAAGCCAAGAGCTCTTTAAATCCAGCCTGCTGACACAGCCCCAATCTGCTTATTAACTACAGGCCAATAGCAGAAATGTTATAGGGCCTGAGCCTCATGGTTGGCTCATTCAGCTCGACAACCAATATAGTGGACCACTGGTGGGGCCATTCAGAAATGAGCTGGCGCTATCGACTGCATTGGAATGTAACTTGCACACTTAAACGAAAGATCCCATCAAGCGGTAGTTTTATGCCATGCTAACCGCACCATGGAGAACGCTTAAGTATGCCATATCAGTTGTTGTAACTTCTGTGTCAAGTTGTCAGCAGCCAACGAGGTTGTTGCAGTTGTTGCAGGGCAGTGGTGTCCATGCAGGGAGCCGCACAAAAAAAGACACCTCTCCTCTACCGCTGCCCCCTGGGTGATGGTCAGCTGACCCAAGACATCTTTGGGTGACATCTCTGTCTCAAAGAGCCCCACTGCCCACGCGTGTGGGAAACGAGGCACCTTTTTTTATCCCCGGCTCTGCCTGCGGTCCTGGGCATGGCCCGTAGGAGACGCATTCAATAGCTGCCCTGGTGCGTCTGAGTCACTGGCCGATCAGGCCCCCGTGCACACATGACTCCCCACCGCTTTGTTTGAAACACTGTGCCCAATGAAGCAGCATCCCTCTGCCTTTCAAAGCGCCACCGTTCGCCTTTTTTTTTTTTTTTTTTTTTTTTACTCCCTCTATCCGCAACTTGCAGAGATGCCCGAGCCAGCGCTGCAACAACAATTGCGGCAATTATGTATTGATCTCCCAGCAGCCTCCACGTATTGAGCTCAGCAGCCTTTTCCCACGTAATTGTTGGATTTCAGACAGAGTAATTGCACCGTGCCCATCTGGGTAATTATTCATCGTTTCCCACCTTTCTCTTGGCTATTGAATGTTGCCTGTTGTCTTTGTGGCTGTCATTAGGCTCACTGGGTGCGGGAAGGAAAATATGCTATGAACCGAGGAGAAATAAACATGTTTGATAACTTTTAAAAATAGGTATAACAGGCACGCAGGGATAGGTGGCTGTCGTCACCCACCTCCACCCCCCTCTCCTTCCCTCATGTTGAAATCCGCCATGCCCCCATGGAGAAGGGTGCAGAAGGGTGCGAGTGGATGAACAGCTGTTGTAGTGCTACGGATCAATCTGTTTCACCACTCCATACAGGCAGAGAGATGGAGAGGCAGCACTCAGGCTCAGTGTAATTGGACTGTTTTTCTGCTAGTGTCCTCACCAGGTCTAATTGTTTGTGGGAAATTTTTCCCTCCCTGTCACATAAACAGAACTACACTGCATGATGAGATATCATTCAAAGCACCAGATATTCAGTACAAAACGAGCATTTTAGAGCCAAAGCAAGGCTGCACCTATTTTCAGTGTTGCGTAACAGTGTCGTGATTGCATTATGCCCCAGCGTGACCGAAATTGAACTTCTGTCCAAGGGCAGGAGTGTCGTTTCAACTGTAGACATAACAGGTCTCATTTTATTTTTGCTTTGCCTTGAGAAATAGAGAGTTTTAGAGAGAGTAAATGCGTTCAACATATAATTCCAGTACCCATATTCCACAGATTTATTGAAGAATTTATTAAACTTTCAATTTCTGTATATGTACAAAACATACTACTCAAATCTAGGTATTCATAGATAAATACACCTACACACACTCATGCTCAGACACTGAGCCACACACATTCACACACAGCCCCTCCCCTTCAACAAGTTAGCATAATGAGAATCAATGCTGTTTCTTAGGGCCAGATTAAAAATTAAAGTAAATAATAGCATGGGTTAATGATTTGAATCAAAACTATTTTGCGTCACATTTTGTCTTGAAGTGTTTTATTTCTAATCTGTCCTTTGGAGTTGTTATGAAAGCTAATCTGGCATTACAGTGTAGTTAGACACACTTGTCCTCCTGGTAGTTCAGATGCTACTACCTTTTTTTTTTTGCTCCATTCATTTTGTAATTTTCAGCCAGGCTATAATTACTGGTGCCCATGATTGCTTGCGTATATGTCACAATACAGCTGCCAATTGGAATGACTAATCATGTAGAGTGCCGTTTTATTGCTTTTTACACATGTAATTTGTCAAAAGTGGCAAAGTGTTTGGGAGGGCGCAGGGGGCGATCAATTCCATGAGTCGTGTCATCTGCCACAGGGAATTGGCATGGTCCGCAAGCCCGGCGGACGGTAATGACAGCCTACCCCCGTGCTCCACGCTTCCTGTTCTCAGAAACCAGCCCAGCAGTGCCCCAGACCCCCTAAGCCCATCTGACCACATTAAATGTAGTCAGCTTCATCCCTTTCCTGTCTGTAGCCTTCAATCTCTGGACAAAAAAGCAGTCAGATTCTTCTAACATCCATACTGTTTTTTTTTTGTTGTTTTTGTTGTTTTTTTTTTAGTGAGACATGACCTTTGCTTATCCCTGCACACTGGCAACGTACTGGTCCTGCCTGCAAAAGGCACACATACAAGAAAGTGGTCCTCCAAACAGAAGGAGTTTATTCCTGAATAAAACAGCAAATCTTAAATGGAAGGGCAACTATGTAGTCTATAATACATATTTTTATATAGTATACAGTCATACATAATTGACTCAACTTTTATGAAATGAAATTGTTTGCATCTGTTTTTGATATCCACAGTTTGTGATAGTCAGCCATGATGGAGGGAGAGGCAAAAAATTATGACAATATTCTGATCTAACTGCACAACTTTAACATCAATAAATTCATAAATTGTCAATCAATTCATTTATCAACACTTAAATTTTCAATTACCATTAGTAGTATGGTCACTGTCAGTTGAATGGTGAGTGATTGTTGCTTCTGAGTTACACATCTAATCACATGTAGGGGATTTCCTTTCCCTGAGTGAAGTCAATTCAGGGGGTGAGTTATATGAAAAAAGATGATTTTACAGTTTGCACAGAAACCTCATTCCACTCAACCTCTGATGTGACCTCTGGATTGACCAGTGACCTGCTGACTTGAATGTCAAAAAAGATCATGCTCTTCAATAACATGTAGATGTGGCCCAGCGATCCCAAATGCTGTCATGTCATTTAACGTACACAGTGTGCTTAAAGAAGTTGCATAACAGTGCTGGCACGAAAGAAAGGCACGCATGTGTCGTACACAATTTCTTTTCAATGTCAGGCTTGAAGTATAATTGTACTGTTGGCAAATGGTGCCGCGATACACGGTCCTTAAATATTGCTTGATGGAGCCGATGTTCCCTACCTCTGCTTGAGCTCCGTTAAATGTTCCTCAAGGGGTGATTTTGAAAGGTTTATTTTATGAAAGCAAGTGCCCCACAAATGTCTTTCGGAATATGTCTTGTTCAGTTGAAATCAGTTCAGATAACTGTGTCATATCTAATCTATGATGGCAGACTTCCCAGGAAGAGGCTGTATTTGGACTATCATAAATCATTTGTGAGCATTTTTTTTAAATCATGACATTTGTTTTGATAAATGTGGTCACTTCAGTATCTTGTGTATATTGTTTTGGATTCTAATCTAAAGATATCAAATGCATCACAATGGGAAATAAATATCACTTCAGGATGCATACTGCAAGACCACACAAATTTAGATATTTCTGTCATGTTGAAGTTTTGATGGCTTTGGAAATTCTTTCAAATTCACAACCATAAAAACATTCCCCTAATCAAAACGTCTGAATGTGACACACAGCGTTTTGTGCGATTACCGTGTCACTGTGTGGAGCCGAGAGAAAGGACGCTTTGGCTTAAGTGCGCACAGACATGAACGTGCCTCTCTAAGCCGGGTTCTAGCCTGCAAACCATATTGCATCAGGATTCACAAGAAACAGTGCTGTTTTGAATTCATTGTTACTCTTGTGACTCGATGAAGCACCACTGTGAAACTGCATTGAAGCGGTACTTTCTATTATCATAACCTATTCTTACATGGTGCTGTGTGTAGCCTAGACTGCCTCCCTACAAACCGTTTTTTTTTTTTCAGGGCAGCGACACTTTATTGGATTTACCTTTTATAATGGAGCTGTGCGCTTTTCCTGCCTGCAGGCGTACTGCAACTGCACGTGATAATCACCAGGGCCCCTGCCACATTGACGAATCTCCAAATTAAACTCTGACATTTTTGCGTCGCAGTGCTGTTCCTGGTCTTTAGACGCACTTGTCTGAGCAGCTGCCTGCAAACGGAAAAAAAAACTTTAACCCTTGAGGAAAAATGTGACATTATTTGCAGGGACAGACCACCAATGGTTCCCCTCAGAGCAGCGCGGAACCGATTTCGCCCTCTGCACACTCGTTTGACAAAGCTGTTGGCTGCGAATTTGACAGAACGCCTCCCAGTTACACCGGATACAGCCGTCACCACTATTTAATGTATACTTCTGCAGAGCCCTTCTATGCTTTACATATATTGATAAAGAGGGGTGAGAGAATGACAGTTTTGAAGGTCTTGTGAAGATCAGAGTAAAAGAGTGATTCATGGGCACTGGGTGTTGTTAGATTTATGGTTGCTGATTTATGGTCACACGGCAAGATGTATTGTTCGTGATTTAAAGCTCGGGAGGGCGCTCAATTATGCAGTGGTAAGAGTTATAAGTTTTTAGCATTTCATTTTACAATTTCTATCACTGGTCTAATACAACTCTTTCAAATACCTCCAGAAACATGCAAAATATTAGGGTCCTTACACTTCTCTCTCCTCTCTAGTTCAGCATAATTTCTGGAAAATTGTAAAATCCTTCCCTGGTTACAGAAATTGGGTGAGGAAACGAATGAGGGGGGAAGCCACACAACACGTGTTCAGAATTGCTTATTGGCGAAGATTAACGTAAATTGCCCTCGCTGTGCAACGTGTCCAGAGAACCGAGGCCACCATAACGGCAATCAATGCCGCTCCCGGTTCCTCTATGCGCGGTGACGGTGACGAAGGCGGAAAACGACTTTTGCTTATTGCGTTTCCCGAGACAGCCGCCTGTCGATACGCACAGCAGCTGCACCGGACGCATGCTCGTCCGCGTTTGCTGGCCGTTTCCCCTCACAAGTGTCTCTGAGCCTCATTAGGGTGCACACGGAGGGCATTAATGCGGGGCCATGGACCAGCAACCTGACTAACACGGCTCCCGTCCTCTTCAATAGCGTGATCAGGAAGCTGGGCCACTTCATTCAAAAGTCGATCAGATTGTTACAACAAAAACGACCGGGCATCAGCCTCTTGATTAAACGGAGTGATAGTCTGAATCCTCGATCCGAATACTACGTATACAGAATAGGTGGAACCGGCATTGTGATGATGGACGATACCAATGAGTTGGAGTGGGGTGCTTTGTATCCAGTACCTTCCTGCATGTGCTGTGGTCATTATTACTTTTATTTATTTATTTTCACCAACCATCGGTTTCAGTTTACTACACACCAGATGCCTCGAGGGCACAGGAGGCAGGGAGATTGGGACTAATTGCGTATAGACATAACCAATGACTCCTTCTCTTGCGTCACTGTGTAGTGTCTGACGTAGGGCAGGTATAGACCTGAAATAGATGCCCTCTTCTCCTTTCATAATACTTCTTACAAGAACAGTTTCAACCAGATGATAGCAACACTAAAAATCACAAGACACCTTTAAGTTGTTCCTTATTTTAGAGTTTAACGTGTATCTAAATTAAGTTCACAAAACCGTCTAAGGCAAAAAACCTTTAATTTCTCAATTTTAACTCACTGTGACGTCGGAACATTACATTCACTCTCTTCAGTGAATTACAACCGAGTGGAAGGTTGATTTCAGTCTCCTTGCCACGGGTCAGTATTTTATGATGTCAATATGAGCCCTCAGAGCATGCTCTGGTGGCTGTTGTGGACCTATTAAGCCATTTACCAGGACGTTATTGTTTCATATGATTTCAGCTGAAACAGACAGTGGAAACTTCAGCGTTGCTCCTCTCTGTCTCCAGTCTCCAGAATGCACAGCGAGGTTATTTTCTGCCAAATGACAGACATGACAAAATGCACTCTGGGCTTTGTATGAGGCCAAGACTGTTGTGGAGTTAGTAATGGAACCAAAATGAATTTCACTCCATTTATCACTTAACAAAAAAATAAAGGGTCCTTATTTGGGATTCCTACTAAAAAAATATATACTAAAATAAAATAAGCAACAAGTTCATTCACAAATATTGCAGCTGAATTAGACTCTAAATGTGTTGTACTTCATGAATGTGCATAAATGCAACTTTATGACATGCGCTTGGAACTCCTGGTAAGTTTCTCTGGAGTGTCTTCTAGCTGACAGAATGTGCTTGCAAACGTTGATAATGAGAGCCACATCTGAACAACGCTGAGCCTACCAATTTGGTTTGCGTGCCTGTGTTATTGTGTGGGTGCGTGCAAGCAGGTGTGTGCGTGAGCGGCAAGCGCACGCCTCTGTGTGTGAGGGCGTGTGTATTCGCGTGTGTGTTCCTGGTTACCTTTGATGCATACAGGTAATATTTGAGCATAAGTTAGCTCACACAGGCCGGGCCGGATGAAGTTATACAGCACAGTGCTGCTTATCCTATTGTTTCCCCCGCTGGGCCTTGACGCCACGTAGATTCCACCAATACATGAAAAGTGCGTCCCGCTCATATGCACCATTTCAAGCACCAATGTTTTATATCTTTGCATCAATTTGCGAACTGGTATCCAGCCCCTAACCTGCAAAGTGCTGCTGATCAGCATTGCTACGAGCACCTGGTAATCCAGCCACCCCCAAAAATCTGAAATACAAGGACTGACTTTAAATACAGTTGTATTTATTGTTTCGAAGCAGAAATGCACCTTCGATACCTTCAGAAGTGACCTTTACACACATACTCTGGCATCCCCCATTCGCTGCACCACAGCGTTTCCCGCTGCGCTCTGTGTTTGTATTCGTTTCAGCGTGACGGTGCGCATCCACTTGCCTTTTCCTGTTTGTTTCTGCATCGGGCCTCGTTCCTCTCTCAGCCTTGGATGATCACATTTGATTCCCCTTTAGAGAGCGGCACCAACTGGAAAATGCCATGCCGTGACAGGGGCCGGCCCAGACGCCGCACCGTTGCCCTAGGGGGGCAAGCAGGGCCTGTCACTTTCCCTTGACTACAAGGTCCTGGCCCTTCCTAACAGAAAACAGCAGATGTGACTGCAGCTTTTGAAATTTAATTCCACCGTTAACCTGAGCTACCTCCTCGCAATACACGCGAGTAGTCTTACGCACTCGCTCAAAAGGGAAATAACAATCGTGCCAGTGTTTTCGCAATAAATCATTGCATTTGTATGTGTTATCCCCTGTCAACAATAATAATAATAGCCAATACATTTTCTTTCCTTCCACTAGGTTTAGTTTGAAAACTAGGAGGAATACAATATCCAAAAGACTTGTTACATCAGAAATACACAACCACCCTAGCTATATTTCCTTTCAGTGACTATTAGATGCTTCTTGTCCAGAACAAACTCCCCTTGAAATAGCAACTTTGTCAAAAAAAAAGGCCACAAAAGGACCTTCAACATAATATTTTGCTTAGATTCAGACCATGTTTTCCAAAAGTTGCAGTTCTGTACCAGAAATACTTAAATTTGAACCCATCCTGGGTTCATGGGCATGATGGTGTCACAGCAGCATGGAGCAAGGCTACTAGTGCCCTCTAGTGGTCATTTATGTCACAATCTATCAGGCAGTTTGTGGAATTTCCAGTCTAATGAATGATTGAAGGTGTCCTGAGAAGACAAATACACAAACACAAAGAAAATACATCAGGATGCCTACCACATTTTAACAACATAAATCATGTATTTATGTTAACCACTTTTGTTCTCTATGATATGATTGATGGTACTATCTTCAAAATGGTTTTCTTTTTTGAGAGCACTGCATTCAGTTGAATTGAATTAATTTATTGAATGATACACGCATCTCTTGGTTCTACAATATTCTTTAGAATTAGAGCTCCATCTGATTTTCCCTTGGCTGGGACCTCACTTTTTAGACCTTCCCAGTGCACAGCATATAAGATGGCGTTGCGGAAGCACTGGGAAATGTAGTCAGCTCAGTACAGCCTCCCTCAAGACTTCTAAGACTTCTTCAGAAAAAAAGAAAGACACAAGCAAAGAAAAATTGGAACACAAAAAATAAAATCAGTTATTGTCTTAGTTGCCTTAATCTTAATTTTATTACAGCACCAGAAGCTATACAGGAGGGTAGACTTAGAAAAAAAAATATGGATTGAATGAACACACACAACTCTAGTAGAATAAGGGAGAGTCATTTGGATACTCCTCAGGACAGCAGAATATTCTATGTTTCTGTGACCCCTACCACAATCTACAGAATTGAGCTGGTGCCCCCTGCAGGGCATATGGGGACAGCGGAATCGGGTCAGTCTAACACAATGGTGGAAACTGAACTGTGGGCGGGTTGAAGGCTTGTCAAGGTGAAGGGACAACCAGCGAGGACATGTTCTTGACCTGTTTCACAAAAGCAGGCCTAGTCTTTTCAGTTAAAAACAAACCAAGAGAATTAAATACTCCTCTTTACATATACACATTTGTGCTGTGAGAGCATACAAACATATAAAAATACTTGTTAACTAGTCTTGATAAGAAAATAATGTATAAAAGTATATAGCAAAAAACATTTAATCATCTCTGTCAAATCGATCCTTTCCATCCTTATTTTCCTTATATTACATGAAGATTAAACAAACAAAAAACTACAAGTTTCATTGTATCCCTTATCCAGAAATACTCACATCGAAAAGGAAGACAAAACAAATGGGTGAAATCTCTTAACTGTGATGCAAACCCTGGCTGTGAAAAGCCAAGTTCCTTTTGGCGGGTAACGTGGTGGGACAATCCTTAATGACCAAAGTAAAGGCACACACTTCCTCCTGAGATCAGGCCAAACCAAAATTAACTGCAACTACACTTATGGTGACAACTTTGTAAGCCAACAAGAAACTTATTCTGCATAACTGTTTAACACTTAAGCATCAACAGCAAAAAACTGTCAGTTCTTTCACATGAGAGAATCAAGTCCTAAGAATTTCTCAAATACGGGATCGTTTTAAAAATTCAGAGGCTGACAGGAAATACTATCCTTTGTGGCCAAAACTCTGCTTTGTCAGCAAAACTGGAGAGGTGCCTATGGTTCAATGTCTTGCTCTTAATCTTCAGCACACTGCAGTTTCTTTTTGGTTTGGCTAATCTGCGGATGTCTACAGAGGATGAGCCCGAGAAGTGCATGCTTGGGCAATCTGGTTTTGAGGATAACCAGCTCAACTAATTTCCTTACTCTTACTGAGCAAGTTTTAATGAGTGGGAAAAAGCAGATTGAGTGGATGTGGCCACTGAAACGAATGCGTTCAAAGACACAAAAGTGGAAACACTGGCCTACAACAGAACACAAACTTGGCATCACTGTTTTTTGGCTGTTTGTGTACATACTATACATACATACATACATGTATATAACTATGTTTATGTACATCAGACCAAGCTCATCAACCTCACTTACTGTACTTCAGTAATTTAATTAATTAGAGATGCATTTTCAAAAATCACAACAAATTTCACTTATGCACAGTAGCTGATTAGCACATGAATGTAAAAATGAATATGGCACTACACACTCAAAGCTCAATTACAACACCTCAGTCCATAAGGCCAAAATACCTGTTGCTAAAAACCATTTTCCTTTTTCTTTTTTCTTTCAACTGACATTCCAGATAGGTTTTGTTATCATTTTGTTTCATCATCATTTCGTCAAAAATACAAATGTCACTAAGACAAATGCCAAGGCCATAAATTGTCCTTCAACATACAAAAAAATGGAATTCTTTAAGCAGTGTTTAGTGTTAGGAGGTTTTTGCACACGCGTGTTGGGATGGTACTTTTTTCTGTGTGTTGAGTGGTTGTCCGTCAGTTTTCCTTGTTCTTCCGTTTAGTGTAGTCCCTGGCTGGCGCCTCCAAGGTTGTCGTGGAGACCACTACTGTCAGTCATGCAGGTGCAGAAGGCAGCACTCATCCACACAGGATGTGATGTCAGAAGGCAGGGGGCGGGGACTAGTGACAGCAGCTGGGTGAGTGGCAGTGAGAGGGCCCACTCAGACGATCACACAATGGCAGCCGCTCTTGTCCTTCTCTTTCCGTGTGGGCTCTGGTGAGGGTGGGCACTCCTGCTCCTGGAATTTTCTGTAAAAAAAAAAAAAAAAAAAATATTGAAACATAGCAGAAATTCCTGACAATTTTATGCTTGCATTTTTTAACACAACACAGTAGTTATACAGAAGCAATGGTATTTTCACTTGGAGCTTGAAGTAAAATGCATTTTCAAAAAATTAAGTATTAAAAAAATGTTCAACCCAGTGAAAAGGTCTAGTTGGATGTACCAAGCATACAATATGCCAAGTCAGCGGGCCTTAGAGAGATATGCAAATGATTGTGATGTCAAAACAAACACTTTCACTGTGCTTTACATTTTCACAGAACCACCACTTAATGTCGACAATAAATCAATACCTGTTGCATTATAGGGCGATACATCTTGTGTTAACTGTCAGATTCCTCTGTCTCACTCACCTTATTACTCTAACTAGTTCGTGAAAGGCCTGGTCTACGTTCATGCGGATCTTAGCTGATGCCTCCATGTATGTTACTTTCAGCTGTCTGGCCAGCTGCTGTCCCTCCTCCTGAGTCACCTGGAAGGGAAGATCATAAAATTCAGGACCCATTACATCTAAGAGATCCCATAAATGGTTTGGAAAAGAACACAGACCTAGTACTAACAAAACAGTGTTGTAATGTCCAATGCCCTCTGCTGGAAACGTGAAAAAACGTTTCTGAAGAACTGGCTGCTGAAGATCACAAATAAGCGTTGATATACAAAAGCCGTTTAAAAGTAACCCTATCTTAAAGTGTTATGGGTCACCATAAAAGCTTACATGGCCACATGGGCCCTAAAGAAGCATTTTCTTTGTTTTCCCCAAAACATTTTGCCATTATACTATTGTCTATGTGTTTCTGCATTCCATGTAATATATTCAAAACATCTAGTTTAATCAAGAAAGGAAAAAGTATTTTGCTCAGCAGTGCTTCCAAATCCAACTTCTATATATGGAATTAAAGAAATTTGTTTACAAATGTTATGATGTGCTAAATACAAGCATTTAACTATACTGATCTAACTAGTGTTGAGCTGAGCTGAAACTGTCCTGAACTGTTCTGAATAGAACTGAATAATTTAAGGTACTTTTTCCTATATATCAGTTTAAATCATTTTAAATTGATTTAAACTCAAACAAATAACAACATTGAGCCATCTTTCAACTTAACTAATGCATGCAAACAACTATGAATAGTTCAATGAGATTGACCTTTCAGTTACAGCTCATTTTTCCCGCCACTAGATGACAGTATAGTCAGTCATGGACAGGCTGCGGTCACACCGCTGTCCGCATGCAATTATAGAATGGGGTGGTGCACATCAGGGCACCGAGTTCTAGTAAAGCACAGTTTTTGATTACACGAGTGGGATCAGACATCTTGCAAGCTGACTCAATCAAACTGATGATGCAATTTTAAAGTGTTCTGTCATTCGTTCTAGTTAAGCTGGACCTTGTTCTCAGTCCAATACAGCTTTCAGTGTGATGGAGGCCTGTTTCCATGGCGAGTAGCAGTCCCTGCACAGTTACTTTCCTCCTCCCCCTCTCTGGAAAACAGATGTCACCTGCCCTTTTACTTCAATTATTCTCCCATTTCCTAACGCGGACCAGCACTTTATGCCAATGCCCAGGACTTCAGCCAATCTGCTGAGCTGGGTGGCTCTGCTCAGTGGATGAGACAATTGTTTTCAGCTGTTCGATCCCTAAAGCTTTGCTCCTTCATCATCATCATGTCTAACTGCTTCCAAGTCTACATGTAAGACAAGGCTGCCTTGCCTCACTGTACACTATTGGCTTGTGCTTTGGAGTTTTTAAGGGAGATTTACCAGTACAGACAGGAAGCCCCTCCGAAACCCCCCAGGACTGTGGGATTTAATACTACAGAAAGGAAGTGCCTTTTGTCTTCGATAGGAAATTTATTCATACGGACAGGGAGTCCCTGCGAAGCCTCCAAGACTGAGAGATTTAGTTATATTGACATGAAGTACCTTGGTGTCTTTGGTGACAGATTTTAGAATGTGGACAGTAAGTCCTTGCGAAACCTCCAGGCCTGCACTGTGCAGCTCACCTGTCTCTGCAGCTCCAGGTCTGCCTTGTTGCCCACGAGGATCATGGGAAAATCGTCACGGTCCTTTACCCTAAGGATCTGTCTCTGGAATTTGTAGATTTCTTCAAAACTGGAAAACAACAAAAAATAAAATACAGCAGTGCTCCGGGGAGTAAGGTAGTGTTTCCATTAGTAAAAAGTCTCAGAATCAACATTATGGAATCGCAACTTTAAGAAAATCATTACACTTTCATTGAACCCATTTGTAGATGAAGGTGAAGTTGAGATGAAGCACCTAAAGAGAGCATTGAGGTAGTGTCCCCACCCTGAATTTGAACCTACAAATCTAGGGTCCAAAGTTCAGTGTGCCAACCACCACATGACATGTTGGCCCATTTCATGTGCAATGTTCTAACGCTTGGAAGCACGCAATCATTGGCTCAGGAGGCGCTGAGGAAAGCGCTGAAGGCTTTCCCTTTCATTTCAGCGTGAGGGTTTCCATCTCCTGGAAAATCTAAACGGAATGTGGTGCCCCCCCGACCCCTCCCTTCCCTCACCCCCGCCCAGAAGCCTTGTGAATGAAACCTCTTCCTCTTCTTGACGGGTTTTTGCGAGTCTGAATCAGACAGTGAGTCAAGCAGGGGGAACTCCTTGTGGAACATGTTCCCCTCACGGTACACCGCTATGGTGTTCTGGAAATGTTGCGAGAATGTTATGTTAGCCAGATGACTTTGCAATGAGCAGAAGGCCTGCTTCCAGCTCACTGTTGTTCCACATGCTTAAGAGCGTACCCTCAGTGCTCAACCAAACAGCACAGAACACAACAGCCCTTCAGCAACGGGAGTAAACAAAGCCTACCCACACACGGCTGAATTCCAGTGACCCAACAGCTTTATGACTGCTCAGTAAACTGGGTCGAAATCAGAGCTGAATAACATAAACCGAGGAAGGAAAGGCTGTTTACTGGCTCAAGGGACACATGGCACTTTAACAGCAGGTCCGCACACGGAATACTACTGATGGGCCGGGGCTCACAGTATACCATCCAGCAAGGTAGAGGAGGAAATGGAAACTTAAAAAGGGGCGTGATAAGTTTTTTTTTTTTTTTTATACAAACAAAACTGAAAGAGTGATGTGGTGAAGGTCAGGGCAATGGAGAAAAGGGAGGGGAACAAGTGAGAGATAAAGAGAGGGAAATGGGACCACAGTGAAATACAAGTGACTCAGCTAAAAAAAAAAAGGCAGGTTGGCAGAGGACGAAAGAGAGGTGTGATGGAAGAAAGACGGGGAGGAGGGTCTAGAGTAAGAGAGAAGGAGAGAGCGGTCAGCGGAGGCGACAAGCGGCTCGTGTCCCACCCACCTTCCTCTGTCGGTGACGGAGAAGACCAACAGGAAGCCCTCCCCTGTCCTCATGTATTGTTCTCTCATGGCTCCAAACTCTTCCTGTCCCGCTGTGTCCAGGACTGACAAACACCAGGGAGACCTCATCAGTCACTCACAGAGAACACCTCACCAAGTGCAGTCACAGAAATGACACAGCACATGACATCTGGGCACAGGTTAAACGCAGACTAAACAGCTAACAAAGATCATCTGTCCGGCGCGCATATCTATATATACGTACATGTATAAAGCAACCAAGCAATAACACATATGCATGTGCACACTAAATATCACACATAACCATAAACTATAAGGGGATTCTTACAGCTTCAAAAATACACACAAGTAGGCCAGAGGTAACTTCATTGGTTTCTGATGTTTACAATTTGCAGTTGTGAACTGGCACCCTATTTTGTATTTCCTGTTATTCTCATTATAAGTGTCACATTACAAAAAACATACATCATAACTGGCGCGACTCCAAACCAACTGCCCCCTAACCAGATATAGTTCATAGAAGTGCGGCTCCTCGCACTTTAAGCGAAATGAACGTTTCCCAGCTGCGTGTTTATTTTCTGAATGAAGGGGCTTTTGTGGACACTCTGGAGCGTTTGTGATGTGGCTGCGTTTCCTCCATCGGCAGCACACTTACTGTCCAGGCGGGCTGCCCTCTCGTCAATCACACACTGCTTTGTGTAGGAGTCTTCAATCGTGGGGTCATAGTCGGTGACAAAGTAAGACTGAAAGAAAGAGGGGGGGGGAAAGGACGTTAGTACCACTGTGTTATTGGAAGAGCGCACAACGCAACGCCTCTTAAAGGTGAGTCCGCAATCAAAAACATTTTCCAGAAGGTGAATCCTAGCTGCGTGAACTTTATAACAGTTTAGCTGACAGCCCCAACGCCCGCAGCGCCGTTAAGTATGCAGGATACGAACGCTTTGATAAACTCGATTTGTTTTGAAAGGCGGAGTAAATAAGGGCTCGCTCAACCGGCCGGACCAAGCGGGCCCCGCTGTGTCGGCCGGCTCCGGGAACAAGGTCATCCCGCCTTGTTTGCAGTCAAAACAGCTCTTTCATGCGGACGGCACATTCCGCATGGCTTCCAGTCCGACAATTACGCTAATCGCTTCCAAAGCTTGTTAATTAACCGCAAACATGGGCCGCGCTCGGCCCACATGCGAAAGAGCTTTCCCGATAATCTAAACACGCCAGCAGCTGAGGACACGGGGGACTTGAAGCAGCACATTATTCACATTTTTTAACATGACTCCTTGGCCTCCCTTGAGGGAACGGGTTGAGGGATACAAGGTTACAAATTGCTACGAGATGCAGTAGTATCACTGTGCACCATCGCAGTAACTAAACAGCCAACTGGATCACCCAAAATGTGTTTAGTCATAGTGACACCTTAAATTCCACGAAAACATAAACAAGTTTAACTAAGCATGATGTTTATGCCCAATAAAAATGACACTGTTATGACATGAATCACAGATTTTCATGAGACTTACACAAAGTGCGTCACAGTAGACGGAACTACCCCCTGCAACAAACATCAGTTTCTGTTGAATGGATACCCCTGCAGCTGAGAGAGATTCTCAAAGGCTTTTCCTACTGAAGTGCTGACGCAGAGAGAAATGTTGTAGGCTAAGTGCATGGCTGGGCTATCTCTGATGCTACACGGACTCTCGTTTTGTATGCGGCGCATTCAAGTCTCCAGTACTCTGTCACTCACAGCTTTTCAATTATTCATCAGCAGACCTGAGTATGCAGCCCGCCCCATGGATTTCCTGCCTGCAGCACAGACCAGACTCAACCAGTCCAAACTCATGGCTATGGCTGGTCACACAGTCCAAGTCAGAATGACGGTCAGTTGTGTTGACCAAACCAGGACATTGATCAGTTGTACAGCTGAAACCATGACCACAGTCAGTCGTGCGGTGGAAATTAGGCTCACAGTCAGTCATGCAGTCCAAGTCAAAGCTACGGTGGGTTATGTGTAGTCCAAGTCAGGGCTATGGTCAGTCACACATAGTGAAAATTAGGGCTATGGTTGGCTCAAACTTGTTCCTCTCATTTTAGTGCAGAGTACATATTCATGTTCCACAAACCACTGCAGTTACACGGTGGCTGGAGCTGCTCTCTGAAGAACAATCAGCAGTTTACCTGGCCAGCGGCATTCAAAGAAAACAAGACATACATTTACATTTATTTACATTTATTCATTTAGCAGACGCTTTTATCCAAAGCGACGTACAAAAGTGCATACAGTAAGTATAGCGACAGTACGGGGACAGGATGTGTACACTTCCACAACGAGACATACATATATATTTGATGTTCTGAGATAGTCAACAAGTGCTTGAAAATGAACTCCTTATGAAATGTTCATTTCAATCTGTTAACACACAAATTCAACAGACTTTACCAGGGACATTTATAAAATTCTTAATACATCCAAACACTCTCTCTTACAGTATTGAAAAGGGGATTTCTGAAGTCCTTGAAGTGGAACCAAGGCAACTGCTTCACTAGTTTAAGCAAAAGGTATACACCACATGAATGAGGAAGTAAGTGTTTGGGAATATGACAACAAACTTCAGCAATGACCCCTGGGACACACACGTCAGCACACCACATGTTTTACCAGAATAGCAAACTCCCTTATTCAGTACTTACATATGACATATTAACCACCTGGACAACGGGACAGCCCTGTCTGAAGTAATTCTGCTGAATTACTGTTGAGTGAAAAAGCACTGTATCTTCAAGACAGAGAATCAATTGCTTAATTCCCATACCACTATTCCACAGAACTGACAGGTCTCCATTGCCTTGTTTGAATTTAAGAGATTTATGAATAGGCCTTGTGTGCAGACTGTGACTCATCTTAAATGGCCTGTAAAACTGTACTGGGCCATCCGTCATGCCCTGACATACAATGACCATATCTGATCTCTTCCTCAGCCTGACAGTGACGTCACTGCTGGGTCTGAACAGCGGAGAAACCAATGCAGTCTCACCTGCAGAGAGCTGCTCAGGGGGCAGAGTGCTCAAGAGTTCAAGTCAAGAGCGTGGCCTGGACAACTGCACCTCTACACCACGTTTGGATCCACAGCGGACCTGCGATTCTGTTTTATCCCTTTGCAGTAGCAGTGCTTCATACTGGTTCTGAATGGTTAATGCATTCCAGGTTTCTTCCCACTTATGCCTTAAATATCCCATCACTTGCCTGATCTGGGGAATTCACCCATTTGCTCTTCTTTCAAAAAGATAGGGTTTTAATCACCCCTGTATGAACGTTCATGATCACAATCAATGAAGCCTTCTATGGAGCTTCAGATGTTTCATCTAACATGAAATGTGTTAATCTGTCCTCAGAAGCGGCCTTGGTTTTAGGGCTGGTTCAGTCTCTGTGTAATTGATGAACAACTTCTGTGCCAGTTTCCCGCAGAGCTGTGTGTGTCGTGTGCAGCTGCTGGTGAGCATATAGAAGCAAGCGTGTTGGCACACCACAATGCTACGAGAGGAGAGACCCTGTCCCAGCACACAGAGCCAGACCCCTCCACCATGGGCAGCTCAGCTCAGGACCAGAGGAAGGAAGCTCCACCCATACAAAGGGCAGGAGGGCTCCAGCAAGGCATTCTGGGAGAATGTGACATCACAGAAGAAGTATTCCCTCTCTGCCCTCTGGAACACTCTGGAAGAGAGAGCCCTTAGCTCACTGTTCCCCTCTGAATTAATTTTTCAATTTTCCCCCAATTTTCAATATTTTTCTGAAACTGATCTGGGTGCCCAGATTGAGCATTTAACCTTATCAAGAGACTGCAAATACAGCTTCATCAGAAATTGAGTGCAGTGTGGCAGTCAAGCAAGGGTGTCTTGTGCCTTTGTCTCTCTCAGTCAGAGAGAAAATGAGGATGCAAGCGGGCATGGAGTAACCTCTGCATGCGCCAACACACCACTTCCTCACAAGACAAACAGCTTGCCAAGTCTATATATGTAGTCTTTCAAATCTGAAATGATCATCCCACTCATTTGAGTGTGAATCTGCTTGCTATGCACTGATTCAACCAGAAAAATCCAACACAACGCACAAATGTGTGGCTAACGGTCTGGTTAAAAGCATCTATTTTTGTGAATTAAATTCTGCGGCCTCCCGGAAATACTCTCTGCAATAAGACGGCTGTCCACACCAAGAATAAAAGGATGCGCCCGCCGAGCAGATTAACAAACAGGTTGAGCCGTCCAAAGCAAATAGGCCTCAACAATTTTAGCTAAACCGCTTGCCATGTGCACTCCTCCATTTAAACAAGCCTCAACTTTAAAAAACAGAGCAAGAGTTGCTTTCAAACGTACCCTAATGTTACTCGAGAAAGATTTCCGACTGCAGAGACAGAAACCGTGGAAGGGGGGCCGGGGAATATTGTTGCATGTGACACAGACGATGGAAGGTCAGAAAGGTATGCTGTGTAATTTCCTAGGCCACAGCACCACCGCAGACAGGTGGGCTACCTCTCTAACGTATGTTTTTATGTTTCCAAAAACATTAAAGTTAGCCCACATGCTGTTTGGATTTTCTGTTTAAAACAGGTTCACAACCACCCAGGTGCACATATTCATTACTTTTCTTGAATTTGACATTTATTACAGACCCTCTAGGTTCTAAAAGCTGTGGATCTTCCCTGCTCTTGATTTTTGCAAAATTTCACAAAAATCACATACATCCACACTCTCCACAAAATGACCATACACTTCAACATCAAACATGTAGAAAACTACTAAATACAGATAAAATGGATCCAAGTTTTTAGCGCAATGAATTACCTCCTGTTTTAATGAAGTGATGACAAATTGAAAAGACACCCCCATTAATCATTTATGGTACCTGAATCAATAATCAAGCCATTTACTCACTCAGCCTGGTATCTCTCAAGAATGTAATAAAATCACTGATCTGAATAGCTCTGTGGAAGACACTACATCAAGAAAACACAGACAGCTGTAAATTACAGCCAACAAGGTGCATTACAGTCAATAGCTAAAAATACCACAGCATAACGACACGCATGTATTGCATGATCCTGGGTGTATTACTGCAACTATCAGCAGTGACCACTGTGAATTAAAACTCTTACTGACTTCTTTAAAGAGGTGTGCACAGTTTTTGACCCAAATCAAGTGTTGCCTTATTGTGTGATGCCAAACCGCTGAAATAAACCCCCCTGAGGGCACAGAGACCACAACTGAAAACGCCTTGCATTCCGGACCTGCAGAAAGGAATGCTGTAAACTTGCACACCTTCCTGCATTTGTAGGGTGGACTGCTTCCCGCAGGTTTCCTCTTATAAGGAAATTTCCAAAATGTTCCCCTACATTTCAGAATGTGCAATTACAGACCATGCAGATTTTGAGTATTTACACGGCGGACACAGAAGATGCCAACTGCTACAGCACATGGGTACTGCATGCCCTATTTTACAAATATGAAGTAAGGCATGCTATTAGGTACTTATATGCATTACTACATTGGTAGCAGCTAACATGGTTTGCCATTTATCTGCTATTCTTGTGGCCACAGACTCACATAAAACGTTGTAACTCACTGCAATGTTAAGTGGGCCCCTCCTTATCATTTTCCCATAACAGAAATGGTGAGACTATCCCATATTTTCCATTGGGGGGTTCCGTAACGCTGGAGAACACCACCTACGCTTTCGGCCTCGCTGTGACCAGAGAGTGAACTCATTTACAGGAAACAGTCCCCCTCACAGCCGCACAGTGCATTAGGATAGATCCCTTTCTGATGTTACAGCGAATTGTGGGCTGTGCTTGTTCCTTAAAGCTGAGCTGCTCCGATAGGTCCAGCGTATTGAGTCTCCGGTGACCTGTGTTGGGGAACTGGCCAGTCACTCTCCTACGGGTCCCCTAAACACAGTTCCAGGAAGATAAGGCAACAGGGATCAGTAATGATCTTATGAGAGGGTCCACACACACACACACACACACACACACACACACACACACACACAGACAAGCTACTGTAAAAGCCCCTACTCGTTCCAGAGCACAGGACCCTCCAGATCACCCTGGGAGAGAGAAACAGAAAAAATCTATTTCCTCTCTCTTTTTAACCCCTCACTTCATTTTCCTCCCCCCAAAATAGCCAAAGTTCACCAACAGCATTACGCTAAGGCACTCAGTGTCCTTGCAGGGATTCACGCACCGGCCTTGTGGACATTGCTGTGCCTCAGAGCACAGCTCCCCCTAAACATGGACCCCTCGAAAGCCAGCCATGGATCCGCTCCGATAAATAAACATCAGTAAACAATGGGAGGTCCGGCAGGGCCAGCCGCTGACACGGCCCCGCCTCCGCATCCTGTTGGGCTCTTTAACCGAGTTAACCTCCGCTGAACCCTCACGGGTGCCTGGGATCCGGGCGAGTGAAGTCAGGCATGGCTGCGCGCACAAATGGCCGGGACAAGGGGTTAACGCGGAGCAGATGGGAGACCGGCGGTGGCCTCCGGGATGGACAAAATCAGCTCCGCCTCCATGCCTGCCTGCGTTTAATTGAGGCCCCCTGAGCTCCAGGCTGGGGGAAGATTTAAGCTCTGCGCCACCGCTCACAAAAGGTTCCCGTTTCCTGGGGAAACGCCCACTTTTCTCATGACATCACGCAAAACCTGTGGTGGGGGGGTTAGAGGTGGAGCCTGGTGATTAAATGACCGCATTAGGGGTGAGGGGGGAAGGAGACAACAATGAGGCCAGACCTTTTAATGGCGGTGAAACTCTGGCGGGGCCACGACACCCTTAGCGAGGTGAGGTCCCTTCCTGATTCTGCAGATCGTGTCGCTGATAGGCGCCTGGCGACAGGGGACCCCCCTCCCTCTCCTTCTCTCCATCACCTTTGTTTACTGTGCACTGCAAAAGCCAAGACATTTCTGAAGAGAAATGCTGTCTGCTGACCTTTCACATTTTACTGGGGCAGCCAAACATGTAAGCAGGTGACACCCATTTCTCCTGTCATGCATACTGCTCTTACTGGCCAGCAACAAAGAGGACAAGGAAGCACTTTTAAGGCTTGAGTACAAGACATCCCATCATGCATCAGTCATAAACATCCCATAATACAAGGCAGATGCATCAGTCCATTCATTTCCTAATTGAAGGCCCTGCAGGACCTCACAAAAATCGTTCCCAGCGTGACAGTGATGATTAGCAGGCTTAAACTATACATCTGCACCATGTATTTTATCTGTCCAACAAAGGGAATCCTTTTCAACAGTGGCACAGTTGTCCAAATATGACAGTGGGCTTAGGTGGGATGAACAGATATGTCTGCGATGTGTCTCTGCAATTGTCATGCCCTCTCCGGTGTAGCACTCCATGGCACAGCTTCTGCTTGGGAGGTGCCACTTTCTGAGGACCACTCCAGACCTGATTTACAGTCTCCATCTGTTTCTGCCCTCCATGTGATCCCCTAATTCAGACTACTTTGAAAGGCCCTTGTATGGAAGAGTCCCCTTACAGGTGACCGCTACTCTTAAAATATCACAACTACCTAGGTCTATTGAAAGAAGCTCTGTATGCGGGAAGCTGCCAGTCCTTACGAGCGTGTTACTTGAATCAGCTACTGTAATGTTTAGGGATGCGATTACATCATGAGGATATTAAGCATCTTGCATGGGTCAGGCGTGACAGACACAAAAAATTTATTAGACGTCTCTCGGTTGCTCTACACAGTGCAAAACGCAGAGATTTGAGACTAGAACTTGCCCTCTCAATACGGGCAAGCTTGTGCCGTAACAAAGGGAGAGCAGCCATGTGGAGAGCCAGTGCATGTTCTCAGCCGAGGCCAGATAAGCACTTTCATCTCAAAGCCAAAGCTACAGGGAGACATGCACACAGCGCCCCAGTGTCCATCCAAGGCCTGGCATTAAGCTTTCAATCGCTGTGCTGAAGATCAGTGCGGCCAGGCAACTCTGCCGCTGTTTGAACCCACTCAGGTGGGGACATCAAAGACGCACGATAAAACACCCTAAAATGAAAGCGTCCACCCCGCTGAAGGTCACTTGGTCCCCCCCCCCCACTACCCACTACTCCCCCACCATGCCTTCCCCCCGCCATTCCTTCCCCCAATTTATGCCTGAGCTTCCTGCCTTGTGTTGATTGTCACACTTTCAGAAATACACTGAGAAATTACAATCAGCACACCTCATTGCCTGTGCCTAAATTTACAGCAAAGAACAGAATGGAGTAATCAAACATGAGATCAGACTGCAACTAAATGAACAAAATACAAATACCTTTAGTTTCATATTGAGTTTTTGAATATTTGAGGTTCTTCATGTGGTTTTGATTTGTAGAAGGCTTCTCCCTGATTGATTTTTTTTTAAACATGACAAACCAAAAAAGGCATGGTGGAAAGCAGAAGAAAACGCCACAGCCACCTTCAGCTGGAAAGGTGTTTTCCCATTTGCATATTGGACAGGAAATGTCCTTAACAGTATATTCACAACTTCTTGAAAGTCTTTTTTTTTTTTTTTACTTATGATTGACAGCTTACCTCTGATTGAAATCCAAAGACAACCCTGCATCTATGCATGCAATCATGGCTAGAGAGTGGGGATTCTGTGGTTGATGCAAGATTATGACTAATGAAGACAGAATGTTCCAAGAAATTAGCTTGTACATTCTGGCAATTTATTACACTGCAACAACACCACATGTTACATGTGTATGTCTAAGGCACTTCTGCAGCCACCACTGCCATTTGAACCTCCCCAAGGGTGACCCACACAATCAACCACTTTTCCACCAATTAGAAAAATGGACTCATGAATACTGGCTATTCAAACCGTGGCCCAACAGGGTACACAGCCCCCACAACAAGGTTAATAAAGTACAGCTCTGCAGACAATCCTCAGTGTCCTAACTGACATGGATAGTCACGTGACATGCTCAGATAAGCCTCCCCATCCCCCTTATTCAATCTGTGCTGAACCAAGCCATTGTGGTGGTGTTGATGTTACCAAGCAACTTTGTGTGGAGCATCGTGTTTTTTGCTGCAGAGGGCAGAAAAGGCTGTTTTGGTTGGCAGCAGGCTGGCCTGGTGCCGAAATAGCTGCTGGCTTGCAGACAGCACATGATCTGGTTTTGACACCCCCAAGGGCATTCTGCACAAATACCTCACACCTTGTGGAAAAGGACTGGCCTACATGATGTTATCAGTGCATAACACAGACCCTTTCAAATAATTTCAACAGATTTAACCAGAAGAACATAAATACCCAAACATGCCTCCTTTTAGACTCTGTGTGGCACCAGGAGGATGCACTTAAAAATACATATAAAACACTGAGTGAGATGACAGTAAACCTTCCACAAGTAAGAGTGAATCTGAAACACATGGAGCTACACCTGGGCTGTGGTCTGTCTTGCTGTGGTTAAAAAGAAGGAACCTGAACAACTGCCCTGCTCAGAGAGAAGAGAAAGAGGATGTTTCTGCTGGACTTATACATGACTCTAAACATGTACACCATCCTAATATTCCTTCATAAACAAGTGAATCAGGAGCTGTGCGCATAAAAATTCTCATCAAAGTGCAAAGTGTTAAATCATGATTTAGCAGTGAACAATTCTAAATTAGAAGCTGCATATAGGACCTTCCGCTAAAGTCCTGAGGTTCTGTGTGGGTGAACCTTTTAGAAATATGTAATGAATCTTACAAGTGGATCTACACTTTCATTAGTTCAAGTTCCACAAATGAAAAATAGCAAAGACCATTTAATTTGCAAAGGTGTGTTACACATACCCAGCTAGAATTGTTTAATTTCCTCAAGGAACTAGAGATGAATGTCTTGAAATAGTTTGGTTATGACTTCTCATTCCATATTACACTGTTTACTGTGCTTTGTATTACCCTCACTTTACCTACAGTTGAAGAGAAAATGTAATGTTATCATGAAACTCTTAAGAAAAATAAATTTCTTCATAGATGAATTTATCATTCATTTGTAGAATGCTTGCTTTTCCACTTACTCAGAGCAGAATGAAATTGGTTTAAATGTGAACAGTGTCTGGAAACAAATTTATGACTACAGTCACTTTATGACTTTTTAGTGATTTTACGAGTGGGTTCTCCTATTCTTACACTTAGTACAACTGCCAAAAAATATTTTTTTCACACTTAAGTCCAACTTTTGACTCTTGGTGGCTTTAGATGTGAAACACTATTTCACACTCTACAGGAAGTAGCGACTACATGTTCAGAAAATCCCATGAGGTCATGAGTAGGTAAGTGGAATGTGGAACATATCAGCCATATGGTGAACAATCACCAGCGCGCCAAGAAGTTGAAAGGGCCATCTCTACTCTCAGGGTCTGATATAATCTGTGATTTCTGAATGTATAATTTGGTACCTAGTTTATCTTGGTGTCAGACATTCAAATAAATACAGGTGTGGGTCTCACATCAAGGAATCATACAGTAAAAGGTCTAGAACTGAGTTCCCACGTACAAGGCTTAAACGATAACTGTGCAGGCATCACTGCAGCCAGCAGACTGGCTGTATTTATCCCCAAATCTCCTCCTGTATTAAATGTAAAGAGTACAACTGGTATTGAGATAATTATGATTACATTTTCTTCATTTAAGTCAAATAAATGAAAATATACTTCATCATGTTTTTGACCCCACTATAGTTGCTACATTTGCAACAGCTAATAGGGTTCCTAATAAACTAACTTTTAAATGTGAAAATGTAGGTAACTGTATAGCTAAGATTTTTACTGAGGGATTCTCTCATGTTCCAGTACCAGTTATTTCACTAGTCTGTGACTGTTAATAATATTGTGAAACAAAATATTTTGCCCAGATGGTATAATGACAGGAAAATCTTGATAGAAGACAAACTGTCTCATTGGATGCCAATGTGACTTTCATGAGGGAGACATACGCTTCCTCTGGGACTAAGCAAAATGTAAATGAAGATAACAAAATAATTACAGAGGGAAGGGAAGGCCATGAAAGACAGTTTTAGCTTTTAATTTTTAGCTGGTAGCGCCAATTTTCCTTTGATAGCCGACAATTTTGATAGTTCACAATATGCTTACAATATGCTTTTTTCTTAAAACAAGACATACATATAAAGCCATATTCATTTATTTTTCTCTGTAACAGACATCAGTACTACTCTTTTGATTACCACAGTCTCAGGACTGACTTGCGTTTTGAGCAGTAACTGTTGTGTTTTCAGTGTGACAGACTAAATAAAATGTCAGAGGAGAACCTGACAGCAATTCTTTACAAGCAGAACAGATGATGTCATCACAAGACCCTAACATACGTCTCGCATTTTATCTGTGGTAACCGGCACAGTCTGGCAAGTTTTGTTTCCCCAGAAAATTATTCCCTTTTCCAAAATGCATTTTGTTATAACCTGATCCATTCTATGCTGCATCGCTGTGTAGATTTTGACCAAACTGTTCGTGTGATATGCCACAGCTTTGCATTGTTACAGCACAGGTTTCCAGTTCTGCAGAGGTCTGTCTGTCAGTAGGAATGATGCCTCTTCTTGGCGTTATGTCAGGGGGCCAGCACCATTGCCGTTTTAGGCCTGCGGTCACACAGCGCACACAGCACAAATGTCATTACAGCACCGGGCGATTCCTCGTAAATAAGATCTCGCCGACGCCAGCCCGTCAGACTTGGCAGGCTGTCCTGGTAGGCCCTTGTGAAACTAAAGGGTAAACACAAGAAATACATTTCAAATCCAGTTACCATTTTCACAGTAAGAAAGGGAGATTAAAGTGGCTAAAACAGAGCTCTGGCTTTCTCCAGGCGACATCACTCATGCAAAGATTGGGAAATAATTCGCCTGATTAACCTAGAAGAAAAGGGCTTATTCAGTCAAAAAAGAACATCAGCGTGAAACACATTCTCCCTTGTATTGACCGCATAGAATCAAGTTAAAACATGACCATAAAAGGTCAATTTCATGTCAGTGCTGAATTTGACATACTACCTTAGTCTAAATTAGGCCGTTCTTTTACACAGATCAGGCTCACCCGCTGTGTAAATGAAGCCTGTACAAAGATGTGACATATGGTAGTCATGTGACCTGCTCAGTTCTTCTTTTTGAGGCCCACATGCTTCACAGCATTAGCATACTGGGGCATTTGAGGGCACACAGGCACAGACCCCCCACATGTCTGCAGACCACTGTTACAGCTGCACTACTGTGGCTATATAGTCAGATGCAAGCTCCTGAAGGGGTGATAATCTAAATATGTTTAGTCAGTACTCATCATTTCCTCAGTGTGTACTTCCAACATCCAACACACATAACAAACATGACCCATTTACAGTGCACCTTCAAAAATGGGGTTTACTGAATTACAGCCATCTTGATATAATTTCAATATTGAAACAATGTTTGAAAGAGGATATTTACAACTAAGAGACAGTAGTATATTCCACTGAACTTATAGCTGAACCTGAGACTCTACCCAAACCGTTTGAAAGATGTTATTGGTCCCTTAAGGGCTATACAAGGATGTCAGCTGTGTGCAAGAGGAATAAGATGATTCGGGGTATTTACCTGAGGCATGATGTCATTGCATGGCAAGTGCATACCCTCCCCAAATGCTCCCACAACACCCCACTCCCCCCAGGTTTGTGTTGATCCCTTCAGAACTACCACATCACCTGTTGAAGAGCTGTGCCAGTACTCACTTCCACCCTTGACTGTCATATAACAACTGGCCCCCTTTACTGGGGCCAAATGGACTCAGCTGTCTGAACCATGCCCTCTGCCAGCTGCTAAACAGCCCCTCTGCTGGGACGCCCAGGAGACATGCCTGATGGACAGCACAAACTCTCTCAATGGAGGAACACTGAACCACACACGTTCACTGAAACTGTAGAGAAATACTATAGCAAATTCACTCTCACTACAGAACAACTACACCTAACAACTACATAAGGACAATATGGTATTTTAAAGCCAGCATAACTTCTGCAGTTTTCTTACGAAATTTCAGAACTATGCCACTCATAATGTTGGTTCTCATTTCTCATTAAATTTTGCAACTTCTTCAACACCCTTAAAATTAATCACTTCATTACCCCTCCACAACGTAAAGAGAAAGTATAAGCAAAACATTTTCAGGAGAAGTGCCACTCATCATGATAAAAAAGAATGTTTCAGTACATCATATTTTCCTGTTAAACTTAAGTCTTGTCAATTAGTAAAACCACTCTTCTGTCATGTACTGACATGGCTGTAAAAACATGCCCATTTCAATAAGGTTTATAAACCTCACTGCATGTAAAAAGAAAAACTTCTTTCAACACCCACTGAATTGACATGCTGCAGCCTTTTTTGTTAAACTGTGATTTACTTCTTCTAGTATCCCACAGTAAATTCATTTAGGTAATTCTTATGTTGTGTTTCTTTGCATTACCTGTCCATTTCTGGAACTGAGAGGAGGGCGACTTAAAGTGTATTTAATATTCAAATGTTCATACCGCCTTGAAAAAGGTGTGGGGGGAAAAAACATCCCTATTGTACTGATTTGAAGTATGATTTCAAAATAGGACTCTTCTCTTATTTTTTATGAAACTGAGACGCCTCACTCTGAAACAGACATCTGCAGAGGGACAACCAAAAGGGGATTATGGAGCGATAACGCCACTGTTATCTGCCACCTGAAACGGCATTCTGCAAAAAACCAACGGAAGCACAGAGCGGTAAGGCCAGCGTTTCAAACACGGGAAGAATTCATCACACAATTCAAGGAATAAATAATTTTCATTTACAAACGCTCATATGAGGAGTGGTGGGCCACAGTCAAGTACCTCCATCCCATTGGCTGGGTTGTGTGTACTTCCCATCATTCCAAGGAAGAGGGGCTTTTACTATAAAGAAAATCCCCATGAATGAGAAGTTACTCTTGTGAATCTTTTCCTCCCTTTTGTCCCCTCTGACTTTGGAACTGGCAGTTGACCATGCCCTACTCTATTTACCACAACAGCAAGTTACACAATACCATAGGAGATCTAGGTTTGAGGAGCACGCACCTTACTGACGAAAACCTAGTAAATTACAGGTACCTGGTGAATCAAAATGATGTTTTGTACCATGGTAACCTGGCAAAACCTAGCCCATTTAAACCCGACAGGATGAAACCAACCGTCTGCCACCACTGCAGATTCCCTACAAAAGCTAATAACATAGACCAGACTTTAGGACTAGAGTTAAAGTATATATCTGGGTTATAGGTCTCAGAGCAAGCACCATCACTCACTTTACAGGGTTCTGGCAGAACTATATTACTCACACCGTTGTGATTTTGCTTCAGTGATCAGACCCACTCATTCAGGAAGTGTTTTTACCCAGGCTGAGAAATCTTACTGGGTCTTCATGACTAAGTGTAAACCAGCGATTCAGAACAGAACTAGCACATTGTGTTTACCAGAGAATCAACCTCAAATGAAAGAGAAAATGTCTTGTACTTTGCTCGAGGTATGTTTAGTTCAACTTTCCCCAGTACAAATAACCCAAGTTCCTCTTTGTGAACTATTATGTGGGCAACAATGTGGTAAAAAACAGGGTTTGTAACCAAAAGGCTGCTGCCTCAGTTCCCTGCTGGGGTGCTGCAATTATACTTTTGGGCAAGCTTATCCTCTTTACCTTAAGCCATATCACCCCCGTAAATATCCAGCTGTATTAACAGATAGCATGTAAAAATTGTACATTGTAAATGTAAATTATGCCATTCACTCTGGATAAAGGCATCTGTTACGGAACTATAATATAATGATGTTACGTAAATATTTGACATGATCATTTCTACAGAACGAAGGGATGACAGAGACTGGTCTAGCCAAACAGTGAACAAAAACAACTTTGAAGTAATAATTTAAGGATGATGCTGTCTGAAGAAGAAAAATGGAAAAGAAGTGTAGGCCCTAAAAACACTTCTTTTATCTCGACTATGACATTGCTGTGGAGAAAGAACGATGAAAGGAGGGAAAGATAATGAAAACAAAAAGCCCAGAGCATATTTCCCCAGCGACAGCCACCACTATTGCTTTGTTTGCTGTCTGGGCAGGCCTGTGAGGGACATCACCTGGTTCCTCATTTCAGAGGTCGACATCCACACACCGACCTGCATGCCAAACTGTTTTACTAAACCCAGACATGGCTAGACTATAACAAGTGCCCCTCAGCCACGTTAGCCTACACACACAGTAGATGTATGGAATGTCACTAAACCAGATGAAACACTGTTCCCTCATCGTAAATGGATGAACAATGCCACTCTGAAGTACTACCTACAATCTGGCCTCGTCTGGATTGAAAACAGTAATCACAAAGACCCACTACAGCTTAAGACACAAGTGCCAGCAACCATCTGCAGCATCTACATTAAATAAACTGACTACTACCCTAAATAAGTCAGTAAAGTATGTGTGACTACAGTGCTCTTTCTGCCAGAAGGTATAACACAAACACAGCAGATCAATACAGAGGAACTTCACACATACATGCAATAAACTACTGCAGAAGCGTAAGTGTGACTGAAGTGAAGTGCACTGAAGTATTTATTCACAACACCACAGCTGCCCACCAGTCAGATAATCCAGTGCTGTTTACTCTGCACAAACCTAAAACCACCCACATTTCAGACAACAGGGACCACAACGGCTAGATTGCCTCAACATCACTGCACTGTGGGTAAACGTACCAGTCAAATTAACCAGACCCAAAATGGCAAGATTAAATCCTGCATTTCTAACTGACAACAATGTACAAGGGGATGCAGCCTACTTCACTGATATGACCCTTGTGTAAAAACAAGGAGTCAATTTTCCTCTTAAAGAGAACACCATAAAAATTTAATAATTTACTTATCCTGGTACCACCTGTTTGTACAGTGCTCAACAAATACTCACAAAGCAGTAATAACTCTAGTAGGCCTAGAGGATGGCCTTCAAGTACACATAATATAGCCACCTTCCTGGAAACAGGTTTAATGAATCTATATAATGCTGAATTTGGTGGGCCATATAAACAGGGAGTTAGTGTGTCTTTGCTTGCATATGTACATGAGAAGATTACAGACAGTCTGAGTAGCCTAGACTCACTCATTCACTCTACGGCCTTCTCTTACTAATACCTAACCTGTCAGTACAGGCATTTAAGGACAACGGCTCAGGTCAAAGCTCTGAGAAATAGTTTGGCTAATTTCACCCAGCCGTGGCATAGCGTTTAGCTTCACAATCACACAGAGCTCTTTTTGTTTGGCGTTGAGGGTAAAGGAGGGGTCAGCTGGGGGATGGGTGTGTGACCAGGGCACTTTGACCCTGGGGTCAGACTTCATGCGCTCATAATCACATGTGAGGAATGAGCGACACTCACACAGAGGCACACTCAGGAGTGCAGATCTGCGTGGACACAGCAGCACCATGCCCGACTCTTTGCATGAATGATGTCGCTTGGAGAAAGCCAGAGCTCTGTTTCAGCAGTCAGGTACAGAACTGCTGCAGTCAGGTGCAGCAGTTCTGTACCTGACTGCACACAGATGCACACCTGCGCAGACACAGCAGCTGTATACCTGACTGCAGCTGCTCCATCTTTCACTGCTACTGGCAAGAAGTGCAGCCATGGCAGGAGTGAGACACAGATGGCACACAAGGTGGTAAAGTGTGGCAGGCAACTGAGGAGTGCAGAGGAGGGGACAGAAGACGGGATGAGGTGTGGAGGATGGGGTGAGGTACAGAGGGGACCAGCTCAAGGACGTACGGGTTGCTACAGTAAGAGGGACATGACAGAACAACTGGGTGTCTGTGCCTGGATATTTAGGCAGGCAGGCGTGTGATATTCCCGTTTTACCTTCCCAGCAGCATGAAAGAGAAGCAAAGCCGCCCCCCCCCCCCACTGCAGTCAAGCTAACTTGATGGCCTCCTGGGACCAGTGCTCTCATGCTGACCCAAGCCTTTTAGAAGCCTCTGCTGGACTGGCTGTAGTTCTTATACATGACAATCATCCCACACATCAACCTGGCCAAAATCAACTGCTCTAAATTATTTACCATGCTCACTGTGTTCTTCAGGAGAGTACACACTCAGCGTCGACAACAAGCAAAAACTTGGAGAGAATGGAGTCCCTGCATAGCTTTTCATTTGCCCTTACTTGTCCACTGCTAATTTCTACTGGCAACAACCTGTAGAAGAAACTCACATGATTGGGCAATCTAATGAAACCGGACATGCCATGAAACCATCTCTGATCAGATTTAGTGCTTTCACAATTGAAAGTTGAATCATCACAGTTGATAGGACAGCTCCTATTGTCAGGGGATTTGATCTCCTGTTGCAAGTGATCTCCTGTTGCACTGGTGATGAAGTGGAATCGTCTTCATTTCTGGATTTCCCAGCAGATGTCATTCCACTCTGCCCGGATGCACACGCCGTATGCGCACTATGCACAGACCATTCAACACAAAGTAGCCTGAAGGCAGAAAATTCATCCAAATGTTAACTGCACACAATCTCCTCATGAGGAGTTAAAACAAGCTACTTTTTACACAGCCCTGAATCAAAACTGCATGCTTTAAAAATGGATTGCATTTATGCTATTTAGGACTTTTTGTGGATATCAAAGCATGTTTAAGTTTTGCTGCATAAAAAAAATTCAAAAATGAAAATGAAACTGTATCATTGCACATCAACCCTTCACACCTTGCACTGGGGAGATGCTGCATAAAAGCCTGCATTTTCAACTGTAAGTTGCACTCAAGATTTTGGGGTTTTTTCCTGTTTATTCCACTGTCTCACCTTGAGATTCGTCTTTGATTTTACAGAGTAGAGTCTATACAAAAAGAACGAAAACCTTTTTTTTTCCTCTAACAGCAGCAGAAAGGCCAGAGTGAAAGAGGAGGCCCTGCCAGGCAGCATTTCTTCATGTAGGTGCCTTGCAAAAACAGGATACCTCAAGTCATGGGTGAGGCCTTTGAAAAGCCACACCAACATTCGAGACAGATGGGTGAGGGGTCTCACGGTACAGGAGCGAAACAAACAAGAGAGGTGAAAACGCAAATGCACGTTGTCACTCTTCATGCGGCACTGTGGCAAACTTTCCTGAAAACTGGCTGGTAAGCACAAAAAACACGACAAAGGCTGAAGCATTCAGATTAAGGTAGCCCATTAACCTTGAGGCAGTATACAAACCGCACAGTATAAAAGGATAGGAACAGCATACACAAAGAAAATGAATCGATTTTCCACCACTACCACCCCGCCAAAATACACATGCATTATCCAGCATTTTCCAGGCAAGATAATTCCCCCTCTGTCTGCTGTGTGTGGTCCCAAACTAGATATCTTCTTTCTCTTGTCCGGGGGAGGTGCCTCCTATCTAATTACAATACTTAATTTTTTTCCTTTTTCTTATATAGTACTGTGGAGTACTATTATTCTTTTTTTTCACTGTATCACCTCTGTATTCAGTACGGCACTAATTATTAGAGAACTGTGGACTGACACATGAGATGTGGCCTGTCATTTTCTGTGTGCAGTTTTGCTCACATGACCTTACTATAGGCGATTTTGTACCTTTGCTGTTGAAGGCACTCTGGGTAAGACCGTCTGCTGAGAGACTAAATGTAAGTGCAACGTAATCACAAGTCATTGTGTTCTGGGCATCCCCGCCAACCAACTATGTCACACATACAGAACAAATGGGATGTCAGTCATCACTAGGGTGGTGGTTCTGTGAAAACTGCTGTTTAACAGGGAAGAACAGTTCAGAGCCAAGTTGAGATACCCTATAACCCACAGGCTGAAAACAGCACTCCTTTGCATAGCAGTTTGAGCCATTCCAAGTTCTTCTAGAAGCAGGTTAGCTTACCAAGTTGAAGGTACCAGCTGGTAGTATACTAACCTGTTTCTGCCAAAACTTGGAATTGCTCAGACTGCTATGCAGTAAGACTAATTCCCATCTGTCCTTTATGAAAACTTCAGCAACCACTTCACTAGTCTGGGCATGGGTCCTTTTCAAAGACCACCTCCCAAGCCACCACTAACATTCAAATATCCACATCAGTGAAAGGAAATACGACCTTTGGGACATTAAAATCCAATTAAACGCTGCTATTTGTTTTCTTATTAGAGGAAATATTCAATGTTCACAGAGTCTGTTATTGCGCTGCGAGGGCTATCAGACAGACCACTACAGTACTTGCAGAGATAAAAGATTTTACACAAGACAGAGATGTTACTGGAGCCATAGGCCACCACAGTATCTGTTGACACACTAACACTGGTGACCTGCTGGTACCGACATCAACGCAGTGCTTGGGGCCAGCTTCCCAAAACTCTACAACACAAGCCTCCTGTACAGTTTTCAGAGCGTGATCACACCACCAAGGGCATCTATTGTCCTCCTATCAATACTAATATCAGGTCACTGGGAAAGCAGGCTTTTCCCTCTATGCCTTTTTCAGAAAGGCAGAAAGAACATGATACACTTGCATCACTTCAAACAGGACAAAAATGAGTTCATTAATCAGACCAATCACTAAAAACACGGCACGCCACTGGTATCGCAACTGGATGTCACCGCAGGATGTATTGTGTAGGAAATCATACATGTCAAGGACAGATTAAGATCATTTCTAACACAAACAGTTTTTGTTTAGGAACCATCTAAAACAAAGACTTTGGAAGGTCGCTTAAAATCTTAGCATCATCAGTGAGGGTATATTAAGTTGTGAAGTATGAGCAGAAGAAGCATGAGGGTAACACACTGACTCAACCTCCTTTTTTTCGAACTAATTTGCTCTCAAACATCAACACTTCAAACTCTAAACCAGTGCATGATGACATGAGGACTTGTTCCATTAATAATTGGTAAGACCACAAAATCTTTACCCAATTTATCTAAGGCAGGAAGGATGACATTTTAATCACTGAGTGGAAAGTCCTAAAGGGCGGCTGTGTGCTTTGGCTGACAGTGAGGTCTGCTGGGAAATTCTGTCAGAGTGCCAGCGCTGCGAGAAACTCACAGGTGTCTCTCGCAGAGAACAAACCCGATAATGTTCCCATCAAACACACACTCACAGCCGGTAACACTTGCTGCACACCCAGCCTGTGCTTTAATATAAATAGGCAGTTTGGCAATAAGGTTTACAGTTCTACAGCCACATCTCCAAAGTTCTACAGCTGTGTTTTAGGATATGGGTTTAGAGTAAGTGTGATGAGAATGTGTCGTTAATGTGGACGTCAATAAATGAAAGAGTCCTGAGAAATCAGGTGCTTCCATGGAAAGGCAAACTTGGACCAAACTGAGGTTGCTTGCCGTACCTATCATTAGAGTAGCATGTGTTGCATAAACAAGCCAGATAAGAAGTCCGCAGGCACCTTGGCCCCAAAAAAAGTGTAACAGGTGTTATCCTGTTAAATTATCACTGGTACAAAAAGAGTACCTTCACAAAGTTCACCAGTGCCACTTTTTCCAAGGAATGTGTGAGAAAAAGGGCCTGCAGCTTTCCAGCACAATGCCTAAGCATGCCTAGGACAGACCCCCCTCACCCCAGATCTATATTTATTTCATTACTGCTCCATGCAGAGTGCTTTGTATATGACCTCATGGCTCAGTAATCAAAACCATGTTCCACAGTGAGAGAGCGGGAAGGGGGACTTGCACTTAAGTCTAGAAATGCTATTGTATGCAGATGGAGGCACCTGAAGAGACCTATGGCAAGTGTGTTCGCCTGTATTCAAGGGCAAAAAGTAAGATTATGTAAGGGCAAAAAGTAAGATTATGCAACTTGTTAGCATCCTGCCAGAAACTCTATGTCTAGTTCACTTGCACATAATACAGGCCTAAATCTCCTCTACCCCTGTTCTTGTGACAAAGACACATGCACTTTCATGTGCCATGGCATTGCGCCCAGGGTCAAACCAGGGTCCAGCCCTTGTTGGCTTAAAGATGCCGTGCCAAGACCGCTGCGCATTCCTGAGCTGCTGCCGGATGATTCAGCATCATTTCTCCATTCGGTCATGCCCTGCTGAGTCAACCACCTGACGCACACTGGCCCTCGCGCACATATCTTGCTGTCCCTCCGTGCGGGTGACCTGTGGTGCTGTTTTTAGACTGCAGTCACCAGTCTGGTACGACAAGGATTCAGGAAACACCTCCATCCCCCCTACAGTGTGTCACTGCCACTTGCAGTGTGTCACCACCACAGCAAGGCCAGCTGTTCCTCTGGGTTCAAGAATTCCGGACTTCCTTTGGAGAGTCAGACCTCTATTCAAGACATTCCAGAGTAAACGTCAAAAAACAGGACATGAAAACAGAGGAACGATGACAGGTCTGAACTGAGATCCTACGAAAGACACGTTGCTCCCCCTGCGGTCACCCCACACTCGACTGTGTCATATGGAAACCTTCACGCCCTCTCCCTCAATGAAAACAAAAAAAAAACGGCAGCACGTTCCCGGCGCACTGAGTCACACCACGGATCACATTTTCCCATGCTCGCAGAAGAGGTCCTTGGGGTACCAGCAGCAACGCGGGGTGACTTCCTGTTCCGAAGCACAAATCCCAGCTGTCCTGAGGCTACAAACCTGTCACGACCCCTCCCCTCCCCTCCTGTGAAAAACACAGGCCCCAGTGGAAAAACTTCCACTCAGCAGACAGCTGTGAAGGCCTCCGCTGGCACGGTCTTCTGTCAACATGGAAATGACTAGGGCTGAGTATCGTTTGGGTTTTTTCCGATACCAGTGCTAAAGCGATACTTTTAAAATGGTACCGGTGCATAAACGGAGCCTGAACCAATACTTAAAAAAAAGAAAAAAGCACAAAACGACGGTCCATGACATTAAAGAACGGCTTTTTTATTGCTAAGGCAAATTTGAATTTGAACTTGAAATTGAACAACAGGCTATATTAACTGTTAACAGTTTAACCATTTAGCACGTAACTTATTTTTATGCTGTGTAGTGCGCGTGTTACGTTACATGGTTCTTTATGTTATCATTAGCGTTATTAAGCTTCTCATAGTTTTCAGTAAGCATTTGCTATATTTTTTAACATTAAATTGCTGTTTCCTCAAAGCTAAAATTAGCTAGAATTTTTCCAATCTAGTATTCTAATCGTACCGGTTTTAGCCTACACGCTAAACGGCAAATCACACCGGTGTGACCGTATGCCCAAAAGGGTTAAAGTATACTTAAATATATAAATAGAAATAAATACAAAACACTTAACAAATTTACATAATAAATAAAACCTAACCCAACTACAATAATTTAACGATTCAATAATTTGCGATTTGGTCCGGTAGATACCTGTCGTATAGTAACCGGTGCCATATTGGCACTGGGTTTCGGTACCCAACCCTAGAAATGACGTGACCAAGATGAGGCCCTCCACTGACTCTTTCCAAACACCAACACACACTCTAAAGCCTCGCCCTTTAAAAATGCCCTTGGCGAGAAGACATTCGTAATAATGCTCATTTTCCAGCAAGCACATTTAAGGCTAGTGAATGTTATATAGAGAAATTATATGGGCCATGTGATTTTGAGGATTTTTTTCACCTTATAACAGCACGCTACCCCTAACCTTTTCGCTGTAGCCAAATCACACCAAGCCAAAGTTCATCTGTGACAATTCCTTTAAGATTGCCATGATTTTGGCACAGCCTTTGCACACCAGAATTACAAACAAAAAAGTGCAGGAGATTTCAGGGCGGGTCTGTGGGTTTGCCCATATGAACTGATGGATTTCTACTTACCTATAACTCAGAAAATGCTGGAAACCTTGTAGCAGTGAGGAAGTTCCGTGGCAACAGCGGGGGTGGTGTGGAAACCACCACTGACTACAATGGAATGCAACTTTTTTTTTAGCCTACAGATAATCGCCCGTTGGCTGTGTAAGGCAGAGAGGGTGGTGATTCAGCTTGTGCACAATGGCAGATAAGGATGGCCGAAGCGGCCCTCTATTCAGGTCTCATTCTTGCCCTTCCTGCTGAGACCAGGAATTTATTAAGGAGACACTGCTGAATGACCCCAGCCCCCCCAATACACACACACACACACACACACACACACACACACACACACACACACACACACACACACACATACACACACACCTCCATCTTCAGCTAATTTGCTACTTTCTGGAACCACCCAGGAGGAAGCTTTTCCCACAAGTAAAGTCCACCTCCCTCTTGCAGAGTGTGGGGGTTGATATCATTGGCCGTGGGGTAAAGGTAATTGCCTCACAGCTGGAGCGGTTTGGATCCCGGCTCCAAAGCCGTGGGCCGGATGCGAACAGGGATCACTCAAGGGAGAAGAGGAGCGTAGGAGCGTTCCGAGCCTCTCAGCCCATCGGTTTCGCAAAACCGTCCCTCTGTTCCAGACGGATTAACAATACACAAAACCATTATGCCCTAAGGAGATTTGAATAATTATACTCGGAGGAAATGCTGACAATTTAAGAAAAACCTTAAAAGATATATAAAGAGGCTTACAAGTGTGAGGACATAATTGCTGCTGGAGTGACGAGCGGCTGCACACCATGTCCTGAAAATGCGAGATTACACAATTCCTTTATCCACAGTGACATGTCCATATATTCCTTTTTTGGGGTAATTCTGAAATTTCCTTTCTGTCACTCAATACAAAAAAAGTAAAACAGCTGTTGACTGATGAGGGTTTTTGAGACAGATATAGTTTTTGGAGATCAGACAGGCTAATCATCATCAGATTGGTTAGTATCTATTTTTCACTATTTCCATCCCAAAGGAAGAGTAAACAGTGTACGGACTTCAGACCACCCTGAGATTCAATGCCACTCCATGCCAAAAATCATACACCATTGCACAGTTCCTTGTGTATGATTCAGTGTGACAAGCTATTGATTTACCAATTAATTATTTCCTTATGATCTACATACCACTAAACAATCGATAAATAGTGCACAATTGAGATTTAGGTCAAAGACTCTTACTCGTGTTACAGACTTTCTGTGTTTAGTACAGCTTCCACACTGAGCATGCACAACAATTATGGAATTTCTGTCTTATATCGGAAAGATACATTACAAAACAGTGGATTAACACTGTATGTTCTAAAAGTGATTGTTTACATCATACAATAAATTGAAGAATGCAAACTCAGCACACAAAAGACCCCACTCCCATAATGGTCAGTATCTGAAGCAAAATCTCTTGTTCAGCACAGCATTTTGTGATTGTGCAAAACTGTAACCATGGAAAACCTGATGCACCACTGTTCATTTTTCAAAGACATTCAATGCCATTATGAAAACATTCTAGTGTGGCCTTGGTGTGGACAGCAAAATGGCTTTCATTCACCAAAAACATAGATGAGTTGTGATTTCCACGGTTTATTGAAAGTTATCTAAGTGTGTACTTGGAAGCATCCCGCAATTAAGACTGCCACAACTGTATGATGTGATTTAGTGCTACAGCATGCTGGTTACAGTAAGAGAACATCAACATTAAAAAGGCAGCAGCACTGTGGCAATTGAAAGCTGGGCGCTCGCCAACCTGTACATTACTCGACCAGCAGCCGGTCTGGCTAGAGGCTATTAACACCCATCCCAATTCAGATGCCACTAATTGCCAGGTTGCGCATTCCACAAGCTTTAAGTAAACCTCTTCTCAGAACAACCAGCGACAAAAATTCTACCTGCAGGCACATGACAGCTCCTCGCCCCCACTGCTCGAGACGGAGCACGCGCTGGCCTAAGGCTACGGTCTGCTGCACCCCCGCAAGGAGCGCCTGCACTCGCCACACGGGCTTCACACGGGTCTTTAGACAGACTTTGGGCAGATCTCGGAGAGCCAGACACTGAGGCACAGAAGGGGTCTAATTAAAGATGGTCAAGCTTTCGTGCTGCGTGAAAAAGACCTCGGCAGCAAGTCAAGCATATCCAGCCAACTGCGCAAACGTACCTTGAAACCAACCCACGTGCGAGCGGAACTCAAAAGTTCAACATCGTACACAAAAGTTTGGATGAAAGTCATTCTGGTGATGTACTACAACACAAATATAAGATTTAAAATAGCTTGGAAGTCCCTAAAACCTAATATTGCTCATGAAATAATGAAAGCAAACTTTTTTTTCTGCATTAGTAGTCCCTGAAAGGAGAAAGAGGCAAATTTAAAAGAGAGACTGTTGGAATGCACTGTGTCTGCGACAAGACATTCCGTGGGGTGACGGCTGGGTTCAGAACAGCTGTTGCTGCAGTACAGCTGCTCTGAAAATTGTTCTACGACTGCTTCATTCAGAAATTAGCAATTCTTAAAATTCATGAATAGGATTCTTCATATCTTATTGTACTTTTCAGACATGGTGAAATATGTACATTAATTACATTATGTTAATGCAAAAAAATCACTATACAACTGCAAGCAGAGGCACACGGTTGTGCTGAATTCTGTTACCACTGTTGGTGGTATTATTATTTATTAATTACTGCGTCTACTAACTTTATACAATACCTTCCATTTTAATTCTTCAAGCCAATTATATTTCCATAATGCTCTGCCAATACAGATGTCATATTTGCCAAGCCGACTGAACTGAAGTGGGTGTGGCGTTTATTGCATTAGTAGCAACATTAGATGGATCACGCCTGATCTACTAAATACAAGCAAATCCTAATCTAATGTTACAGATTAACACGCCTCAGATAGCCTTCTTCGAGCAATGATTTTTGTGGGAAAAGTTCCTCTAACTACGGTAACACTACAGCGGTTCAACCACGTATTTGACACCAATGTCACCGCATGATGTGTTAAGATTTACACTGTAATTATTTATTCGACTTGTGTGTTGTAACGTTTCTTTTTGTCGTGTTAGGTTGAATTGGATAATGGTTTCCGACAACATGCTTCTAGCTAGCAGAGAGTGCTTTGTTTTAAGAAGTGTTTCCACAAACACCGCAGGGCAAATGTTTTCTTCAAATGTTAAAATCACGGAGAAAAACTGATCCGCCCAACAGTTTATCTAGATTTCCCAGCGGTAAATACTACGCAATTCTGGGAGAAATGTTCGCGAATTCACTTCCCTACTTTACCGTTTGTGTTTCATGGTCTGAGATTTAAAATATTTAATGAAAACGATCCTCGAGAATATGATTTTAAAGGCGGATGCTCGGGAATTAAATTGAAGGAGTTGGTTACTATGTCGTTATCGTGCTGCATACTTCTCTGATTTTTGATCCCTAAGAAACACATGATTAAGGGACCGAGAGAACACGATAACAATAATTATGTAAAATGGTAGCATACGCTTCAAAGGGAACTAGCTAGCCTTGCGTTTACTCAAACAGTGTTGTGTCCGTTATTCGAGAAAAGAACAAATGATAAAAAAAAATTCTTAAAGTACCTAGGTTTGTTATCCATGTTTATAGTGTGGTTGTGACAACATCGTCCTTTACAGCAACATTGTCTTTTTGGCGTTGTTCTGTTAACTAAAACTTTTGTTTTCCCAAATCAGCCTTTGGGTTTCTTGAATCAAATCTTAAACGATTACAATGCAGGCCCAGACCAGAGCTCATACTAGTTGAAATCTTCTTTTCCGCTCGTGGGGACCCCATCTCCACCCATACCCCCGATTCACGCTCGGTCCCCGCAATGGCTGTAAAAGACAGCTAGTGTTTACTGACCTGGATGAATTGGATAGTCAACGCTGACTTCCCGACACCGCCGCCTCCCACAACAACCAGCCGATACTTCTCCTGCACCGAGCCGTCCTTCCACCCTGCCATCGGGGAAACCCTGCTGCACTCGCCGCTGTCTTCACACCAGTGAGCAGACACTCACTTCTCAGTGACAGGCCTTCTGCTGAGGGAACGCAAAGGGATGAAAAATACGCTCGCCTGAAAAAATGTAATCCGTTTAAAAGAATGAGTCAAGAGGAATGCCTTTCTTTCTTTTAAAACTGCAGACAGCGATACGCTTGCCTCAGCTGATACGCCCTCCTGTGCAAGCGCTCCCAACTGCAGCTTAGCGATAGGATGTGAAACGGATAGGGGGAATCGGTTACTACAAATGGCCGTCGCTAGAGGCCCTTCTCTGGTGCTACAGCGCTTTATGAATAAACATGAGCAGCATGTAAATATTAGAGAGAAAAAAAAAGTTCATTTTAAGGTCTTATTATGAGTAGGCAGTAGCTGAAGAGCAGAGTACCGCTATTTCTACTCACAGTGTTTAAACCTTACACCACATGACTACCACAGCAAATATGTGATTGTATGGTAGCTGATAGGCCTAACGCAACAAAATGTTGATTTTCGTGAGTATTGTTTCAGCGCTTGTGTATCTTGTTAATAGAAAACGCAATCACCCTGACGTACAATGGTGCTTCGCAGTTCAATGTTAGATTCAGATCTCTGTTGTAAAAATGTGTCCAATAGTCATACTTAACACTGGTATTATGGTCAGATAAGCTTAAATATTTAAAATTCCCTTTCAAAAGTAAACATTAAATAATGAGAACTTTAAAATGACATAACAATGAAAAACTGGTCATGTTAAAACTAATATTGCATATTACTGACACAGTATACATGGTATTAATTTTTAAAAACTGCTATGCAGAATTAATAAGAGGATTAATATAGCTAAGCATATTTCATTGTAATTGAATCCTCTGAGGTCATTAAGTCTTAATGGTCTCGTTAATGTAATTTATAATTTTCGGCATGCCACAGAGCAAGAGGTGAGCTGTTAATTTCATACAGATCCTATCAATCTCTGATATTTAAACAAGGTCGTTAGCACACTGTCTTTCCCCAGGGACTACCTTTAGTGGTAGTCTTCTGAATCAGTCTTGAGACAGGCTTCAGCCATGCTTAGTCTCACAGTGGGAATCTAAGCCCCCACATAGAACTGAAACTAATAGTATGTGGATGCTTGATAAAATACACAAAATAGCCGCACACAACACACAAAAATGTAGCTGCTGAATTGACCAGCATACCTTGAATAGGGACACATGTCCACAGCCCATGCTTTATCACTGTTACTGTGGTCGGATTCTGACCAATGTATCACAAAAGATACAGGTTCATGTCTGCATTGTAGCTTTGCAGCTTATCTCATACAGTGTGTAATGGAGAAAATCTCTCCCCTCATCTGGCCTGGCCAGTCCCATCATAAATGGATGGGTTTTAGTGAGATACATACCCACTGGAGCATTTTTGGTTTTGAAGCCAGGTCACCGAGCACACAGTGTGGTTTTTAAAAGACCTCTAATAATGCTTCCTGGGTTTTCAGTTAATGGTTGGCCCCCTATTAAGTGTCTACAACTGTCAAACATTGTGTTTTGAGGGGTAGATAAAATGACTAGCCCTGAGCGTTCTCTTACAGTCTACACCCTCTAAGACTTTGGTATGTAAGACTATACCATTGCTATAGGACTTTTTAAAGTGCTTTATGGTTGTTGTGAATACCACAAAATGTCTGGAGAGTCTACACTCATAAAAGGTTAAATTAAACATAATTGTGTACATTTAAAGTGGGTAATTTTGATGTTTGTGAAGCAAACAAAAGCGTTCACATTTTTGTCTAAGGCAGAGGATTAGCTTAGGCTTTGTCCTCTGAATAAACAGAGCCTGAACATGGTTATTGTCATAACCACACTCTTGGTTGCTCGGGATAAAATATGTGAAAATACGCCCCAAGCTCGTCACATGGACTAACAGTGGTGCTGGTCTGTGGGCCTCAGAAGTATGCAGTCTAAGTTTCTGTATCTGCCCACATGCAAACAACCAGAGGGACAACAAAGTCAAAACAAGCACAAGCTGAAATGTACATGCATACAGAAGCTTGACTGAGGAATATACACGGGTGGGGGCTTTTGGGGGGGTGGAGTGTCTGGGTGTGATGTGTGAGGGCTGTGTTGTCACAGCTGCAGGGTAGTGACCTCACACCTACCCTTAGCCATTATCACCGCCTGGGGTGTAACGTTTCACACCACTGACTGTCAAGAAGGGAGGGGGACAGTGATGGACTCATATGCCGTGCTGGAATTTTGACCATCATCCAGCACAACCCCTTGGGCCTTGATGAACTGAGAGTCAGGCCACACCAGAGCGTCTAGAAGGACTGAACACATAGTTGCTGCAATCCCCTTGTCTGTATCCGTCTAATGAAATCATTACCGTGATGTGTAACCTCCTGACCTCAAACATATATTTTACTCTCCTTTGGTGAACTGTTTTATTTGACATCTGTTGCTTTGTCTGTGCAGTTTAACAGCACAGAGGGAAATGCGTGATTCGCTGGCTTTTCATCTCTTTCGGTCACCTGCTTTTTCAAGACTGCGCCGTTATTTTCCGCTGCCGAATGAACAGATTCCGATTGACTCCCACACAGTTGCATTGCCCCCTAGGAATTCTAGGAATTTCAATTAACTTAGAAAGCCTTGTTACCTTCAAAACCACAGAGTCAGCCATGAGGGAGGAATAGAACAGCAGCGGCAATGCTGAAGAAAAACTCAATGCCATAGAGAAACTCAGAACTCTTTGGTGATCAAATAGTGCATTTGTTTTTCAGATGTTTTACATTTTTTCACATTGCTGCTGACAAGACTTAAAACACGCGTTGATATATATATATATATATATATATATATATATATATATATATATATATATCTTGAGTTCTGACAGTAGTAGTGAGAGCATCCCTGACTGAAACAACCAGTTGGAAGGATATTAATGCTTTAATGCTTTATTAATGTCTTCTTAGCCTGGGTTGTCAGGGCAGTGTCAATGGACTTCTCCCACACTCTGCTTCTGAGAAGTCCCCTATTACATGGAAAGTGGAACTGGGCAGGACCAAAATGATATCCACCCAACCATAATCGAACATCAAAAGTAAAAGGAATACTTGAGTAGAGCAGTGCAGAATTTGGTCATTGCAAGTATGCAACAAACTTTCAAGCAATTTTAAAAGAGCTAAGCCAACAAATTAACTGAAGAAAAACTCTGAAAATACAACCATGTTGTGTAATTTATGTCCAGTAGAAGCCAGTGAGGAGAGGAAGGATTTTGAAGAAAATGGGACAGCAATACACTCCTCTTTGAAATGTGTGCTGATCCTTTATTACTAATCCATTTAGAAACCTGCTGTGTGCTTGTAATTTTCTTGTATTTTCAAAAAATCTAACACTATTTCACAGCAATAATGCAGCCTTAAAGAAATGTACACATGTAATATAAAACTCAGCAGGATAATTCACGCTTTGAATTGGGAAAGAAATGTGTCACGAATTGCAAATTAGGAGTATGTACAGGCCAGGCAAATGGAGTATGAATTTCCATATAAAGTAAGGAAACTCCTTTGAATGTTTGATATTATCTGTTCCAGAGGGACGTTTGTCTCAAGCATGAAAAAAGAAAGGAGCGGCAAAGCCTAAATGTGTGACAGAATTTGGAAATGGAGTAATGATTTCCAATTGATGAGGATTTCTCATTCCTATGCAATTTTAATGTGGCGTGTGCATCTTTCACAAAGTAAGGTGATTTTTAAGGTGCCTGTGATTTTTCAGTTTCTCTGCCCAATTAGGTGCCATCTCTCTCAATTCCCCTAAAGCAGTTATTTATGTGAGGAAGCTAGTGTATGTCCAGCTATTCTTCTGCATGGTCTCTTGCACAAAACATGCTTTGAATATTTTTTTCCCAGATGAGCTGTAACAAATTCAGCAATTTATCAAACTTACATATTACTTTATATAAAAAATATAACCTACATATAACAATGGCAGTTTTTCACTTTGATAAGCCCTTGTTTTACTTTTAAGGCAGAGTGACAGTCAACCAATTGTCTTTTTTTTTGCCTCCAAGCCAAGCGTTTTCTTTGCTTCTGCCTTTCATGTTTTCTTTCAAAGTATTTGCACTTTCATTTTAAGCAGCATTGGTTGATGGGTCTCCTGTTGGTAAATGTTCATCACTTTTGGATGTGAGTGAAATATTTTCTGTTGCCTAGCCACCATCATTAAGGCTGGCAAATGCATTTTCACAAGTTAATAACTTTTGATAGCAATCACTCATCTCACGTTTGACACAGTTATCAGCTGACTTCTTTGAGCATATTTTTGTCATATCTGATAATCCTTGGCCATACACATCTGTGCCCAGTGATACGGTGTTTTTCGCCACTTTTTTCACTCCAGTTTTGGAACTGAAAATTGTATGCCAGGCTCATCTCAACACAACAGCCACTGTGCTTGTGCAGGAATCCCAGGGATAGCAAACGCAATCCCCCGATGCACCCACATAGCTTTAGTGACTGTTTTTCACAGTACGAGTCCCGCTGTGCACCAAAGTGACGCAAATGCCATTTAGAGGATAGGTGCATGATTCACGGGTGGCTCATAGGTGCCTGGCGAGTTGCAGGGTGCATGAGAGGGGAGGGACAAGGAAAAGCTGCTGAAAAACTCAACCAAAGACATGCGTCTAGCATAACCTGGTTGTCCGGTAACCGCATGTCACTGAAACAGGGTGTACAGGGCGTTCCTTCATCAGAATCCAGAGAGAAATACTGGAGACATCCCAAAACTTGGGCGCCTGCAGCGTAGCTGAAGCCCCTGTTGCATCTGTGCAGCCACTCCGTTTAGTGTGCAGCTGAATAACTTGTCAATGGGACCTTGGCAAAAGAACTCTTATTTCCTCTTATGTGAATGGTAGGCCGCTACTGATGCTTCCACCATGTTTTGGTAATCATTAACTGCTAAAAGTTACCACATTGACTTCTTAAGGTTACTGTATCCATGTTACTGTTAAAGGTTGTCAAAAAACAGAAGCCGTATCTGTTTCTGCACAAACACATCATCAGACTTCAGTTTCCCGGATGAGAGACCGCTGCACAGAATGATGTGGGATCTCTGAGATTGGATTGCACCTCTGGTGGTGTATGAGGCTGTTGTGCATAAACGAAGGTCAGTAATGGAGCGGGCCATTTGCGTGCTGGGAACAGCCATCAGAATGATGAGTGCAGGTTATAAATCAAGGCTGAACTGACCAGGATGGAGTGGAAGGGGCTCTTTAATTAATTGGGTAGTTACTGTTTCATCCACACACTTTTTAAAAGTGGAGGGAACACCCCGTATTTACACTGATGATCACTATGCAGACTGTGTTCGGATTGATGTATGCTTTGCAGGTGCCCAGCCAAAATGTGTCAGCCTGCCTTCAGTGTGCACTTGGAATGGTGGAAGATTCCTCCATTTTGCCGTCTTCAAAGCAGATCTTTCTAGCTTGTCTTCAAATGCATCACCACCGAGCATAGGTTCACAGAGAGGATTCAGGGTGAATAAGATTAACAGGGAGAATTCAGGGTGAATAAGCTTCACATTAAGGATTTAGGGTGAATATGCTTCATAGAGAGAATTCAGGGTGGAAAAGGCAGAAACCTCACCATGCCCATCAGATGGTTAGCATTTTAGATCCTCTATAGCATTTCAACCAGCTGATTTTTTTTTGGTTTTGCAGAAAAATGAACATTATCTACATGATCTACAAAGATACGGTCAACTGTGCACAAAGTAAATGTTGTCAGCTGGCCATCAGTCTCCAGACTTCATTGCAGTCAAACATAAAACTCAAGAAAGAATTTTGCAGATAAAAACCAGAAGATCTAAAGGCTGAAGGTATGGTCAAAAATCCCCCCTCAGAAAGGCCAGGACTCATAAACCTCTAAAGGAAGCTTCTTTTTAGTGTAATCCATGCCAGAGGAGGATTTGCATCAGACTAACTACAGATGTGTGAATAAATGTAACATTCATGTTATCTGGGTTATAACTCATTATTGTTTAACAATAGACTTTTCTCTGTGTAACATGATTAAGATTAAAGTATGTCATTTCAAGGAAAAAAAAAATTAATAATTTGTACAATTTTTCAGTTGCGTCATTCAGGTATGCATAATTCCTAAGGGGCATGAATAAATAAGGAAGGTACTATATGTAAATTCGCATGATGTCAATCTTGATCAAATAATCTCTATAGAAGGAATACAGAATAATAAAAAACTACCAGGACAAGAGTTGTATCTGTCTTCAAACTGTAACAATTGAAAAAATATGTCATGTGTACACATTTATGGGTAAAAAAGGAATGTTAGCCACTTCTTAAAATGTGCAGAGCCAGATGCCACAGAGAAATTCACCATCTCAGCATCATCCCTGCTCCAGGTTGATGTAATATGTATATGCCCCACTAGATGAAATCCAACTTCTTAGTATCTGAGCAATGATTTTTATTGTTTTGTTATGCTTCTGTTCTTCTGTTTTCACCTCTGTTCACTTCCAAAATCTGAAAGCACACCAGCTCAGAAAATGCTTAGTATGTCACTATATCTGAATGTGTTGTGCATTAAAAATACCCTAGTTCTGGAGGCCCCTGGAACACAGTGAATGAAGAAATTTTGGGGCCAGTGGAAACACACGTTCCACACTTTTCAGGGCAGTCTATAATAAAACTGAAAGTACCATAACCTGCACCAGCAAGTCTGCACCTTCCATACACCGTCCGAGTGGGAGGCCTGCTCTAAGGCAGTGTTTCCACTGAGGGCTTATCTACCTCTGTTTCATATCAATGATTGCTCCCCGCAATCAGGAACTGAAGCCTCCCACAGATCCTCTGGTCTAAAAATAGCCTTTGTGTGTGAGGGGGTAGCCGGGTTCGACCGGTGCACTGAAGGACAGGCCCATGCATAGATGAAAGCCACCCTGACCCCGACCCCACACCAACCCCAATGCTTGCAGGGATATATACCCACAAAGGCCAGCCCCTAGACCCTAATGTCGCTTCCCACTTCCCCAGTCACCCGCGGTCATCCGAACCGCACGTGAAGGAAGAAAAAGGAATTCTCTGAATTCCTGGACTTCCATGCAGAGAAAAGGCGGCTTCTTTTGTATCAATAGCCGTCTTGAAGTGCTGGGACGTGGTGGGCCACTGCTGGGAAGCCACAACAGGAGATGCGCAGGCGAGCGGAAGGCAAACCACAACTCGCTTCTTACAGACGTGCAGTAAGGAAACAGACATGCAATAACATTGTGTAACACTGTGATCTGCTCTCAGTGCTTAATATGTACATACACATCCGCTTATACTGTATACTACTTACAGTATTAAAGAATAGCATGGCAAACCATTTAAACTTAATACATTTATTACGAGGTGCATGATTTAGTGTGAGTGTAAGTTACAGGTGAACCAAGATCACTGATTTTATTGACAGCGGAAGGGAGACATTTGGAAATGGGAAATCCCCTGACACGCACACGCACACACACACACACGCACACACACACACACACACACACACACACACACACACACACACACACACAAACACACAAACACACAAACACACACACACACAGTAACAGGGTTGAGGCAATCAGCAATAAACGGGCACTTAACGTACTTCAGCTTGGAGGGTAGGGATAAGCGATACAAAAAGACTAGAGGGAATGACAAGCCACAGCTGGTGCAGGTGACCCGGGCCTACGGACACGGACGTCTCAGCTGGTCTCCAGGGGCAGGTCCTTTTATGCATTGCTCTTTTTCTGAGACAAGTTAATCTTGTCGCCCAGACTCAACGCCATGCCCTACAAAGAAGGAGAGAGAAGCAATGCTTTCCTTTCAAGTTACTGCGTCTTCTGCTGCTGTTTTTTTAACCTTTTCTGCTCACTGCATCCTGCAGACCCACATTTCTTGGACCCCAGTGACTCCCCATTCATGAACTATTTAATTCTTGCCTAACAAGCTCATCCGGGGTCAGTGGGTGGTGCTTACCTGGCTCTTGGCTCGGATGCGAATGTGGCCATTGACGGGAGCGTCGGGTCCCAGGTGGATGGGCTTCTCGATGCTCACGTTGGCCAGGGCGTCCTCGCCGAAGATGGAGCGGGCGTACAGGTTGGCGGCCATGAACCCGCAGAACCCAGAGAGAGCCTGGTTAGCAAAGGAGAAAGGCAGAAATGACTTTGACCGCCAACCCGTGGAGCTGTTCCAGCTTTGGGTCCTGGTTCTGGTCTTTGGGTGTCAAAAGCAGCTATCTTTTCAAAGGCAAACAGTGTAACATGGACATAGACATCCACGGCCAGCACACACAAACATTTTTCAGTATAGCTTACAGAACAACTGCACCATTTTGCATTACCTTTTCTGGTGTCAGACACTTCATATTAGTGGAGCTGAGGATGTGGTGGAGATACTCGTTCAGATCCGTGATATTGGTGTTAACTGTCACCTGGGGAGGACAGGAAAAATGACACAGCATGAGAATCCTCCTTCTCCTCAACGAGATTCCCACATTCAGCAAAAAAATGTGAGCGCAGGGCCCTGCCTCATTACCTTATTCTCCCACTCAAACTCCGCCCACATCTGACGGAATTCGGCGTCGGTGCAGGAGGCGGGCTGGATGTAGTCCATGATGTCGATGTGGATGTCACTCAGCACCACGCAGTTCCTGTCGCTGGCAGCCCCCGACACGTCGTACACTGTGGACGCAGAGTAGAGCACATCAGCGCGGCCACTGTCTCGGCGGTAGGCGCTATCCCTTTGACTTTCACATAAAGCTGAAAGTGATCGGGACCACAGCTCTCTGGCTCCAGCCTTGCTGGCCTCGCTTACCTATGTTCCCAAATATGATGCCGTTCTCCGTGGAGGCCACTTTGACGTTGGCCTTGATGTTGGCGAAGTCGTGTGGGGCCAGCGTGAGGGGGGAGGGCTTTTCGACAAGCTTCAAGTCACCTGTGGCGTAAGACATCATGAGATGCTGTTCATTAATACACACCATCATCAGTGTCAGGCATAAAGAGTGAAACACAATTAAACACCAAATACTAAGAAATGCAACCTACTGCATGTAGTTTATTTCAATGTGTGTATGCTGTACACATTCTACATACACGGACTGGTCACTACGCCACATATTCATGGCTCCACCATCTAACAAGGCCGGCTTACCCAGGGTGGCCAGCTCCAGGGTGCAGTTCTGCAGGGTGTCACTGGTCTGGTTGACCACGAGGACGTCCAGCACGATGTCGTACTGGTTGACATGGACGTAGGCCTCGGCGTACACAGGGTCAGAGAACCCGGTCAGCTGGGTTACCTACAGCACAACGGGAAGTCACCAGTTACAGACTGCACAAAGACATCCCAGTGAGCAGCACAGCACATCAGCACATCTGCGCCTCAATGCCTACACATGCACATATGTTCAAACATATACAGGAGCACAGGCCTACAATGCACTTAGCCTTCACAAGCCCACAAATCTGTAGTTATTATTGAATATGAATAGTCAAATACTTTCTGGAATGTTCTGATTACATTAAAAGCTCAACACAGAGCACTTATTGTTTTCTTTTAAACTGTATTCCCAATGCAACATAATCTTTAACATTCCTTGTAAACGAGCAGCACTCAAGAAATTCCTCTGGAGCCTACAGTCAACAACCTGTAGGATTCCACTGCAGAGGTATGTGTGCATTTGACCAGAAGCGCCATCTACTGGACAACACCGGGCACATAACACTCTTCATGTCCCCTTCCCGTCCACTGACAGCACAACTGGTGCACAAAGGAAAGGCTTGTCTACACACTAATCACATCACTCTACTACAGAATTGGTGTGGATCTATAAAAATACCAATAAGAAACTGTTCAAAAAAATGAACAAAAAAAAGCAATTAAATTAAAATAACACAGCCCCGCAGCTTGATTGTTACATGTATATTCACACTAAATAGAACAGTCATTTCTGTTTTGTAGAGATCTTAATTCATAACATGCATAACACACTTCCTTCCAGGCTGCTGAAATGAGACCTGTGAGGCATGTTCTAATGAGGCTGGCTAGTCCTTAATTTCCCATAGTCCTTTGTACAGAGCAGCAGGGCATTCCGCAGGCCTACCTTGTTGAGTTTGGAAGCCAGCGGGTCGGCTGCCTCCTTCCTCTGGGTGTTGCCCATGGCGGCCAGCAGGCTGAGCTGGAACTGGTCCTCCTTGGAGGAGGTCTCGTTCTTGGCGGTCAGCTGCATGAAAGAGATGGGGTCGTCCGCCTGCACCGTCACATTCCGCTTCTCCGACTCTTTCTGTGGGTGTAGAACACAATTAAACAACAGACACTAACAGCAACGGAAAAAAGTCACGCTCTTCAAGAGGGCTCTGAACAACCCAGATGCATAAATGTCAATGGGAGAAGATCATCTTGAGCTCAAACAAGCTCCTGTTTATACAATACTGTCCTGGTTAACCCTGGCTAACCAACCAACCCCATCCCCAGTGGAACTGAGCCAATTTGTTCTACTGCTGTCCTGGTCATTGTCGACAAATGACATGGCCAGTTTCAAACCCAGGCTGCACAGATCAGTCTGCATTCAAAGTGAACGCCTTGTAGGCTGAGCCAGTGGGGACCCTCTCTGTATGACTTTTTAAGGATGTTTTACAGGTAAATGAGAAATTTTCAAGTATTATTGTTTATTGCTCCAGTAGCCAAAATCCCATAAAAGTAGCTACTTTGAAGATGGAACGGCAGCACTTTTTGAGACAAATAACAGCCAAAACATATTGTCTGTAGAGACACACAGTTCAGAATGCTCTCTGTAGTGGATACCCACCAATATCTACGGTCCAATAAATCAAGTTGGCCAATTTCTTAGCACTGTATTCAAGCATAAATTGTTAACAAGTTAGCAAGAAATAATGTACTGCAGTTCCAAGAATAGACAGGGAAACGTGACAATATTTTTAAGGAATTTCATGGGCCGTGTGAACCCCCAAACATTGCCTGGCTGGTGAGGGATCCCTACCTTCTGTGAGAGCTTCTCCTCCTCCAGCTTGACCGTCAGCATGTGAGACAGGGACTTGCGGCACTCCTTGTTGAAGATGTCACTCATAAGCGGTGAGCATTCGGACAGGACCTTGAGGCAGAGCGAGACGCGGTCCACGTCGTCGTCCGTGATTGGCTTCTTGGGCAGAGAGGACTTGCCGAGGTGGAGCACGGTGGCCATGATCAGCATCGACTCAGCCACAAACGACTGGGGAGGCAACAAAGGGACAGAGTGCATGTTAGCCAACAGCAAAAGGGTCCAGGGACACTTCAGCCACCGAACAGACAGAAATAAGAGAATAAAATACGGTCCCTCACGTTTTGCTTCTTTTTGTCTGGAACGATGGAGACGTAGCGCAGGGCCACTTTGGTCAGGGTTGTCGCCAGAGAGGCTGCCACGTAGAAATCGCCGTCCAATAAGAATCCTCGCAGAGGAGGTCTACGAGACAAAGAATGAAAATTACAGCTACCAAGCAAACCATTCATAAATAATTGACAAAGCAACAAGGTCCTCCAGAGAAGACTTGTCCGTTGTTCAAATCACACCCTACACTTTTAGCAGAGGGCTACGTTCAACCTGTTTAAATGCAGTGTTTATAGTGAATAGTCCAGTGCAGTACATGGCTAGTGTATGAGTGTGTGACAGTGTGGAACACTGCCAGTATATAACAGCATGACAGTGTGGTCCATGGCCAGTATATGAGAGTATGATGTAGAACACGGCTAGTGTACGTGTTTACGATGGTGTGGAACATGACCCGTGTATAACAGTGCAGTGTAGAACACGGCCAGGTTATGTTAGCGGTCTGAGTTACCTGTCTTCTTCTTTCTTGGAGGGCCGGGAGGAGCTGAGCGCACTCTGTGTCACGTAGGTTCCCATCTCAGTCACCAGCTTCTGAGCAGGAGCCGCAGTCACTTCCTCCTCAGGCTTCACTTCTCCCGCCTCTTTCTTAATCTCGTTCTCCACTATCGGGATCTGCACATAACGCAATCAGGACACGTGTGAGCCAGAGCATACAACACCAAGCAATAACGGGACGCATAACGACCTCTTTCAAATGCATTCCTATCAAAACGCCCCTCTAGACAGGAGTTACTGGACATGAGGCAGTACTTGGTGGGCAGCCATGAAAAATACAAACTAGGACTATAAAGTATTGAAAATCTAAGTAATACAGAAGAAAGGAGGAATCAACGTACATAAATGTTTACATGCACTGAGATGGTGTTCTATTCCATTGTGTAAATTAGTGAAAAATGGACAAGCACAGATACAATAAGACATAAGAATATTTTAGCAATAAGAAACTTGTCATGAGCCTGTGTGACCTTTATTGGACCTTTTAAACTTGAGGATTAACGTGGTTCTGTGGAACAGTTTGGATAACATCTGTATTATTTATTCTGTCCAGAACTAACTGACTTAGACGCTGTAAATGGAAACACCTATCAGGAGTCTCTGTGATCTTGTGACCTGACAATCAAACCTGTTCTCGGTAAGGATACAACTTGTGCAGTTAAATTCAAATCTACGCCTAACTGGCTGTGTTAGAAACCTCAGTCACTGACATAGCTGCAGAAGAAAGACCTGAAAGCACCCTTTTGTTAGCAAGGCATTAAAAACCATCTTGACTTATTTTCCATCTTTTCCATCTAGGCTATAATGCAGACAACTGCAAGCCTCTCAAGCCATTTCTGCGGCTCATTTTCACACCATATTCCAGTTATTAACACAAGCACACTCTTTAGTAAGAAATAACCCCATCCTGTGTGTCTTTCTGAGTGAAACTCAAAAGGGTGAATGCGGATTCACAAACACACCTCTCCCAGGGACCTGCGGACCTCGGTCATTACACTCTGGATGTCCTCCTTGGTGCTGCAGTACTCTCCCAGAATCCAAAGTGCCCCTCTGTAGATCCTATCACAATACAGACAGGTATGGTCTCAAAAAACTGCGAGTGAGTACGTGTGTGTGTGTGTGTCTGTATGTATGTATGGTGGTGGGGAGTCGGTCAATACTGTTTTCCTACAGAAATACTTACACCATGCTGGATCTATCAGTGTAACAGAGAAAAATGCAAGGGCTTTTCAGCTACTTGTTTTTAAATAAATAAATAAATAAATAGACTGATCAGGACCTTACACTAGGCAGGGAATGAACTTACATACAGATATACCGTGGAGTCATGCTCAGACTAAACTTCCTTCATTGTCATCTATCTTTGCCCTGTTACTTCCAAAACAGAGGGATGCACCAGTTTCATTCACAGGGGGAGTGCCTGGTGGGGCCTTACTTGACAGTCTTGATAGCGTGGAAGACTTCCAGCATCTTTTCAATGATAAGTGGCCGCAGGTTGTCAAATCTCTGGATGGCCTCCCGTACAAACTCCAGCACATCGGCCGCGGCTGCTTCATTGGTGTCACTCAGGAACTCCATTAGCTGAATAAGTACATCATACTCATAATGTAAACAAAGCCTCAACAGATCAATTGAGGAAAAAAAACATTCAACCTGGATCTGAGGCCTGGCTAAATGCCCCACTGACTTTTCCAAACAAAGAATCATTTTATAGGTTGGGTAAATGAATATCTTATACCATATTGACCCAAATATAAGGATATTTTTAGCCCATATATACATAAAAGAAATGCAACTAGCTCTGCATCTGTAGATAAGTTCAAATTGCTAATGCTACTGCTAAGTCATGAAGGGCAGCACTATTGGCCAAAGCAAAACTATATGTACATCCATCACACGTTACACACACAAAAAACAAAACTTCAAAAAAGGTGGAAATCATCTTATAATCTGGGCCATTTTATATTCCGACCAATGTAATTACGGTAACAACTACAATACCAAGTTGTTGGATATACCTGGGATTTGAGCTCAAGACCATCGGCTTGCGGAACCAGAGCTCTAACATCCACACTCAATGCTTGTTTGCTCAGTGATATGCCGGAGGTTGTGTGTGTGTTAACAGACAGGGGAGTACACTCACCACAGGGATGACGTTAGCGGCCATGTCTGGGAATCGCACGCTGCAGGAGTGGAGGGTGCGGACCAGCAGCTGTCTGTACTTGTCTGTGTCCTCGTGCTCCGTCACATTGTTGGTCTTGATCACCTCTTTTTTCAAGACAATCACCAGCTGCAAAACACCACAGACCCAGTTTATACCAGTTGCTGCGCTACTGGGGTGATTCCCACAGTTACCAGCCCAAATACAAGTACAACCCAGCAAGGTTTTAGCAATATCAGCATGCTTACACTGCTAGCCTTGAAAAGTGACATCAATCTGACAAGATCAAGAAAAGGTGGATGCATTTTTCTGTGGCTTTTCAAGGACTGTGGGATATTTGCCCTGTTTCCATGACTTTTCCAGGGCATATTTTCAGGTATTTTTAAGGTCCCAGGGGGCTTTCTGCCACGACACCCAAACACACCTCCTCCACATTGCGGGATGAGACCAGGTCCAGGGCCAGCTGCAGAGTCTTCTTACGAACCTCCAGATCCGGAGTGGACAGAACCCGCAAGATGTCCATCACCAGATCCTGCAAACCACAAAGCATCAGGGGATATCAGTATGTTGACAAGCGAGAGCCTTTTTCTGCAAGCAGACTTGGGCTCATCTGAAATAATTGTAAAATATAAATGCAACCAACTATTTACAACCATTTGTACCAAAAACCTGCAGAAAAGGTTTTACTTTCCAATCCTGTCTGAATTTCAACAGCCATCACGCTTTGAAATATGTCTGGTGAAACTTGGGATGAGGCTCGTGCCTATGCCTGTTGCCTGGGTGATAATACAGGTTAATTACACACAGTTCACAGCACCTGAAGCACACGTTCATGGGTGGGGTGCTCCTTCAGCTCGATCAGTCGATCCAGGACGATCAGCTTCACGTTGTTGTCACTTTCCTTGATGATCAGATCAATGTAGCATTGAGCAGCAGCCTAGAATAAGGCAGTGGCAATGTAATTAGGCAACCACACACACTCAAAGCTTCCTCAACATAACACCATTCCTAAGGTAACCCTATTTTATTCATCCTAAAATTGAGCAAGTAAGAACCACAGCATTATGAATTAATTAAAACCATAACTTCAGAAACTTTATTTACTGAACATTTATTCATTTTTTAAGCAGTATCATTTTAAAAATCTCAATTTTCTCTTCTCTTCTGTCCTGAGAACACAGGTGGGTGGTGCTGCATTAGAATCTAATGGACTGTGTCTGATGTCAGCCAACAGCAAGGGGGCCAGGGTTTCTTGCACCTAGGCAACAGTACCTTGATGGCCGTGGGTGCGCTGGACAGAGTGACGAGTGTCCCTGCGGCTTCGTACTTGACTGCGGGGCTGGAGGACTGCAGCAGGTTGTAGATGCAGCGGATGAAGCGTGCACGCTCCGAAGGATTGGCATGGCACACCTGCACACAGGGAACACCAATGCACGTTAGACACACTTTCACTGCAAGGAGCATCAGCAGCACTGGTGAGAGCAATCACACTGTGGAGGTCCCATCACAGCCGAAGTCCATCACAGAAAGAGCAGATTTCCTGTGAACAGCATGCAGGTGCACAGGAACACCAATACAGCACCAGCAAAACCTATGATGTATCATGTTCTGTTAAGATATAAAATGTTTGCCTTTGTGTATCATCTTTCTTTATTTCAGAAGTGACTGATAGCCACTAACTCACACTTACCTTGTAGATCAGCTCCACAATAACCAGCTGGAGGATGTCTCCGAATGTATGAACCTGATCAATGCAGGTGCTGAGGTAATCCAGCGCTCTGTCCTGGAAGACAAGAGACAGACACGACAGGTGATGAATTCTGAGTAACCTTTGACCAAACAGCTTGAGCCCTAGGACAGCAAGCTCTGTATCTACCTGGTCAGCATGGATCAGCATCATGAAAGCGTTTCTTTTGCAGCTGGCATCCTTCTCATTTACAAGGAAGTCATGGATCAGTTCCGGAGCATCTGGGATCAGATTTTCAAAATTTCTGCAGCAAAGAAATGCCATTACTGTCTTGACGCAAGATGTTACAACACTGTCAAAACCATTACCACATTCCATATCACCACTCCAACTTGACCCCTCACAAACTTATCTCACACAATGAGGTGGGAGCCCTCCCTGGTTTCTCAAAACCACACAAATAAAGACACCTACACACTAGGGCTGCAACTAACGACTATTTCGATAGTCAAATAATCTATCGATTATTGAAACGAATAATCGACTATTCGGATCATGAATCGCACAATTACTCAACGGCTCTTATTTATCTATCAGCTTTTAAATTTACCTTGAGGTTGTCTTTTAATGAACAAAAACATCTACATACATACGCACACACAGATGCATGCATGCACGCACGCACGCACACACACGCACGCACACACACGCACGCACACACACACGTGCGCACAAACACACGTGCACACACGCGCGCGCGCACGCACACACACACACACACACACACACACGCGCGCACACACACACACACGCGCGCGCACACACACACCTGTAGATGGTGTAGATGGCCAGGACGGCGTTCCTGCGCACGTAGCTATGCCGGTGCTCCAGGCAGGCGCGAATGGCCGGCATCAGGGGCTCCAGCAGCTCCGACTCCTTCAGCTTGCACAGGAAGCGCAGTGTGGAGCCGCGGATGAACTCATTGGGGTGCTGCAGGTCCTGCAGTGGGCAGAAAGGTACCCATTAGGAGCTCTACTCACAGTACCTGGCATTGCACGGCCTCCAACTGTGCTCACTCTCACTTACCTTTCTGTAGGCGTCACAGACCAGGATCATCTCCTGCAGCAGCTTCCCGTCTGGCGTGGTCTTGGGCACGATCTCCCAGAAGACCAGCAGCAGCTTCTTGATCGTGTGGTCTTGCAGAGGCAGAACAAAGCGGATGATGGTCATCAGAAGGCCGGGAAGCTTCTCTCCGTTCAGGATCATGACGATCACCTTCTTCAAGGCCTCCGTCTTTGCCTTGATTTCTCCCTTTTCTGCAAGCAAGAGACCGAGGAAGGAAAATGAGGTGCATAACAGATGCGCCTATGCCATTTTTTGCATGGACACTAAGGATGTGCACAGCCAAAAAAGATTTCTTGATGAAGTTACGCACCCAAATCTGCTTTCAGGCTTATCTCTGTTGGAGGTTCCGAGTCAGTCGGAACATTTATGAGGGTGTAACACACATTCTCCGCAGCTGTCATTGTGCCAGATTTTCTTTTCTTCTTAGGAGACTGCAATCACGTTTCCGTGTTGATGGTTCCTTTAACAAAATTCGACACATAGCATAATGAATAATTTACTACTAACTATGCAACGGCAAACGCACTCTTGACAAGCCCAGATGTATACAGGCGGCAGGACCATTCATACATTGAGCACGACCAACTGTGACGGAGTAACTCGCTTCCTGAAAACTGCGAGTTATGGTAAGCTTTCAAAATCAGCAACTTTCACGTTTGAAGAAATATTTTTAGAAGCATTACATTATGAAAAACAACTTTAACGGGAACGGAATGAAAGCCACCAATACTATTCAAGAGTACCCCATGAACACCAATCAAAGTAGTAGTACGACAGCTTGGTGGCCTGAAATCACTTGAATGGGCAGCTAGCCAGGTCCCTTGTTGAGTCCTTTAATCCATCCCTCGGTTTTCACGTTCTACGACTCGCCAGCTCTGACATGTTCTAGGCGAGCCAGTTCGGTACGATCGGTTTCCCACAGCAACACTCATTCATTTGCTAGGAAGACTAACTAATGTTAGTTACTACGTGCAGGTATACCGGCTAGATCCTATCGGCTATCTGACAGTTGACTACTCTGTTGCCACTGCAGCATTCTCATTCTGTTGCAAGCTAGCTAGCAAGCTAAAACGTTACAACATGTTCATGGCAACACGGCGCAGGAGATACGTATTCACAAGATTTTTGGAATTTACTTTAATATGATGGCCAAGGTTTCAACCCAGGAAGTGAATTTAGCTAACATTAGCTAACCACAGCTGTTCGCTAGCATGCTATCGAATGAGTTTCGCTAAAAAATATATCTAGCGGCCGCGCTAGCTTGTTAAAAGTATGATCATTTCAATCTTCCATTAAGCCTAACCAACATAACTGTTCTTAGCGAGCTAACTAAACCCTTGTTCAGTCTGAGTTATTTTGTGATGCCGATAGCGTTCTACTTTAACCAATTCAAGACAGCTAACACTAGCTAGCTACAAGCTCGTTTTGTATGGTTAGCTACCTAGCTACATCTGCTAAAGAGGAAAACAATAAAATGTGAATGCAGTACAGTTTCTGACACTTAACAAGCTGCAGTTAGTAGTGTTTTGTACATTACTGCATGGTTATTACCTTTAAGATATAGCTTGAATGCCCCCTTTTCGCGATTTATTTACAGCACTTCAGTCTCCTTGCAAAATCGCACCCAGCTGCTTCTTTCCAATGACGTGGAACTCTGCATCGAGCCACATCAATACTACAGAAAGCGCCAACAGTCAAAAAGGTCAACGACAAAACGCAATATTTTTCGAGTGTAGTGTGAGGCATCAGTGACGTAAAAACGCACGTACCTCGGAATATGTGTTAATACTCTGCACTAACACTAGCACCCGTTTAATTTGATTTACCAACAATTAGTCATGCTGCATTGATTACTGATTAAATTCAAATTCGAATTTCGTTCAGGAAAAAAATAATCACGATAAACTAGGAGAGAACATGAGTTGGATTAGCTCTACATGAATCTTCCACGTACTTATCCAATAATGTAACATGCGCATGTAACATGAGGTTTTTTGAAGTGTTGATTAGCAGAATTCAGATGTACAAAAATAATGAAGCGACACTTCTGTGTTTATTAAATCCACAATGGAGTTACCATAAAGGGCTGGTCAAAATTTCTGGGTAGTATTGTCTTACCTAACAGACCTGTTCATAGATCCTCCAACGGCTTTAGTGTCTCTAGTGTCTGTCTGTGTCCAACTGGAAACATTTGTCTTTTGAACACGGACTGTGGCGTTATGTCAAACAACAATTTGGAGCGTTTCCATACAACACAAGTTAATGACAAGATATGGGTGTTTCACATCCAGTTTTATTGTAGGCAACTCACTCCAGACAACCAAAACACAAACAAACAAAAAAGAATCAGCCAGAGACATTTTCCAAATATATATATATATATATATATTGGTTTCCTCTGGTTTGTTACTTAAAGTAGCCTAACCATGCAAAGAAATCCGAAAGTTCATTGTGTTACGTGGCTAAAGATAACGGTTGCCACTGCTATGTTTGTAGAACCAAAATAGCTAAATGCATGTTGAACTGTGGTTTGGTACAGAATGCTTTGTCTTTGTTACAGAGCTCATTTTTGATGTCATTCTGGATTCTGGAAGACACTTGACCAAATAACGGTGATATGACTCTGGGGCAGACTGGACCAGATTAGTGTGACATCACTCCTGCTAATGCCGTATTTAAACTGGCTTGGTTAATATCAAAATAAGATCATTTTCTAATCTAGTATTATCCTAATCAGTTCATAAATGATGCAACACGACCTAACATCAAATCCCACTCCAGGTCCACGTCAATTGATTTAATTTAGACTAATACACCTCACAAATATTCACGTTCTGGTGGTTTTATTTATTTATTTATTTATTTTTGGTGTGTGCACAAGATCATTGCGCTATAGCCCATTTTGTGCTTACACCACGAAGTTTCAAAAAAATTTGTTCATACCAATTGGTCTCTCTGGGGTGTTTTAAAGCTCTGCAAATGTAAGAAAAACTGACGCAGATAATCTAAAAAAAGCATCTGATTTGATTTCATTCATTAACAAGGGGGTTAATTTCCTCGTATGAATTTATAGGTTATGCGCAATCAAATTGTCTACTATCCACAAGTATTCAAAAGTAAGGTTATTAGCTTATCTTCTGCTATAAATGCAACACAATTATTTCTGTGTTTTTGTGTGGGCTATGCAGTTTGAATATTGCTACAATTATGGACACGGTCTTTAACTGAGAAGAGATCTAAATTCACTAGAGGACCACTTGCAAGAACATTTACTGTAAGGCACAACTAGGACTGGGAGGGTCCTCACTCAAAAATACAGAGCCATTGAAAATTAAGAGCAACATGAAACTGGGGGGACGACTTAAAATTATAAATTTAGACACTAAACATTTTCCGAACCTCCATGAAAAAGATTTCACTGGCTAACCTAGCACGCTACAATTTGAACCTAGCTGGCTAAATAATATATATCTCAAACATTAGCAGTTTAATTGAATACTATTTATCATTGTCAAATGTTAGCTACGGATAATTCAGCAAACAGTACAAGCTTTTGTACCACCAAAGACGAAAGGAAACGAACAGAACTCCCATTCATTCTCGCCATGCCCATGTCGCTATCACTAACGCCAACACACTGAACGATGTTTCTGTTGATCGCTTACTTTTCCTGGAACTTCATTTCGCTTAGAGAAAGCAATAGATCGCAGACCCACATTGCCTGCTCGAAAACGTGTTTGGGGAAATGTTTCCAGTATTCTATTGATTGTTACACCTGAGGAAGACCTTATGTCAGTATGCTCAGTTAAAATGATCTGTCAGTGTCAGCTATTGTTTGATCATATTTAAGACTCCGTAAGAATTCTGTTATCAGTACTTTATTTGACTCATTTTGCCATACAACCTTCATTGTTTTCTAGCCGTGGTCCTGGAGTCATACTGCATGATAGTTTTTTTCCTTCTTGGCTGGTTCATTTGCTAGATCTGTTCACTGTTCAGTGTTTGGCATACATTGACAAGGCTGTTGGTCCTTTATGAAGTCGGTCATTGGAAGACTGTTTATCAAACCAGACAACAAGTAGATATAGTTGTACAAGCTCATTTCTGTTGGATTAATCATGAAAATACCTTTCAACTTAATAGATATTTATTTGTCGTGTTTAAAAACCTGTTTTGGGGGCATTTGATACATTTTGACCAATTATTTTTGGTCAGCTGAGACAGATGCCCCAAATTTAAGGGGCAAGTAATATGTTGAAAAATAACATATGCTATCATTTAGAACAACTGCACCTCCAACGCTTTTACGCAGGACTCGTAGTAGCTGTGAACTGTGAAAAGGTATTAATAACTGATCAGTAGGCTATTTAATATACCGCTTATACAAATCTTTTTCATTCGGAGCAAACACCACTAAACACACTGTGCCCTCTGGACCAGGACTGAAAAACACTAATATACTGTAACTGCTTGGGCAAGATGGTCTTGGGTTTCATAGGCATATCTAGTTACGTTTTCAATAGGAAAAATATCTATAAAATATAGGCAATAAATTGTGTTATTGTAAGATATGGACAAAATTCCAGTTTAATTATTTTATTTTTATTTGCGATTGTTTAACCAGGCAACTACCGGTTACTAAGAAATTACAACCGTCGTTTGAGTAGCTACTGCAGCGCGCGCGGTCGTGTCCGATTTGTAGCTATTACTGCAGATTGTCACGTCTAGGCGGCGACATTGAGCACATCTTCGCCGAAAAAAACAACATTTCACCTTTTTCCTTTTACCCAAAATGCTCGAGAACGTTTGAGTGACCATGGAGCGCGTTAGCTGTCATGTAATAACACAATAATACGGCCAGGAAAGAGGGGGAAGGACACTTTTAACGGAATATAAAGCTATATAGTTGGAAATATGGCTGTAAGAGAAGAAGGAGATGTTTTGCACAGTAAAATCAAGCATCACGATGGGGTTGGCTATGCAAACAGCACAGAAAGCTTCAGGAACGGCTATGTGAAGAGCTGCGTCACCCCTTTAAAACAAGATCACCAAGGGGGCTTTTTATTTACTGTCTGCAGGTTTTGCAATGCGGATTTATTAGGCTCGAAACGATTTCGCGCTTCGGCTCTTTACTTGAGTGCATTCGCAGTTTTTGCTGTTTCGCTGCTGATTTCCAGGAGCTTGCAGAGTGGACATTGCTTTTTGGATCTGCAGACTTTTCTATTGGGGCTTTCACAATCCATCAGTCCCCTCTTCAGCATAGGCAGCGCGTTCTTCTTTTTAACAATATACCTAACGAGGAAAAAGAGGGAAAGTTATAGGTGCTGGCTCGTGTCACTGCCAGCATCATGCTACTTGGGGGATTTCTTGGTTTTGGTGTTTCTGCAGTTGGGAGAGGATCAGCATCAGATGCAAATGGTGGGCAGACTGCTCTTTGTGTTGGGCTGTGTGGGTTTGCTCACACTGATCCCAACTTTGAAACTCAAACACAGTGTTCTAATCTTGATTTTCGCCAGTTTGGTGTGGCTGGTTTCCTTTACCAGCCTTGGCTGTCTACCCTCCTATCTGAGACCCCTCTTAGCTTGCCTGGCTGGGGTGTCTGGCTCTCTCCTGGCGCTGTACTTCGATAATTATGACCCGCCAAGGGAAACGCCGCACAGGATCCCTAACGAGGAAAAAGTTCCTGTCATCAGGCCCAGGAGACGGTCCAGTTGTGTTTCTTTGGGAGAGACGTCAACCAGTTATTATGGCAGTTGTAAAATGCCCCGGAGACCTTCACTGCCTTGTATTTCCAGAGAACAGGTAGGTCGCCCCCAGAGAAATGCTGCTCCTTTGAACAGTTGACAGAGGATTGTGAAAGCACAAGTGTACCGTGGCTCAACACAACCTTGAAACCGTAGCATTTTGACAAATGTCATGTATTGTGCCTTTTATAGACGTTGAGTAGCAGTTGTCATATGCATATTTCATAAGCGAACACATGTACCGGTCTTTTCCATGCTCCCCAGAAAGTTGAATGAAATTCGTCTGCAAAGCATTTTACTTGCAAGTTACTTAGATACTTTGTTTCACGCCAAGTCACATGGAGCGACACAGTCTTGGTAGCTAGAAAATTAGGCCAGATGGCTGAAGTTATTCATTATATAGCTTGTACCAGAAAACTGGAGAAATATAGACGAGATATGTTTCAATAAGGAATTTGATCGCACCAAAAGAGCTGAGTGGCGTTATTTATCGCAGTGAAATATGTAGTCTACGCATTTAGTCTACTACAGCAATAAAAGCAAAAACAAAGTACAATCAAACTTATTTTTTTAAAAAAAGATCAGTTAGACAAAATATTATCTGTGCCAAATTTACTTATGTACGAAATAATTTTGTTTTCGACAAATTAAAATACGACATCAGACATTTAATTCAGGAAAGAAGTGGGAATAAAACAATGTCAGAACAACACGCTGAATAATCTTTACGTATTATTACAGTCTACAAAATTTAAAATGCAAAAGAAAAAATAATAAATTAAAAGAAGTGGTAGTGCCTGTATACAACCAAGCTCTTGGCGTAGTTGTTTTAATGGATGAGTACAGTTGACAGAAGACGTTAATGGTATAATGATTTGAGCAATGTAATCAAAATGTAAAATGAATTCTTAAATTAGTTCAAGGCATCTTCAAATGAAATTAATGAGAAGATAACGATTTATCAGTAGTAGTGGGTGTTTATTGAGCACTTTTTATTGTATTAGGGATGTTATGTATCGGATGTTTGACATGGACTGAATGTGTTAAATGTTGTGCGTAATACATGGGGTCGCTAAAATATGTTCCACTACTCAACATGAAAATAAAGGGAAATAAGTGTACCCACTATGAAAATTACGGTGTCTATCTTCACTGAAAGGAAGCTATGTGAACACTGATATTAGCACTCGGTGTTTAAGCCTGCAACGAAAAGAACAATGTGTTGTTCAGTCAGGTGTAATTATAGGCTCAGTAGTTATTTTTATTTCAATTTCATTTGCACCATCTAACATTGCCGATACACGGATGCAAAGAGGCCAGTTAGTGTGCTGCTGATACTGGTCAGTGACTGGGTGACTCAGACACTATATATCCCAGTGTTGTGAAATGGTCAGGGTTAAATTACTTGATTACATTATTATCATCATAAAAAGCTGGAATTATTTTGCAAGCTTAGGGGATGAAACACGCCTGCCTTCCAGTGTTGGACTGCTCTCATCTAATGCAGTTGTTTGGCTTGCCTCAGTTGTAAATATTTGCAGAAGTACAGCAGGCCCCCTGTTGAATTCCAAGCCTACTTCTTACAAATCTTTGAATAAAACGTGGACTTTTCAGCACGCCAGGCTTTTTTTTTCACTTGTTAAGCGCATTAGTTTTGAATCAAATTCCATTTTAAATGTAAAAGAACAGTATAGATTTTTTTTCCCTCAGAGTTTGTCCATATGCAGACACACTAACAAATGTGAAATGTGAGATGAAAACATATTTGCAAACAAATTCAGTGTGTGTTGTTATTGTTGTTATTAATTCATTTAGCACACACTTAGAGTTATATGCAGAGCATTAGAAATTATGTGATATTTATTAAACAATAGGCTACACTTTTCAAGGACTGTTTCCACATATGGCACTAACCAAACAAGGGTAAACAGGAAATAGTAAACTGTTTCCTGTTGTATTGCAGTTGCATTTGTTTTCATTAGTGTGACATATTTATTTTTTTCACACTGCATACCTGATTACAATGTGTCAAGCTAAGTGTTTGTGACAGTGGAAGGAAAAAAAATGGGTCTGCGTTTGCTCACTGAGAAACACTTATAGTCAAGTCAGGTCAATAATGAGGTCCAGAAAAAAATAGCTAGGGGTTTGAGTGTTATTTTGAAATCTGTGCGCCTGATTGTAAGTGTGATTATTCATGTGTTTTGACAGAACTTTTCAGGTTTTACGGGATGGTTCAGTGGTGCTCCTTAGATCTGCTCATTGTGAAGCAAGGAGGTGTGTTCTTCACAAACTGGTTTGTGTGAAAGGCTAGTGTAAAGATAAAGTAAATATTTTCTAGTAAGTACCATGCACACATGCACACGCACACACACACACACATACTTACAGACTCTTCTCTAAATTTGAGGCCACTGTTCTGAAGTGTGTTGGAAGATGGACTTGGCCCCCAGGGATTTGACTTTACCACAGTTTAGTTCTTGAGAAGTGGGAGGAATCAATTTGAGAGACGCTGCAACTTTCTGAATCTGTCTATAGTAGTGGACAGGTATGCAGACATTTCCCAAAGGTCATAAGCGTCCAGTGGGTCAAGGACCATGTTTAGCAGCTGGGGGGAAGGACCGAGTCCTGTTTAGTGGTCACACTGTGCAGAATTACATTTTCTCATGTTTACAACTGTAGTGAAGCCCAGGTGATATATTGTGTTTAAAGAGACTAAAATAATATGTCCATTGTATTTGATTTGTGGATTCTAAAATGGAGCATTATGTATGCACTGGAGTTACCCTCTGTACTTGGGCTCACGCACGTAGACACTCTCGCACACAGTGTTCAATTTGTTCTGTAGTAACACTGGTTGTCAGGAGCAGGCTCAGAAGCAACATGGCAGTGTGTGTGCTTTGTGTGTATGTGCATGTGTGTGAGAGAGAGAGAATGAGAGGGAGTTTGTATAGGCTGTATGAGTTGACCTCCACCACATCTGGAGGTAAGTCGGTAAAACAGTAATATAGAAGAAAATGTAATATTTTATGTTGCCTGCAGAATGTGCAGTTGCCAGCATGGTTTTCCACAGCAGACTCAAATATCTGTCGCAAATCCCAGTGACAGCAAATTTCTCTCTCTGAAGTTTCTCAGGTGTGTCACATCTTAAGAGTATCCAGCTGTAGCTGCTGATAAAACAATGCAAGCTATGTAGGTCGCCCTGCGCCTCCAAAGCCAATAAATAATAATGTCAAGAACTATTATCAGCAAGGCATCTCTGAGGGGGAACTGTGTGCTTCTGCCATGCTGCAAAACCGCAGTTTGCTAGATCATTTATCTGCACCTCCATACTTCCACCTGCAGATTACAGAGAAAGCAGGGAAATTTTGTGCCCCGGGTTAGATGAAATGATTGATTGGAATATCATGTTAAAAGTCATTCTTAAAAAAATATGCTTGAGAATGATCTTGAGGATGAAAGGACCTTAACAGCAAAACATTTTTTGAGCTTTTTGAAATAAAACAGTTATGGCAAAGTTCAAAGTATTAGATAACAGAAACAGGTAATCAGGTTTATATTTAATTTTCTGAAAAACACACAGATCATAGACAAAAGGTTTTGCAAGCAAATTATGTCATTCATAAAATATATATAATGCCCAAATTATGTATGCACTCATGTCTACAACGTGATGGGGGTGTTATCATGTCAACAGCCATGTAAACAGAACACGCCTGACAATAAATTTGTGGTATGATCTAGGCCTATAGACTAGTTACATGTACAGAAGAACGTCCACCTCTTAAAGTTTTCCTGACCCAAATTGCTAAGACATGCTTGTTCTGGAATCACATCTCTGACCATGTGGTTTGCTCTGGAATTGTGTTTTGCCTCAAACAACAATCCTATAAAAACGCCTGTATGTGCACAGAAATAAACTCCTTCAAGACTGTCATTGCCTTGGGGGTTTGTGTCAGAAGAGTTCTAGATAATTTGGTTTTAGTTAGGAAAGAGGAGTTGGAATCTCTCTCTGCAGGCTTGATTAGTGATTGTCTAACCTTATTGTTTAGAAGAATTATGCATGTATATGTTGGTGGGGCCACTGTATTTGTCCCTTTGGGGTGTGTTTTTTTAGCTACTCTAGAGTGCACTTTTTGCCATCTTAGATGTGTCTGCTTTCGAGATGCGTGCTATGATTAAGGAGCAATGAATCACATGTCAGATGACTCAGGAGAGAAGTTTTATGTCTGTTTTACATGTCTAGCACCTCGCACCCTGAAACCATGCGACCTGCTTTTCTAAACCACTTTTGCCAATGTGGCATTTACGTGGATTGGTACTCGAGATCAAGTTGGGTACCATTTTTGCAACAATATTACTTTCATATTTAGTATTATAATGACTGTTATATTGTCAGTGTACATGCAGTTCTCCAGTTTAACTGTTTGCTTGATATTGTGTGTTCTGTCTGTTCTTTGTCTTGTGGAAGAAGATATATAGCATAATCTTAATGGCACGATCTTTTAGAAGAGCAAATGTTTGACCGTAAAATTGACCAGAATTAAAGCTGGAGAGCTCTCACTTTCTTTTTACTGTATACATACACATACACAGGCACATGAGCATAAATAGTACTGAATAGTACTGGCCCTATATGTATCTCTTTCTCTCTCTCTATATATATATATATATATATATATAAATATATATACAAGACAACTACATTTTAATACATTTGCTTGAATTGTCTGTTACACCAGCTGGCAGCCACCAGCATTTCTCATTTTCACACACTATGCAATACTCATTTTTGTACTCACTATAGAGGGTGTCAGCAACTTGATAGAACTGTTGAAATCCATTAACAAGTTTTGAAATTCAGCCTTATGTCAAAAAGTATTTCAGTGTTTTACAAAAATAGAATTTTCCTTCTCAGTAGTAAAAATAAGTCATACCTTTCTCAAAATAATGAAAATATGGGACCAAGTGTTAATGAAAGCTGGATTTATGTGTCATTCTATGCATTTTGCAGTCCTGTATTACATTTTTCCTTGAATTTGTCTGCTGTAAAAACAGTGCATTCTTTACCACTAATCTATTTATCCAAGAACAGCAACATCACTGAAAACTATAATTTAAACATTTATGCTTTTGAATTGAATTTTATTGTATTAAATTACATTAAATTAAAATGTAAGAAAGCAAAGGCATTCAAGCTAAAGACTTGGCCCCAGGCTGAGACAAATTGATATTCCCTGTCAATGCCTACAGACAAAAAAAAAAAAAAAAAAAAAAACACACACACACACACTACAGTGATTACATCAACATTATTCCAATTTGTTGGGTGTAGTAATGATAAAATAGCAATTCTGCAATGTTCGTAACTCTATTGTACTGTCTAATTTAAACTAGTAAAGAAATGATGCACATTTTCACAATTAATACAAGAATTCCAGCAAACTGCACTGCAGTTTAATCAGGAGTCTTTCGTATATCATTGTTGACTTATATGTGCCATGCAGGTTTTATTTTTACTGTATTTTTTGGTCATCCTATGTATTTTTTTTTTATTTGTGTATTTAAGTTTGCATATCTGTGTGTAATTAAGTTTACATATCTGTATTTGCTCTCCACCTATGATGTGAGTTTTTTTCTGTCTTTATTTTGAAGGGATAAGGTTGATTGGTGACATGGTCATTGCAGTGAAGATGACTGTGTGATTCTCTCACACAATGGGCATTCTTTCCACTCACTTCAGCATTTACGGGAGGTTTCCCTTGTGCAGGTAGTGAGGGAGCTATCTCTCTTCTAGCGGGCAGTACAAAACCGTAGAGAGTCTCACACAGTTGTAAAAGAGCACTGGACTGACCTGTCTTGGTCTGGCTCACAGTTCAGCTTGGAGTGTCAGCACATTGTTGACCTGACTGAGTACGAAGCTGCACTGAGACGGAATCACATATAGCTGCTGCAGGTTCTCAAGGCTGAAATCACATGCTCTATCAAGTTGCAGTGTATCACATGTTTGCTAAGATGTGCCAGCTAGATATTGTGTTACTATTATCTAAGACTGACTAGATATTTATCAAATATTTTATATTCTTTCCACAACTTGGTTTCTCTTACTTCTGATGACCCTGTTTTGCAGTGTCATACACACCTCTTCAATAATATATTGGTGCTAGCTAGTTTAACTATAAATATGCATATTGAACTAAATCTGTACATTCATTGGTAAGTAAGATATAACTTTGTTTTTGTATTTACGTTGCATGGCAGAACAGGGTTATTTGGCTAAAAAATAAAAATAAAAGTAGGTTTATTTCTGGTTACCAAAAGCTACCTAAACAATCCTGCCTACCCAAGTGTTTCTATCCTGGTTGGTATTGTGCTGTCAGGAGTGTACAGACAATGTACTATGCTATGCTCTTGTCTGAAACATATCTAGCTAGCTATATATCTCTTTCTGTGCTTCAAAAATGTAAAAAAGTACACAGAAAAAAATCTGGAAAAATAAATCACCCTCTTGCTTACCCTGCCTCTTCCTCACATAATCGGAAGCACATGCAGTGTTTTATTTGGCCTCATTAAATTAATAGTGATGGCGGTTTTTTGAAGTACACGTGTTGTCACAAAGAGACAAAGCATTTTTGAGAAAAAAAAAAGGAAGACGAGTATAACTGTGTGAGCACAGAAGTGTTTACTCGTGTTGAGTGTGTTTCGAGTGATAGTTTGCATGTCCAATCCAAGGCACTGCTGCGCTGAGTCCTGCACTCTGTCTGTTTTTGTCCCTTTAGTGTGGGAGGGATCACAGCTTGTTTCCCTGAGCAGTGATAATGACCTCTGGGCTGAGTCTTTCTGCATACTTGGTTAGTGTGTTCTCCCGCGCTTGCTTAGTTGATTGTCTTGGGTTTGCTCAGTGCGTTCTCTGAAGCCTCACTTAGTGTGTTCTCTCACGTGTGGGCTATCTAACTTTCCCGTGTTTAGAGCACATCAGACATCCAGGCTCCCTCGGCCAGCACCTGCAACTCAAGACATTTACAATGAACGACGGCTCCACGCTGCCTCCAGACAGCGGGCTGGAACTTAACTTAAGAGCCCTAACTACGCACGGTTCTGGTTTGTACAAGCCAGGCCGTGTTTACAGAGAGGGGGCAGTTTGAAATATTTATGGACTTGAAGCATGGTATTATTTTAAAAACAAAACAAAGCAAACTGACCTTTAGCCTGTAGTGTGTGTGAGCCTGTAAATCACTCCGAAAGGGGAACCTTCCCGCTCTTAAATCTGTCAGTTTAGTAAGCAGCGCCGGCTCTCATTGTGCTGTGTTGATGCACGCAAGACAGAGGGGCACAAGTGAAACCAGTTTGTTGGGCATGAAGGGCGACTGGACATGTGCTGAGAGTTGGTAGACAGTAGACACACAGGGGTCAGAGGGCAGAAGGGCTCAGCGAATGCCAGCAACTGCAGGCAAATGCTGTCCCATACGTCAGTGATGCACTGAGGCTAGCCCCTCTTTCTTTTCTTTTAGAGTAACTGAGTGTCTGAGTTTTTAGAGAGATTGACTGTTGCATAAGGACGGAATCACCAAGTTTGTCAGAGAGGTGATGGGGTACAGTGAATGAGGTGATTTGTGCACATTTGATGCTATGAACATCTATAATTCTCTAAATTACTGGTGACGTGGCTTGCACGCAGTCAGGTGGGATCCTTACTCTGGCATCATGTCATGGCAATTTATCTGTGATGTACAGCATTTGTCATGAAGAAAGAGCATACAGGATCAGCTGAAATATGAAGTCATCCCGAAGTTTTTAATTCCTGTGTGCTGGCTTGTGAAAGACATGTGAAAGATGTTTGTAAGAGGTTCTAGACCAGTTGTCGGTAGGCTTGGCTTTAGGCAGGAGTAAAGCAGGTTTCTCTCCCTCTCTCTCTCTCTCTCTCTCCTTCTCTCTCTCTTGCTCCCTCCCCTGTTTTATTTCAGGTGTTTGCCATTCATGCATTACAGACACCGCCAACAGATTGGGGAGTGTGGGTATGGGCCATTATCTTTGTTCACTCTGTACTTGCACTGTACTCTCTCAGAACAATACTCCACCCCCCCCCCCCCAAGACTGGTGATGCGGGCTCAGTGACATTTTCATCCTTTGCAAATATGCCAGTTTGTGTTACAAGTCATCCTGTAGTAATGACATTAATGGTTTGCATTTATTTTGCGCAATTCGTGGATGTCAGGCCATCTTACAGTGAGGCAGGGGTGACTCACTTCAACCACCACTGACTTGTACCCACGGCAACCATTTTGCACCAGAACATCTGACGCATCAGTTGAGGTGAAAAGGCAGAAGATTGTGTGATAGCTAGATTGGGGATTTGGCCAAGAAGTCGGAGGGAACCCTCCTATTCTTTGTTACACAGGTTGTGAGGTCTTGAATGACCACAGTGAGTCAGAAATGTGGTTTACTGTCTTGTACGAACACTGGCATCTCCTACACTCTAGTGTCCCTGTCAATGCACAGGAGTATTGGTGTTGTACGATGTTGTAAGGGATCTCCTGCTGCCTGCTACTGGCTCATGTGTATCACTTCCAGCAGCAGCAGCAGCTTGGTTTTCCTGGAGGTCTACCACTCTTCCCAAGCAGTTCCCAAGCCTAACCTGGCTGAAGACCATCACAGGTTGATAAGAATGATTGGCATATATTTACAAAAGTTAAACGGGGCCTTGTGACCAAAACAAATTGAGGGGATAAAAGATAAAAGCTACTACTTTGTGAGTGTTTTAGTTGTAGCAAAGCTGGTACAGGCTCAAAAAGACTTGAAGTGCTTATTGCTGCCAAAGGCCCTTCTGCCAAATATTCACTTTAAGGGTCTGAATATTTTTACAAAGAAGATGTTTCAGTTTTTTCATTATAATCTTTTTGACATGTATTGAAGCTCATATTACCCTTGAAATCAAGATCTTCATTTACGTAAATAACTTTGGTACAACCCTGTAATTGTGAGAAGGCAACTGAATTAATATTTATACATTCTTTTGCTGGTGACAGACCTTTAAATTGACAGTCCCCCAGTACATGTGGAATTCACATTTTTTTACGCAGAGTGTTTACACAGAGTGAACTTGTCTGAGAGCATACAGCATTTTGGATGAACAGCACCACAGTGAATCCTTTACACGAGAAGGACAAAAAGTTCAAGTTCAAAGCACCCTTTCAGTAATTATTACAATTCATGGAAATTAACTAAGAAACATATGCTGATACTTGTGCAATTCTTTGATGAAATTAATGATGTTTGGGATGATATTAATGTTTTATGTTGCCAGAAAATCATTTAAACACAGAATTCATGACTGAAACTGTGCACTCCCCAAGAGTCTTGTAAAGGTGGTGCTAAATACATCTGGCTTTTTTCCCCTAAAGTAGATCACGTCACATATATAAGAAAAAACATAGTGTTCTTTTACATATGATTTTTGATTTTTTTTTTTTTTGCATTTATGATATTAATGTTTTTGTTCATTCAGAACCCTATAAAGTGTTATTGTTTACTGGTCAAAAAAAAAACAGTCAGACGTAACACATAGTTGCACCATGTCTGCAGCCAGTAATTCTGGTCTGTGAAGCCTGATTTTATCCTTCTGTGATAGAGTCTTGAAAGAGGAAGCACAGGACAAGCGAAGACAAATGGCGACGTGATAATCAAAAGATACACTCCAGCCAGAGCAGTGTGGCGCTGACAGGAAATGGCAAAAGAAGAAAAATGCTGGAAACATTATGGGAGAACAATTACTAACCCCTCCCCCAACACCCCACCCTCCGCGTGAAAGCGTGGATATTTTCGTAATGGCTTTGTAATGTTGTTCTCTCTTCCGTTTCATTTTCCCATGATGCTCAGTAGAATGCCGCCCCCCTGGGATGTGGGAATTTGATGATGACTGCACAGTAAATGGCAGCCAGTGTAGTAGCTCTACATTAAGTCACCGATCCCGGCACTGTTCACTGAAATAGCTGAAAGAACACTCTCCCGAAACAGATTGCAGGGGTGGAAGGAGGACGGCCTACCGCTGAGTGTTCTCTGTTCAGCTCAGTTTGGTGTTGAGTTACGAATTAATCCCTCAGTTTCCCAGTGCCGAAGTCCCTCAACATGCCTGACGTATTTGGCAGGGAATACCCTACACCGACACCACTGTCTCTGCAAGCTCCCCTCATACATAATGCATTAATAAAGTAATGGTGAGACCAGCATTTCATAATTCATGGATGATAACAGGAGGATTCTCATGTTTCGTCTCCAGGACTGTATAAATATATGAAAGCAATATGAAATGGTCCCGTGACTCGTGGTCGTCTTTGTATGTGTCCCATGGTGAAAGAGATTATAGCATGGAATGAAATTTGTACTGCAGGCCTGTCTCTTGTATATTTAGGGTCTTTGGATCTTTGGTGTGGGGCTACAAGATGAAATGAAACATCTGTGTACGTCTCTTGCATGTTTTATTACCTCCTCCATTGGTGGATGGGGCAAAAGATATATGAGTGTCTGTTTGTCTGCCTGTCTGTGAACAGATTAACTAAAATGTTATTGATGAATCCAGAAAGAACAGTGAAATAATTGATTGTGGGCAAAACGAAGAAATGATTTGATCTTTAGAGTAGATATGAAAAGTACGAATAGATATAAATAAAATAACATACTTGAGTGACGTGATGGACGTGAGCCTCCTTTTGGAGTCTGACATGAAATCCTGCTTTCATTGTTGTGCTGTTCCTTATGGCCTTTTCTTGAAGGTGGGGGTGGGGGGTTATTTGTAGTCTTGTGTGTACTTATTCATTCTCTGTGGCAATCTCACTGTTCTGAAGAAAACTGAACCAAGTATGAAAGTTGAGGGGTAAACCTCCACACCTGCACTTGACCAATGCAGCTGGATCAAACTGGCTTAAATGTTCAAACTTGCTTGCTTTGTTATAACAATTCTACTGACAATAGTTATGTAACAATAGCAAGCCAAATTTTTTGCTTAACAAAGCAAAAACACTGTTGAAGGCACTTTGATCCTTTTTTAAAACGCTAAAACGTTTAATTATTTCAACAGTTTGGTGCACTGATTCGAACGTGATTTTGAATTTGAACATGAAATTTGATTTAAAATATGCTGGCTTCAATAAGGCTTCATCACAAGACAAATAGGACAGGGATGTAGTCAAACACTGTTGGATGAAAGAGGAGCCAGTGACAGGACACCAAGGTAAGCAATGCACCTAACAAGGCAATGGAAAAACATGTAAAAGGAGACCTATGTAAGCGCAGTGACTTTAGAGAAAGTTAAGGCCCTGGACGCCGTACAGTAGTAAGCAAGAAGGGGTCAGCAACAGCGCTTAAGACACTTAAAACACTTAAATTTGTTATAATTGAAATGGTAGCTAGTTATTTGGCTAACTGGCTCAGCTACATCACATACATTCAATGCACACTGAAGATTACAACAGGGCCATTGTGCAAATTCAGCTGCAAACAAAAAATAACTACCAGACAGCACACAGTGCTGTAAAAGAGGTTGGCCCAGAAGATGAAGCATTAAGGATCACCTAGCAAGTTAGACTAGCTAGTTTAAACCACTCACTAGTTCAGTCTACAGACTATCTGCTCTACATGAGTGTCTACATATGCCATCATAAAATTTCCACACACTCAACGTTAAATTGACAGGTTTTTTTTTTGAAGAAGAAGAATTCAGTGTCACTTTAAAGTATTGTGATTCATATGGCTGGTATGATGTACAAACTTTAATACTGTCCGTTGCTTTTGTTTTTATACATACTTGATTAACAATGCAAGAGAAAGCTTCAAACTAAGTGTATGGTGGCATTTTTCCTTTTAAAAAGAAAATATCATCATTGTGGTTCCTTTATTTTCTCTGAAGTATCTGCTCAGCTTCTACAACAACTCAGTGCAGCAAAATGAATTTTAATATTGATAAAATGTTATGGATTTTCCTCAGAGGATGACTGCAGTTCAGTAAAACATAAAAATCTTGCGCATGGACTGGGTCTGGATTTGGTCAACAGCAAAAAAAAAAAAAACAAAACAACAATGAAAATATGCTTGTGGGAACTCGCTCGATCGTGTTTCAGGGTGGTAGGGTTGGGTTCTCATACTTTCTGCATACGATTACTCAAGCAAAACAAAACCTGCAACCCTTTTTATGTTGACGGCAGTCCAGGGTTTCTGGCTAAACTAGAGTTCGGCATTTTTAATTTCAATTTTGAGCCCTTGCTCATCTTGTGTATTTGGAATCTTGACACTGAAGTGGCTCAGCAGTCTTTGCCTGTGGTTAAAGTTTGACTCCGTTCATTTAATGCCTTCAAGTAGTTACTCATTTGTCCATATGGGTCTTCATTCATAGGACACTCCCCCCCAGAGCTCATCTGATGTCCTCTAAGGAGAACTGAGTACACTGTGCTAATTTAGTGTGTTTCACACCTAGTCTCCATCTAATAAAATTAGATGTAATATGATGGCATACTGTACCAGAGCAGTCGGCTGAGATTGCATACACGTGCAGTTTAATAAAGGTGTACCTTGTGTAACTCAGCAGTGTAATCAGATGTGTGTATATTTATGTAGGCATTCAGTGCTATAATTATGTATCTTAGGAGTATAATTTTAAATACACTCAGATTGTTTTAATGTGGCTTGTTTTATGTGGCTTGTTTCAAGGTCCTGTTGTGTGTGTTGGTCCATACAGTACGTTGATATATTCTGACCTTATTGTTTGTGTTGGAATAGCCACTCCTCAGATTCTGAATGGGTATTACAGGTGCAGTCAAATTTCAAAAATTCCTTTTTGACGGTAGAATGGATATGTGGAACATTCAGCAGTCTGGGCACCTGTCCAGCAAAGTCAGTGGAGGGAACCACGTTAAGCAGTCACCGATGCAGCAGCACCCATGTGTCCCTCTTTGTGCCTTCATGCTTAGACCCTCCTCAATGCCTTGTGGCCACATTTTCTCTCATCCCAGAGCTTTATAGCTCTGACAAAAGTTGCGGACGGAGAGAATAAGAAAGAAAGTCAGATAAAGGGAGCTAATGTGTGGCCCTGAGAGACGGTGCTTTAGAGTGCAGAGCCCAGCATCCACCCCTCTCTGAGGGCCGCGCTTCGGATGACTCCTCTTTGTGCCACATCTGGCCTTCTTTCACATGACATATCCCCTCCCCTCCCCTCTCCTCTAAAAGCTTTGTGCTCAGCCAGTGTCCATTAACAAATACACTGCGAACGGGCTTTTTGAAACGACATTGACATTTAGAGCATATTAGCGTGGCGTAATCTTCTTGCGGGCTCCGGCTGTGTCATTTAAAGAAAGCTTGATGCTAGTGAAGCAAATTTGTTAAAGCGGATACAGGGACCGCTCGCAGTGATCCCCCGATCGCAGGCGTCGGCAAGGTTACCGTCAGTCACTGTGCCGTTTAAGAATTGCGTGTACCTATTCCAGATGTGCAGCGCTGAAATAGCTAGTCCTGTAACATCTGTCTTTGACCACGTATTTGTGTCCCATGTGTCGCATGTTCCATGCATTCTGTCTCCAGCTCGGGCATTCTCTGTCTGCTTTGCAGCACCGTACAGCCCCATTTCATATGATTAAGAAACATATTTTAATCGTGAAATATCCTCCTGTCATCTCCATGAGGGATCGTTAATCCCATGATCCTGATCGCCCTCTTTGAACTGAGATGAGTGATGAGGAAGTCCCCCATCAGAAGAGGTCTGACCCCCATGCAGAGCTTCCCCCCCCCCGTCATATGGGTTTATTCTCAGGGGGTGTTTGTTGAAGCAGCCAGGGGTAGCTAATGCTCTTAGCTGACAATATGAAAAACGCGTCTGGAGTGGCGGGCTGCAGCCGGAGCGGCAAGGCCCTTAGCTGTCACGTGGAAAGCCATGTGGAATGATATAACATTGACGTCACAGTGCCAGTGACACGCACCAGTACAGCTGCAGTTTTACTTATTGCACTGTAGAATACAGACACTTTGGTTAGCAGCGGCGCAATGAGAAAGCGGTACGGCATAAAGGCTTGCTGTCCAAAGATGGCAAACTTTTTAAATTCAAAAATAAATGGATAAATAGATAAACACTCCCTATTATGTTTAGATTATTAATATCCTTGTCTGGGAATAATTAAAATTGTCATGAAATGCAGGCCTATATCTATGATGAATATCGGTTTCTGAAGTAGTGCAGTTTGACTAAAATGGTTTCTGAAAATGTATGTTGTAATATACTTGTCTTTCCTCCCCTGCTTTAAGGAATATTGTTTTGTACTTTAAATGAACTGAATACCCTTGTTCTGACATCTATTTAACAAGCCATAAAAAAATTCTCTGCTAGAGATCTGTTCAGGTTTTGCCTAGTGATGTTCACTGTACATATGAAATTAAAATGGCCATACTGTTTATAACTAGAAAGAGCTTGTATTTAATAAACTAGAACTTTCATTTAATATAAAATCTTATATGGAAATGAAGCATAGTTGTGTATGTGTATAAATCTTGTAAAGTTGTGAGTACATTGAGGGAGTTAACTTTTGTTTTTCCTCTTGGTGTCATCTATTCTGTATGTTTTCTCTCATTCAGTGAGAAAGCTTTTTGTTGTTGTGCTCTGCACAACTTTTATCTCTCTCTCTCTCTCTCTCTCTCTCACACACACACACACACACACACACATAATGTCATGTGGAAATGAAGTAATCAGTATTTAGATTGAATCAGCTATCAGCTTTTCATATTAATGTAATGAGCAATTTGCATTATTTATTATCCAGACTGCATTATATGGATAATGGCATCTGTTGACATACTGTTATTATTATCATCATTATTATTTTGTTGTTGATGTTTTTATTATTATACATATTGCAATGAAAAAAGACAGTTAATGGAACTCTTTGCAGAGGAGTTTTCCAAAACTAAACAGATCTGCAGAAATTAAAAAAAAAAAAAAACTACAAATGCTAAACAGTAAACAGTTCTCACAGGTTAAAGAGTGGGGTGGGGCTTATTTTTTTTTATTTTCTAATATTTAGACCAACTCTTTTTAAACTATGTTATCTGTACTTGTAAATGTCAGGGACACAAAACATTTTTTGGAAGATCTAAGTCATTGCAAAACAAGCTGCTATGACTGTTGCCTTTAAATGAGACCAGGGGAATTTTTCTTGAGGTTTTTTTTTTTTGGTTATCTTGGGTGGCCATTGACCGTCGCAACTTGAAGGGATTTTATTTTTAAACAGATATAGTTTTTTAAACTCCACTCTCAAAACCTTTCTGGATAATTATTTTAGCAAAATTGATGGGTATTTGAGTGTCTCTCCCTTTTTCTAATATGCTTAAGCTTGAATACACAATGTGTTGCTAGCCATAATTGGTCAAACTTGGTCTCAGGCTTAGACTCTGCAAGCAAAAATTTAGTATCAGCTAAATGTCACAGATACACCGTTTGTACTCGCACCGCTCTTGCGAGCATCTGTGAGCTGTGATTCCACTTCATACAGGTCAGAATTTTTTTCCTGAATTGCACTGTATGTAAGGTTTCATAAGCCAAGCTCACCAGAGGGACGGTAAACAGCTGATGAAAAATGAGCATTCAGTAGATTTTAAGATACAGTCCCTGGCAAGCTGTTGCTTATCATGAGAAAGACCCTGGAAACAGGGTGTTAGCACCAAGCGAAAAACATGTTCTGGACAGAGGTGGAGAGTCAGAACCTTGCTGAGACATGGCAAGAACACAAGTGGGTTTTTTTGATAGTCCACCTTTTTTTTTTTTTTTGGATTGACTCAATTTCACCGTGAAGCTTGCTTCACTGCAGTGTCTGCTCCACTTCTGGGTGTGTGCTCTACCAACATGAATGCAGTCCTCTTAGAGACTCACATGCAGTCAATGGCTATTTTTCAAACTATAGGCCCTATAATGCACCTCATCTCTCTTGACATCACCCAAGCAAGTCAGAGGCACCTGATAAGTCACCAAAGTGGGCTGATGAGTGGTACAGTATGACAAGGCAACACAACACAACCTACTCCAGCAGAACAAAGCCAATTATATTCCACTGCTGGGGACTCCCAGTTATTGGTGACTACTAACACGCCATAGACTCAGATGTGCAATGAAAGGCTCAGTCTGTGCTCTTTCATGGACGGATACACTCAGGTGCCCCCCGGTCCACTCTTTACATAGTGTCCCCATATGGCTTGGAAATCCTGGCCTCATCCTTAGATGGGTGACACATGCTATGACTCACCATTTAGGAATCCGTGTAGCATGTCAGCCCAGCTCCCATGATTTTTTTTCCCCAGAAAAAAGTCCCTGTCAGTTCGTATAGTGTGGCAGTATACACTTGCAGTGCGCTCACTTCTGATTGTCAAATATCAGAAACATGTCCTAGGCTTAGCAGGTCACACGTGAGGGTTATTTATTTATTTTTTTTGTCAAGACGTCAGGTTTCCTATTTGTAGATTAGCATTTCGCTCTGTGGGGTTTATTTAAGTGTAAACAAGGCAATGCTGACAGAAAACTGAGAGGTGACCCTAGGCGTTTTGGTTTTCTGGGTGCAGGTCTTACTTACATGTAGTTGCGCCCAGACTGGCTCACTATGCACAGCTCCCTCTGCTAGGGCTACATCTCTCCGGCGCCCGTTTACATCATTTGGTAAATAAGCTTGCTTTAGGAGGAAATTAGCTACCTGGCCCTATAAAAAGTACACACTTTTGACTGTTTTCTAAAGATCAGGGGTAGGTCTACGTTTGCAAATATGTCATTTCAAGGCTTAGTGAAACTTGTCATTATTCCTCTGGACTCAAAATCTGCAACAATATCGGTTAATATAGTAAAATTTAGTTCATTGTTAGAACGGTTGAGCAAAAGGATAACAACTGAGTTCATATATAAAATGAAAATAATTCAGTTGCTTGAAAGGTGTTTTTTTCGCTTATGCTGCAGAATGAAAACAACTAATCTCAGAGCGTGACTGACAAATCAGTGTTCTTGGGTTCTGGCTCACCATACATTTGAATGAAGCAGTTATGGAGTCTTGTTTTGCTGCGTTTTTTGTACGGCGGTTGGTCGTTGGGGGGGGGTGGATGTTGGAAACGAAGGGTTAATGGCATGCTGTCCTGTGGTCTGCGCCGAGCTGGCTGCAGGCTGAAACAGGATGCAGCGGCTGCATTGTCAGCCGACTGTTGTGAGTGCAAACAGATGAGGAAATGCTGGAGCGGGCGCTCCAGAGCCCCCCAGCTGTTGCCTAGGAAACCTTTTGCGTCACGATCATCAGCAATTAGCCTGCAGCTCTTTAGCGGCGGTGATGGCTTTGCGGGGCCTCGGCTCAGCTGCTTTTGATGACAGCAAAAAGGACTGACCTCAGATGAGACCCTTGCGGTCTGGCAGAAAACATGTTGAACACCTTTATTCGGTTTATGATTTCAACGGTGTAAATATTTTTGCCTTCTTATCTTATTTAACAGTTATATGTCCCACTGTTTTTGTGCATGTTTGCCTGTGCTGCACTGTGATTTATTTTATTTCTGTTATTTTTCCATTAATATTCCATTCAGTATTACGTTTACATTTTGTGTAAGGTAGACCTACATTAGTAGGTCTAAGTAACTGCACAAAATGACAATATTAGAATATAATAAAAATGATTTGATGTGTAAGCACATCCCCACCTGTGATCTACTGTGAATAATAGTAATATTAATAGGGCTGATTCAGAGCGCTGATTGCTTTTCTGTACAGCTCACTATGTAAACTTTTTAGTATTCAGAATTACCTTATGGGTGCGTGTGTCTCTTAAAATAGCAGGTACAAAGGTGAATTATTGAATATATTTATTTCTCCATGGAAATCCTCATCTTCCTTCTGAGAGGGCAGTACATGTTCTCATGGAGTTCCATCACAGCCACTTGTCCTCAGTGCAGAACCCTAACTGCCTAAGGCTGCTGTAAATTATGAAAACTAAGCAGATATTTCTGAGAAATTAAAGCAGTTCTGTAACCAGAATGAGCAATGTTTTAATGTGTCTCCATAAATTGTAAAAGTTAAAAATGTCAGTATCTAATTTTTTAATTAAATCAAGGAAAAGACAAAACTGCCTGTCTGGTTTGGTTTAACTGAAGTTCTTGCTCACATTTGTTACAGGGTGTATAATCCATTCCATTGTGATCTCTCCTTTCAACTAACAGCATTAAAATATGATGTGTTATAACATAATTATTTCCTATTGTGCTCTAATTAGCTTGTTATTGTTTTCAAAGAAAACCCATGTGGTCTGCACCATGGACCACTAAATGTTGCCACCACTTCCCTTCCCTCAGGCACATAAGAATGTGTAGCGCAGGACACACAGTGATTTGTTCCTATATGAGCGGAGGCAGTATTTGACGTGGTTTATCTTATCATATCTTGGAAATAAATGAGAGGTGTCTTATTTGGCTTGGTTAAGTCTCCATCTCGGGATGACTGTGTTATACACACCGTATATTACGGCTGGTTAGAAATGCGGTGCACAAGTGGTGGAAAAGGCCTGCAGCCTGCCGTCATCTCTCCTGGTGAAAAAGCAGTCAGAGCCGGAGTCCTTCTCTTATCTGTTCCCATCTGTGTGCGATGAGACCAGCCCTGATATGCATGTGTTTTTTGCCCGCTCATTAGTGTCGCATCCAGGCGGCCAGTGGCACTTAAAGTCCCCGCCTGATTGTGATGGGGGGGGGGGGTTTAATGATTGGTGAGAGAGATAAGAGGCTTTTGTGGCGTTCCCGGGGAAATGCCCATCTGAGTCGGCATTTGGCTCGCAGGAAATGAGGGTGGTCTGGGGAAACGGCAGTCTTAAACGCCAAATGAGGGGAGGCGGTCGCGGTGGTAGCCCCACGGTACCCCCGCCAATCCCTCGCCGACCATCAGCGGAGGCCAGAATTTCTGCATGGTTTGTCCTAAAAGGTGTACCACTCCGTACACTTCCCAGTGGTTTAAACACCCGAGGAAGCCCGCTGCCTTTTTAAATGTGTGCGGAGGTGACTGAGATGAACACGTGTTCCCACTGAAACGCTATTTGTGCTGCACCTTGGCTGTGAGTGGGAGATGGTTTCCTGCTTTTCTGTGGGGAAAGCCTGGAGACTCCAAATGCTCCAGAGTGTCAGAGACCTTGAAACTCCTGGTTTTAGTTGAAGCAAGGGCAGGAATGCATGTTTGGCTTCCGGTGTACCAGAGAGCGGTGTCCATCCTACAGCCTCTGCCTGGCTGAATCTTTTGTACATTTGTACATGGAAGGAGAAACAGCACGTGCACAGATATCCACACATTTCATAATTCTTAAATTCTTAAAATAGTCTGCTGCAATGACTAAGGCAATGCGGTAAAATGACATTTATTCAGAATATATCTAAAAAGGTTGTTTTTTCATAAGAAAATTTTCATTTTGAGTTCAGCAATTTTTTAGGCTTTTTGTTATTTTGTTGTGATGTTATGTCTGCTGGGAAAAGCCTGTGTTGATTGGGAGGGAGCCAAATAGGATTTCTTTAAGTTCAGATGGTACTGTGGGCTTCACAAGATTACCCCCTCCTTTAATTTAGAATTATGAACAGACAATCTGACCTTTGCTATTAATGATCAAGATTTGAAAGGCACAAAAATTTTTGTCATACATCCTTCTGGTTTGATTTTTTGAAATTTGAAATGGAATCTATTTTTTTTTTAGATCATTAGCTCTATTGTGGTGAAAAGGTAAAAATCATTCAGGGATATCAGAAAGGGATATCAGTTATAGACACACATGTCTAAGTGTAATGTGGAACAAATAGTTACCATGACATTATCATGATCTGATTGTCTGAGATCTGTTTGTAGTGTCAAATAACTCTGTAGTGTCAAATATCTCTGTAATATTTTTGAAAAGGTTTATTTCAGGACAGCAGACACACTACATTTCAATTTTTTCGTTTCAAAATTTGTGACAATTTTCCATTAAATGGTTTTGTAAATATCAAAGCCATGAGTAGCTGCAGGTTTGCCATCATGAGTAGATGGGTTTCTTACACTACAATCAAAACCCCAGGTGCACAAAATTTTTTTTGGGACAGCATTTCCGTACTAGTGTATCCTGTAGCTGTGACATCACTTGATTGCTTTTATATATTCTGCAAAAGTGAAAAGGTACAATTTTAGATTTCTGAATGGTATTTAAATTACCAGTGCGTAACAGCATGTTGCTCTGCATGTCTCCTGAATTGTTAATCTGGTCCTCCTTCTGCACTACAATATAGATTTGTATTTTATTATTTTAATTCATTTAACACAGACTGTGCAATGAAACGGAATCACACAACTGGAAATCCCACCTGGTGTATCAAGTGTATTTTGCATCTGCTTACCTTTTGAGCCCAGTTGTTGAATTGAGAACATAAGAACATGATGACAGCTTTAATGAAAATTTACAAACAGTACACAAATTTGTTTCACAGTATACAGTAATCCATTTTAATGATTTTAGTTTGCTTATTCAGCTGGTGTTTTTTCATATATTTTTTTCCATATTTAAAATGCACTGTGTTAGTTGACACATATGAAACTGCACATTAGGAATGACTGTGGGTTTCTTTTTGTCAGCCTGAAAGATCATTTTACCATTGCAAGCCAAATGTGGCTATTTTAAATGGTTGCCTATATGGTCTTGCAGTGCATTTTGAAGCATTTTGGTGGCAGTTTAGTCCTGTTCATTTAAATAGACAGCGCCCAGCTCTGATGAAACTTCTGCTTCTGTCAGGCCTTCCTTTCTGCCTCCTGTCTTTCTCTTTCAATTGAAAACAGTGTCAGCAGTGCCGCTTTTACACCAAAAGGCTGTTACTAGGCGACGGTTGACGTCAGTCGCTGCTACAGAGGAAGGTTTGTGTGCTTAGCTGCTGAGGGCAGACCTCACTGGAAAGGGCACAACTATGAAGCGCCATCAGTCACTGCCATGAAAGCCTAAACTTCAGTGTCCAGGGATAGCCGCTCTCTAAATAATGCCGAACAAGGATAGCTGCTCTGTAAATAATCATCAACAGCACCATGCCAGAGAAGCCTTCCCCAGCATGATCAGGAATTAGTGGGTTTTAATTTTGTAAAACTGCTCTCCAGTCAGATTTACCAGCTGTACTCCCCCATCCCTCACACACACACACACACACACACACACACTCAACCTTCTCCTGAGACCCCCCCCCCTTCTTAAAATGCTATGATGTCAGTGAGATTTTGCAGAAGGGGAAAAATCAATCATATTGCCTTCTGTAAAGATAGTCTGAAGCCACAGCTGTGATATTTTTCACCAGTGTACCTCTTTACATCTACTCAAGAGCCATCACACTGCTGTTAAATGTAATCAGCTCACAAAAACACATCTCTCCGTGGTTGTAATGTTCAAAGACGGGTCTGGAAAATCTGACCTCTATCTCAGCAATTAAAAGCATTGGCATGTCTCACTGAATAACAAACAAATTGGGTTTGGTGCCTGATGCCCATTATTTTTTCTAATGTTATTTTTTTTTAAATCATGGAAACAGATTTCCCTGTGGGAGCATTAAGCAAATTAGGGTGATTGGTTTAGAGATTATTTATTCTGTTTTGGCCTTTTGCTTTGACAACTAGTTTGTTTGCATTGTGTTCAATGGATCACCGTAAGTGTGAACAGTAAAAATATGTGGTGTATATTGATTTCAGTTCTCCTCACAGTGAAGTAAAAATTCTTCACATCAACACACTCATATTTTAGATATTTTAATAAATATGTGGACATTTTTAATAAATATGCCAGACTATGTTCATACATAGAACTGGTAACATAATAAATTATAAAGAGGGTTGTCTTTGGTGCCGTAGTGTCAAAACAAAAACATGATATGGTTTTAGAGCCACTGGCCTCTCTCACATCCAGTGTTATCAGAAGATATTTAGATGTAGATGTTTTTCCTCTGCCCATGTAATACAGTGTGAGTTTAAACAAATGCATCATACCATATTTTCATATGTGCTTATAGACTCAAGGTTGTTTTCATTGTAAAGACTAGAATAAATATTTTTAAAAGCAAGTAAAAAAGCAGAACATTTATCATACAGATTTGGAAAGATGAGCTTAGCGGGCCAAGATCCTATATACAGAACTGTATTTTCTCTCTCAGCTTTCAAATAAGGCACTTGGTGACGGAGCACACTGTTCAGTAGCGATCACCAGAGATTAAACCAATGCAAATATTAGATTTCTAAGAAATGGCCGGGGAAAAAAAAGCAATTATGAAAATGTGAGTGTCAAAACAGCAAGCCATTGTGTGGGTAACCATTGGAGAGCATATCTGTCTCTCTCAGTGCCACTCTGTGACGAAGTCCAGGCTGTCTTTGTGTGGCGGTTATGAATGACGTGTTCTGTCATCGGAGATAAACAGGCCGCTTGAGCACGTGCCTCAATGTAGCTGGCCATGGGCGTCTAAAGGAATCGTGTCTCCATCAGCGGTGACCGTGGAGTCTGTCCCTGACAGAGTGTACACAAGATACACACACAAGGGGCTGTCTGTCTGAGGAGCAGATTAAATCAAATCTGCCACCCGCCCCCCAGGCACCCCCGTGGGATACCACCAAGAGCTGTTAGACAAGGAAAAAACTTCCAACACAAACGCAGTTTGAATTTGGTTTGTGATCCGTTTGGTTTGGGAGTACACTTTGTCTCGTGTCAGGGCCACCTAGGCAGGCAGGCAGAGAGCAGTGGGACTCAGGGAGTTGCTGGGAGGTGATCAGCCCTATCAAGATTCGTTACTCTGGGACCGTCTTCCCAGGCCACTCGGCGCTGGTCAACTTCAGGGATGGGCGCTTGTACGGGCGCCCTTCCAAAGCCACACAGACAAACAACAACATAAGTCCAGCTTACAGAATGGGGTGGGTGGGGTGGCAAAGCCAATCAGTCTCCCTCCACTCACACCCATAACAGAGGGGCAAAACAGGGAGGACAAAAAACAGTGGTATTACTCAAGTTGTGTTTCTCTTGATCTGTGTTGACAAGTGATTAAATTTAAACCTGCCTGGAGAGGCCATGGCAAACTGCTAAGTGTTTCAGGGTCCTCCCCTTAAACAGGTTTACTGACATTCAGCAGAAACTGAGAGAATCTACAAACAAAAGCACTAACACTACTGCTTAGAATTTTTTTTACACGGAACACAACAGAATCCAAAAAGACTTCGTGTTCATTTTTTTCCAGTTGGATTTCACATTCATGTTCATTAAAGCACAGCTTTTTTTCCCCCAAAAAGTTTAAATTATCTGTTAGGTACATATAATTAAAGCTTGATGGTTTTGATGATGAAATTACTTATGTAAGTTTCTGTACGATTTTCAAGAAGATAGATTTTAAAGCCAAGGGAAGTGTTTAGTTCCGGCTTTTAGTGCAAATTACTAGCATATGTAACCTGATTCTGGAGATAAGATAGGAGGATAATTTGATTGAGACTATAAATGGCTGAAAAAACATATATACTTGTACGTGTTAGTGTACTAACAAGACTTTTTGTATTAGTGGCATCAACAGTGGAGGGATGTGATGAAGTAACTGAAACAAGATTGTTTTTAAAAAGTTGAAATGTCCTGTTCTTTATGAATTGGTTGTATTTTTGAATTTTTTTTTTGAGGATGGGTGGACCAGTAAAGCCGCCTGTTCCGTTTCTCTGTGACCGAAACATGTCTAGTTGATCAGTATAAAATGCAGTCATTAATTTTCATTATTTTTTATATTAAATACATACTTTTATATTAAATTTATTTTTATATTGAATTATATTAATTTGGGTGATTGTGTTGCCTGCCCCCCCCCCCCCCCCCAAAAAAAAAAAAATCATTGTTTCTTTTTCTTTTCATGAAATTATTTAATCATTATGTTAACTGCATACACAAGGCTTACATTCACATAACTGTAAGCTTCTCACTGTCTCCACAGAAGTTCCTTGAAAACAAGTCCTGTAATATAATGGAAATTAATATAGTAAAGTAACAACTGTACCATAAAAAATAAGAAAGAACATACAGCGGGGAACATGAGATCCACGAAGGTCAAACAGCTCTTCAAGCTTTTTTCTCCACTAGACAGAAAATGACTCAGGGTAATTTCATTACAGTTTTAATAGAGGGAGCACATCAGTTTACCAGATAATTAAAACTCTGTATGTATTAGAAAAATAAGTATCACTACAACAGCACAAAGGCATAGTTACTTTGTCATCTGTAGATGGCATACATTTTGGCCGGTCATGAGCTATAATGGCAAGGTAAGAAGCCCACCTACACGAGGTTGATTTTTTTCTTTCTTGTAGGGGTTGGGGCTCTAATACTCAGTTGATGCTGTGGCCATGTGTTATGAAGCTGTTAGTAAACCAAACATTGATGTCCCTATGTCAGGCAGTTGCGTGTTCATTAACTTCTAGCTTCTAGTTCTCCTGCTGTAATGAGAGATAGAGGCACAGTTCCGACTTTAGTGTTTTGAGTTTGAAATGAAGGCTATCCCTAAACAGGACATTTGTGTTTTGACAGTGAAACAGCCTATTAACATCCCACAGTACTTTTTTCCTCAAAAGGGTGTGCTCTTCTATTGCGCGATACTTGCTACTAGAGAGGGACTTCTCTCTGCAGAATCAAATTAAGACAGCGTTGCAAAATCATCTGGAGGAGGAGAGAGTGACGTGGCTTATGCGCATTGCAAACTGCAAAGACACAATGGACACGTTTGATTTCAAACTGGCAGCAGAGGACTTTGCTGCAATGAAAAAAAGGAGAAAATAAAATGTTACCTGGTAGCCTATAGGCTACATTTGATGCCATGTAGGCCTAGCCTTTTTTTAAAACAAGCTACAGATGTTACAGGTTGTATAATAGCCTACATTTTAGCAGCTAATGTTGAGGTTTTGCTCAATCATTACTGTTTGTTTTGCTTAATCATTACTGTTCATTAAATCGTCAAACTGAATTGAGGTTGTTGTCATTCTTTTGTCAACCTAGGTGTACATTATATTTGCGTTTGTAACACAGGCTGTTATTGAAAGTGACCGGTAAGTTTCAAATTTGTCTGGTAAAGTAAATTCTTTCCGGACACCAGACAGGCAAGAAGAAACCCTGATTTAAATGTGTAGTGCTTGCCGTGGAGTGTGGTATTTGCAGTGGGACTATGATATTTGCAGTAGGAGTGTGGCATTTGCAGTGGAACTGCAGTATTTGCACTGGGAGTGTAGTAGTTTCCCTGGGACTGTGGTGTTTGCAGTGGGAGTATGACATTTGCAGTGGGAGTGCTGTATTTGCAGTGAGAGTGTGGTATTTGCAGTAGAAGTTTGCTATTTGCATTAGGAGTGTGGTATTTGCAGTGGCAGTATGGTTTTTACACTGGCAGTGTAGTACTTGCAATAGGAGTGTTTGTCTCTGCCTCGGCCTTATTAGTGTAGCCTGGCAGATGCTATGTGCAGAGCCCTGGAACGGGGTGGCATTGTGAATAACGGCAGCAAGGTGATGTTAACTCATCGATGTGGTGCAGGTTTTTGTCTGGTGATCCCTGAAAGGCCACCGTGTTCCACAAAAAACGGGTTCCACGCAAAAGTGACAAGCTAGACAACAGCACGCACAGCTCTGTACAGGCCCCCAACCACCTGTGATGTATTAACAGGTTGTGCAGCCCCTGCTGGTGGTTATCCTAGCTTCTCCATTAATGCCATAGGGGCAATTACAGTACAGAACCTTAGTGTGATGACTGGAATTACCATGTGGACTTGCCCAATGTCTTTCAGTTCTGACATCGATGCATGTTCAACCACAATGTTTGACTGATCTCTCTCAACAGTTAACATAAAGGTTAAGCCTACTGCTTCTGACGTAATGTCCAGAGCCGGTTGGAAACCGGCACCTCGCCAGTTTTCTAGAACTTGGTGGTTCAAGTAACGTTGATTCACTCAAAATGAAAAGAACATAATGTAAACAGGACTTCAGTGTAAGGCCTTTGACATGATGTTAACATTTTTGGAGTCTGGGGCATGTGTAACCGCACAGTCGCCGCGCTGTCCCAAATCTCAGAATCAGATCGCATCAGGCCACCAATGTAGTGTGAGCAGAGAGCCAGAAGCAAGTGGCAGTTTAAATAATTGCGTAATTCTGTATGGGAGGTGGGGGCAGCGTCGGGCATTTGACTGTAAATGATTTACTTGTCAGCGGGCTATTTCTCAGTGCCACTCTGATGAATGGCAGCTTGCTCTGCGAGGCTGGCCACGTGCTCAACGCCAGTCTGAGAGCCAGAAACTCCGCCACACAGTTCTGTTTATGTGAGAAAAAGGATCTGATCCTCCAATAAAGCCAGATGTTCCCTTACAAGGCTCTGGGTCCCCGGGAGCTCTCAGATATCCATATCAGGTATGGGCTTCCTGTCGTACAGGGGGGCCTCTCTTGGCTGCATCGCAGTTGCCCGAGCGGGAACTGCGGAGACAATCGCAACGTGAGCTGCTCATGAAGAGAGTTTCTTAAGGGCAACACTTGTATTTCAATGTAAAAAAAAAAAAGTTTTTTCCACAAAATCAGCAAATAAAATCTACCTAATTGCCGTCATGGCGACGAGGAGTCTACTTTTGAACAAGGGGAGTGATTATTGTATTTTGCTGAAATGCACTGGCTACCCTGGCTGCAAGAACATTCTCACACACCTAAGGGTATCTCCTTAAACTCTAGCTGATGTCTCTGTCTTTTGCAGAAATTATACAGACTGATAGCTGATTTATGGCTGGTGTTTCTTAATGAACCAGCTCTGTCTCTGGTTTCATCATTTAAATTGAAATGTGGCCTATACTTCAAACTATAGCTTCCAATGTGCAATGCAGAAGTTAACATAAGAATGTGAAAGTAGAATGCACCTAGACCTTGTTCATACAATATCCTCAAACACAGTATTTGGATACAAGATGTGTGGCTTCACCACTCTGGTCATTGAGGCTGCCTTTAATCCTTTAGCTGTCATTCTGGCTGTAATTACAACATAAATGTCAGCTTGTTTGGAAGTTATTCTTTCTGCCTGCTTCTAAAAAGAAGTGACTCACAGAAACTTTTTAGGGTAGCTACTTCCTGATGACAAAACTTGAGAAACCTGAACGCTCTGGAATCGCAGCCAAGAGATGTATGATTAGTTTATAGTGTGGGCTGGATTTTGGGAGATCCGTGAGATGACCATCTCCTGGCAGGGCTCCAAATCATTTCAAATGTGATGGAAAAATATTTAGTAAGCATTGTTCATCAAAAAATAACTATTATTAGTGGACATTATACTCACCAGACTCTCCACCAAAGTGCTTCAGAGTCAGTTAATGTATTTGTACAGGAGCATAGAAGCAAAAAGCATTAGCTTATTGAAGAATCTGCCCATACTGGAAAATAAATTCTTTGTCTGCATATCTAGATACACCCATGTGAGCATGCAGTGGGATGTAGTGCACTAATGGAAATGGAAAACCTGTACATTTCATGGTCTGGCCAGCCTTTACATATTTCTGGACAAATGTCAATTATGATAGCCAATGGGAATTGAATATTAACCCAGGCCATGGTACATTTAAGGAATAAACCACACCAAAGTGTGTGCCCTCTCAGCCTATAGGCCTGAGGGTGAGAATAGTGTGATGGTAATGTCAACATCCCCAGAAGTGCGTATATCGAGAGAAAGCACAGTTTAAAGTGGCTCATTCTTCTCACCTCACAGCTGCCTACCACAAATATCAAAATTCAAAATTAAACTCCCTTAAAGCTGATTTTATTATATGTCTATTACAGTATATTTGATCCATGTTTAACAGTAAGGGCTGCTGGTAAGACTGAGTCGGCCACCACACAAATCGGGCATTGCCTGTTTTCCTGAAGTCAAAACCTGCTACAGGGCAAGGACAGAAAGCAGCTATGCTTCACCATTTGGGCTGGGAGCTAGTGCCTGCTCATGTACATTTTTGTCTGGAGCCCTGCCCACTGTTAGTTTCCGAAGCACCAGAGACCTTGTTATCTCTCCAAATACAATAGCTAAACACGGCTCCGTCACTACCCAGACAACACAGGGAGACACTGCTAATAATTATATACTGCCTTGCATAGATGCTTATACTGGCACAAGAACAAAGAATTGTGAGAGCAGATGCTATCTTTGAAAAATGATAAAAATAGGGGGGACAAAGTTCAGAGCAGTGGGATTTAGTATACCCCCTTTGAAGAGCAGCTTAGCTGATTTTTGTCCATAAATGATCACTTGATAATTTAAAGATAATATAAGAAGTCTTCCTTGAAACCATAGAGACAGGTCATTGCAATAGGATCACAATGATTGGACCTGGGGATATACATCTGCTCCTTTTATTTGCTTAATGGTGTTGTCTCCTTTTCAGAAGAAGAGCATAAAACCTTGTGAACATATAGCATATGGCGCATACAGCAATCAACAAGACTATAAACAAGATGGATAACACGATTTGTTACTTGTTACTAGGAAAGGCTTTTTAAGGCATATTTTTTATTTCAGTGTTTCCTGCACATTTGTCCTCTATTCAGGTGTTCCATCACTGCTGTCAGGGTGAACAGCAGAACTGCATTGCACTTGAAAGAAACTTTAAGAAAATCCACTTGCTGAAAAGTTATCATTATGTCATGGAGTTGTTTGCTGTAACTTTTAGAATGAAGTCTGCTGAAGATAAGATTGTGCTTGCAGACAAAGAGAGGATGTATATATTTGGGTGAGTTTTTTGGCATTAGGTTTTATTATGATCCAAATAAATGTGGGTTTGGTTTATTTTCCTCAGTGAAACACATATATGTAAAAAATAATTAATAAACTAGACATAACATTTATCTCTCTCTAATTAAATTGCCATGCACTGTAAAAACCACACTGTTGCCAAACTGCTTCATTCATTCCTGTAAATTGTTGTGTCTTCCTTGTCTTTTTAAAAGGTAACTTGAGATTCCAGAAAGATGTAACAGTGTTTAAAAAAAAAAAGAGAGACTAAGAGAAAAAATGCTGGGTGGACCCTGTGTTTTACCCAGCATTCCTCTGTGATCCCTGTACGGGCCTCTAACTTCACAGGTCCAACAGTTTCTCAGGGTTTAATTGTCAAACGCCTATTTGCATTTTCCAGTCAATAGTTTCAGGCTCCAGTGAGAATGGTCCAGCGATGATAATGGCGGGTATTCAGCCCAAAGTTTCCTTTAGCATGCTCTTAGTCTTTGTGGGCATGTCGTGGCTGGAGAGATCCCGCCCCCTTCACTGTCCAAGGCACTCTGGCAGGGTACGCCGGTGTGCCACAGTCGTGTGCTGAAAGTGGCGATACTTTTTCCACTTACAACGCATGACCCCTTACGTCCGCTTTCCAGGGAAATTTCATTGGCAACCGCGGCTCCCCTCCCTCGCGGCGCTCTCCTGTGAGGTGGCCGCGCGCAGAGTACACCTCCAGCGCTTTTCTGTCCACCGATAAAACAGACAAGACGGCAAGTCCGATGGGGTATGCCTCGGCTGTCTGGCGTGCAAACACAGCGGAGTCTCAACAAATTTACAACCCGGAGACTCAAAGTGTGTCTCCCAGATTCTTTCGTGCTGCCATTTTAAAAAAATCACAGCGGCAATCCCCTCGGCCCTGCTGTGGTGGCTTTGTGTCTGGCCTGTGTACAATGCGGCCCTAAGTGACGGTGGCCCTTGGTTGATTATGGGGGTCAGAGAGCCGCAGAATGGGCAATGGGCAGCCGGCAGTTGAAGCATGCCATTGTGGGAGAAAGTTCATCTCTGACGTAATAGTTCTGACCTTCCCCAGCTTGTGGCATTTCTGTTTTTCCTGCAAACACGTGTTTATCATTATGAAAGCCCTGCTTGGCCCTGGCGCTCCGCCAGGAAAAGAAACTCAAAGTGCATGCAGAGACTGACAGGTACTCCCCCTCCCGCAAAAGTGCTCCGCATTCCTGCCTCAACAGCATGTCTAACGTCAGTCACTTCACAGCTACTTTGTAAGTGCTATATGCTACTGACGAAAAAGGTATTTTGAGCTTTTCTTTGTTGCAGAACAAACTGTAGACTAAGTGTGTGGCTATGCTGTGAAGTAATTTAGCATTTTTCCCCCACATAATTAGCGTATAATTAGTCTAAAGGGATTACATTTGCGTCATGAATTGTTAACTAGTAGAAGCATTTATATCTGTTAAACTCTATGCCTTGTAGAAATGGCATATGGTTTAAGTGCAAAGTCAAAATCGCAGATATATCTTGGAGCACATTCCCCGTTAGTTTATATGTATTATCTGTTGTGGGTGTTTGTGAAAGAGGCGCTGCAGTCGGTAGTTCAGGCTTTGCAACAGAGCCACAGCACTGCAGTTTCGCTTTAGATTTGCTGCATGACTGGCGAGGCGTAACAGACATTTGTTGGGACATTTGTTGGTGTATTTGGGTACATTAGGTAGACCCCTCTCACAACCCCAGCCTCCCGAACGCGGTCAAACCCAGCTTGGTGCCGAGGTCGGATTAAGGCTCAGGGCCTGAGTGGGGTCTGGGTAATTTGGGAGTCCCAGTGGCACATTAATTGTGGCGAGCTCCGGGGGACGGGAGGCATGTGTTAATTGCCCTCTGGGGAGTGCAGCTGGACGAGGGCAGGAGTGCGTCATCAGCATCTGTTTTGGTTGGAGGCAGGTGGCCCCAAGGAGGTAAGCCGGAAATCTGAGGGCTGCAGCAGCTGCCGTCTCTCTGAGGCAAGCCATGCACACACACACACACACATACGCACACACACACACACACACACACACACACACACACACACTCACACACACACACACGCACATGCACACACACACACAGACACACACACACATACACATGCACAGACATACACAGACACACACACACAGACGCGCACAGACAGACATACACACAGTTACACACACACTCACACAGACACACGCAAACATACACACAGTTACACACACACGCATGGGCAAGCACACAGATGTACGCACAGTTACACACAGATGCACACAGATGCACACAAACAACCATACGCACAGTTACACACGCACACAGACGCACACAAACATACACACAGTTACACACACACATTTGTGCACACACTGTACTGTAAATGGCAGACGAGTTTGCCCCATGTTATGTCTGGTGCCCTTGCACAATCCAAACCGAGTGAGGCAGGAGTAGGAGCTTCATCTGTATGGAGTGGCTGTGGGAGGTCTGCCAGTAGCCAGTGCCAGGGCAGGCATGACTTCAAGCCGTACCTGTCCGGATACACCATCCTGGATTCATTCTTGCTCTGTCTTTCTCAGCTGAATTTTTCAATTCAGTTACCTGAGCTTTATTGGCATGACAAACATACATTTCTGTTGGCACAGCAGAACAAACACAGAATACATAAGACAGACATTCATACAAGAAAGAAAACACCCCGAGAAATGAACAGAACAGCACTGACAAATTCTCCTCAAAAAAGTTCGCTCTTGCTCCTCAGTCTATGGAAGGTGGCTGTGTCTTGGGCCACTATTGTAGCTTTGTGCCCCTCTCCGAACATGACTGATGTTGTATTTGGGTCGGCTTGGACTTGTGATGTCAGGCATGTTTTGGCTGTTTGTTTTGTTTCAGTTATTTTATTCCGGTGGTCCAGATAAAAGTTTGATAGGTTTCATAGTTTGGTTTATGATAATTGGAATTGTATTTGCAGTGCTGTTCTGAAGCTGACTGATGGTGGTGTTGCTCTGTTCTGTGAGCTTCGGTCTACCTGGCTGAGGGCCTGTTCTGGGCTGAGCTCTTGGTATTGAAGGGCTTTATGGGTTTGGGTCACTGTTTTTTAAGCAGACCTCATCCTTAAATGCTCTTTTTTAAATACCAGTAATTAGAGTATAAAGGCTTAATTTAGTCCTTGTCTGGTTTTTTTTGCAGTTATGTTTTTGCACAATGCTGCATGCAAGGTCTCTGTGGCGTCATTGTCCAGTTTTGTGACATATTGGTTTGTGATGGACTCTACACCTGTCTGCACATAAAGCATGATTTTCTGTTGTTTTTATTCAGGTTTGTGCTAGCCTCTGGCCCCTGTGTGCCATCTGAATTTCAGGAGTCTGTTCACATGGCTGTTTTCGTGTGAGCTGTTCATGAGACTTGTTTCCACTGCTTCATGTGAGAAACCACGATGGCTAAATCAGACCACAGGGCTTTAAAACATGACAGTAGGACTTTCTTAACAAGGGCAGATTATGATAGGCCAGCCTGCTGGTCCATCTCCCACCTCCAATCCATAAGCGAGCGCTAATATCAGGGGCACATGGTACATCTCACTGATTCGGCACACCAGTGACAGCTGTCCATGACAAGAGTGCTCTCTCTGCTATGGCTTCCTGTTCACTCTGTTGTGATAGAACACCTCTGTCTACTTCACAGCAGGTGTGTGATCATCATCTCTGCTGTAGGTCTGTTCACCGGATAGGAGTGGTGACCGCAGTTGTTGTCAGTTGGAGACGCACTCGATGTGTGTAGGTGTGTAAAGTGGTTGTTATTTTGTCTGGCGGTGGTGCGCTCACTGAGCGTAGGTGTGATGAGTATGTGAGTTTTTTTTGTTTGTTTTTTTTGGAGGTGAGATCTGATGTTTTCTGATGTATGCACTGTCTTTCATGTGGCCTGATTATGTGCATCCGTATACCTTTGCTTTGTAAGTTGCTCTGGATGAGAATGCCTGCCAAATGACTAAATGAGAATGTGCGTTCACTTATGTTCAGTTTGCATAAGGCGAGTGCGTCATCGGCTAAGGTCAAGCTTTCTGGTTTAGTGTCCTGGGCCTCTGACTCAATGAGTCCTTGTCATCACCATAGAGAATAGTGTTTTTGGTCTTGTTCGTTGCTGCCAGAGAGGTTTACGTGGATATTATCCCTGGTGTTCAGAGGTGCAGTACCACTGGGTTCCATTGAGTGGCAGTAGTTAAAAATGTGGTGAGATTTCAGAAGAGAACTGTCAACCTTAAAAATAAGGAGCATTCAGCAACACCAGTAACTTGTTGCTAGAGCAGAAAAAAGAAGAAAAACATGTAAATATACACTCACTGAGGACTTTATGAGGAACACTATACTAATACTGGGTAGGGCCTCCCTTTGCTCTCAAAACAACCTCAATTCTTCGTGGCATGGATTCCACAAGATGTTGGAAACATTCCTTTGAGATTCTGGTCCATGTTGACATGAGTGCATCACGCAATTTCTGTAGATTTGTCAGCTGCACATTCATGCTGCGAATCTCCTGTTCTGCCACATCCCAAAGGTGTTCTATTGGATTCTGATCCGGTGACTGGGAAGGCCCCTGAAGAATATTGAACTCATTGTCATGTTAATGAAACCAGTTTGAGACGACTTTTGCTTTGTGACATGGTGCATTATCATGCAGGAAGTAGCCGTTAGAAGATGGGTAAATTGTGGCCATGAAGGGATGCGCATGGTCAGCAACAATACTCAAATAGGCTGTGGCATTGAAGCGATGATCGATTAGTATTAACGGACCCAAAGTGTGCCAAGAAAACATGCCCCACACCATTACACCACCCGCCACCAGCCTGGACTGTTGGCACAAGGCAGGTTGGGCCCATGGATTCATGCTGCTGGAGCCAAATTCTGACCCTACCATCTGTGTGCCTCAGCAGAAATCGAGATTCATCAGACCAGGCCACGTTTTTCTTCAACTTTTCGGTTTTCGTGAGCCTGTGTCTACTGTAGCCTCAACTTTCTGTTCTTGGCTGACAGAAGTGGAACCCAACGTGGTCTTCTGCTGCTGTAGCCCATCCTCCTCAAGGTTCGACGTGTTGTGCATTCTGATATTTCTGCTTACCACAATTGTACAAAGTGGTTATCTGAGTTACTGTAGCCTTTCTGTCAGCTTGAACCAGTCTGGCCATTCTCCGTTGACCTCTCATCAACAAGGCGTTTCATTCCGCAGAACTGCCGCTCACTGGATGTTTTTTGTTTTTGGCACCATTCTGAGTAAACTCTAAAGACTGTTGTGTGTGAAAATCCCAGGAGATCAGCAGTAACAGAAATACTCAAACCAGCCCGTCTGGCAGCAACAATCATTCCACGGTCAAAATCACTGAGATCACATTTTTTCCCCATTCTGATGGTTGATGTGGACATTAACTGAAGCTCCTGATTCGTATCTGCATGATTTTATGCATTGCACTGCTGCCACACGATTGGCTGATTAGATAATTGCATGAATAAGTAGGTGTACAGGTGTTCCTAATAAAGTGCTCAGTGAGTGTATCTACAAATGAAAAAGGTAAATATCAAGTCACCAAAAAACTGTTCAACTAATCTGTAGCTGTTTAAGTGCAACTACGATATAGGCTACAGTTTTATTTAGGGAGTTCCCACCATTTCATATAAGAGCTTAAGTGTTTTATTGTGTATATGAAACTTAATTAATTGACTTTGTATTTGTTGTGTTTACCATTTGTGCTGAGCACAGTACCCCTGACACCTAGTGGATTTGGATTTATTTCCTCTATGGATGTTTGCACATGGTCGTTTTGTAGTGTGTGAGTTAAAGGCACAGATGGCAACACTGTTGTCTGCATGCTTCCTGAAATGCTCAGAATATGCAGAATAGAACTTCAGGTACACACACTGAGTGGAAGTAAACCCTTTACACTACAAGTTCTCTCTGAGGCAGCAATGTTGCGTGAAGTGTGTGAAGAGTATATTTCATCAGCATTGTAGTTCTTAAAGTTAACCTGAACCTACCAGAGAAAGACAATACTTTGTTTTTGGGTTGTTCTTTCACAGTCCTGGAGAAAGACAGCGCTGGCTGTTTTTGGTTCTTATAAGAGAGTCCCATGAGAAAGACAAGTCATGGTTTAGGGGTTGCTATAATAGCATCCCAGAGAAAGACAGAAGGTAAAACAGTTTTCGTTGTTATGGGATTGTTATACCAGAATCCCAGAGAAAGGCAGTATTAACAGTTTTGGGGTTGTTGTAAGAGAATCACAGAAGTACAGTATTAACTATCTTGGGGTTGTTATAGTAGAATCCCAGAGGAAGACAGTAGTAGCTATTTTTGGGTTGTAACAGAATCCCAGAGAAATACAGTATTAGCTGTTTTGGGGTTGTTATAAGTGAATCCCAGAAACAGACAGTAGTAGCTATTTTGGGGTTGTTACAGCAGAATCTCAGAGGTACCCCTAGGGAGAGAAATGATGGGTGGGTGTGAAAAGACACACAGAGTTACCAGGGCGCGGTGACGACTGCAACCTACCCGCTTCTCCGCCCCAAGAATTTTCCACGTTCCCGCCAGGTCTTCCTGAGGAGGTGCTTGTCTCTGCCCCCCCCATTGGCCCCCTTCCCTCAAGCCCCTCGCAAATCAATGGAAGCAGTGCTTTGAGTATTAGGCCTGTCAGGGGGGTGGCTGCGTGATGAGTCAGGCCAGGGCTGCAGAGCGCTCGGCAATTGAGCGATCGGGCTCCGTAATGTCCACTCGCTGAACGCCCCTGCCGGGTGCCCTCCGCCTGCCTGGGGCGCGCTGACCGAGGCACAGCTGCGTTAGTGACGCGTTTTATTATCTCTGATTGGAAACGATGACCTGTGGTATTTTAGGCTTCCTGTGGGGGGTTGTGTGCGCTCGTTGGCATCTGTCTTAGGTCAAAGTCTGGCTTAGAGCAGGGACCCCGGTGAGACATTTGCACTTGCATCTGCATCTGTATTTGAATTTGCCACCTTGCTTTGAACCACACATGATTGATGGAGAGATATTTGTTGTTATCTGTGGGGATGTTTTTCCACAATGATATCAATTTGTGCTGATGGTACACATGTTGAAACATTGTAACTTAAGGCAAGGCTGAAAGGTGTTTACTCACTAGGGCAATACTCGGGAAAGCTGGCGTGTATTGTTTCAATGTGAGGGAACGCTGAACAGCGAAATGAACAAGGTCGTCCGCCCTCTCAACCCTTCTGTCCTCTGAGAGTTTGGAAAGCAGGGCAGCGGTTTGCCAGGTCTCAGTGCAGCTCAGCCCCGCATGTGACTGTGCCTCTGATCCGACGCACTCGCTCTCCCTTATCGCCCCGGCCTGGCGATAAAGAGCATGCCTTGACTTTGACGTCAGTGCAGGCTCGTAGCCCAGATCACAGCGACTGTGCAGATCTGACGTCAGCTCTGGCTCATGGCCTGCGTTACAGTGACTGCGCAGACCGGACATCGGCGCTGGTTCGTGTCCCAGATTACAGCGAAGTCCTGCGCAGATCCGATGTTGGCGCAGGGTCGTAGCCCGTATCACAGGGACTGCGCAGGCCTGACATCAGCGCCCAGGTTACTGCATCTGTGCAGATCTGCAGCCACTGTGGTCTAGAGGGGAAGCTGGGATAGGGACAAGGACAGAGACTGTGGGAAATATGTGTCCTTGTTATCTGTTCTCCTCAAACTGATCACCATGCCTTTATCAGCTCCGCACTGAACATCTCTGACGCAGCGCAGCTTAAGGGTGTTCTGCATCGCGCGTGTGCACACCTATTCTGTCTGAACGCTCTGTGGTGATTCTTGGGCTGATATGGGAGGCATGTGGTACTTTTCTCAAGTGTGTTAGAGGAAAATGTCCATGCAAAAAGAAGGCAAGTGGGGAAGTGTCTGTCATGGGGGGAAACTTGAAGTATTATTCAGGATATATTATAAGTATAAATAAAAAGTATAAAGAACAATTGTTCTCTCTCTCTCTTTCTCTATAAATATATATATGTAATATATATATTATATATATGCATACACACACACACATATATTCTATTCACATTTCCAAGTTGCAAGTACAGTGACCTGGATTCACTTTTATGTCTTTTCTATGGCAAAGGAAGAGTCTTAAAGCTACGTAAAGCTACATTATCCACTTCAGCATGTGACATGTGCACCCACATGTTTGTGGCCATAATAAGAAATAGATGTGATCCATACACAAAACAAATAATAATAGTCACCATCGTACCATTGCCATCAACATCAACTTTGTCATTTGATTACAGTAAAAACAAATACATACATGTTGCCCCTTGTGGTTTGTGCACCATTACCCACTCCAGTGTCACTACTGAAGTTTCCATTCATGCCTTGCGTTACATAGTTGCTGCTGGCATTGCAAATTAACATTAATGGACTTCATCACTGCCACGGAAACAAAGCCCTTTGTATTTGCTCATTTGTAGAAAGGCCACCCAGGCATTCTTAAACCCAGGTGATCCCTTTTGTGGCTTTGTTTGGCTTTTAGTGTTTGGAACGAATGCCCCAAGCCCGTCCAGACCAATTTAGTATTGTAGGTGATGTATCTGAAAGCTCTAGTATAACATGACGTTAGCGCATTCGTGTTGTAAATGATCTTACGGCACATTAATAGTGTACGTTATTTGTAACTGTTTTTGTCATTTGGCACGTTTGGCCCCATGGCTGGTTCACCATGTATGTCTGCCTTAGTGGTCTTAACCATTTGGCAATGATGTCAGGCAAACTGAATTCCAGTCAGGTCAGGCTTATTGGGTATATATGTTTGTATGTAATATTGTAAAAGTAGATTGTAGTGGATTTCTTAACAAATGTAAAAAAAGATCCATCAGCTCCTGCCCAATTTGAGGCTTCAATGGACGTGAATTCCCATTAACTCACCTCCACCTTACATTTCCATTGCACAGCCTTTGACTGAGACACACAAAACTATAGGCACGCACACACACACACAGATGGCTAACTTTTCAGTTCTCAAAAATGAGAATACTGGAAGTTGTTGTCGTTTTAACCACTTTCATATTACAAAATTCAACGATAACAATACCTTGTGGAAACCCCTAATTGTTGACATGCATGTCATTACTGTGTGACAGCGGTCAGATAGAATGGTTGACATCTTGTGTGAAACCTCTGAAAGCCTTCTGTTTGGATGCTGTCTGAGTATAAATGCTTCTGATGGTCAAGTGCAGTTATCGTTGGGTTTTCAGGTAACACACCTGTTGCTTTTGGCCACACTGGACTCCCTGTGTGTGCTCTGTGCCCATTGAGTTTACATTGCAGCACAGCACAGCACAGAGCTATTTGGCCCTGCATCACTTAGCAAGGTCTATCGAAGCAGGTAAGAAATGCACCAAACACACCCAACTCTAGCCAAGACAGTTGCAATATGCTGCAGCCAAACAATAAATATGTATTTAAGCTGTGTCGCCCGTTGTTTCAATTGACCTTTATACCTGGTAGAATACATTCACGTGGTAGGCAGTATGCAGCAGTGCACTGAGTAGCCTTGTAAATGGGGTTTGTTATTGTGCAAATGCAGGTTTGAATCCTAAAATGAGGTACTCAAACTAGGGTCATTACACTTTAAATAGATGCTGTATAGAATGGAAGCTGTGTAGGTCACGCCTGGTCCCCTAAACAGTGATGCAGTGTAATGTACAGTAAGTCCTGACTGGCACGTGTTCTTGTGTCAGAGAGCCTGGGCCAAACCCGCAGGCAGAGCTGAGGAAGCGAACCCTGGGAACGCGTTGCGGGCGCACACATTAGGCAGCAAGCACTTTAGGAGGGCGTGAAAGCACAACAGCTGCTGCGTGTTGGACGCCTGTGCTCTTGGGTTCTTGCTTTGTCAGGGTGAGATGCTCTCTGGGCATCATGGGAAATACCTGCTCCTCTGCATCATCGCTGTGCTCTGTACGAGCAGCAACTGCTGAAGGCAAGCATGTGCTGATGTGCTATGCTGTGTCTTATGCCTGGTCTTCTGCGGTACTTACCAAAAGGCCTCTTCTCATTCTGCTGTACACTGGAACTGCCTCTACACTAAGTGTCGCTGTAGGGTGTTGGATGCCTCAGAAGTTTATTACAAGAGATCGGCTACTGGTTTCACTCCAGAGAGCAGTGCAAGAGTCGATTTAAAGAGGAACTCTGAATATGATAAAAATGTCGTTGATACCATCAACGGTAGGGAGGAGGAAAAGCAGATTTTGTTTTGATGATGGTACTTTCCTTCAAGTGCTGCAGAACAGTCAGAAAGCACTATTATAGATTGGTTTTGCAATAAGGATACCTTGGGAACAAGTATGATTTTGAGTTATACTGTACATGTATTTTTGTCTTTTACAACAATAAAGAGGCAGCATGGCTGTAATTGATATTGATCTACAACTGAAGTGAATAGATACTGACTTGTATTTGGCAGTAGAGAATGTACTGATGTCAGTGTTTGAGGCTTTCAGCAGGCTTTCACCCAACCAGGGGCTGATTGGGTGTCACTCAATCCATGCTGAAGGTTTAACATCATTGGCACAATAGGGTCTCTGAGCTAGCCTGTGGGAGTGACGGTACTCTACCTCTTGTTTTTATTTGATTTATAAAGTCAAAAAATGCTCTGAATTTAACGTGAGACCAAGTCTGAGGTCCGTGTGCCAATCAGATAGCTTTTTACTGTCTTTAAGGAGTTTAATTGGCAGAAATGTTTGAAAACTGTAGTGACAGGGGGGTGTGACCGTGCCACACTGTTCATTTTCTATTTCTTGCAACAACAAATAAAGGTTGTGTTTGTCAGTTGTGGAGTTGTAATAAATATTGTCAGCCATTGCCATTGTTGGCTGTGGAACTGTTTGTTTTGCTCTGGCAAAGTCCCCTGCCTGCCCTTCACATTAATGCTGCTCGTCTGGGGAGAACCCATGCGTGCGTTTGTGTGTGTGTGTGTGTGTGTCCGTGTGCCTGTGTTTATGTCAGTGTGTTCCAGTGTGTGTGTCAACCAGGACGTGTTTGTCCAATAATATTTCCCTAGGTACTTTTTTCTTGGAAAGAAAAAGACATGCATCCTCTCATCACCGGTCTCCAGTGAGGGTGGAGCCAGCCTGGATTAGAGACACCGTCTCTGCACTGAGGTCGAGGCAGCATGTCAGAGTCCCTCACTCTAACCTCTCACACAGTGGCGTTTTTGGCATAGAAATTCTGGTGGGGCTTCAGTTAGCTTGTCAAGCCTATCAGTGACGACTGTGAGCTTCAACCTTGCTAGCTTGACACAGTGATGAAACCCTTATAACACACTATCACGCCTAGCTGCTCACCTGCAAAATACAAGTAGCCTAGCTGGGGAGTGCAGATGGGCCTATCATTTAAAATAGATTATGTTCAAACAAAAGTTCGGGAGGAACATTCATTAACATGCTACCCAATGTCCGACTTCCCTTTGTGAGGACTATTTAAATTCCACATACTCCTTGTACTACATCACTTGCTCCGGCCTCTGCGCAGCTGAGATTTTGCTTGGAGTCCCAGCTCAGCTTTTTCAGGACCTTGGCCACATGCTGTACATCGCCAAACAGTCTCTTTTGCAATGCAATCGTTGACCTTATGGTGCCTACCGACTGTGAGATTTCTGCTATCTTATAAGTTTATTGTAAGCCACACTGCGACATGGATCCAATAAACTTGGGTACGACATCAAGTTTGAGTATGTAGACTGTACGATGATAACAACTACTGAACCATAGGCTACGACGCAAGTCAGTATACAAGAATAAAACGTTATCAGCGTGCGTTGGTTAGTAGACGTAGGTCGTAGCAGCAGTCACATTGTGAGATGGTCATCCTAAATTTCTGTCACTGTCAGAATTTTGTCCCAGGCTATGTTTGGTCGCAAGACCATGACAAAGGCTATCTTTGAACCTCTCTAAATCTTTCTTTACCAAACAGGGAGGCCAATCCATGTAATACCGTAAATCATGCATTACCAAATAGGGAGGCTAATGCAATAGATAGCCAACATTGTTCAAGCTGAGCACCAGCCATAAAGCGCCATTATTGACTCACCTCACTACTTGAAAAGGAATGTGGCTCGGCGCTCTTTCATGTGTGCAAACCTTTTAACAACCTTGCTGTTGAAGTCCGTCAGTCCATTAATGTATTCATTTTCAACTGGTAACATACGTCGAACGTCTAACACAGTCTTGTATCAGTAACGCGATCGTAAGGAGGCAGCTACTACAGCTACAGTCAGAAGAAGATCTAAAGCTAGCTAGCCAATTGACACGTAGTTAGGAGAAGATCTACAGCTAGCTAGCCAATTGACACATAGCTATGATTGACCTTTATGTGGGCGTTACCAAACGTGGGGCCGAGACAATCGGGCCCCACAGACCAACATATAAAATCCGTTATGACATGCGCAGAAGGGGTTCCCTGGCATAATGTCAGGGCCATGGGTCATGGGGCCGGCCCGACTGACAGATACTTGCCAGAATCAAGCACCTTAGGGTACAGTACATTGCACAAACAATTTTTATTTCTTTGAGTGTATTTGAAAAGAGATATTACGGATAATATCTATCAAAGGTTGAGTTATTCAAAATGAATTTTATTCATTGAACTGCTGTGCCTAAGAGATAAGAAACTGAATGAAAGAACTCAATACCGCCATCTAGTGGTCTAGTGGTGGGGCTGGGCCCCACTGGCCCCTAATGTAGAGTTGCCCATGTCCTTACGGAATTTCGGCAATGCCTTCAGTCATTCAAAATAAATGCAATTTAAAATAACACACAGGTGCACATTTGCATTGAGTGAGTTAGATTAACTGTGTAGTAAATTAATATAATTGTGTTTTGTTGCACTATAACATTCGATATTGTTTGATTGAGTCATGTTTCTTTTCAGTCATATCAGTCCCAATATGCACAATAATGCAAATAGGCCAACAGAAGTCCAAAGAATTTTGTAAACTGATATTTTGGCATTTGTTAGATTTGAGTAGAACATTGCAATTACGAGCATCTTGAGTATGGAGGTTGTTGCTGAAATGTTCTTAAGTTCAATGAATTGGTTTTAAATTATGATTTTTATCTGCCTGTTGACAACAGTTATGATAGCATTTATTATATTACATATATTACAAGATGGGAAAATGTTACAAACTCATAATAAAAACAGCTTATAAAGTTGCTTGAGATGAAAAATATTAATATTGTAGACAAAAGGGACAGTTAATGAATGAGACTTGATTGGTTTGGAGGCATGGTTTTTTCATCCATACTGGAAAGATTTATCTACGTTATCAGACAACATTAAAGAAGTATGTAGTATGTGACCTGACTGGGATTTGGGTGAATACTATAAGCATTAAAAACACATTTCTTGAGATGGAGACCCGGGTGAAATATAAGGGATATGATATAATCTGCAATATTGATGGAGGATGAGGATGAGTTTAATATAGTTGGATATACATTGCTTAGATAGATCAAGGGTAGATCAAACAAAAGAAGAGGGGGACGAGCCTTGTACATGAAAGAAAGTCTAGATGTGCAGGAATTTACAATATAAATTCTAAACCACAGGGATGATATTTACATTAAGGCCCTGGAGGAAAAAGTGAAAGCCCTTTTTGTTGGAGTATGCTATAGGCCATCAGGATTAGACAGTAAGTGTAACTTATATGACTACAACAACATAAAAAAAAATCTGGTATGTATTGGAAAACATTCATCATTGGAGACATTAAGTACCCCGGCATACATATGTGAAGAATTTTCAGCAGCAGCTGTTAGATGTCCGAGGCGATGATGTTTTAACTTATTTGTCGATTTTAACTTTAAATTGCGTCCCTGACAATTTTTGTAATAATCCTGATAACATTTGCAGAGCAAGTATAGACCAGCCACAACGTGGTTACATTCAAGGTGTTTTGGCAAAATCACCTCCACTAACTCCTAATTCAAGGGTATAGAATTTAAGGGGTGCAAATCTGAATAACAGCTTTTAGATGGCAACAGCTTTTAGATGGCAAATCTGAAAATCAAAAGTGGTGTAATTTCAAAAGAAGCACATTTCTAGGAAAAATAAGTTAAACAATTGGTCTCCACGGTGGATGAAAATATCTTTACATGAGAGTTTACGAGAGATTTTCCAAAAACCCTTTGAATAAAAAGCCTTGAAAAAGTACCACGAGTGACTCTGAAATTGATATGAAATAAAAGGAATCAAAGAAGCTATGTCCAGGGTGATTCTAACTGGTTTCAGCATAGAGTTCGGAGAGTAATATTAAGAGAGATCACATCTGAAAAGATTTTGTAGAAAGTGGATCAGTGTTCAGTGTTTTATGTTTTCTCCTCATTTACGAACGAATATGTAGCCAAAAATGTAGAATACAGGTAAAAGGAAGTTGTGGACAAGCTGTGCAATGCCTTGGTTTGTTGTGTTCATTTTTATCACACTCTAAAAGATACAGAAATGTGCAGAGATGGGCAACAAAGACTGGGCCCAGGTGTTAAACTTAGGCTTTGTTAAAACGTTTAATCCCTCAAAAGTAAAAGTAGACTTAGGGTATTACTAAAGTCATTACACAATCTCAAAAGGGATTGATCTCAAGCAGAAGCTATATCAATCAAAATGTTGCCAAAAGGCACAAGATGAAATTAAAAGTAAATTTAACAGTGACATTAGAAAGAATTTCTTCTCACAGAGTATTATTAACACATGGAATACATTGCATGGATTTGTAGGAGAGTTAGAGGCTCTGAGGTCATTCGACAACAAATTGGACACAGTAATTGTGACAGTGTATTTATGCTGTCAGGGTAGTGTAATATTTCTGTCTTTGCTGTCTTAAGTATGTTTTAAAACTGTTTACTTTTTAGTGACTGTACTATTACTAATTTGTTACTTGTTGTAAATGTATGGAGGACATTGTCAAAATGACAAACAATTGGCCAAGATAATCTGAATGTCTTGTTCTCATCAGCAGTTGTTAGGTTCTTATTTAGTCAGTTGAAGTTCTTATTTAGTTTAAGTTTATTTAAAAGCATTTGTGGTATGCCATTTGACGTAGCTTGGCGAAGGCTGCAGGGTTGTTGTGGTAAGAGGGATGCCATAAAGAATGTGCGCTCTTGCCTAATGTTCTGTGACGTTTTACGTGTCGTGTCATCCTCTCGCCCCGGCGCCAGCACTCCAGCACTCCACAAACAAGCCCATCTCCAGCCTGTTTCTACCCCCCCCCCCCCTCCTCCCCATCACTCTCTCCCGCCGCCAGGTTGCCATGGCATTTGTGTCATTGTTTGCTTTCCTCTCTGCCGGGTTTCCATGGCGATGCTTATTTGCCCAGCTAATGCCTGGAAGTGTTAAACAGACTCTGATGACAAACCTGTGTGCCGCGTCCTTACGATCAATGAAGCATCTGAAGGATGAGGATGGTTGGGGGGGGATGCAGGCAGGGACGCCGAAATGGTGGAGGAAAACAGACGGAATGCCGCCTTTGTGACGGCTTCCTGCTCTGCCAGGATGTGACCCCCACTGAGGCAGGTGGAACCAGCGGTGAAGCACGAACCCTTCGGTTGTGTCAGTCACCTTCATGTGCTTCGCCAATCCAAAACTGACCGAGGCCCGTGTGATCAAACACGTTCTATGTGGATTATGCACAAAACTTGTGCATTCTGTTACACCACCTACCTGTACTTTGGCCATTGTGCAAATTATTTGTGAAACACTTATGGTTGGTGGTAGGGTGCATTGTTAAAAGTCAATGCCAACTTCAAGTCACACTGTATGTGAATGGGTTTGTTTTAAATGTGTATAAATGATTTGTAAATAGGCTATTCAAACACAGTTTTTTCCATTAACCTTGCTGATATTGTAGCAGGGAGGTAATGCCAGTATAGTGTTGCAGCAAAACTGACAAGGTTGTGTAAGATTGTTTGTCAGAAGGGCAGACAGATGAGACTAAATTAAAAAGCTTGGTCTCATCCGAAGTCAGTTGTGGCAGAATCTAGTCACACAACATGTGCGAGGAGACATAGGCCAGCGCTGTCGCAGGAGTTTCTGCTGACACGTTGCTGTTACGCCATCTTGTGGTTGAAGTGCCGGAGCACCGATCAGTCAGGAAACCTTATTCTGTGAGCATGTTTATGAAGAGGGCCCGTTCATAAACAGCTCTTAGATACAAGACACAGTAGAAACAATGCTTGATTATTTGTAGCTAGCCTGCATCGTATTATATTATTCTAAAAATGTACATGTGGTGCCCAACTTTAACCAGACCCCCAGGTTGTTATTATCACACAGTGTGATAGTCTGTTAGTTTAAGAATGAAAAGATCTATTATTCCAAACCTGACATCTGTTGTAATAAACTATGAATAGTTTATTCGTATGAATATATTCATAGAATAAACTATGAATAGTTTATTACAAACTATGGTTGGTATTTAGGCAGATGAGGTCCAGTTTTGTTGTGCAGGAGGGAACGTGTGTAGGCCGTGTTGCCGTTAGCACTGTGGTACCACGGTACGGACTGCACGCAGCTTCACAAGCTGGCAAGAAAAATGATCTCAGGAAAGTCCCGCTCTTCCCTTTTCATGGACAAGCTTTGTATGCGGCTGCTTGCCTTGTAGTTTCTAATAACAACAATAGCATGTTGTTTCTGATCAGGGCAGTACGGGTTAAGAAAATACTGCCGCTGCAAAGGAGCGGTTGAGTTGTGCCCTCTGCTTAGCGCAGTACCTGCACCGTGTGCAGGGCCTCGTGCTTTGAGATAGCAGGGAAGCGTGCCCGTTTGACGTAAGCAGGGCCAGATAAGATCTCACAACCCTGCTGTTGACGTTTCTGTGTGGCCGCCGCGGTTTGCTGGTTCCCTCTCTGCGAGATGCGCAGGGTTTGGTTTAGAGGTTTTGCTCTTCAGTTTCAGCCTCTTTTTCAGGTTACATTACGTAGGTTAGGTTCTTGTATTGTCTCTAAATGTTGACATCTTTTGTCCCCTATATTATGTGCTTCATTACTAGTGTGATATAACAAAAATAAGGGAGCGTTGTACGGTAAAAAATAAATGGCAAATGAAACTAAGACAAGTTAAAAAAAAGTGGATAATGTGCATAAAACGTTACTATAAGATACTATACAAGCTTACATCACACATTTCGATTAGTTAATGTGATTTTTTTTTCATTTCTTCTGGGTAAGGCTGTGATTTTAATGTGTGTTTTTTAAAATCGATGCATGTGTGTTATCCCACTCAATAATATGCATAACTAAATGCTGTAATGTGAACCCCCACTCTGTGTGTACCCTTTGTTAACTGTATCCAGCATTGTAGATTCTTACAGTCACACCCACCACTGTACATCCTTATAAACTTGCATTGTACACACTCCTAACCTCACCATGCATTGTACTTGCTTATAACCATACCCTGCATTGTAAATGCTGATAAACTCACGTTGTATTGTCGATGCTTATAACTGCATCCAGCACTGTATATGCTTATAACACCACCATGCAATGTGTCCACTCTTGATCCTGAACAGCTCCTGTAGATGACCCCCCTCCACCTCCCCCCACACACACACACACACACACACACACACACACGCCTCAGTACGATGACCCGTTTCCTTTCTCTTCCAGATGATTCTATGGGACTGGGATCTGAAGCAGTGGTACAAGCCACAGTATCAGGTGAGTGCCTGTAAGCACAGGTGTGAGGGTGAACATGGGAGACTGTGATTGTGTGTATATTTGTGAGAAAGAGAGTGTAAGAGAAAAAGGGCAGTGTGAATGTATGTGTACTAGCAAGAGTTTATGTGTGTGTGTGCATGTATGGAAGGGAAAGTGCATGCGTGTGTTTGTAGCTGTGTGGGCGTGTGTACGTGTATTCATGCATGTCTTTGCAAGTGCACTGTGCTGAGCTACTAATGAATATGAATAGAAACAATTATGTCTGCAGTCCACTCCCTGTAAATGCATATTGGATAATTGCATACTCTGTTTTATTGCAGCTATTCTCATTTGAATCCTTCTGACTTTACTTCACTCCTGTCACGCACATACTCTGGATAAGTGCATAACGTCACAACAGTCCTGGTCGACACACAGTTCCCAGGAGTCAAGTGCAGTTTGATCCATTGCTTTAAGCCCCAAAATGTGTGTCCCTATTTGTACATTCTGTGTGTGTGTGAGCATGTGGGAAATCCCACTCTGTCTCATGATGCAGTCATAAATCCAGGCGTCTGTCACGGTGCAATTGAGTGAGAGACCAGTGTTCCACTGCATCAGTCACAAGCAGTGGGCCCTGCAGCAGAAACACTGCCTCAGAACCTTTTGATAAGTAATCCACCTAAAGTTCACCAGAGTACTGTGTGGGGTGGTTGAACTGTAGTTTAAGCCAGGATTTGGGCAAGGCTGTTCCCTGCCCGTTCCAGGCTTTTGAGTACACATGATGTCATGTCATGATGTCATTGAATGATCAAATATTAATTAACTTCCTTACAGTTTGGATTTTCTCTACAGTTTTGGACACAGTTATTGTAGAATCTATTAAAGCAGTTTTTCAGTATGTTCTTGAAAGCAGTGAGCAGACCTCATGGTCAGATCATGGTCAGATGTCAAAAGTCAAATGTTTGGACACACCTACTCATAGAAGGGTTTTAATTAGTTTTTTTCTGTTTTCAAAATTTTAGAATAACATTAAAGACATCAAAACTATGAAATAACACAAATGGAATTATGCAGTGACCCAAATGAGTGTAAAAAAAAAAAACAAAATTAAAACTTTCTTATATTTCAGATTTTCGAAAAATATTTTTTAAAAACAAAATTTTTTTGGAAAGACATTCATACATAGGCATCAATTTGCTATTTATATTTGTCTAAGAAACAAATTTCAAGCATTTAATCGTGAGTCTTTACATCAAAATGAATGCATGTTTCCCATTATCTTAATCAGCTGTGTCCAAACTTGTCTAACTGGTACTGTATGACATCACGTGGTATGTTGCTGTTCAACCTAGGCATTGGTGTATGTTTGCGCAGTGTGGTCACTGATTTATGCTTTTGTCCTGTGCAGTCATTGTCGCATTTTTGTCCACCCAGTGGACTTATAGTTATGGGCTTTTCTCCAGGACAGTCATTAGTGTGTGTTTTTGTCCAGTGGAGTTAATGTTATGGGCTGTTCTCCAGCATGGTCATTAGTGTGTGTTTTTGTCCAAGCTGGTCATTGACGTGCGTTTTTTTTTTACCCCTTGTGTCGCCAGGGAGCAGCCAGTGGCAACGGGGTGGACCTGTCGGTCATCAACGAGGCGCGGAACCTGGTGTCGGACCTGCTGCTGGAGCCGTCGCTGCCCCCCCACGCGGCCGCCTCACTGCGCAGCATTAGCAGCCTCATGGGGGTCTTCTCCGGCTCCTGCCGCCCCCGCGTCACCCCCTTCACCCCCTTCCCAGGGTTCTACCCCTGCGCTGAGGTGGATGACCCAGCCGAGAAGGGGGAGAGGAAGCCGCACAAGGTGGGGACACCCCAACCAACTGAACCGACACCTCATGAATACCGCACATGCTAATTATCATGTAACACTGAAATATCTAACAGACACACAGAGGTGCAGTGTGATCCCTGACCAGAAGCAGAACAGTTCTTGGTGTTTAGGCTGTTTTTTGTGAAGTACTAGAGAAGCAGTTTCTTAAATATAAGAAATAACCTTTTTCCTATGTATAACCCTTCTTAATTTATTCTTAAATAATCTGTTTCTCTTGTTGGGTCTGATCCAGTGTTTGGCATGGTCAGTTCTCAGATCAAATACAGACATGGTGCTGTTTTGCTTGTCCTCCTGTCCAGGTGTATTTTGATTTTACCATCTGAAATGTTATTGATGAATTTAAACATATTTTTTTTTAATTCTAGACTTTGTATGATACTCCTATCATGAAGCTGCTATTATGCAAATTTCCCTGGAATAGAGCATCCGCTTCCTCCAATTCTTATTCATACTAATACTGCTTCTACTAGTAATACCACTATTACTACCACTATCGCTACTACTACTACTAATAATAAAAATAATAATAAGGAGAAGAAAAAGAAGAATAGCAGCAATAATAACCTGTCTTTTGGCATGGTGCCCCCAACAGGGAATGAGCAGCAGAAACAGCCTGCCGACTCCGCAGCTGAGACGCAGCTCCACCACCGCTTCCCTTCCCCCGCAGGAAGCAGCCCCGCCCCGCTGGGACCGCAGCAGCAGCAAGAGGCCCCACCCAGAGCTCGCCACTGCCAGGTCAGTCCACAGGCACACACCCCACATCGATCTGCTGCTCTCTGCCTTAACAGGAGCTAAACCTATACAGTTTAAAGGAAAGCCTTTTGTTGGGATTTTGTTTATCTGTGAAAGTTGATATCCTGTCCTGCATATAACCAATGCATCCCTGTCCCCTCAGTTTAACTATAACAGAAACACACAGATACTGGTCTGAAATGGTCCTTTTCACATAACAGAATTCAGTGAGACTGCAAGAAAATAGTTTGTCCACTAGGTGGCAGGAGTGAACAATGTAGCTGTTCAGCCGGTAATGCTCCCGACGCTCCTCTGTGTCTTACTGTCTGATGACGCATGTGGCCTTTTTTCATAGTGCCGTTCAGTGATTTTAATCCAGTCTCTTGTGGGGTTGCATTTTTTTCAGCAGTTATTTTTGATGGAATTTCAGTAGTTTCTGTCCTGTCAGTGTTGTGGCTTAGTTTGAAATTGTTTCAGTGACAGGAAATGTTTCGTTATGTTACTAACACAGTATGTTTTGTTGTAATACTTAGACCTAATGGTTTTGTCCACACTTTAAGGCATAAACAAGGGACCGTCTTCTACTCTGTCTTACGTTCTTGGCCATTTGTCTCCACATCATCACTCACATTTTTCTCCACGTGCCCATCACTCCATCATGTTTCCTGCTTCCAGCTCCTGTCCACCATAGTGCTGTTTTTTTTTCCTGTCTGGGGTGTTGTGGTGCGATCGCATGACCATACCAGCTCCATCTCTTCATTTCTTCTCCATATTCATTTCCCAGATTCATTTGCTGGTAATTTGATCTTAATCATCTCACTTTCATTATTTTCTGTAAGCACTGTTCATCAAGTACTTACAACTGCCTGTTCATTTCCTGGTTTGTTTTCCTGCTTCAGGGAACTACACTGTATTAGAGTCTTATTTGCATCCTAGGTTTACTTGTTGGTAGTTCTTCCAGATGTTTAGAGAAGACCAAAAGCTGTTCTAGTGTTTACTTCATCCCTGAGGTCCCTGTCTGTGGGGATCAGACCCTCTAAGTAACTAAATTTATTTCAACTAAAAGAGTTCTTGCTCTTACTGTCATTGAGATCCGCATGATATTCTTTTTTTACTCATACTTGCATGAGGTGAACCTTTTAGCCTCTCCCTTCGCTCAAGTTCTTTTTTCTTGCACATGACACTTGGCATGTGACACCAGAGCAATTGTTGAAATCCAGGTCTTGTGAAAAAGACGTTAGTGCCAGCTGCATACCTCTGTTTTTGGTGTAAATCTCTACAAGCAGTAACAATGGAGGACATTGGATTCTGGGATTGCACTGACTGTTTTCCATTTCTTCCATCTCTCCTGTTTACATCATACATAGCATTTAGCTTCCTTTCCCTGCTTTTCCTCAGTGATATCTCAAGTCTCAGCATTCATGTTAGTAGCCGAGTGTACAGTATGTTGCTGATGGTAACGCAGCAGCAAAGCATTAACACTTCAGTGTTACTGTTGTGGTCCTCTGTGTTGGTCCTGTTGCATGTAGGTCCGGTATTCTAGTCCTGTTCAGTTGTGGTCCTTTAATGGTCATGTTAACTTATTATTGTGTTTCATTGGTAGCTCTCTCTTGTTATTATCTCTTATTATGACCACTTGGTTCTTTGTCTTTCTTGTTGGTGACAAAAAGGTTGCTTTATTATAAGGTTAAAGCTTAAGGCCTGAGTTAACCTCGCTTGTGTCCCCACCACTCCCACTGTGAATTTAGGAGGGACATTTGCCTTAGTTCTTCCCAGTCCGGGTTCCAACACCGGATAAGAGGCCTTTAAGCTTAAGTGCTCAGTATCTTGTGGCAAATCCAGCTTTTATCAGGCTCTTATTTATACGCTTCCATTCTAGTAAAGGGTTTGATGATATTCTGGCTTGTGATGGTTATAGTTCCTTCTGTAAGTCACCCACCTTGAGCATGTCATCATCCGTGGCTGTAGGGGTGTGTTATACTTGTCTCTGACCTAGCATACCAGCACTCGCTTATTCCTTAGCATATCAGGCTTGTTTTCCTCCATTTCCTTTATCGCCTGTCTGTTTTTTTTCCATCTTCATAAAAAGTACCTATGTTCCAACATCCTAAAGCTGGTTATTGTTTTGTATTGTTTGGTGTGTCTGCTCGTCAAAGACTTTGCCTGTCGCTTGTTATTTGGTGTCCACTTTACATGGCAGAGCTGACCTTGTGTCTACTGAAAATGTGAACGCTCTCTCGGATATTTTTCCAGGTTTTTTTCCATGTATTGTGTGGCTGGAATACAGTCGTAGTGCACAGCCTTTCTGCATTCTTATCCTGGAGTTTGGACCCTCTTACAGTTCACTTTATAGCTGAGGACAAGCAGTCGAACTACTCCTGGTCATGTTGCTGTCAGTGTCATTCAGATAGTCTGTTTCAGAATCTGTTTTTCTGCTTCTTAATTCTAAGTACCACAATTTTATTTGCTATTTTAATAGGCATACAAATTAAAAATGATTAAAAATTGATCTTTCTATGAATTTCCTTGCAGATGTTTCCATATTTAGGGACAAATTTATCTGACATAAAGTCGTATCCATTTCTGTTGCTCAGTCTCCATTACTACATCCGTTCTACATCTCTCATATGGGCAAAAATGAAGCAATCAGTTGACATCATCTGACCCTGCCAGGGTTTGGACTGGAACCCATAAACGTGCAAGTCATACTGAACCTGGCTAATGTTACAGAACACGTAACAGAAGCGTTGTGAGAATGTTGTGCGTTAGCAGGGTGTACGGGACGCTCGCAGCATGTGGCAGCTCACCGAAGCGGTGTTCGGTCCGTCTCTCTGTGTTTTAAAGTCAAGGGTCTCCGACCAACGGGCCTAGTGCTAACCTGCTGACCATCCCCAAGCAGCGGTCCTCCTCGGTCACCCTGACGTATCACGCGGCGCCCAGGAGAGCAGGTGAGGAGGGGCAGGAGACAGACAGACAGACAGAGTGAACCACTGCAGAAGAGTCCCTTCTCCCAGCCTAATCACTCTTCACAGAAGAGGGGTCAGAAATTCTGTTCCATCACCTGCTGTGTGGTTGTAAATCCAGCCAGTGGAGGAGTGAGAAGATCATAGCCAAGCAGACTAGAATCAGAGCAGGTGTGGGCAGCAGCGTGGAGAACAGCATTAGCTTTGAAAAGAGGGGGGTCTTGGATGCATTCTCCAGATTGAAATGTGCTTCAAAATGATCTATTAGTGAAGACACAGCTACAGTAGCACAGCATGTCTGTGGGGATATGACTATAGAATGAAGAGAAAAAACGAGTTTTACTGGGTTGCATATCCTCCTAGTTCTGAAGCAAGCCTAATCTAGTGTTTTCTTTTTTCGCACTCCCTCTCTTCACTATGCCATTATCTTCCTCTTGCTGGCTCTCTCTTCTTTCCCTTCCTTTCCTCTCTCCCTCTCCCCCTACCTCCACCGCTCCCCTCCAGGTACGTCCCCCTCCCTGAGCCCCGTCAGTTCCCCCACCCTCAGTTCCCCCACCCATGGCCCCCCCTCCGTGGGCTCCGCCCTGGTGACGCGGCCTCCGGTGGAGTTCCCTGACACGGCCGATTTCCTCACCAAGCCCAGCATCAACGTGCACAAACCGCTGGGGTACACCCTGAGCTCCCCCGACTTCCAGCAGCAGCTCCGTGCCCCCGGCATCCTCGTCTGCACCAGGTACCGCCCCCGTGACCCCCCCCCGGCTGCTCGGCACTCCCTCCCCACCCCAGATCATGTTCCCAAGCTCAGTTATAAATACACGGAACCACAGGGCAAACATACTGTGCCATTAATGATTAACAGGCTCCCATGGTTGTTCAATTCAGAGAAAATGTCTGGTTGGATGCACAAAACATTAATCAATCAACTTTCTAATAACAAGACAAGAGCAACAACAGGATATCTTCCCTTTCGCGGTTCTAGAGGTGCTTTTCAGCGTGACACTTTTCCAATGAGATTAGAACATTGTGGTGACCATCTCCAGTAAGGGCCATCTGCTTGATTTGTTGACATGTCCAACAATGAACTTTCCCTGGGTTTAATATTGAACTACTTGCTGACTTCTTCCGGAGAACTCAGAGTCAATTTTATTTTCCAATAAGCTGTAGTTTAGTTGGTAACAGAAAGTTGGTCTCTGATTATTTTTAGGTAACTTTTAAATGGGTCTATAAATGACTCATATTGTACTCTGTTTTGAACAGTCACGTGTCTGGTGGTGTATGTGCGTGATATTTGTTGATAGACAGTCCCTGCTGTCTCTGACCCTCCATTCCCCCTCAGCTGTGGGCGTCAGATGCTGAAGGCCACGCCCAGCCTGGACACAACGGAGAGTCACGTGCCGTTGGCTGCCGAGGTGGACCTCCGTCGCCCAGGTACTTCCCCCTTTCAGCTTCAGAGCTGTAGCCATGTGGCAGGTGCTTCCTGTTGGGGGAGTGACCCCAACCGTGACCCTACATTAAACAGCTGGCTCCGCTCCAGGAATGGGAGCGTGCATCCATAAAACTGAGACATGACTAACTGCTCATCTTCCAACACAGATGGTATAATTTCTCACCAGATCGTTGTGATTCACATGCTACATGCACCAGGTTGCTGTAGTTTGTGTAGTTTGTGAGCAGAAACACACTATCCCAGCTGCAGCTGTCCCAGAAGCCTTTGCAAAGGCATATCTTATCTCTGTATTAAAATGAGATGAGTGCTCAGTAGATGAGAAACTGACAGTTCAGGTGGTCTGCTCTTCCTCCACAGGTGAAGGGGCAGACAGAAGCGGCGGTGGATGTATCAGGGAAGTGTCGGAGACGCCGGGCGAGGGGTGTCCCGAATCGGGGGGCGGGACCCAGGTGGAGACTGAGCAGGACCCCAAGCAGGAGCAGCAAAGTCAGGAGCCCGAGGTGGGGACAGGCCGTGTGACGCCAGCGGTATGGGGCCACTCTCACTGGAAGCAGCCTCTGGCACTATCTTCCCTCTCTGGGAACTGGATTGCTTCCTGGCTTCGACACTCAGGCACCTTCAGCCCGAGTCATGAGAACATACAGGGCCTTGACGAAATAATGGAAACACCATACAATATGTGAACATTTGTTAACAAATAGGGAGTTTGGCCATCCTTTACTTTCAGAAAAGCTTCAGTCCACCTTAGACTATTGTTAAACAAGTTCTGAACTGTTTCTAGTGCAAGATTAAACTATTCTTCAAGAAGGAAAGCCTCCAGTTGGTTGAAAGATGAAGAAGGTGGAAATCTACTCCCCACTCTACGTTCCAGCACGTCCCATAAAGATTCAAATGATGTTTAGGTCTGATAATTTGGAGGCCATAGAAGGTGTTTGACTTAATACTGGTGCTCAAGAAACAACTCTTGCATCTGTTTAGCAGTGTGTATGGGGGTGTTGTTATCTTAGAAAAATGTTTGCACCATAGAATACACCTGGTCACTTTAGATGGATTTGTATTCCTTGTCTCTAATTCTATCATGCATAGTAATAATCGGACCTGATGACTCCCTTCAGAAGGCTGCCCATACCATAACAGATCCACCACCATATTTAACAGTTAGGAACGGGCAATGTGAGTGAGGTTCCTTTGGCTTGCTCCAAATAAAAACCCATCCAGATGTAGGAAAAAGAGTAAAAGATGACTCATCAGAGTGTATTACTTTCTTCCAGTGCTCAGGCGTCCAGGTGCTCATTACATCAGATTATTCATTGTTGCACATTGTACTTATTTACAAGAGGTTTTTGAATGGCAACGCTGCCGTAAATACCAGCTGTGTGAAGCTCACAATGTAGTTTTTGTTGAGGGTTGGTCATGAAGATGTAGACTCTGTTCTGTGGTAACGTTTTGTGTTTTTTTGCAGCTATCCTATTAAGTGTCTGTCAATCCTTGTTGGTGAACTTTGACTTGAGGCCACTGTTCCTCTTTACTGTTTCAGTTTTTCCTTGTTTGGCCTATGCCGTCATGATTTTTGACACCGTTCCCTTTGACACATAAAATGATTTTTCCATTTTTATGACTGATGCAGTTGCAATGTGTGAACCAATTGTTTGACCTCTTTCAAAATCTTTTTTATGTCTTACGGTGTTGTAGAAACTCAGATATTAGTTTTTACTTTAAAAAATCCTTTATAGTAGAAACATTGATAATTATTATTGACAATAATGTGAAACGCTTACTATAGTACACACACTACAGATTCTTTTTTAATTGACCATTGGTAAACGTCCGTCCTTTCTCATTTGTTTTATTCATTATTTTGTGTACCCCCTTGGCTTGCTGTCGGGAGGCAGTGCTTCAGTCACAAACATTATCAGAGCCAAGACATCATTATCATTCTGAATAAAATCTAAATCAACCTGGCACTGAATATACTCCCTTACTGTGTGGGTGTCTGACAGTGATTTCTGTTAGCGACTGCGACCTGCCCACAGACAGAATAATACAAAAGAGACAGACATCAGTATCTATGCAGTCCATTATCTGGACAGGACATGTGGTTTTACAGTCAAATTAGCCTTCACAGAAGTGTTGTTTAAAACTTTTTTTTTAGCAGAAAGGCATTGGTAATTGGCATTGACATGTTCAACCTGCATGGTGTTAAGGTCTTTGAGGTTATTATTCCAATGTAAATGTGGTGGGTGAGAAAGGTGCATGCATGTGCCGTCTCACCTTAGAACTGTGTTCTCATCCTCCTCTCTGTCTGTCTGTCTGTCTCTCTTTCTCTCTCTCTCTCTCTCAGAGTGAGCAGGACTTCGTGCTCGACCCCCTGCTGGAGGACCACGAAGCTCTCATGGAGAGAATCGACACTTGGAACTTCCAGATCTTTGAACTCGTGGACCAAACGGGCGGGAAAACAGGGAGAATCCTTAGCTATGTCAGTACCACCACTATTATACCACTATTATAACTGCTGTCACAACTAATGTTATAACTGCTGCTGTTCTAACTGCTGCATATTAATGGCAAAGACTGGCTTATGAAATGCTGGGGAACTTCAGACATCCTCTGGTTTGCTGCACTGGTTACTGCTAGCTTATCTCATCTGACATTTCAAGGGCTTGAGGGTCTTGTATGGTCCATGTGCTGTGTTTGTGTTAAGTGTATTTTAAAGCTGTACCCCCTGTAGAGGAGTCTGCACAACAGTGCCTTCCTATTTTCTACAGTGATCATTTGTATCATAAGAAAGCAGCACATTTCGCAAGATTGTTTATGCATATCTGATGTGCATCTGTTCACTTGCAGGGTTTATCATCCAAATAAGGCACAAGGGATGTTCTCTGATAAATTATCAATTGTCATACAATTAGCATTAATATTTACATGTAATAGCAGACTTTTTTGTCTAAAAACATTGAAAATGAATTCTCGGGAAAAGTATTTAATTGGACACTTCAAGCACTTACTGAATCAGTGGCCCAACACTGATTTGTAGAAACACTTTTCCTGGGTTTATCACCCCAAAGAGTCACCCTAATACATCCCTTTAATATATCTATATATGAATCAAGTGCATGTTATTCAATTAATCGTACCCAGTTCTCCTGTTTATTGCTGATAATCTTAACAATGACGTTAAGGATGTAATGATGTACTTTGTTAGGCACCATACTGCAACTGATTATTTGTTACATTGGGTTTTTTTTTACCAACAGTGCTGCATTCATTCCCTTGCTGTGGTTTGCATTGTACTTTCACAGTTTAAAAATGAAGAGATTCAGGCTGTCTCACAGCTGCACAGCTCAATGCTCTTTAATGAACTTTGCTGTTGTGTTTTCCCTCCCTAGGTGACGTACACTCTATTCCAGGACACCGGCCTGTTTGAAATCTTTAAAATCCCAGTGCGGGAATTCATGACGTACTTCTGTGCGCTTGAGAATGGCTATCGAGATATACCCTGTAAGTATAAAGTTCATCATGTATTTGCCCTGACGAAAGGCACAAGCCATGGGAAAAAATAGACTAAATGAAGTGTTACTACAAGAAGTGCTTTTTCACATTAGATCTGTTCTTTGCAGGTGAAAAAAATATTCTTAAATAAGAGGTACTTTATTATTTCCCTGTAAACCTGCCTGTAGTTCAGTCATATACATTGACTTATCAAGGTGTCAGATCCTGAAGTGTTTGATTGATTACCATATCAAGCACACACCAAATAGATTGACACAGATATTCTATTTATTGTGACCAGATATTCATCTCTGCCTGTGTCAGCTCTCTGCAGTTGAATGAGGCCATAAGTGTTGATTTGCTGGCTTGCTATGATTTCTTTAACATTCACAGTCCAAAACAGAATATACACAGCTAGCAAGGAGCACAGACAGCAACCACTATGTGATGTTATGAATCAGAAACGGCTAGACTGAGGATGGAAGAAACCCACTGGCTCTGTATCTGGTCATAGTAAATAGACTATCTGTGGATGGACTGAATAAAGCTTTCTTAGCAATAGGATTCCCTGGTGCCTTTAAAGCATCCTCAGGAAATCGTTCAGGGGACATTTAAGAACTTGTTTACTGAACCCTGCTTATTGACGTATGGGGAGACAAACCATGAGTGACACATTATGCCCGTTGGACCTCCTGCTCAGATCACAACCGGGTCCATGCCACAGACGTCCTGCACGCAGTCTGGTACCTGACCACGCGGCCCATCCCGGGGTTCCAGCAGATCCACAATGAGCATACGACAGGAAGTGACACAGGTAGCTACTGACCCCTTCAATATTCTCCACTGCCCCCACCTCTTTCATCATGGTACCGCCTGTTGCTCCAGGGATAATTGTGCTCTGAGGTCAAGCATTTTTCTGGGTTTGTGCTAACAGAACAGATACTGGGGCTAAAGTCAAACCGAGCAAACTGGAGGCATTTGAATACTAGTCCCGTCCCAGAGAGGCAAACTGAGAAAGGAATTCTGTAGCAGGTGGATTCTAGGCAGTAAATACTATAGTCCACATTCTTCATGGTATGTAGTTGCTAAACTTCCATATGAAGTCCTGTCCTGTTGAGTCCATCAAAAGCAAAGTGGCAGTTTTGGTCTTTGTTGCACCATATTGTCCTCATTCAAGTACTCAGTCTTGTAGTTTCATTGATTTCTCTAACATTATTTAGTTGCACCAGAAAGAATAAGATAGTTACTTGCCACCGTATTATATGGTCTAAGTAGGTTGCCATCACATCAAGTGACAGCACAGTTATAAAACTATTTTTTTTCCTAGAGATAAACAAAATGGATGCACTGCTGTACCAGAACCCTTTAGACTTTCCAGAGCTCCCAGAAGTGACGTTTTCCTGATATTTCTGTAACATTCTGTCATGTTTCTATCTAAATAGAGGTGTTTGTCCTGTCCTAGTATTTGGTGTTACCTTGGTCTTGTCTTGGGGTGTTTAGCCCAGTCTCGGTGTCATTCTAAGTCTCTTTCCCCCTGGCTCATGAGGGGTCCAGTCTTGGTCCTGGCTCATCCAGTCATGACCCCCCCTCTGATGCCTGCACATACGGGCAGCGTTTTAGGTCTCATTGGCTGGTTTGGGTTAAAAAGCCTGGACATAAAGTCTTGTCTCTGTTAATGGTATTTTATGTACCCTTGATCCATGGGAAATGAATTAAAAGCTCTCTGCTGACTGCTCCGTCTCCCTTGCCAAAGGAGCGGCAAGCCATGAGATCAGAGAGCCTCCATTGTGATTGAGATCTGCTGCCCGCTGCTGAGCTCAGCACATTTCGGAGCTTATTTTAACTCTGCGGGCGGGCCGTTTAATTTTTCAAATGGAGCCCAGCCTGAGTCACTCTTTGACTAATTCAACCTGTGGCAGCTTCTGTACGGCCGGCGGGATTTAAAGGCACAGCGCACCACAGAGAATCAAAGAAGGGAAAACGACTCTGCACATGGGAAACTGCACATAAATATATGCCCCCTGGCTCTCACTTTTACAGAGAGCAGCTGTGTGTCTGATGACGCAACACCAAAGCAATGTGGTAGAGGTGATGTCAGGCACCATATGGAATGGAGACATATTAGGATAAGATAGTGATTAAGATAAATCAGTTGAGATTAAGTGAAGTGTGAGGTGACATCTGGTTAACATATACATGTGTACAGACACATGTTAACCAGGTGTGGCTGCAGTACAACCAGATGTACTGTGTGCTAAGCTGTCCCTTAAAAGGGACAAGGTCTCCAAAACCTCACAGTTGCAGTCAGTCTTATTTGTTTGTGGTGCCTGACAAAGGCCAGAAAAGAGAGTTGTAGAACAAAGGTCCAGGTACATGCATATGGAGCAGGGTTATGTTGCCCCCCCCCCCCCTCCGATTCTCATGGTGTTGACCTCAGATGACGGGGGTAAGAGGTGTCCTCTTGTCTCCCCAGATTCGGACAGTGGGATATCTCCGGGCAGGGTGGCCTACGCCTCCTCGAAAAGTTCCTCCATCTCGGACGACAGCTACGGCTGCCTGTCCTGGAATCTGCCCGCCCTTGAGCTCATGGCACTATATGTAGCAGCTGCAATGCATGACTACGATCATCCCGGTCGCACAAACGCCTTCCTCGTAGCCACCAATGCACCACAGGTAAGTCTGTCATGAACATACCAAAGACTATAATAACAAACACCATAATAACATTACAGCAACAGTGGCTGTGGAAGTGATGGGCAGGCCTTTACGGTCTGGTGATGGCTGATTTTTTTGTATTCAAGTGAATATGCAACACGCTGGATTCTGGTCAGCTCACTTGTCACTTTGAGTGTCCAGGCCAATCATACAACATGATAAATGTTCACGAAGGCCTTTTCCATGTGCTGACTCCACCCCCTGCTCCCCTCCCCCTCCCTTCTCATAGGCTGTGCTGTATAACGACCGCTCAGTCCTCGAGAACCACCATGCTGCCTCCGCATGGAGCCTGTACTTGTCCCGGCCCGAGTTCAACTTCCTGGTCAACTTGGACCACATGGAGTTCAAACGCTTTCGCTTCCTGGTCATCGAGGCCATCCTCGCTACAGACCTGAAGAAGCACTTTGACTTCTTGGCCGAGTTCAATTCCAAGGTTGGCAAAGGCAGCGCACCTCCTGTTCTGTCTTGTGTTGTTATGCATTTATTTTTCGGTAGATTCGTTTCATTGCTTGATTGCGGCACGACTACGTGCCACGCTCCAGGAGAGTTTGAAAATGAGATTATGCCGTCCACAGCGAGTTAAGATAATTTTTTCCCTTCTGTTGCTTAAAATAGGTGAATGATGTGAATAGTCCAGGAATCGACTGGACTAATGAAAACGACCGGCTGTTAGTCTGCCAAGTGTGCATTAAGCTGGCTGACATCAACGGGCCAGCGAAAGGTCGAGAGCTTCACCTCAAATGGACCGAAGGCATCGTCAGTGAGTTTTATGAGCAGGTATTCATCTCCATCCACTTTTGCATTTCCACCTTCAGACCTGGAGATACAGAGGAACAAAAGAGTCAATTCATTTTCTGCTTCCTGTCTTGTAGATTCATTTTTTTTTTAATTTAGATCAAATGTAATTAGATCAGCTGCTTAATGTGATGTTTTGCAAAGCTGTTAACCGTAACAGCAGAACGGTCTGTCACTGGGCAGGAAGTGATGTAAGTGGGTCTGTGGTTATCGGGCAGATGAAACTTTAATGAACTTATAATGTCTGTAAACACTTGCCTGACAGTTTACCATGTAAGGCAAATACTGTCAAATGACTCAATCATAAAATATCAAAATGCAGTTCCTTTCCAGCCTGAAGTGTTTGTACAGCTAGCCGTGTGACCGATGTGCCTGCCATCACTAAGTGGACTGAAATGGGCCCTGTCTGTCCTGTTTCTAGGGTGATGAAGAGGCAAGCCTGGGATTACCCATCAGCCCCTTCATGGACCGCTCCTCACCGCAGCTGGCGAAGCTGCAGGAGTCCTTCATCACCCACATCGTCGGGCCACTCTGCAACTCGTACGACGCCGCCGGCTTGTTGCCTGGATACTGGATCGATGAGGAGTGTTCTGAGGATGAGGAGGAAGATGAAGGCGAGGACTCTGAAACAGAGGACGAAGAGCTGGAAGAGGACCTTGAACCAAGTAAGACATAGCACTTCATTGCTTCATAACATTGTGATCAACTGACAGTTGCTGCCATAAACTGCTGTGTTTTCATCAGTTCAGCAATTAATTTTAAGCCCTAATTCACCCTTTTATCAAGCTTAACGGACAAAGAAATGTATGTATATTTCCTTTCAAATAAATGTACATTTCTGGGGGTTAAATAGTTACTTTTGGTAGTGTAGGAAAGCAGTCTCACCATTTTATGTCAAATTTAGAATCATACAACTTTGTTTGAATCATTGCTCTTCAAGTAACAACATTTCAGTTCCTGTCCATTTATATTTAATGCAGAACAGTTGATTTGTCAGCAGAAAGAACAGGAAATGTACTCTCGTTACAGGAGTCTCGTTAATTGTGCTGGGTTATACTTTGGCAAGTTTGCTAAGTGTATTTAAATCTATCCCGCTGTCAGAACTGATCGTAGCTATTTGCTCTTTAGATGGTGGTTCGTTGAACCATGTTGTTGATTGCTTTGGTAGAACAACGTGAAATAGCATTGACCTCGTGAACCAGAGTCTGCATAGTCCTATTCCATTGATTAAAATGGTATTCCAGCATATGCTGCTCTAAAGTTTTCCCCTCCCCCGATTCCCCCCTGTGCAGAAAGGAGAAAGCGCCGGCGGCGGCTGTTCTGCAACATCATGCAGCACCTGACGGAGAACCACAAGGTGTGGAAGAAGACCATCGAGGAGGAGGAGAAGAGCAAGGAACTGAGCAAGCAGCAGCAGCAGCAGGCGGCCGAGTGTCCGTCCCTACCCTCCGCCTCGGAGGACATCCAGGTCATCCAGGAGGAGGCCGAGGAGGAGGAACGCCCGTAGCAGGAGGAAAGGAGATCCAAGGCCAAGACAGGAAGCCGGGCAGGACTCGTGAGGGAGGCGACGGCAGTGGCGGAGGAGGCGAGACCCTCCCCCTGCAAACACACACACACACACACGCGCGCGCGCGCGCTGAGGACCCCGCCGAACCTCCACGTGCTGAATTATCACTGTGCTGACACCCAGACTGGCGCAGCCCGCGTCAGCTCGGAAAATAAGGCCTTATTACTGTGAGCGGACTCCTGCCACAGCAGCGGGAGCCCCACTCCTATGCACTTTCGCCCCACGGGAGGAAAAAAAAAAGAAAGAAAGAACGCTTCAGATGAGGGAACGCTTTGGAGCGATGAGGTGAGAGAGACGGTGCTGAAGCACGGCCACCACAGGGGCACCCAGTCCTGATGCTGCCTTGTTGAACACAGAGCGCTTTACTTACTGCAAGGTACTTACACAAAGGGAGAATTATACAACAGAACAATAAGCCCCATTTTAGTGATTGATAAGAGTTACCAAAGTGAACAGTTCAGTTTAAATATAGAGAGACTCAGAGGAATCATGGAATGATTCTTCTGAGACTCGTTCAGGCTCACTGCTGGAGAAACAAAACAAAACAAAAAAAAACATATTCAAATGTGCCTGTTGGAATCTGCAGCTGAGGCTGCGTATTGACTTATTTTTGCACAAATGGTGCAGTCTCCTCCTCCCTTACCTGCTAACACAAAACACTGTATCACAGACTCTGTTTTTGGAAGTGCTGACATTCTGACTGAAAGCTAATATTTCACACTTATCCTTTTTGATGCCTTTATCCTTATTGGTAACCTGCCTTGTTTGGTTCTGTTTTGTTTTTTATTCTTTTATTTTGTTGGTTGTTTGCTTTTTCTCCAAGAATTCCTTTTTTTAATCACACAGTGTACACAGTAGGAAGACTGTTCCAACGAAGGGATGTTTTTCCTTTTTTAATCCTAATGTATAAACCTTTTCCACTGTTACTCAGGATTCACTTAAAATTAATAGTTATTTTTGTGAGAGTTCAACTCATGAAGTCATAATGATTTCTTAAGCTATTCTTTGTAAATGAAATACACTGTTTATGTGCTCTGTAGCTCCACGGTGGACAAAACCCTGTGATGGATTTAATACTATCGAATACTATGGATTTAACATAACAGATGTTATGTTCATAGAGATTTTTAGGGCCTGACCTGTTGCAAGGGGGCTGGGAATGTGAAAAAGTGAAAAAGGCCGTACATCGAATTATACATGATCTCATGGATGGGGTCATGTGTTTCCATGTTGTCTTGCCATTGGCATTATTTTAACATGCATTCTTGTAAACCCACTGATTTTTACAAAAAAGATTTGATAGTTATTGTTCTGCCGATACTGTTTTTACAAAGTCCTGTCCTTTGTCAAATGTACATCCAGGCCAGCGTATACATTGTTCGCATCTCAGTGTTCTCTCTGGAAGTCAGCTGTCAAGCTTTCATGGTTTCCTGCACTGCACCACAGAGCAAATAGAGTACTTAAAAGTTATATTTTTTTCTAAAACAAGAACTCAAGGCATTCCACTAGAGGCAGCGTATAGCAACTGAATCGGCTGTCATGAAAGCCGAGCTCCTTTGACATGTTTTGCAGCGTGGTCTGGCACCAAATATTCTCAGTGCAGCCAGTGTAAATCAAGCTAGTATATTTTAAAAAGAGAAAAAAGTGCACCTTTTATTACCAAACAAGTGTTTAGCCTCTGCACAGAATGAATATCTGCATATATTTTTTAAATAATCAGCTGTATCAGAATGCATCTGTTTTATACATGCCGCTGTCATATATTGTACATAGAGAACCTGTAATTATCATCCTGTTTCCAGAGTTTTTATCTAATAGTATTTACAGATGTAGGATCGAAATTCGGGGAGCTGTGGGATTTGGTGTTTTTGTTTTTTGGGTGCAAAGTCTACATGTTCCTGATCATGACCCCCTTTCTTGTCTTCTCGGAACTTTTTTATTTAGTGTTGTTATTCTACACACACACAGTTGGTGCCAAACTCTCCCTGCCCCACCCTGGTTCCATAATGCACCTGGGCGAATTTCCCATGAAGCTTTGCTCAGTAATGAAGAGAAGCACATTGGGTCACTAGGAAGACACATGACCACAATGACTGACAGAAATGTGGAAGCATTGTGTGGATACCTGACTAAAGCACCATCAATTCCCTCTTCACCTGGGAGGAACCCAGCTTTGGGTTGTGTCGGACACCCTTGTCCTGTCTTTTATGTTCCCCAAACGGAGCAAGGCTCAGTTGCAAAGCACAGTCACAAAGCTCTGCCCTACTGTCCCACACTATACCGTGAAAGCTTGTATTCATTTTGTAGCCTCAAGAACCACACCCTTTTCCCAGTGTTCTTGTCATGAATACATTTCTGAATGACTGTCACCTATATGTAGCATCTAAATATGTATGTAGGATGTAACTGTGTGACCTTACTGAATATGTGTGGGAAAAATCATTTTTGTTATTTATAGCTGTCATAAAACACCATCCCTGAAAGACCTCTGTTTTCTGTTTTATTTTTGAATCAGTTTTCAATCCAGTATTTTTTGTGCATTCCTGAAAACATAATACATAATATACAATCCATAATTCAAGAAATACATATCAATATGTTGAACTATAATGCATATATTTTCACATTCAGTGCATGGTAAAAGTGAACAGGAAGGCATCCTACACTAATTGATATATTTTTGCTATATATATTCTTTGTCTTTATTATTTCATACTTTACCATATACATATAGCTTTTTAATTAGGCTGTGTGTGTTTTGTGTACAGGTGTGTGTGTGTGTGTGTGTGTGTGTGTGTGTGTGTGTACATGTATGCGTGCATCCTTCTCAGCTCTATGATAAGGCAGTTTCTGTTCTGATGCTCTGTTCTGGATTAGGGAGTGACAGTGGCCCTGTGTGACCAGTAATGCCTTCTAGGATCCAAGTTGACTGTAAACTTTTCTCCCCTGGTGATTTGATCGACAAAGCCAATAGCTGTGGTCTGAATAAGCGTCAAGGAAGGCAAGTTTCTGTCGCTACTGCCTTCTGTGTGCGACTGTTTTTTTATGTGAATCTCTAGGGAAGCCAGACTCTTTAGAGACAGTTGAAAACAACTAATCACCAGAGCTTAACTGTGAACAGGCGGAGGTCTCTGTGCCTGCTGCGTTGGGACCAGGGACACATTTATTCCAGCTCCTGTTGTTTTGATGTGTGTCACTGTCAGTGAGTGGGCTCCACACTGTCAGTCCCCTGAGCTGTCTGTATCCTCTCCCTCCCCAAAATAATGAAACACAAACTCCAGTCCCAGTGGTGCAGCCTTTGGTCCCTCTAAACTGTCACTCACAAAGTTGGGAGGAAACCGGATCAGAATCACCTGAGGCTGATGTTTGTGATAAATAAGAGAACATGCATATGGGATTCATTTATCCAGAAAAAATGAGCTCCAGTAATCTATACTTTGGGTCATTGTGGTGGCTGTGGGTTTGTGGATTTATCATCTTTGAGAATGTACTGTACACATCATAGAAGTAAAATGGCAGGATTTTGGGTACATCTCCTTTTTGGTACTCTTAGCACATTTATTGTTTTTCATTAATATGACTGTCTTCCAAATTATCACCAAAGCTTTTAACTACAGCTTTAAGGCCAATTCAGATTCACTGATGAGCAATAATGTGATGTTCAGCCTTACTCCATGTTAAAATGTGATGATATGGCGCTTGGTGTTTGGCAGCCAGTTTCTGTAGAAAGTAGATGTAAAAAAGGCTTTTCTTGGACTGTAGGGCTCAGCCTTTGCTCAGGAATCTTACGTTATATTTAAATGATCAGTGGCCATTTAAGTACAAGTTGTTGAGATTTCAGACTTCTAGTCAATGTACAGAAAGTTCAGATGATCCAGGGATGTCATTAATGTTGAGAGTTGCTACTCAAGTTGCAACATACACTGTTTTTTTCTGGTGCAAATTGAACTATTTACAGTGGAGTTCCACTGTAATTTCAGAGATCCTAAGAGCAATGCCCTGCAAAAGGCTCTTACCTGATTCTAGCAATAAATAATAATCTACAGTTGTTCCCCAGTGACGTATAAAGCATATTAGAGTTAGATATTCTGCCAGTCACCTTCCCGGAGTCAAGGTCATCCTGCACAAGAACTAAGTAACTGCAAAAGAAACACAGGGCAACATTTTCTGTGATGTGGCCACATTAAGGAAGTGACCCTGATGTGTCCTAAGCTAACCCTGAAGGGTTTGATAGATCACCAGCCACACTGGTGATCTAAGGTAAAGGAAGATTATCTTTTATCTGGCAGTCCCCGTATTGCTTGTAGTGGCAGCAAGTCAGCTATGATAGCCTGCGCTTCGTGACAAACAAGCTTGCCAATTTTAGGAAGGATCACCCACCGGCTACTTATTACTTTTTATTAAATTGGGTTGAATGCATTAGGATTTTCATTATATGCTTCACCTTAATTTATTTTAATTATAACAAAGAGATAATATTTTTAATAGGCCTTACTTTTTTACTTAAAACCAAGCGCTTTGTGTGAAACGTGCAAAGACACAGCTCCCGCAGTCAACGTAATCAATAAAAAGGGTGGTTCTTCTCTGAACTGGCATGTCCTGTCGTGGAAACCTATCGTAAAAAAGGTTGTGGATAATTATCAACCAAAAGTAGGTTCTCTGCTACGGTGCCTTAGCACATCATCTGCAGGTGATTGCCCATCTACTGACAAATGCAGTATGATTGTGTCAGCATGTTTGAATGAGGAGGGTGACATCCTGTCAATTTTGGAAACCTTTTTTTTTTTTTGGCAGTGCAGAATTCTGAGCAGTGAGTTAATGGCAAGCCTGTTTGTTCCCAAAAAAATCTCTCTGTGGTAATCTTCACTTTCAACTGCCAAGGTAAATTGGGTAATGTTAAAGGTTGTGTAAAATTTCCCAGCAAGGGTGGAAAAGGTAAGTCATGCATTAATCTTAAAAGTAGTGCACTGGGTGGGGGGTGGGGGAATAAGACCAATCTTAGTTTTGCAGAAAGTAATTATTCTTTAAACTTTTTTTAAATTGTTGAAGTTAATTGTCGCTGCCAAAAAACTGAGTAGCAAATCAATATTAGGCATTAAGGCATTACCCTGGCATATGTATGGCCCAGCTATTAATTGCATTTTCCTGTCCGATACTGTACCTTTGAAATGCTAATGGGACAGGGTCACTTAAGGAGATGGGTGGAAGAGCCTTTCCATTGTAGGCGTTTCTTGTAACTATTTTTTTATTGCTGGGAACTGAATTTTACATTTTTCTCTTCTGAGTTTTCCTAATAATTCCGTTTAGAAAACCTCTATAATAGCACCCTTTAAATATGTGGTTTGTCATTATGTTAGTTTTATTAGACAAATACCCATAAATAAGTCATGTACTTATGTCACTCAAAAGCAGTCATACTAATTCTGCTTTGCCAGTATTTGGGTTAAGCAAAGAAGAGTTCTCAGGTGTGTTAGAAAATGTTTAACCTTTTTATTGCCTTGAGACAAATTTTACAACATTGTCAAACTAAATTTTAACACTGCAGCTCAAAAATGAACATGCATGACAGTTGGTGAAGCTCTGCCTTATAAAATGTAGTCCATACCTGTATTGTCACATTAATTATGTGAATGACCTATTTGTTCATGCCACAATAATTAAAAAAAATATATGAAATACTTGCTTTGTTATATAAAACAGTACAAAAGTAAGAAAACTAAACCTACAATTCATGGTAACAACTCTTGCACATACTTGTGCAGATAACAGTGTCTCTCCACACATATTGACACTGTGGCTGGTTCTTCGGAGAAAATGACTTCTGTGATATCCCAGGAACAGGATCATGGTCCGCAGAGCTGGAAATGGAGTGTAGCCAAAGGTTGAATTATGCAATGTACGGCATATGAGGATATTGGACATTCCAGGGAAGGCAGCGGGGTTGTCCCCAGTCTGCACCTGTCTTCGCAGAAGTGTGTGTTCCAGATTGCGTGTAGAGAACATACAGTACATGCAGAAACATAGGAATCCAATCCCTCGGCTCTTACATACATGTTGCAATACAATGTTGAGGGCCATATGCTTCAAACACTGCACAACACAGCTACGGGGCTACTTGTGGTTGTTTGTTCCAAAGACCTGCTTTGTGGACCGATTTGGCCTGGTGCATTAGTCTTGATGTCACCTGCACCTGAACTTCGTGTCAGCTCTGGTTTTCTGTGACTTTCTGCAGAACTCAAAGTAACTGCACTGAAAAATTAGTAACCGGGTAAAACGACAGTGATAAGTGCTGGTGATCTGATATGGCACCCAGGCCTGAGGGCACGCCTCCCTTTTTAGGGCCGGTTCCTCACGTCACAGTCCGTGTCGTGAGTCTCTCTTCACTGCTGTCTCCTGATGGCGCAGATAGCGTAGGGGAGGGGCTGTAACGTCATGCCCAGTTTGGGCGTGAGGCTGGGGACAGAGCCTGCGGGAAACTGCAGGCGGAACCTCTGCATCATCGTGGTGAAAAAGAGAAACATCTCCATCCTCGCCAGCTGCTCACCCAGGCAGTGTCGCCGCCCTACAGGAAGTAAGCATAAAATATGTATTTTTATTTGCAAAGACCAGTCACAACAGCACAGACTCACAAATGCATTGAATAAAAAGAGTAAGTGTAAAATCCCATTCAGATTATAACGTAGGTAGAGAAACAGAAGGAAACACTCTAAACTGTCAAACTAGTCCTGAGAGGTAATACTTTACATTTTGCATTTTTAAATTAAGTTTTTTCTTTTTTATAAAAAGAGCCACTAATGGCCCAACCATTTGGCAGCAGCCTGTATAGTTCCAGCAGTCTTTCAACCAAAATAGTAAATATTAAGGTTATAGCTAATGTTTTGACTATTGACTGACTTACACTCTAAATATAGAAAATTCACAATCATTCCAGCTCTAGAATGGACCATACTTTTGAGGATTCATATGTATAAATTTTTTCTTTTGGCTGGAAATGTGTATTGCTCAATTTCTTCAATATTACAGATGATGAAATCAGACATCCAATTTGTTTCTGAAATGCCTGGCATGTTGAGGCTTTTTTTTTATTCCACCCTTCTGATGACATTTCAATGCTAGCCAGAAGAAAGCCAGAACTAGAGATGAAAGGTCGATGACTTTTGCATCTCATGCCACACAGCGCAACAGACTCACCCACTGAGAAGGGCAGGAAGGCCTCGCGCCGGACGAAGTCGCCGCGGCAGTCCAGGAACCTCTCCGGGGAGAAGACGTCCGGGTGGCTCCAGTACTTCTCGTCGAAGTGCGCCGAGTACAGGTTGGTGATGACGAGGGTCCCGCGGGGGATGGAGTAGCCCCTCACCTGGGCGTCCTCAGAGGTGGCGCGGAAGATGCCCAGGGGCACCACGTTGCAGAAGCGCAGGACCTCATGCAACACTGCCTCCACGTAGGGCATCTGTGGCCGGTCCTCCAGCGAGGGCGGCCTGCTGTTCCCCACCACGCTGTCGATCTCTTTCTGCACCTTGTCTGGTGGAGAGGGAAATCTGTCTGGTCAGCAGCAGCAGGGCAACTGGATTTCTGCCTTAGTAATGAATGACATGTAAAACAGTCATGACAGTCTAGTATGCCCTGGAGAGGTATTAAAGGTGACAACCAAATCATAATTATTGTGATTTTGCTGCAAATGATTGTGCTATCACAGCAATGTACTATGCTTCACACTGGTAATGGCCTGCTCTTTGGGAGAGGCGTGGCTCAAGTGGGACGGTTTGTGTTTGTGTTAGAATGCATGCAGCTGTTCATCACCACCAAAAATAAAGCGCTTGATGACATCCTATTAAACAGAACAAGGTAAAGGGCAAAAAGTCAAGCAGGGTCAAGCAGGATTTCTAGCTCTCCTTGACAACCTCAGACCAAGGAGGAGCATTTGGGGGGGTTGAAACAGAAATTTCTGTTGAGCTGTGTCTCTGTTGACAAAGGGTTGGAGGTTCCTACATTAAGCCTGCAGGCTGTGTACTTGCCTTGGACACTAGGGTGGAGTGCCATGTACAGCATAGCCCAGCGGATGGCATTGGTGGTGGTCTCGGTGCCAGCAATAATCAGCTCGCCCACAGAGAAAATCAGGTTCTCCCATGAGAACGAGGCCCCAGGGTCGGCCGCGCTCTGCTCCATCTCGTCCAGGTACGCATCAATGTAGTGCCGCGGGGACTGCCGCATCCGGCCCTGGGAGAAGCGCTCAATGATCTCCAGCAGGAAGTCGTAGACTTTTGCCGCGTTGCGGAAGAGCTTCTGGTGTTTGCCGAATGGCAGGATCTCGATCCAGGGGAAGGCATTGTAGAGGAAGGCCCACCCGCTGGCAGCCAGCTCCACGTTCTCGCTGAAGATCTCAATCATCTGCTGGAAGTCCCGGTCGTCGTAGGTGAAGCGCTGGCCGAAAAGGATGAGGTTGGTGATGTTGGACACGGCATTGGTCACCAGGTGTTTGGGGTTGAAGGGCTTCCCCTTGTGCTCATCCATTGCATCAATGAAAAACATGCACTCCTCTGAGATCTTGTTCTCAAAAGTCTTTTGGCCGCTTCCAAAGTAGCGGAAGCTGTTGACAGCAAGTTTGCGGTGTTCAACCCATCCACGGCCATACTTGGAGTTAAGAAGTCCTATAGAGTATCCACACAGAAGACAGGCAAAGCAAGGAAAGAGAAGTGAAATAATACGCAGAAAATAAATCTTGAAATAAAACAGAAAATTAAACCCAATTACTTTTGAAAACTTCATGGACCAAAAAAAAATCAGTATGTATAAAACGTTTCAGCATGGTCAGTCATCTTTTCCTTCTCTAAATTCCAATTTTATTTTACTGGCTTGCTTGATTCCAGGCCTGGCAGGTTACAATTAATTCACACTGTGTTTTAAGTGTATCTGAAATTCAATGTACATATAAAGAAACAACAACAGACTCATGCAAAAGCCCTTGCAAAGTGGCTTGATGGAATAAAGATTTGCAGAAATGAGAGATGCTAACAGTAAACACACAGACAGCGGGTGTGCATTGAGCATAACGCACTGATGAATCTCAATCCCACAATAAAAGCGCATCTGGGGAGGTTCTGCAGTCAAATCTGTGCATGTGCTGTCGATCAATGAGCAGGACACACTTCCAAAAGCTTTCAGAAGTATGTATGAGCAGCTGTTAAAGCAGGACGCTGAGGGCACTAGCAATACTGTCTGTCCCACGAAACTGTTCAAAGGGCAAAGTAAAATCATTCCATGAAGTTGTAATAACCTACCATTCACAATCTGGGTTTTCCTGGTGTGCCAAAAGTATTGCCATAAGGGCAACCCTGTCTAAATGTGCCACTTGGAAAAGCTTTCCAACATAAGCAGGCCTTTTTCACCAACTGTTTTTCTGCACCCTGTGGCTTGGATTTAGTATCCTACTGTTTGTAATGCGACATCTATTTTCAGATCAAAACTGCACATGTAAGATTTAGAAACTGGACATGTCAATGTAAATGTAATATTTGTAATGCCAATAAAACAAGATTCTTAAATGGTGTGATATTATTCAGATTAAAAGGTTGTTACACATTTTATCTGCTGTATTGGTTGATTTATAATGTATCTATTGATCTGTATACTTTTCTGAACATTTAGCCCCTGCTTCCAAGTTTGTTTTGGATTTGGTGCTCTTTAATGGCAATTTGAGCCAAAAAAGCTTGTGATTTAACATCCAAATTGAATCTGCCATTACCTTTTGCTGACAGAGACTGCATATTTGGGCGTTGTTATGCATTTGAGAGGTCAGAGTGGCAGCTATCCTAAAAATGTACTGCTAAATGTGTTGGTTTGGCTTTTACTAATATCCCTCTGATAGGAGAAATAACCCATATTACCTCCCATATTGGTCATTTTCTTGAACAGAGGCAGGGATGGTCTGTCTGCAAATACCTCACTCTGATGCGAGAGGCATTCTTTGATAGCATCGTACCCATTCAGCACCACAGTTGAGATGCCGCCTAAATCAAGACTGAAGATCTGAAAAAGAAAGAATACATACTGTACATATATACAGTGTACATATTTACCACTGGAGACAGACTCTGATCCAACAACACATTTCTGTACATATTGTATATACAGTGTACGTATTTACCACTGGAGACAAACGCCAACAACACACTTTTTTAAAAATTAAATCTATTTAGCACAGGTTTAGTTTAGGTTAACTATCTTGCCCCAGGGTACAGCAGCAGTACCCTTCCAGGGAACTGACATGATAGTTGGCTCCTTGCCACTACACCACCGTACTTCTTTTAAAACACAGTGCATGTGTTTTGTGCATTCTGAGGAACGCCCGGCTATACGAGCGGGGGTGGGGTGGGGAGGTTACTTTAACTTTGACCTTACCGACACCATTCACTTCAAGCCGTGACATTAGATTCATATGTCTCTTACCGCAATTGGGGCAAACCAATATGCTAAGTAGCCCAAGCCCGAGCCAACCCCCCACTAAACCGAGCTGGTGCCGGCCATGTTTTTTAAATCGGTTTTTAAGCGTGCTTCAGTTTTTTAATCGGTTTTGAAATATATTCAAGTCAGTAGTCTAAATGCTACGCTATGAACATGACATTAAATTTAACTTCTAAAGCTGAAGCGTGAAAATGTTAACAGTTTACTCCGGACGAACTTGTTCGGCGGGTTACCTAAATTTCCTTGCAAGATGTAAAAACCATATATTGTCGGGAGGGGGATGGGGGGAAGCAGACAAAAGCCAGCTCAGCATTTCTTAATTCACAGAGCCCATCTCGTGTCCCGCAGATTACACTGGCAAAATCACGTCGTGATAGTCTTTTCTCTTTTGTTCTCTGCGCTGTCTGACAGACACACAAACTGGATCAGCTATAATATCCTCCGGCGTAACCTTTGACACACTTCGAGAAATTGTATGCAATGCACATATACAAGGATATGGAGAATCATTAAATGTGCACCGCATATGTCCAGAGTGCATACATCCTACCTTTCTGAAGTGGTAATCAAATGATGTAATATGATGGACAATTTTCCTTTACGTTGCCAAATAGCGGACCCTCAGCACCCCTGCCTCGAAAACCTCTAGGCTGTCTAGAAGTATAACTACGTAATTCTGCCGTCACCATTGCACCGGGCAAATAACAAAGGAAGCTGTACGAATCTCCTGCTGACGTAGATAAACACTGTACCTGTCCATGGATTTCGCTCTGTTTCCTCATATAGACGTGCGGCTCGGAGGCGAGAGACAGGATGTTCCCAATTATAGGCAAGGGTGTTGGTCCTGGGGGGAAACCTCTAGGTCTCCTCTGCTTTGCGAGTTGACGAATCAGCAAGAAAGAGAGAAGAATTACTAGAAGGCTACCTAAAACTACAAACGCCTGTCCGTAAGAGACGGTCAGTTTAAGTGCCAGTCTGCCGGTAGACAGCATTTTCGTTCCAGGACTTAAGGGCTGAACTTCACTATTCAGAAAAGATTACATTATCACTGTGCACATGGTGCTATCCCCCCGCCTCTGGTAGGCTAAGATTGGCTAGACGTGCTGCAGAGATAATAACTATCGATGAACTTTGATTGTCTCCTTTCCAGTTGCCGGAAACGTTAGAGTTGTTCGTGCGAAAGAGAAGCGAGATTGCTCGGAAACATGCTTTACGTTTCTTATTATATGTGTGTATAGTAGAACACGCTGTTTCCCATTTCCTGTTAGATTTCAAACTGAAGTTAAAAGAAAGAAATGGACAAGCCTGTTACTGCTTAGTCATGTCTTCGTCACTTAGTTGGAATACGCGCATTCTCTCACGCCAGCTGTCTGACGGTAACAACGGCTTGTCTACTGCCAGATCCCACAAGAGACCAGACCAAACATGTCACTGCATCACAACAGATCCACAAACACGCCCGTTGTCTCTGCAATGGCAATTTAGTTGAAAACGGTCATTTTCAGATTAAATTCTACTTACAAAAGAGAACTGCCTCGTGCAAATTTACAATTTAGACCATGATTCATCGTGAATTTACTTTACTCTCATCAAAAATACGATACCAAACAGAATGATGTCATGAGACCAAGTGAGTTCTTTCTGTCTCTTGTTAAAAGGCACCAGTAACTTTGACCCCGTCAGCTGTTCCACCTCCCCCTAACTTAGGACATGTGAAAGGTCAGGAACGAAACCACTGGCTCTGCGTATTTTGTGTCACTTCTCGGTCAGGATAGGTGATCTCTCATTGTAATTGCCAAACAATAGTTCTGCGTAAAACACCTCTGCAAATGAGCCATACATATTCTTCCCCCTACCATTAAAAGAAATATGACTATGGGATTTAAGTCTCATGTATTGGCCTTTGCTTCAGAACTGCGGTGATTGTAGGCTGGCCCTGGTGTTTCAGATCAAATGCTTGGTAGAATGTGCTGCCGGTGTTGCCTCTGGCCTCCGATCTGCCAAACTCCATAAATGGCTGTGATTTATCGTCTTTGTCTACACAAAGTTTCTGCTCGTGCCCATTGTATCGCCATCTGTCATTGCAATAAACGTTCAACACCTGAAGTTCTTCACATATCACGTCATGTTATTAGAGGCTCCATGCCCTGAACTGCAAGAGGACAACTTCCACGAACAACTGCACAAGCTACCATTTGATGTAATGGGATCAGAGCAGGGCCGGCGCTATGGGGGTCTGCACCCCCAGTTGTCTCCTTACATCCCGATATCTACATATGACGTTTTGTGCCCCTTTGGACTGCAAGTGGAGCCCTCTGTTTTTTCTCTGGGCGCCGAGCGTGGATCAGAGTCGATAAATTACCACTGAAAACCTGAAGCGGCTCCAAAACGGGAAAGTTGAGTTTCTGAGGAATACCACCGGATGATTACTTTCTTTGTTCGCTCGCCGCATCCATCTCCTCCCAATTTTCTCCAAACCGCGACCTTTCGCGTTTGATTGATTCTGAGCTCCCTCGGGCCGCTAGGGGAATTCTGAACAGAAACCAAGGAGCGTTTATTCATGAGAAAATGAACGGTCTTTGACGAAACCCCACGTCGAATGCGAGTTCGCGCTTGCTCCCTTCGGACGGCCTGGCGAGTTCTGTCGGCTTTCCTGTTCACTGACTCTAATCGTAGTTTGTGTCTCATTAGCGCAGATCGCTATTTACCGAGTCGCTTCTCCTTCCTGCCAAGCCAGCTGGCATTTTCTTTCTTCAAAAGATGCAAACAGGCCTCACCGGGTCTCCTACCCTTCCCGTTCTTCTAATGATTTTGGTTTGTTATCAGTGGTTAACGAGGACATTCAAGTGAAAATCTTGTTTTGTCCTCTCTCCTGGCTCCCATGACACAAGGTGGTTTCCTCTATAAAGTGTAAAACGTATCAATCAGACGCATCTATTATTTAGTACACTTTTCCCACAAACACCACTGAGACAGAGGGTTTGACAATGAGCCAGTAGTAGAAAGGATGAGCGCAGACTAACCAATTATGCAGGTGATTTCTGCAGGTCATGACAGGTGGCTCGAGGCTCTTTGTATTCATCATTCTCTGAAAGCTTCGGTGCCAACAATATCCTGAGATTTTGCACAATTAATAATACAAACAATAAGCTGGATACCTAGAGAGACGGGAGCCGACATAAACATGCTCCTGCAATAGAAACCTGTGTCGATAGAATACAGAACCCAATTATTCTTGTTATTTACAGCTCTGGCTTTGACTTCATTGACCACTGTGTTATTCACTATAAATCACCGCTTGCAAATCTGTATTTCTGTGGCTGCACCCTCCATTTGCTTTAAGAATGATGTTGTAATGCTGGCTGGAGATACAGGACGCCCGCCTTTGCTTTATATTCAGCTTGAGAGGGGAAAACCGGCGTAATGGGGATAAATGGGCATTTCAATATACAGGATAGTGCTCTTAATAGTCACGCTTCCTCGAGAACCCTCTCCTGGTGGTGCCTGCGTCTTCCGAGTTTAGACTGCACACCACGGTTCAGGGGCGGCTCCCACAGACCGCCGTTAGAATTGAAATAAGAACAAATGCAATAAATAACTTTTTGCACGAATCTAAAATAATTCCACGCATTCTGGCTGTCGATATTTATAATGACAGACATATTCACGTATGTGAAATTGTCAGATTTATTTTCAGGTTATGTTTGATTAAAGATGTAGGCTACTTTCTCAAATGTTGAGCCACCCCCTGGCCACAACTGCTTTGACTTGCTACCCTTATGTACTACTACGTTTATTTGACACATTATGTACTGATGTAACGCCGATACATCAGTACACCTTTATTTTTCCCCAATATCATAACCAAAAATGCATTCTACTGCACATTTTACAATTGTCTGGCGATCTTCATCTGTGTCTTTCGGGAAACAAATGAAGCCAGACGGGTGGCCGAAGCTTGCTCTCTCTCAACTGAGGACTGATTGATGCACAACGCTAAACGATTAAATCTAATTTCCTTAATGTCCGATGAGGCACAAGGCAAACGTCCCTGCTTCCGGCTGGAGTGAAGTGTTTCGCGTAGGGCCATAGATAAAGTCCATGTCCCCGAATTCTGACAGCAAGCTCGCGAGGAAAGCGCTCCTTAATCTTTGTGTAACCACGGTCACCAGGTGAACAAACGTTCCCATCGCGGAACTAATGCAGGGCACCCCATATCTGATGCGTGTGTACACTCAAGGCTCATTAGTAATTGGACAGACCGAGAATGGCGTAAGCTGGTTAGATTTTAAGAGTGAGAGGCGATAAAGCAATGATTTAGATTAGACATTTATCACTGTGTGCGCGATGTCCGATTCTGAGGCAAAATGAGAGCATTAAGTTATACCGTTGGATATATACACATGCATGTATACATTCTCACACACACGCTCTGTTCGAGTTGGCTGAAGATGAAATTCAGTGTAAAGAAGGGTAGGGGGACAAACGATCTGTCCAAAAATCATTATTTGCACTGTCAGTCAGCTACTGTTTCAACGGGTTCACATTGACATTGGTTGATTAATCCGATGAGTAATCCTTTTTCTTTTCTTCTCTCTGACGCAATAATACGTTGTGTTAAGATGCAGTAATACTATGCAGTGTATGTCCTTAACTGGGTCATCATAACATAACATCAGAACAGGCCGCACATAAATACACGACGTGTATGAATTAATTAACATTTCAATTAACACATGTCACCAGGTCAATTCAGATTTAATTTCCAGTAACATTTCAAATAAGATGTAATTTCATTTGATGATTTCGTCATTAAAACTCATTAAAATAGCTTGCATTTTCCCACAATGCCAATATAATAGTTACCATTAATAATTACAATTGCAACTTTTTAAACAATTTTGCAACAATTTTAATTTGTATTCAGCGACTTTTAAAGGCTTATTTGTATTATTCAAGGATTCCAGAAATAACATGTTCCCATGGGTACAGAATACTTTCTGCTCAGAATATACCACAGACTGCATACAACCCTCCGTTGTTCAAAAGATTAAAATCATTATCTGTCTCCTGTAATAACTCACGCTATGGTGGGTGAACCATGCATTGAATACATTTCAAAGGTTACTGTATTGATTTGAAAGTTTTAGGTGGGGTTGGGAGGGAGGTGGGGTTTAACTTACCAGACATGGCTTACTGCTCCAACGTACATCTTTATCCCCGCCTGGTTTTTTGTATCGTCAGCATAACAGGTCATTGATATAGGCCTAAGCGAAGAAGCTCATTTGCGGACACCCCCACAGTTTCCGTCTGAGGGCTGGGACCCCGGCTCTGTCCAATTCCGCTGATTTACCGGTTCTGTCATCTCCGCGGCGCGCTGTTCAATAGCACTAAAAGGCTCTTCCACGCTAATGGGGCTTCTCCGTGACGCAAGGGAAGCCTCTCAGCTGGAATGCTTTATGATACGCTCCTCAATAATGAAAAGTAAGGGGAATTAGATGCTGCAACGCCGCAAACAGTTTTGTAATTGCTTTTGAAAAACTGTTCACATTATTGTCAGTCTCTATCGATTTCCATTAGGGTCCACTTCAACTGAAGAGCTGGAGGAGCCGTCTCAGAATATGCGAATATTAACGTTGAAAGTCATAGTGTAGATTACAATGATGTTTGATTACTTTTTATTTGTGAAGTGGATGGAATGGCTCAACATTAAAGCCCATAAAGCAGTTAATTCAATTTTCAATGGAAACAGATTCTTACAAATATGTGCAACAATAATAGGTGAAGACAATGAACTTTTTTAGAATGTACATCCCCAAACATTTAACTATAGGATCAAATAAATAACAAAAACAACAACGTTATAATAGTTGTAATAATAATAACTAAGCAAATATATCCAAATCAATTCTATCAGTTGAGGTCAAATAATTTATACTTTTTATTTAAAATTCAGAAGTACATTCTGACTAATCATATGGCAATTAACTGATGCATTTTGTTTTGTATTGCTTTATTTAAAACTCAAATGTGTTTCTCTTCTTCATTAGATTTGAAATTGTGATACTTACTATCTTCTTTTCCTTACTATTTTTAATTACACATTCATGATGCAGTGTAAAAATCCAAATAGTAAAAAATATATTCAAATAACGTCCTCTTAGATTCATGTCTTTTCCAGAGATTGTGGAGTTACATATTGCTGTATCATTCATGTGCAGGAGGGCCATGTCCAGTCAGTTGGCAATATGTGAGGCTGGGAGACTGAAAACCTGTAATGGGCCACTTCGGACAGCAGATGGCTCTACTAGCAAGTTATATGCTGTAGGAATATTGATTTGAAAAATAGCAGGCAAGGCAACGATACAATTTTGGAAGCCTATAAAATATTTATTGCTGGGGAGGATTTCCATGACCATTCATTTGATTTGCTCCTGTTTAATTAATGACCTCAATGCAAATTTAGATAGCAAATGGTCCAAACAACTGGCAGATTTTGTGAATGGAGCACTTAGTGACTAAAGAATGACGTCATTTGAGTGCCATACCCCTTATCATTGTGCCAGAACCATGGGGTAGCTACTGATTGGCTGGCTGGGGTAGCTGAGTGCTGTGATTGGGCTATGGGAGATAATTAAACACCTACACAGTCAATACACAAACCCTTGTAGTGGATATATAGGGCTGTGCATTGTAGCTGCATGCAACAGAGTCAAGAGTTGGTATACAAGTTGAACGAAGTCTACTTATTCTGTTTTTCTGCAAGAACATCTACAACTCAAGGTAAGTGGATATTTCAAACTGGTCTTCAACATGGAATTATGTTTTAGGATTCAAGATAGATGCTTGGCTTTACTCTTTGCATTTCATGTCTAACTTAATGAAATACTGTGAGACAAGGCTTTTTTGGTGCAAGGCTATGAGATTGCGATAACGAGGTAGACTTGAATATGTGTGGCCCAGGTAGATGGTCCTATTTGTGCTGGGAATAGAGAGACACAGATTGGATGGATTCTCAAGGAGAGATGAAGCGATTGTCAACTCATCCTGAGTCTCATTACGCTAATGCACTGGGTCTCAGGGGCTGCTGGCCGCAGGCACTAATCTAGATGATGACCACTAACATCCCTCCCCCCCTCCGTTAGCATCTGAGAGTATGCAAGAACTGCAGCGGAACGGTCCATGTCCCATCTCTCTCCTCCGTTGGAGAGGAAGAACAAAATAACTTGCACCCCTTGCGAATGCTCAGCATCTCTGTCAGGTTTTGAGAGGGACCCTCAGAGAGCTTTGGTACTGAAAGTGACATGTGGAGCGTCTCTGACTGTAGTGCCTTTCATGAGTTGTGAAAAGGACAAATAGAAGAAGAACAGGTTTTGAACAGGATGTCCTTGCTAGCAGAGCTGAACACAACTTCTTGTTCTATATTTTGATGAAGCTGGCATTGATACACAGTCAATTATCTTGCTGCGCAGCTCACTATAATACACTTTGAAATGTGTGATCCTCATAGCCCTGCTGTTCATGTTGTTTGAATGTGTTCATGCCAGGCTGAAACCTGTGGAACTGATAAGACTGTATCTTTGCTGTAGGGGACCATGGTTATGTTGAAGATCTCTGCTCTCCTTGTTGCCTATGCCCTGGTCATATGTCAGATGTACAGCTCACACGCCACGCCCCTCAGGTGAGACACAGAGCATGTCACAAGACAGATGGATTGACAGACAAATCAACAGAGCAGAGACGAAAAATGATGCAACAGACAGAGAAGCCAAAGAAGCTGAGATAGACAAAGATAATTGCAAATTGTTTTGGATGTTCCTGTTTCCCACAGGCAAAGAGCAGAACAGGCAGTAAAGTAAACTGAATTGGTCTTAGAAAAGCTGCAATATGAAAGAACTCTATGCATGTACCTCTGATCCGTTGAACATTTTTGCAACTGCAGTGTGCCATGGCGCAAGCAAAGGGGAAGTACAGTAGTTTGAGTAGAAAATCATATTGGATTTACTGCCACCAATTTACCGGCACTACAAAGCCCAGATTGAAGCAGATAGCTTCTTTACCAGGTAATTGAGAAGGATATCATTACTGGTCTCTGAATAAGTCTACTCTACAAGAAAAAATCAGATTTTGACAGGATTTTCAGCTTTCCAGTGGACGAGCAGGGAAAATAAAGTGCATATTTTCTGCTTTCATCCTACTTCAGGAGAGCACGCTTTCGTAAGGTGTGAAAATAGCAACAGCATTTACAGAATTAAAAAAAAACTCCCTAATGTAATTTGATGAGATTGATAATGTACAGTGCATTAGAAAGACCAGGTCTGAGCCCCCTCCCAATTCTTACTACAGTATTGATTTTGCCATAAATTTGAACTTGGCTACGTGTCAGCCTTTTAAATGGAGCACTTTTAGCAGATTGTTTCAGTGTTGGCTTGAATCCCTTGCAGCGGGGACTTTTAACTTCAGTGACATCACACACGGCTGCGCTATTTTTAAGCTGGGAGATGCGCATCTGATCGTTTCCATCAACCTTTTTGCTTGTCCAGACCTGCTTTAGATTCGATGACAGACCGAGTCACTCTCACTGACTACGAAGCCCGGAGGTTACTTAACGCCATTGTCAAAGAATTTGTGCAAATGACGGCGGAGGAGATGGAGCAGCAAGGGAACGATGGAAATAGGTACATATCTCTTCGTTTCCCCATTTCTCTCTGACCTCTGCATAACCAAGACCGTCTGATGCTGGTACGTGGAAAGCTATAGCCAACATGAAATCAAAATCTGAAGTGAATGAGTGAGTTTTGGTCTTATTCAGTAAAAAGCCTCAGTTTAGCCTTGGTTTGATCAGCTGTTCCATATTAACCCTCCATTTTCACTCTGGAAGGAGCACATCCACATCTTCCAATAGCAGTCAGTCCTGCAGGTGTTTGATTAGGACGTAGAGGTATGTGATCAGAGCAAAGATTGATCTCCCGCAAGGACGCGACTCCGACTCATGCAGATTAATTCTCTGTCGTAACCTCTTTTTGCATGGACTAGATTTATTTATTCATTTATTTTTATGAGGGGGTGTATCAGAGCTTGTCTGCCTGCGGAACGCACAGGGAAGAGAATGCCCAGTGGGGACAGAGGGGTGCATGATCTGGATCAGTACTATATGAATGGGTGGCATGACAGCGGGAAGAGCTTGTGTTACAGTGCAGATCCTGTGGGTGAAGCATGAGGCTGTGATGACAGACTTTTACATTGAGGGTGGGGGATAGCATGTTTTTTTTTTTAAAAAATATATCTTTCTTTAAATGTGCATCTGAGAGCAAGCTGAACTACGTGAATGCATGACGGAAAGGGTAAGGGTGCATAACTGGACTGGAATGCATGGTAGGGCAGTAGAAACTCGGAGGGGAAGGAAAGCACGTAATGGCATGCCGCTGTTACTATGACCGTGTGTCTGCATGTTGTTTTCTCCCAACAGCCTGGATAGACCCATGTCCAAGCGCTGCTCCAATCTGAGCACGTGCGTGCTGGGCAAACTGTCGCAGGAGTTGCACAAATTGCAAGCGTACCCCCGCACCGACGTGGGCGCCGGAACGCCAGGCAGGAAGCGGAGCCTGGGGGAGAGCGATCGCTATGCAAGCTACGGGGAATCGTTTGACGCCGTCTAAACAGAACCCCCAACCTCCCCTCCCTCCAAACTCCACCCCCTCCTGTTCCTCCTTGTTTGTTTTCTGTTTGAAATCCTTGGTGCATGCGGATCTTGCCTGCTTGACTGACTTTGGAGAACCCCTCATTTTTCTGTTCCTTTTTGAATCCCCGTGTTTTCGGCAGAGAATCATTAGCTGGATCATTGAAGACAATCAAAATAATAATTATTATTTTAAATATGAAAATGAAAATGAATTTGCAAATACTCATTTATTTCTGGGTGTATATCACATTACATATTCCCTTTTAAACATCTGAATATCACTCAACAAAGTAATAACAATTATACAACTAACAATAATAAATGCTTCTTTCATGCGTGACTATGTTTCTTGTTTAATAAACTTATTTTTCTACCAGGAAACCCTTTTTTTCTTCTTTTTATTCAAGTATATTAAAATGTTAAAGCTCAACAAGGATTTTGCCTTTTACTTGCAGAGGCTTTATTATTCAGTAAATTGCAACCACTACTTCAAAAAGCTCTTGTGAATGTAGTGGAAATCTGTGGAAATCACTCTATCATGAGTGGCACAGTTTGAACTAGATTAGTCAACTTATTATACCATACAAATCCTCACAGTGGTTTTCAGGTAAGACAAATATGAATGCCCTTCAGTATGAACGAACAGTCAGTAACTATTATTGTTCAGATGTGAAATGTGTAAATATTTTATCTAAAACATAAACTGTTATTGTTGCCCAAATAGCTATTTCTTATGTACATATAGAATGATTTAACATCTTTGCTGCTTGATTTAAGCATAGCGTGCATCTCCTGCTAATCTTTTCCACTGTCTCCCAAAAAGCAGCATTACAGCGCAGAAGCGGGCCTGCAACACGGCCACCTGCGTCACTCACCGCCTGGCAGACTTCCTGAGCCGGTCGGGAGGCATGGGCAGCAGCAACTTCGTCCCCACCAACGTGGGCTCCAAGGCGTTCGGCCGACGGAGGAGAGACAGCCAGATGTGAATGCTCGCGGGGCCCCCAGAGCTACGGTAAATACCGCCGTAAATGCGCTCCTCTCGCCTCTGGTGCCTGTCTCTTTTACTTGCAGGCTGTCATTCTATGCATTCCTGCATTTTCTCACTGCCATTTCCAGTGGCTCTGGGTAATTCTTTCTATGTCTCTCTCACTGCAGGGCACACCCAGAGCAGTTTCAAAGGTCATTCTAAACTTAATGGTGCACGAATCATCTCATTTAGGGTCAATTAGCCATTTAGTCATTAGTATTCCAAATGTTTCCAGGTCTCTGTGTTCCTGTGAGCCCCGATGCCCATGTGAAGTTAATGCTAGGTAGCCTTTTGAATGCTGGCTAACAACATAGGTAGATGGCAGATTTCAGTGACCAGTTGAAGAGGCTCAATGTGTTTGAGTTCAATGCATTCAATGTGATGAGTTTGAGGAATGACGAAACAGAGTATTGACCTGTCCACTCTTGTATCTCTCTTCTCTCGCAGTCGTTCACACCTCTCAACAAGACACCGTCATGTTTATTTTGGGGAAACGACAGCGCCACACTCCGCCTCTCCCCCCTCCCCCACCAGAAGAATGGCCTCGAGACTTATTGATATCTCTTATCCTCCTGATCTTACGAATATTTATTTTTTTGCTTTTGGCAAGGAAGACAAAAAAAGAATAAAAAAATAGAGCACTTCCATTGTGTATATTACCAGAACATGAGAAAAGTTAAGAAAAAAATATATTCATTTTTTATATATAATCAAATTGATTTGAAATAAAAAAGAAAACAGCACCTGTTATATCCTCTCTCCTTCAGCATAGAGCACACCTGTATCATGTGACCCACCGTCCTCACACTTGTCTCAGCAAAGCTCTGCGGTACCTCGGGATGACCTTTAACCTTTGCCTCCCAAGGCTTCCCTGACCATGGCTGTGTCCTGTGCCTTGATGTAATACACTTGACATGACATGATTGTACAGTATGTTTAAAGAAAAAAAAAGAAGAAGAAAAGAAACGACTATTTAAGAAGCTCAATATTGTAATGATTGTGAATTTCAGCAAGATTAAAATGTATTTTAGATACATTTGGGTTGGGGTACTTGTTTTATTCCGCAGAGGCTCGGCAGTTGAGGTTAATTTGACAGTCTGTGTTACGCTGTTGTGCCCGTGTGCTGTTTCACTCCTGCCTGCCAGATTCAATTCCTCCACACATGCAAGGATGATCAGCAATCAACCTGACCTCACATGTCCTGTTCACTCACTCCGCAGCTGTGAGATAATGTATACCACCCATCCCATTCTCCACCACTTGCCCTGATGGTAACTGCATGTGAAAGCTTGCAAGGCTCACAGAAAAAAATAAGGCTGAGGTCAGCTCTAAAAGCTGTCTGGGACAGTTCCTCGTAGGAATTCTTAAAACACTCAACACGACTGCTTAGTTTCATAACATAGTGAATAGACAATTCAACATTGGAAATTTGTAGTTACTTAATAATGAGAATAACTGGACAAACATCAAAAAAGGTAACATATTTGTAACATTTATGCATGTAATCAATGTCAAATTGTGAACAAAACATGATCACCCACTACATCTTGCTTTGAGTCTCTCCAGCTTGGTTCGGTGCTAAGCACTGGGATGTAATATGCAAGGCACACTCTGTGATACAGAGAAAGGCCATTGCTGAAGCTAGGCCAGGATGCTACAGAGATCTGCCCCTTCATATGTGATCCATTGCATCTCTCTTTAAACTGCCTGCATGTGAAAAATAAATGTGTGTCAATAAGATTCAGCAAAGATTCCTTCTTCAGAGAATGGTACCGAAGAATAGCCTGTAAGAATAGCCCTGAATGCAACACTCACCTTGAAATTTATCTGCAGCAGGTCTGCACTCATGACAGTGAGAGCTTCTATCATGTGCATTTCACCCAGTAAATGCCTTCAAATAGCAGACAACAGAATAGCAACAATATTCAGTCCATGTTATTATTTAATTGGAATAGTGAGGGTTGCATCAAAGGGGGGTAAACCCCTTTGGCTGTAAATATTGCATTAATTTAATTGATATTATATGTAATATTCTAGTTATCTCCTCATCAAGATTAGCAATTGCGATGAGCACAATTCATTTTAATAATCACGTGGAATTAATTGCATTGGGAAGTACAATGAATAAATTTGAATCTTTCCCCAAGACACTAGAACAGTGATTATTGCTCACTTGAAAATCTAGGCCTTATCAGCCTATGAGGGTTTATTAATGTTTTTTTCCTGTTGTGATTATACACACAGCAAAACATCTGAAATGACTATATTTGAATGTCACGGGTGAATTTACAAAACAAATTAGACCCAGGTGAGACAATGCACAAGGAAGTTTAACCCAGCCAAGATACACAGCATGTGGCAAATGCTGAGAGCAGCTTTCTGTAACAATAGAGTAAACAGGGTTTGTTTTGATTTATCAACACACTTGACACCAATTGCACTTGTTACTGATACAATAAGTTGAGTAAATTGTTTTTTTTTTTTTTTTTTTTTTACCAATTAAGGCCTTATAACACACAGTAAATTAGAATATACCATTGGCTCATGTAGACTTGATGACACAGACCTGATGACTGTGAGGTGCATTTAGGCTTGTGCTCGCTAATGCAGCATAAATGGGGCTTTATAAATCCAGTAGAATACTTTTTGGCACTCCCTTTCATGAATGAATTTGAATACTAAACTACTCCTCGGATTAAAAAAAAAGTCGTTGATTAAATTACCTGTCACTTTGTGTTACCATATGTTTGCTTACTGTATGACTTATTCTGTTATTCATGCCTACAGCTGGAAACTGAATTGTGTCCTTTTTTGAACGCTTGCAACTGCAAGTTTTTTTGAAAACTGCATGCTTTAAAATACATTATTGGCATTTAGCAGACGCTCTTACCCAAGATACAATGCTTATACATTAGATACGACGCTAAATGAGTAAATACAAATAAATATAGTGCCTATGCAATACTCTGCTTATAAGAAATATTGATATAAGAATCAACCGCAAGGAGAGATAAAAACACAGGGAATGATTCAGGAGTACTTTCTGAATATCCTGCTGAGTCAAGAAATCCGATTAAAATAACGTTTAATTATTTTTAGATTTAGAAAATGTAATATAATAAAGAAATGGTGTGTAATACTTTTTAAAAAGCATTTACGAATTAGAAGGCGTTCATAAATATGCAAATTATTTTGATACAAAAGTTGAGTTGCTACGTAAATGATGTGCGCCAACTGCCTATGTCAATCTACGCGGAAAGAAAAACTATAGGAATTCTGTACATCAAAACCCCTTAAGACCTCTTGAGTCTTTTGATGGGGAAGTGATTTACCGAAGAAATTAAGCTGTGATATTGTACATAAAATTATCTACACTGCTTACAATTCTTAAAGACCGTCCTGAGCACCTGGAAGAAGGTGGGAGACGTCACCTCCTGAAAACGAATGCGAACCAGCGAGGCACGTTTGAAGCTTACACAACCCGACTTACGTCGGTGATAAAAAAATAATGAGGGTGAGTCAAATTATTATTTTTTTTTCCTGAATTTGATCGTTGCAGTACACACAGCACCAGCAATTTGACATGTCAACGGGAGTCATACTTGAGAATACTTTATCAACAACATATCGCTGACTGGTGGTAATTACAACTGATCTAGACGTCGTCACAAGCCTCAAAATCAAAATCCACGTTATATTGTCATTATTATTAGTTTGAACTTAAAAGGTGCAGACTCTCGACTGCTTTGAGTTGAGTGGACATGCACACGTTTCCGTCATAGTTATACCAACCTCAGTAATTATTGTTACTTTAATTGATACCTTGTAATATCTGCTCACCGACTTAGATTGAATGTTTGATTTTTCAGATGTGTGCTATGTATTTTTGCATACATCGATTATTTTAAAGCTGTAAAATTCAACGGAAAAGCTATAATTAGCTGCTCTTAAGGTGACAAAGATCAGATTTCAGGGTATTATTAAAAATAGTCCACTTAACATGAAAACCAATGGTGCATGCCGGCTAGTAGGTTGATGCTGGTGCTGCTTCCACTACAGGACTTCTAACCCTATGAGAGCTGTTATGCAAAAGAAATCGGTTCATATTTTCATTTCCCTGCTCTTCATCCTCACTTACAAAGAGACTATCTCAAACTCAGGTGGTGTTCCTTGTATGTGGAGCCAGCCAGTGGCAGCCCAGTCAAGTGTTCAGTGTTCCTCTGTTAACATTTTACCAGAAGATAGTGGTTTCAGTGGCACAAATGAAACAAAATTCCCTTAGACTGTTGTGGTAAAACTTAAGAAATATCACAATGTACGCAATTCCTGGACTGTCTGAATGCAATTTGTGATTGTGTGATTTCGCGGTGCAGAAATGAATGGCTGTTTCACATTTCGGTTTTTACTGCTCCTTCTCCCTCTTCTTGTCTACATCTGGATTTTTCTTCCAGATCCATTTATGTGATTTGTGCTTTTTAGACTTTAAAGGAATGCACCTTATGCTGTTGGAAAGTTTGATGTCATGCTTTGCAATTGCATTTTATCATCATCTGGTCATGTTGCGCTTACATGCTACAACAGAATCATTGGAAGTGTGGCCTCACCACACTAATGGCAGATGCAAATTGAACAGAATAATGTGTGTTTGGACTTCAGCCTAAGACTCTGCTCCGTGCACAAAATGTTGTTTGCTTTCTATTATTTTGTCTACCCTCTGTACCTGCCACTATATACAGGGCAGACTAGGGTTAATACAGATAAAGGGTGGAGCCTCTTCACTCAGTGCAGCCCTGCTAACGGATGAATATACACAAAGAGCCTGGCCACTCTGGTTTCCTTTTGTGATTTAATACAAGAGATGCTTTATTTTTCAAGTCCCTCTGAGTTTAAGCTCCATGTAGTTTTATCGGTTGGTTCATGGATTTTATGTGGCTTTGATTTTATTTGTGTTAGCAAGGACTCTGTCTTTTTTGGTGCTGAGAATAATGATTATGATGATTATACTTTGTCAGGGTTTGCCCTGTTTACAAGTTGCTTGTATAATCTCTCCCACATTCCTGGGTATTGTGTTCCTCAGTTAGGCAGACAAGATGATACTGTCTGAAATGTTCATTATGTACTTTGAGAGGTTGTGCAAATAGTGGCATTCCTCCAAAAAGCCTTATATTCATTGGTCCAATAAAAAATATTGAAACTTACATTGTCAGTGTGTGGTTGGCCTTTGATGCGCCCATTTGTCCATTTTCCAAGCTGTCACTGAGAAACAGGCTTCTGTGTGATCACCTGATTGGGTTCCTACCCACCTGATGGGGTTCCCACCCAGCCCTGGTATTGAATTTTTGTTTGCAGTTTAGATCTGCATATTGACAAATTACTTGCGAACCACTATGGGCGATCCAAGCTAACTTTCTCTTGGGGTGAACAGCATTGTGTTGTGACCACTGCTTTTCCGTTGTTGGACTGATTGCACAGAAGAAGAAAAGCAGTTTCTGTCTCTCTCAATGCCATGTCTGTGTGGCAGGCCACAAACTGCCGTGAGGTCAGATGGAGCTCTTTCCCTCTGCACTTCGAGGGGCTTTTAATCCAATGGTCAGATTTGTTGTCCTTCCTTTCTCTCTACCACTGGAGCTAGCTCAGAGTGTACTTTAATGGGAGATGGTGTTGGCTGAGAGAAAAATGAGTCTTGATACACTTAGACTTTTACAGACTCCATCTCCAACAGCCCTCAACTGAAGTTAGCCCTCAACTATTCTCAACTATACCCTCAGCTAAATCTCAACTATTTGTTATTTTTTCAGTAGTGCACACTTTATAAAAAGTACATGTGATGATGTGAAGACATCAAGTGCAAATTGCACCAAAACAATTCTCATAAAAAAGCTGAACAGCTGATATTACAATAACTCCTTTTAGCACCATGGTTTACAGCACTGCTGTTCAAGGTTGGTGAAAGCAATGTAAAATGGAAGGACATGACTAATAGCACCTTTTATAAAATGTGTACTTCGGTAGCTGGCAGGGTTAGTAGAATCACAGCCCTGGCTTGCAGCTGTTGACCCTTGGTTCATATTGGTACACTGGACCCCTTGGTACACTGACGGAAAACAAACCATTCAGCTACGATGAAGGTCATCACTCTGACTCTTGTGGTGGTATTAAGAACCATGATTTCTATGCTGCAAAGTCGTGCTTCATCTCAGATCTTTCTTTGCGGAATGTGCACCTATGGATCATGGTTCATGAAAAGGGCTGAAACTGTAACTGTGTCAGAATTATGGAAACAAGGTTACGGTAATGCACATGTGCAGTTTTGCATAGGTCCAACAAATATGGCACAGATTCCTGTATGGGAGCTCAGTGATCTAAATCAATGCCAGTCTGCACGCAGGGAGTTAACACAACGATTTAGCCTCTCTTTGGTCTCATCTTAATTGTACCAGTTGTGTACAAGAGGGGCTGTTTTTGTTAGACATTTTAGTGACAAATGGCACACTTCAGACACTGGCATTAATTAATGATTGAGCTGTCTTACCCTCTCTGAGTGCATTATTTGTTGGTGGCTTTGTGGTTCCTACAGTAAGTGTACTGATATGGCAGGGGGGTTTGCACGGAGGGGTGGTGGGGGGGTTGTTGGCCCTCAGGGGTGTGTGCGCTGAGCCTCGGTGTGGTGCGGCAACTCTCGGCTGCGCTAATTGCCGTGTTACTGTTCTCATTTGTCTGACCTCTCGTCTTTGGCTTTCTCTTCCACGCCTCCACTCGCCCTGGGAGAGCGAGCTGAAATTTGTTTGCAGTCGTCTCCAATCACTCAAGCCCACTGGGGAGCAGTGCTTTAGTGTTTATCTTTTCACTTGACTGAATGAATCGGAGAAGCGCTTTGCTGCAAGCCTGTTAGCTCCGCACACATTTACTTAGCGTAGGAGTCCCTGTGGAGCATATAAAGCTCACCAATTGTTGTGGCATTATATGTGTACTGAGCCTTAAGTATAGCTTTTTTCTCATACTCTGCAGTTGGACTGGTTGTGTCTTCAATGTGTTGACCTGTGTGTGTGATAGTTCCACTGTTTTGGAATACGAACACCCATAATGAAAACACCTTTGCAAATCATTTTCCTGTGAAGTGGTGTGTACAATGTCTTTGTGTACAATGGATCTAATTCTGGGCTGGGTGTCCACATCCCCATGTGAGCCCCCCCTCACATATTTGGCACTTACCTTATTATTATTCACCTGTGCCTTTGACTGATTGATTGATTGGTTGATTTTTATCCACCATATGGGTGTGATTAGTAAATGAATCAATCTTTAGTTTAACCTATTGCAAAAGGCAATATTTATCAGTATGTATGAGTTTTAAGTATCATATTTAAATATTAGTAACACTTTCATGGATGCTATTATTATTACTACTGTTTTTTGTTATTTATGGTTAGGTATCCATCCTGTTTAAAATGAGTAAAACAATATAAAAAAGAAATGGTAATCCCCATTTTAAAACAGTTTTTCTGCAGAAACTGACTATGCTCTCCTTATTGTACAAGCAATAATAAGGAATTTTTCTCAAAGGAAATCCTCAAGCATTTCAGACAGTTACAAGGCAATTCCTTAAAAGTGTAATCAACTGTAAACCATGCTGAACAATTGAAATGAAAAACATGAGCAGAACTCTTACTGATAACATTTTTAATGTTCCAGAATGATGCAAAATATGTCATATTTTGGTCACCTCTGGAGCTGGCACCATAGCTGTGGCCTCCCAGGCTTCGCTGCTGCTGTCTGTCCTTTGTCCCCATCACTCCTGGGGGGAGACTCATGGGGCATAGGGTAGTTAGGCTTTGGAGGGGAGTTATTGAGAAGAAGACCCTGATTATCCTTTTGCCAGCATAGCTGCTTCAACTTAAGGGGTCCTGTGTTCACACATTAAGAGGTGTAGCAGTTCTAACATACTGTGTCATGTGTTTGCAAAGGTTTGGATTCTACCATAATTGAGTTTTCTTAGTCAAATTTAATGCCAAATTTAATTTCAATACTCCCAATTCTGTGTGTTCTGTGTGTTTTTGTTGTTGCTGTAATGCATTAAGAAGGACTTGTCTATTCTTGTTCCCATTTACCTACACATAGCGCTATTTTCTAAGATAGAGCAACTTATAGGGGAATAAAACTGCTGTCATTTCTATTTGTGCATGTTTGTTGTTGAAATGCATGACTTATTCTCCTATAAATTGCTCTGTTTTTCCAAGTAAGCTTAAATTACAAGAGTGCAAGCTCTGTCTGCTGTAAATGTCAGACAAAAACAGGTGAGTGGGATGCCCTGCTCAGTCATAGCTGTGGTTATTGTCTCCTGGACATGTGTGATGTCTATGTACTTTCCCCTCAGCAATATGAAGGAGGTGTTGATGGGAGCTTTTTGCAGGGGAACACTGTGATACCATGAATTATCATTAGCACTCAGAGTAAATAGACAAGCAGAGGTGTCTAGGGATGCTGACCAAATCATGTCTCCAGTCAGACTGCTTTAAGTATTACATAAACAAAAACTGGAGACCCAAGAGATATTTTAAGGGAATCTTTTAAGGGAATGTTTGAATATGCTTTCAGAGAGAGGTGCATTGAAGCTAAAATATGTCACTTTTTGGTTCCTGACAATATCATTTTACTTACATTAGCAAATGAGGGGATGCAAAGTTAGGGATTATGTTTTTGTTAAATCTGAGGCAATTGGCACATGTCCAAATCTAGCCTTTCATCATTAGGAGCTGAACAGTTGGGTTGGTATCTCCAGAGCTGCTCCACACATAATTTTCTGAAGGTAAGGGCAATGTGTGTAAGCCTGAGGGATATGCGCCAAAACCCACTGAAGAAACTGCAGTGAAGAAAGGGGGTGAAGAGCGCTGTCTGTCAGGTGTTTTCTGACGCCGCTTTCCTCACAGAGAGTCAGCGTGTGCTTGGTGTGTCATGCATCCATCTCCTCTGGAGAATCTTCTGACACCCCTCGCCTCCCCCACGGACCATCCGGCGGAACTGCTGTGGCCTCCCCCACTGCTATTCTTACACTCGGTGCTTTATATCCCTATAAATTATTGCAGACATGTATGCATAATTTCCCACTTTTCTCCCCCTGTTTTGTAATTTATCATGCCTTCTCATCTGGCTATATCATGCTCCTGTTGTATGTCTCCCTCCTATCTTTTACCTCATTTCCAAACACTTTTTTCCTGTGCTTGCATATAGTAGGGCCAGTCAGCCTTCAAGTGTATTGTGACCTCATTGTTTTTACGATTCAAATATGTCTTCTCCTCCCATCTTTCCCGTTTTTTTTCTTCCTCAAACCCGCGTCTCATTTTGAGAGCGCCCAGTCAGTAGTGATTGCAGCCTGCCACAGTGTCCGTACTTCTTACCGGTGAAATGGATCTCCTTGTGTAAGAGGCTCTTCTTAATTAACCCCGCTGCTCTCGTTCTAGTGACTCATTTCGCATTACTCTGTCTCCCTTGCCTGTTATCCGGACTCTCTCCGGTGATGGGAGTTTTTCTGCACTTCAGCTGTTTAACTGCCACTCACAGGATGCCGAACGTCTCGTCATCCCCCGCCCACCCCTGGTGTGGCATCATGTGTCACAGCCTTGCAAATCACCTACCTGTTTGAACTCTTGTCTGTCAAAATCTTCCGCTCTCAAGGGAGCATTTTAATGTGAACTATTTTTCTAATCGCTGACAGCGCCGTAAAAGGAAGCACAGGTAGATGTTATGGTGATTAAAGCGGTTTAACCACGTAATTCAGAGAGCCTATTGATACATTTTTCTCTCTGAGCCTGCTTGTGTGAGATGATAAAATAAGGATCCACAGATTTTGTGTAGGCAGTTGTTTCTTCCCCCCACGAAAAGCAACCACCCAGTTTGACTGCGCTGTCTAAAACGATGGAAGCATTCTGCTTTAAAAAAACATTATTTTGACAACCAGACTTCAAGTTTCAAGGTGTGTGGGTGAAAATTAATAAAACATGGCACCGCTGCTATTTCAACACCCAGTTTATTGTGAGGAATATGAACAGTGAAGGGCAGAGTGCATCATTCTACCACACAATTCATTGAAAATGTCAGTTGTGCTTCAGCATTGTTTGAAGGTATGTCTTTACGTTACAATGAGAGTAATGAGCCTGACGTTTAGAATAATGAAGCAAATGTGTCATATTAATCTATATATGAGTCGTCTGTCATTATCGTTTTTTTTTTTTCTCGTGAATATATGCTCGAAAATTGCTTGTTACAGTAGGATTCATTTGAAATATGAAACCGGATTTGGCATGTGGCTTTACATTTTTCTTATGTTACAGCTTAGCCATTTCAGTGAAATATCAGGATAACTCAAACAGTCCAGGGCAACCATTCCAGTGGTTAGAGGGCACACCTGTACGAATTGGTCCCTGTGTGTTCCACTGCTCCGTGTAGGATTGGAATTCTGGAGCAGAACTGGGTTCCCATGTGTTCCCGGGTCCCCTTTTGGACTGTACTGATCATAACAATCCCAGTAATGATACTATGATGAGTGCCTCCTCATATACAATACTATTTAAGGACTGCAGATCATCATCTGAGCCAAACAATAAGGTAAGCAGGCTTGCTGTTTCAGTTCATTCAAGCAAAGACAAAACAAATGCCTTGAGATAACAGCTGTTTTATTGCCTGTGGCAAAGCATTGAAAGAAAGCTTTTCTTCTTTGTGCTGTTTTCTTTTGTACATCGAGCTCCTCCCAGCTCAGCATTTTGAGAGTGAACTTGCACTGAACCCTAAAAGAGATGCTGTCAGCTCTTAGATATGGTCAAAAACTCCCTTCTCTACATTGCCACACAAACACATACTAAAGATATTCAGTGTTAATAATTAATATGTTAAGAGGATTTAGTAAAAACATGCAATTCGAGCATTTTAAAGTAGTTCAAGTATTTTTGAATAGCATGGGTGTAATTTTGCATTACTGGGGGACTGTATGACAGGTTGTTATTTTTTGTAGTTAATGCCCTCTTACACCACTTGTAAGTAGTTTAATTAATTAACCATATACCTTAATGGTCATGCATTGATCAAAATACTGTAAAATATTCCCTGAGTATATAGCACAGTTGGTGACCACATATTCTTTATCTGTGATCTAACTGTCATATAACAACTGGACTAACGTAATAATTCAGGCCAATTTGTAGGAAAAACATACATGCTAATCAAAGAAATGATCTTATTTTCTTTTGTCAATAGTATTTTCATTATTATTTGGTGTTCCAGCACTTGTGAGTGGAAGGTGTCCTACATAACCTTAAAAAAATGCAGTAACCTCTATAATAGCCATGATTTTGAAAACCTGAACTGTGAAACAGGGATCCCCTGCTTTTGAAACCATAACAAATTGCCCATATTTAGCTTGAGTGCACTGTGATGACAGCTTGAATTGATGGTCCATCTACACTGAAGTAGGTGTATAGTATGGATCTCATACTGTTCAGGGACTGGAACAATTGTTTTCATTGCATCAAATCAGTGTCTGCTCTCACTCAGATAACTGGTGATCAATGAAGTCTACTCAAAGGACAAATTATTTTTAAACAGATGTTTACAAGTAGATGAGACCCAAGCACTCTGTAGACCTGACATGTCTGAGGGCATTTCTGGAACCATCTAACATATGAGAAGTATCAGCAACCATAAAAGTCAGTGTAAAATGGATAACATAAGGGGAATGTATTACGATGAATCCACAAAGGCTATTTCAGGACCTTGGACAATGGAAGAATGCTCATTTTGGTGGGTTTGATGGGTTTTTATGGGTGTGCTCTGATGCACAGTGGAAAAAAGTGATGGAGGAATATTAGTTCATATGCCTCAGAAAAAAAGGTACTGCTCTAGAAAAAAAGAGAAGAAAAAAAAATAGAATAACTCATTGGCTACCACAGCTGCATGCAACATCAGGAACGGTTTTGAGTACGACCAAAACAATCCTCACCAAGCTCCATCAGCCAAAGAAATCCCACATACCACCTGACATCAGTCAAGAGCACACTCTGTCTTCCACACTGACCATACACGTCACCATGTTATTTTTGTCACACGTTTTATTGTACCTGTACCTGACAGGGACAAAAAGTCTCTTTTTTTAGCTGAATGGCACTGGCAGACTTTGTGTGGTGTCAGAGGGGGCTGCTCACATGTTTTTGGCTGCTGCCAGTTGTTCCTGCTGTGACCCCACGGTCTGGGAGCCTTTCAGAACCTTGGACAGCGGCAACCTCACAGACAGACACATGCACCTGAAAGGCATTAGTAATCAACCCAGGTGTGGCCTTCCTCCTTCATCAGGCCTTGCATGAAAGAATAGTTCCTGTGTCTTTTTCACGACAGGATCGTAATTGGCTCTCCAGCCCCTTGGAACTGGCTTTTCCTCCCAGCCACTGCAGGGGGGACTTCCTTTGAGTAAACCCAAATTTATTCCACAGTTTCTTTGCCCTTGGTCATTTTGTCTCAGTTATTGAGGCAAACAATATGACCATTGGCCAAATCACCATTCTTTGTGCTGTCTGTGCTCTTGTCCAAACACCACCCTGGCATAGTGGCCACATCCAGCTGTGTCTTGTTCTTGTAGTCTGACCACATTTTCACTAACAGGGGACTGAGGCTATAGAAAACTGTGTTAACCCGGAGGATCCACTGTATATATTCCTTTGACGAGCACTGTGTGAAAGCAAGTGGAACACAGTTTTAATTATCCATGCTCTGGATAATTATATCACTGCTGTTAATGTTTGAATGTTTGAGTTATGTAGCAGGTGTGTGATAGGGCACAGGTTGACAGACAAAATTGATGGCTCGATAACTCTGCACATTATCCAATATCTGCTTGTTGTTTTAGATCATGGGCACGAGGGTAGCTTGTGAACAAAATCAGGGATAATTTTGAGTTCGGTGTGATGGCACTTGACTTGCCACTTAAGCTCTTTTCATGCTAGTTATAACTGAATTGCCTGATCGGGCACATTAAATGTCTCACCTCAATTTGTATGGTAATGCTCAAGGGGATATTAGAGAAAGCATTATCTGCGAGAAAGAGGAGATTGATTTGTTTTTTTGTTTTTTTTTCTTCAAACCAACCTGCAACATGCCTTTGTGCTTACGTATGAGGTTTATATTTAAAGTCATTTTGTCTGCCGGTTATTTTATCTGTGTATTCAGTTTAGGTATAAATTGGTTGTGCAGTAGTAATATTGCATTAATAACTGATGTAATACCACAAATCTTTTAATTCCCTCTGAAAAATGAAAAAAAAAATCCAAAATGTACTTGTGTAGTGCTAGTAAATCCGTCACTTCATGCTGAGTGCTGTTATCCTTGGCAGAGCCAAAACAATCTTAATTTGAAAATATCCAACAGTGTGCGGGTTGCTCCCATTACTCAATATCAGTCAGAAAGCACATGGCTTCTGCTCAGCGTTGGCTATTAATGTTTATTGCTCAGCATATGGCTTCTCGTAAAGGGGACCTTATGATGCCAAGAAGATTTCCAGTTAGGCCAGAGCCGCAACATCTTGTCTTGTTCCCACCATTATGACTGTGACTTCACCGGTATGGCTTAACAAGGCCCTGTCTTTCTCCTCCTCCCTCCATCCTTTTGGCTACCCGTTTCTTTCTTCCTCCCACTCGTTTTCTTTCTCCCTTTTCTGTTCATTTCCTCTATCCATTTCTTTTCCTCCTCTCTCTTTCTTTCTCTTTATGTCTCTTCCTCTCTCCCACACTCTTTTGCTCTTGGTCTCCCTCCCTCTCTCTAGGTCAGCCTCCTCCAACACAGTGCCGCATGACCCTTTTTATCCCTATGTAGCCCAATTAAGGGAGGACAAGAGTATAATTGGCTCTAAAGGGATTGCGTGTGGGAGTCAATCTATTGCAGTGACCAAATGCTTTTTGTCATGTAGCTGGAAGACGCTGAGAAGTTAACCACTGTACACATGTCTCATTCAATGAAATGCAAACCGTCAGATAGCCACCATAGAACTGAACGGCAGAGGAGCATATTCCATTTTTGTTCTTGGAAATGCAAAACTATGCATTGGCATGAAGAGGCACATCTTCTGTAGAGTACATTATCTGAATCTGTAGATTGACACGGTTAAATACTGAATTGAGAGACTGACTTTTTTCAAAGAATTTATTATATTCACCTTCACATCACACAGATACAGTGAAATACAATAATGGCATTGTACATAGTAATAATTTTATATCATATCTAAAATGTGAGAAAATTTTTCACAATGACAAATTGGTTGTTCTGGTTTAAGTGTGGATCCTTTTGTAAACTTAGCTGCACTTACATCAAGTGGCCAGTTGGTGCTGCAGTACTAGATTTTAGGAAGAGAGCAGTGTGATCTAATAATGAATACCTAATAGGCCTTAGTTATGAGGAAACACTCCCTCATTATGATGTTTGTTTCTTGGTGGAAATGGTCTTCCATATGATAGATTTTTTCCTTTGACATCTCAAAAAGAGATCGGATATCTGTCTAAATAGAGAGTCGTTAGAATGTAACACACCCACGCAAAACTCCACCCCAATTAAGTGACAGATGGATTACCTGTCAGCCAATGAATGAGCAGTTGACATTATTCACACTGGCAGCTGTATTGAACTGAACACAAGACCACAGCTGGACAGAGGTGGCAGCAGATAATTCAGATGGTATGCTACTTCTAAAAAAACACAATAAAAGACTAGTGCGGTGTGCTGAAGAATTCAGAAAAACTGGTGTGGTCAACATAAAGCATACAGCATTAGAAGCAATTAGAAGGTGGCTAGAATGTGGTTACATAATGTGGATGATTTTTAAGTGTTTCTTTTTGCTTTATGGTAGAAGTGTGTGTGTGTGTGTGTGGAGATGCACTGTGTAGATCTCTATGCTCATGTTTTTGAAAAAGACTGAATACTTGTCTGCAACTGCAGGAGGCGGTGCTTGGAATGTTAGCAAGTACCCCTCATTCAGAATCTTAAGCATGGGAGTGGTGGGTTATAGGAATGATCAGTTCACGGTGTTGCAAGGATTGATTTGGGTTAGAATGCATCAGTTTGGTACAGCTCCCAGTAACATTAAGTGCCATACCAATTTAAAAAATGAAACAAACAAAAAAAATTCTTTACCATTCTGTAGATGTGCCTCGAGCTAGTTAATAAAATGTTGCAGTCTGCATAGTCTTTTACATTATTTATTAAAACACCTTTGTACTTATGTTGCACTACACGATGTCCAATACAAGTGGTAATATTTTTATTCTAGGTTCTGTGATAAGCTGAACCCAGGTAGAATGGCAGCCTCTCAGAGCAATAGACATATTCATTCTTCATTACCTCCCCAGCAAAGATAAGTACAAACACCTTTTACTGTTCTCTGTGGCTGCACCATAAGCAATAATAGTCTCTATTGGTCCCTCAGCGAAAGTAATGTGCATTATAACATGTTGCACATTTTTAAAAGGAAAGCCACTTGTCTCTCCTATGATGTTGATTTAGTAGTAATAATAATCATTGTAATAATGACAGTAAAAAATAAATAAATAAATAAATAAAAATGGAAAATGGTCTTTTTTCATCTGCAAATGGAAAATGGCGGTGCCGGCTCACATTTTGCTTTCGGATAATGCGCGGTAATGGTCAGAATGGTGGCTGATGGTTATGCTGTTGTTAGAGGTCTTCTCCATTTCTGTGTGTGGAGGGAGAGAGGCGCACTCCGCGCCCCACCGCGTGGTATTATTATGCAGCGGGCCTCGCGGCTGAAAGCTCTCGCGTCCTCAGGCGTAATGCATCTCTCCCCCGTAATCGGCTCCTGCATTCTTTTCCTCTTTCATGTCATCATCCCAGGCATAGACTGAAATATGCTCCAGATTAGGAACATTAGAGGAGGGCCTTTTTTTTGCGCCCCCTCTCCTGCCTTTTTTTGCCCGGTTTTCCCCTATGACGAATTTCACCATGACTGTAGCATGGAGGTATCAGAGATTAGAGCGGAGAGCCTGGCCTGAGATTGCAGGCAGGGCCAGAAATAGGAGGAGGGGGCATAGGGTAGCGGTGGGTCTGTCAGTCCGTTCAGAGTGATGAGGGAACATCTGGAGATGTGAGGTGCACAAACTCTCAAATCCTATGAGATCTTTCCCGCTCTCTGATTTGAAAGTATGCTACTTTTTACTCCTACAAGGATATTTTAAGGGTATTTAAGGATATTTCAGATTTTTTTACATTGTTGCCTGATATTAGGATCTCCATCATTGTTTGAATATTATTTTTTCCACGTCTCCCTCAGAAAATTTTACCTACTACTAGTTTGTTGTCCGTTCTTCAATACAGAGGTGAGGTAATGCCAGATCTGGTTGATGTTAATGCCATTAAAGGAAACTTGAATGTTAACCATTGTAAGCTTGATTGACATAATATACCATGGTATGCTAGACAACTGAATGCCCTTCAAGCTATCAAGTGTTCAGGTGAATTTGTTTCACTATAGGGAAAGCAACCATGAAAGATTATGAATGTTAAAATGTTAAAAGTATTTCAAATATTTACCCTGCTGCTGATTCTACACAGATTCTGCTGTGAAAAAGGGTGACTGAAGATGTTAATCAAGCTGCAGTAATCAGAGTAGTTACTGGAGCAATTAACAGTGTTAGCATAGTTTATCATACAATTTAAGACTTCAAAATTTATGAATACGGCAATGTTACTAGATATTACTCCTTCATTGTGTCCATAGGGGTTTGGTGAGCTTCACTTCAAAAGGCATTTGATCCATATCTTGGATTCATTGTTTGGGTGACACACAGCTCACAGAGAGCAGCAGTGGAATATGAAATGGAATGGAATATGAAAAATCAATTCTTCACATTGGTATGTGTAACCCATGTGTGCTTGTTTATATTAATGAAATGGACAATTTGGATCCAGACCAGAAAAAGGATAGTTGCCTGGCCTCTCAAAATGTCGTCATTTCTAATTAATAGGTAAATTTGTTGTAGTGGCTAGAATGAAGCATTTATTCTTAACTGTGAACGATGTGGATGTCGCTAACTGTCAGGTGGGATTTTTAGATGAAGGACTCCTTTTTTTACCCCTTGTTTCTTTATTCCTCCTCTCCCACTGGACCAGCCTTTTTTGGGTTGAAGGAGAGGATGAAATGGCTTCTGAAAGACAAAGGAAAAAATGGACACATCTTAAACCCACTTTGGAGACCAAAATGCCCTCATCAATACTGCCCCATACTGTTGAATGTCACTTCTGAAAGGTTCACCATGGGATGCTTGGAGTGATTTGAAACTGTATGGATTAAGTCAAATTCCCAGTGTGTCTGACATTTATTGCATGTTTGTTTAGAGAATATTGGTGCAGTGACGTCACCCTCCAGATTCACAAAGTAAGTTATTTCACTGGACAGGTCATCTATATGGCTGGTTTCAAACAAACTGGTGACCTTGATAAATACCTTCAGTCACTGTCCAATTGATGGTGGGTAGGCTGCAATAAAGAGCTTCAGTCAACATTGGTCAAACGGAAAAAGTTGTGTTGTTCAAAGACGTGGGGACAACGCAAACGTAGGTATATGTGAGACCAACGGAACTGCTGTCATTAGACCAAACGCTGCACCGATGTATGCTCACTGTCTTCCTAAAGTATTCATGAAACATTTATAACATAATGTAACAAATTTAATCAAAATGTTCATAAACAAATGCAGTGCTATATGAAGAATGGCATAACACATCATGTAAATTTTTATTCTCGGATATGCATAACACATGATGTCACTTGACTTAAAGTCAACCTCTATGACCTAAATTCTTGCATACATGCTTGTGAATAATTTATAAAGTTTTAATTCTGCAATAATGAAGGTATTTTACTTACTTGATGAAGGCTTTACGAGTGCCCACTTAGTGAAAACTGTCACTGAATGAGTTTACCTGCTGTGCATGATACAGTTTGCAAGCCTTTTTCAGTGTTTTAAATTCATCGTCTGTCAGTCAAATTCATTTGTGAGCAATCTGCTGTGCTTGATGTAGTGGTTTAAGACAAATTCAGCTCTGGCCCCTTCAGTGTGCCAAACGTCACCCTGGAAATTAAGACTGTGTTTAGTTAGCATCATTAGCACAGTGAACAGTAAGCACGTGGTCTGTATAATCATAGCTGCTTGTAGTTTTGTCTTCCTATGACATCTCTTTATCTGAAAGACAATATTGCCCTGCATTAGTGCTCCACCCAATATCATCTGCAGCTCATAGGTGGCTTGTGTCTCTGTGGACCTGTTCAGCACACCTCTGGCATTGAAATGTACAAGTGAGCCCTATTAACAATGCACTGTGCTCCACTGATCTAATTGGGGATATTAAGCAGGGTATATTAACATTGTTCATTTACCAAGGAAACAAGAGGGTTTTCAAGTGAACATAATGCTAATTAGGTTGGGATATGAATGAAGGGGACATTGACTTGGCTGATCTGTGCAGTGATGTTTCATTTTCAGTTTTCTCTTTCTCTTCTGCTACAGTGCCCTTGCGCAGCCTCATGTGCTATAATCGCGTGTCCCATAAAATGAACAGATTCACAAGAAAAATGGTAATAACAGAGGGGAATGACTCACTTTATGGAATACATTCCTTCATATCAATAATATGTCTTGCTTTTCTGTCATTGTGGGTTGTGGTCCGTGCTACATCCTCTGTTCTAGTTTGAAGTGGATCTCTTTCATTGGCACCGTATGCTTGGTTGAGTCAGGTAACACAGAGTGAATCAGGCTGTCCCACCAACAGCGAATCAGCACTTGCTATTTTTGGTGGGGCGGTGCTGTCAGGATCCTGCCACTGTAGTGTCTATGACATGCTGAGAGAAATCTGACAACGTTTAATGTCGTATTCATTCAGCCGATGACGGAAATGCTGCAGTTATTTTTACTGCCTCTGAGTGGAAAGTACAAGACCACACTTTATGTAATAAACTGCGTATATAATGTGATTGTTCTTGTTCAGAAGTCAGTGGTGGAGCTAACAGTCGAATACAGTAGCCAGCACCCCCTGCTGGAGAGACATCCTCACATTTTTAAAAGCCGGTGTTACCAGAGGGGGTGAATACAGGTGGCACAATTAAAAGGAGAGAAATTAGTTATACATGTTGTACATGATGACTTTCATTGCATCAGACACTTGTTAAACAGTGTTCTGTGAACAGCATCTGGTTTGTGCGGTAAAGGTAATTTAAATGGGTATAAAATTTATGTCAGTATTGCTACCTAGAATCACACTCATGTATATGTTTCAGTCAGAAGCTACCTGCAGAATGTATACAAAAGCCATTGGATTATACTGCTGTAATATAACTGCTCTAAGATGCCTTCTTGTAGCTCTTACAAAGACACATATTTGGTGGTGGGTGTCTCATGACAGGTAAGATCATTGGATTTGTTAGATGTACATCTAAAGGCTTATTCTTCACTCTGGACTTGGGTCTCCCTTGTAAAGGGAGTGTCCTGAAGTGTAATCCGTCATGTTGAAGGTGTCACACTTCACATGAAAAATCAATTACAACTTCCCAGCCCTGGTAAAGTGCAGACATGTTCTGCTGATACATGATGAATTAGCAGTTTTATGGGATATTCTGTGGATTATTTACAGTTTGCTGTTCATTTAGGTCCAATTAACACACACAGTCCTGGATTTAGCAGATCCTCATCCTGGATTTCACTCAAATTTTATGAAGCTGGAGATTTATTGGTTCCCATTAAGACTGCTCAACTTTACTGAGGAACTGTACAGTTCATTCAAATCAATTCAGTTGTATTGCATATGATGTTAAACCAAACATGCTACTGTGTCCAGTGTTTTGAAGGGTAAAAAGTCTCTTCATAACTGTAAGCTATAAAATTCAAGCACAAACCCCAAATCACAAAATAAAAAGACAAAATCATAAATGAACCGAGGGTTTTTAAAGGGACCTTTAAATGACGAGACAGTGGCAAAAACATTCTTGATTAAAGGAATGCTGACACTAGTTAAGTTTCTTGTTAGCAAGTGACTATGTAGAGTCATCAGAGATCAAATGGATGGTGTTGTGAAATTTATCTAACACTGAGGGTTGCAGTGATGATGATGGTGGTGGGTGAGGGGACGACTCGCTGTTCAGACCAAGCTCGCTCAGTTTAGATCCTTTCCCCTGGCCTCAGCAAAGGGGTTCAGCTGCACCTCCGCCTTTGGCCACGCCCCCAAAGTGGTCTGAATCCCCTCCCCCCGTGACTCATGGGTCTGTGTAGCTACTTGAGCTTCTTGGGTGTTTACATCCACTGCTCTGCAATGGCACCTCATTCGCTCTGCAATCGCTTAGCATTACCGAGGAGGAGGAGCTACGTGTCTCCCCAGCCCCATTTAGCCTGAATAGTTAGGGGCTGCTTTGCTTCAGATGGAAAAGTTTATCATATGGGCTGTTTGGCAATATTGCGCCTGGCCTTCACTGTCTGCACAATGACTTCCATTAGGGAAGAGAGTGTTCTTCCACTCTGTGGTTAATGTTTGTAGTCCAGCACTTGTGGTCCTTATTGTGCCTAAATGGGCATGGTCTAGATTAATACCCTGCGCTGCCACAAAAAACATTGCCATCCTGTGCAGTTTGTTGGTCTGGTGTAGCGTTGCTGTATGGCTGTTCAGAACCACCGGGTGTTGGATTACAGTATTGCTGACAATACTGAACAAACACTTAATCAAAACAGGCGAAATGACAACTACTGCAGGTATAGTCTGTGCCTAGTAAGGGGTTGGTGGGGTATATCCTCTACTCATGTTACATACAGGCCATGAATGGAAGCATGCAGTCTGTTCGTGTTTTGTGATTCGTCCTCTTAATAAGCTAAGACCAGATCCACATGAAACACTGGGAGCTTTGTCTGAGGGATGGGGAGTGAATTCTGGGGCCCATGGACTTTACCATCCCTTAGTGGAAAGCTAAGAGCTTTATTCACTCTGAACGTAGGGTGAAACGCTGTGGCTTGGATCGCTAGGGCAACCAGCTTGAATCCAAGGATTGGTTATTTTTTAGGGCATTGAACCCACTCAGTACGAGTGAGGCTTTAGTTACTGGTTGCACCAACCAGATGTAAAGGATATGATCATGAGTCCAATTTGGTGATGTGCTTTTACACCCACTGGAAATAAGTTTGAACTTCCAGTGTTGGTTATGCATACAACCATAACCATAACCATAACTCATGGTTGGCATTGCTTGTTGCTTAATTGTACCTTTCTGATTTTAAAATGTATATTAAACAAAAAGGCTTTGGAAATAAGAAAACATGTAATTGTCTGCCATTGTGAAATAGCCTACAGTTATGTTTTTTTCATCTCTGAAAAGTATGTCATTCAGTTTTATAATAGTAGTATAATAGTAGTGGGACCCTACACTGCTGAGAAACACAGATATTTAAATGTAATACCCAAATGTCTGAAAATAGCAGTTCATAGACACACTTGAAAAAATAAAGAGCATTCTGTTTTAGGACATACTACAAAAACATTTCTAAATAGAAAATTTCTAAAAAATAATTAATAAAATTAATAAAAATAAATACAAATACAGTAGATAATACAAATAAATAAGCACCCTAGTGTAAATGCTCCTGTTCAGCTATTTTTGAATTTGCAAGCAGCATCGTTGCCCCTTGGTAACATGAGCTGAGCCTCCATCATCTGAATAGAGCACTTATACCTTCATTGTATGTTAATTCATAATTTCTCACCTCAGAGCACAGAGCAGGAAAGTGGGGGTTACGGTATATGCACTGGTCAATCCGAATGCCTTCATGAATAATGCAGGGGATGGTAACATGCCACTGGCCCCTGACCGCATGTCACACAGGCACTCTTCTGTGTAAATGACAAAGAACCACGCTGATGTCATTCCTCCATGTAAATGAATGACAGGGGCTTTCAGTGGCATCTCTAGGCTAGAGTCTGAGTTGATTTCAGCTTCCCTTCTAAACCTTCTTTCTGCATCAGAGGCACAGTGTGGAGGCAGAGCAGCCTCAGAAACAACCATTTTTTTTCCAAATTATTTCTAGGAATTGTTGGGGAAAATTACTTGCGACCTTTGTACCTGTTCTTTTTTTTCAGTCCACTTGTTAAATCTAAAATATACTCTCATTTTCTGACAGTAAAACTGGATACCCATCTATAATTTTCTTGTTTATGAAAACATGACACTTGAATTAAATTTCCAGGTGATGAGATTTCACTCTGGGCAAAATAAATTTTACAGACACATTCTTCCTGGAGTATTTATCTGTCCGCACATTCATATCCTGTGTAAATATTATCCCAGCAGGTGAAATGAAACCTATTTGCTTAGATGGCAACCAAACCCTTTCAATTTGTTCAAAGATGTGTATGCCGTGCCCCAACAGCACAAACATGGGCGTAACGTACCAATTTACCATTCTATTTCTGCTAATAATAAAATAAATAATGATTCTTCTAAACAGGCCAATATTGAAAACATGACCAGGGTGGAGCTGTGCCGTTAGAATAGGAGTTGTACCCTCGCAGAAGAGGTAGCTCATGCTTTACCAACACATTTTAAGAGCTGAAACTCGAGATGCAAATTGTGTATAGAATTAAGGAAAAGACCAATGTTTGTTCCTCTTTGTCACGAATACTTACGCAGAGATGATCATTCTGAGAGAGGAAACATACAGCCAGCCCTGTGGCACAGATCATGGTGCAATGCTGTGGGTGTGATTTGTCTGGATATGTATTCACCCGAAAGCCCTGTAGGCCAGATTTACCAGCGATGATGTCACATCCTTTTTATGGTCTGGGTGGTCAGCTGGTGAAGATTAGTCAAAACTGAGAGCAGAGAAGAACTGAAGGACATTTCATGGGATTCACTGCTTTTCAGCTGATAGCAGCCTTTTGCCAACAGAACTCACACTTAGCAAAATGAGTGTAATACAAGTAAATGCACATAAAACTCTAAGACAAAGTGTTTCAGCTTACGGAATCATCCAAAACACATTAAATATACTTCTAAAATACATTTTAAGAGGTTGTGAAAGAGGGTACATGGAAAAGTACGAGTACAAGGCAATTTTAACCTTCAGTCTTGTTTGTTGCATTTCTCAGTGTTTAATTGCATATTCGAGTATTGTAGTAATTCGTCATCATCCGCATTCAAAGGCTATCTATTAGTCTTGAACTTCAAAGCACAGTAGTTGCAGTCTTGGAAGATTCTGGATGGCAGCCTTGCATTAAGTGCCTCTGAAAGTTTTTACAGTATTTTTAAATAAAAGGGCTTATCTTCTATGTAATTTAGTCTAGGACATGTGGAGCTGTTTTCATTTTTTTGTGCATAATACATTGGTTCATATTGCCATAGTGTGCATTCTGCCTACACAGTGCTTTGAGTTCATAAAAGGTAGAATTTGGGGCATATTATGGCTGTTGTGTGTCGGAGTTTCTGTCTTGTCTCCCAAGTCAAACCTTATTGAGATACAAAGACATGGAATGTCTGTGCTAAAGTTCTGTACTATTTGTGGCTCTCTGCCTTCTGCTGTCCTCCCGTCAGGCTGCTCTGACAAGGAGCACCGAACCCCTGAACCATTAAACTGATGTGGTGACTCATCATTACCCACTTTTCCTCAGCAATTCGTCTTTTAGTATCAATACACAATGAAATAGAAGGAAGAAAAAATGTACTGCCCATGTACCTGGATCAAATTTCATCAGGAACCACTGTGGCATAAAGAACAGGACCTTAACTCAGGTCACCATCTCACCATTTGTTTAACTTGTTCAAGTTTCAGGCATTATGGATTGATCCTGGCTCACTGAAAATTTTTAGTTGCAAAGCAATTCAGTTGTTTTTCACTGCTAAATAACCATCGGGGGAATCTTTAGCACAACCTTTAGCACAATGCTGAGTCCCTCACCATCTATAAGAACCATCTGAAGACACAACTCTTCCATGCTCACCTGAACACCCAAAACACTACCACCTAAAACAACTTTGTCTTAAACTTTTTTTTCCTTAAAATTCAAATCTATGCTTTCATGCACTTGTATTTCTGCTAGCTAGCTTGTACCTTGCCTGGCCAGCTATTGAAACTTGGTCATGCAGCACTTCTAACATTGTTGACTCCTTATATGGCTATTTGCTGGTGTTGTACTTTGCCTCACAAGTTGTTTTGGATAAAAGTGTCTGCCAAATGAATAAATGTAAATGTAAAAGTAAATGTACATAAAGTTGTAAAAACAGTAATGGTGGACTGTAAAATGACTGTCAAAGACTCTCAATGACCTCACTTGACTTTTGCTTGCGTTAGTGTGCGGCACGGTAGGCCACTTCTCAGGTGATAGATGGTGAACTCTTTCTGATAAGACAAGGAGGAAGAAATGCGTGTGGCAGCAAGTTTGAACAGAAGGAGAGAGGAATTGACATTTTGGCCTTTTGTGTTTGTGATTTATTTATGTTGTTTGAAGGAGATTTATTTATGTTGTTTGAAGGAGACGTACAGTGTGTTTCAGATGAGACTGATAGCATTTTAAACTATGACTTGGAAGCCATATATTGTTTTATGTACAGTTTCGCTGACTGTCCCAGACTGGAAACACCAGCTCAACTGCAAGGATGCCTCTCCTGCTTTCCTGCATGCAGACACTCTTGGGATGGATGGCAGTATGCCATCAGGTTACTTTTTCTGCTCTTATTACATCTCAAAATTTAAACAAAAACCAGAGAAAGAGTGCTGTACTGGCTGGAGGCTGTTTACTGTGTTAATGATCACAGTCCCATGGGTCAGACTGGAGAATCACCTGTGTGAGCTGAGGAGTCTGCCGTGGAAGTTGTGCCATTTTTCTTTTCTCCCGGGATTTGTATTCATCCTGCATTTATACAACATACGGGGCGGCAGTGTAGAATAGTGGTAAGGAGCAGGACTCGTAACCAAAAGGTTGTGGGTTTGATTCCCCGCCGCCGCACTGCTGTTGTACCTTTGGGCACGGTACTTAAGCCTGAATTGCTTCAGTAAATATCCAGCTGTATAAATGGGTAACATGTAAAAACTTGTAACCTATGTAAGTCACATTATTACATTACATTATTGTTAGTTAGCGTCTGCTAACTAACAGTAATGTAATGTAAAAAATGTAATGTAACATACATGCAGGTTAAGCTTATTGGTTGGGTTCTCTAGGTTACACAGAGACAGGGTAGGCAACAGGGTCATAACACATGCTACTGTACTGTCGTGGAGTGTGCGATATTGTCAGGTCTGATTGGACCATAGTCATGTCATACAGAGTAAATTCATTTAATCCATTGTAATGAGGCAATGTTCTGCTTGTCCCTCTGAATGAATGGGCTCGAATCACAGATGCAGTCTTCTGTGGTATCCTGCACACGGAATTTCATTTAGTTTGTGTAGAATTAATTTAGTGCCTCATTGAATAATGTAAGAACTCATGATTGTGGGTGCCCATGCACCACTCTGCAATCATATGTTAAAATTGTATTAATGCGTATTAATGTTTGTGCTCCTTCTCTCTGTCTACAGTGTGGGGGAATCTCTCTTGGATGAGTGCACAGAGCTGACCACCATCACAGAGAGGTGCTTGCATGGAGTCACATCTGTCTCAAACAAGCGGACCATATGATTTGAATGTCCAAATTAATACAGTTAAAAATCACATGTGGCAGGCACACTCCTCAGGAATAGCTTACCAGTGTTTGTAGTGTGTGTGCGTTTGCTTTGTAATGCAATATGGATCGTCATGATGTTGCTATACTTAAGACATGATACGTTGCAGTATACTATAATGGCTTTGGCATGGTGTGTGATAAATTCAGAAATCACAAATTTATTTGGAATGAGAGATTTCTTACCCTGTTTCTTTTCAGGAGTGTTAGTTTAGACCAAGCACAGTACAGATCCACTAATGTTTATGTTAATCCACTATCCACATTGTATGAGGATCAATTGGTATTCTTCAGTAGGTGGACTGATTCTTATTGCCCTGTTATTATTCACAGCAGCCTCATCCATTCCTCTATTTCCACAGGTATATACATATTAAGGATTTGTGACCCTTGAAGTCAATGAAAGAGGATCTCTGAGCCATAGTGGCAGAGGTCAGTGCCCCATTCAGCAAAATGATTGATGTGCTGATGCGTGAGTGAAGATTTTCTCTTCTTCGCTTCTGTCTCTAATTCAAAAGTTTAGCCTTCAGTTTGCTAGTATCATTTAGCATGTGATTTTTCTTCCTGGAAAGCAGTATAAATCTAGAGAAGGCCTCTGGTTTAAAAATATTTTGTACTTATAATATTTGGTATATTCTAACACTTTCTGAGGGTTACTTTTTCAGAGATATCCTGGACAATCCTGAAAATCATAACTGGAAACAAACCTGAAACAAAACCTTTTGGTCCAGTGTGTTTGAATTTTATTGCACTGGCCTGTTTTCAGTGGGTTAAAGTCTATTAAAAGCACTTTGTCCAGTACTCCTTTTTAAAAACCGCAGCCCAGCCCAAATGTAATGCTTCAATTAGCTGGTGCATTTAAAACATGAGAGAAACTGCAATCAGAACTGCCAGCAAAAAAAAAAAAAAACAACCAAAATTGATGTTATGCTTGCTTCACTTTTTGCTCAGACCATATCCAAACAGATGTGCAAGCTCCAATGTTAATCACACAGCACAAGACTGTCTCTTCCCCCTGGACCTTTTGATTGCTGTCAGACTTTCACGTTAAGACTGAAAGTAGTGGTGTGTGTGTGTGTGTGTGTGTGTGTGTGTGTGTGTGTGTGTGTGTATGTATGTATGTGTGTGCGCGTGTGTGTTTGGTGCTGGGGGGGGGGGGGGGTAAAGACACAGCACCTGCGTTTCAAACAGCTTGCAGCAACAAGAAGACCAGGTGGTTCAGGTGTTAAAGAAAAGTTATAATATATGCATACAACATGAAATGACACAGCAACGTTGGGAATGGCTTGTGTAGCAGGAGAACATAAAGAGATTCACTCAATAATGAGCTTATTCTTTCACATGGGAGGAAACCAACTTTTGTTTAGTATGCCAAGTCCTCCGGGATCAAAACTATATGCTACAAGCCAACTCCCTGAGGCCTGTCTGTTCCTCCGGTGTATCATTATAGACATGAAAATGACAAACACATCAGTGCTGCGTAGGAATGAATTAATTGCTCTTACTGGCAAACATTTGCAGCCAAAGGCAGAATGCATCATAATGGGTCACTTCATCAATCATAACTGCCTCAAAGTCAGAGTAGATGATTGTTTTTTCCCTTATAATATGAAAGTTTGAGTGTAATTTGATCTTGTTTCAAGGCAAGAGCCTTGTACAATGTGGTCAATAATATAGGCTGTTTCCTCAATATGAGTGCAAACACACAATTGAATTACAAATGATGATTGTTATGGTTACTTTTTAATTGGAAAAGTCATCGGGTCAGCTAATGTTACATTGATCATATGATTTTTATCTCTGAGTTTAATGTCACAGAATTGGAAAAGCAGAGCAATTTCACTGTTTATGAATAGAATATAGAGACTCAGCTACCAGCTGCATTTCATTGAAAACATTGCATGCATTGAGAACATTTAGCAGGAGCTCTTTGGAAGGATTGGTGGCAATGCCAATGGTCTTATTTGCCTTGCGCAGTTCCTCGTCAGACAGATTGATCTGTCTGCTAATGTTTACACAGTTAGGTGTCCTGTTGTCCACTTGCTGTCTCTGTCTCAGGGCAGCCCCCCATCATCACCAAGGTGTATCTGATCCCCCCACACCTTCCCCGGCCCTGCCCTGCTCTCAGTCTCTCTTGCGTATGTCCAGCCAATGTCCGGTGTCAAGGGCTTCCAGTTGACGTCAGGAGTGACACCCCCCTCCCCTCCCCTGTTCAGACTGTCCAGATAAGAGGGTCCGGGTCAAGCGGCACGTCCCAGCGGCCATTAGCGGAATTCGGCTTCCACCTCGCACTTGATAAAACTCTTCCTGGACCGTCATTAAACCCACACACATCCAGCCAGTGGTCGATGCGGCCCGGTCCATTACAGTGTCCTCCGGGGAGGTAACCAATCGAAGAGCATCAGGCATTGATTATGCCGTCATGACAACTCTACCAGCCTTTTTTTCTCCGCGGAGCCTCATCCTCGTCTCAAAGTTTTCATGAGAAAGAGGAATTGATTCGCAAAGTCTCACAACACTGTAAAGAAATAAGTCTCCCTGAATCCTCCTGTGCTGATGCAGAAATAACATGCTGATTAGTATTGTGTTTATTTTTGTTTTGCAAATTAAATGCAAAGTTACTCAGGAGAAACCATAGCTATCCATGTATTTCCATGGCAATCCTCATTGCTGCTTGAATGAGAAAATGTTTTTATTTCAGAGCTGCACGTCTTAAATAAAATGCTTTCTTCTGGACTGCAACCTGACATATCTTCTGTTGAATGTTGACCACTGTGCTTTCAGGTTGTGATGTTCTGCAAGAAAAGCCAAAGATAATGTCTCACAGCTAGATAGCGCAGTCAAAGCTGCTAAGACGAAAATAACCCCATCCAAGTGTCCAGTGTGTAAACCTGCTACCATAGGACGTAATTGGGTCTCAGTGTTCTAAAACTCACTCATTGATGGTTGCTGATATGGTAATCACATTCCATGCCTGGGAGTGTGAGAGCGTTGGGACAGGGATCCAGGCTGAATGTTGTAATTAAGGGAGATTGCAGGCCTCGAGGCGTTGGCCTGGGCACGCCTCTATTTTTAATGCAACGGCTGCTGTTCAGCATTTCCTTGTCAGGGCAAAGCTCATGCAATCTCGCCTGAAGTGCTGATCATAGAACAGTTGACATCGACGGATGTTCTTGGTCCAGAGATTGAGTAAAATCATTTCCATGTGTTAATATAGCTCTGTGTGAGAGGCCAAGGTGTCGCTGTACTTTCGAAAGTCACATTTATATGTGGCAGCTACTGAGCCAAGGGGCAGAATCAATGCTACAGATTCTACTTCTTAGAAATTAGATCATTTTCACGTTTCGCCTTACGTCATGATTGATGTGGTATCAAAATGTGCGTACTGTAGATGTGACAATCCACAAACGTGTTCGTATTGGAAAGGGGTTCCATACAAAGATGGTGAAAGAGTTTGTAGATGTATGATTTAGTACTAACTTTTGAATTGAAGCATCTTGGTGCCTATTAAATTACTTGAATAAAGTGGGTTCAGACAGAGTTCAAGACATTTAGCTTAATAAAGTGCACAAGTTGAAATGACACCTCCATTAGTTAGATTACATACTCTTATTAAAGAGAGCAGACAAAGGTTTACAGATACCAGAAAGATGGGTATAGGGGCTTTTTCAGTAATGCACTGTATATAATTGTGTTCAAGACAGTTTCATGGTTGCATCGTCAATTAATTCAGACAAGTATGTATCTTTGTGATATTGTGTCTTTTCTTGGAGCAGTTTGATTAGGTTTGTGGTGAGATAACACTTGATTTCCATTTTTCATTCAATGAAAGATTTTTACAACATTATGCAACTTGTAACTTGCATCTTACACACGTTTCTCATACATATGTTTATATCTCAAATCTACAGCCTTATAGATGAAACACTAGTTACATCACTGCTTACTACCATAGATCTAGACTCAGGTAATTAGAATTCAGCATAAATCTGAATAGACTGACAGCAACAGACACATAATGCCTAAATCATATAGATGTTCTTAACGCATCCTTTGAAAAAGCAAGTCACATAACTGGAACCAATATGCTTTTTAGGTTTTCGGTGATTCAGGTCTCCCTCATAACATGTGGCTCCTGAATGGAGAATACAGTGCATGGAAAACAGCCTGTTAGAGCTTACATCCAGCATTGTTGTGCTGAGCCATGTGATATGCAGGTGGTATTTTTGCAAGGCTAAAAAATGTGCAGAAGCCGCTGTGGAAAGGAAGGTCTCGTCATGCGACTGCACACATTCTGCTGACCTGCACCGCTTTTCTGTTGCACTGTCATAAGATACATGAAAACCATATTTTTTGTCCTTTTAACGGAATCCTTGCTCAGGCAGCACATGTATGAATTCTTGGTCAAGTGTGCGAACAAGTAATTATAAAGTCATTGCTTCAGCAGCAGATCTGCTGAACCTCTGTGTTTGTCATCACCCCTGTGTAGCACTATACGTTTTCCCCGGGGTCTGGAATTGGCGCATTAGGTCAGCAGAAGCTGAAGCAAAAAGAAGGAGCCGCGGGGAGGCCGTTCCTCTGTGAGGGACATCGAGGCGTGAAGCCGCTGAGGTGGCGCGCGGGGCTTTTTCACGTTAGCCATCGAGAGGGCAGAGCCGAATTAACAGGAGCGCACTCAGCATGTGAGTCAAAGCATTAGCCTTCCGTGTCTCAGGCCCTTAATATCAACGTGTGAGCTCCAGCGGCTGAATAATGGGGCTTATTAAGATAATGGCGGTAGTTACCTCGCGGGGTAATTTTATCGGTCGCCGCGTTCAATCACGGCTCCTTTTTGCGTAAGGGCTCTGTTCTGGGTATGCTTTTTTTTTTACTTATTTGTGGAAACACCAATGCACATGTTTGTTTTTCTTTATTTGCATCTATAAATTAGATCACGAAGCGAGAAAGGGAGGAGGTGTTTGTGCCGTCTGCAGATGTAAGAGTTAGGTGGGTCCAAAAGACCTCATTCAAGCAACCCCCTTCACACTGTCTACACCTGATGAATATACAAAAAAAATAAATAAATAAAAGTCAGTGTTCTGAAGAATTACTGCAGTAATTGAGAACCTAGCAGGCAGACATGTTGAGTGTGGCTGTGGACTAAGGGCAATGTGTGAAGCATAGGTCTGCGCTGACCAATAAAATGGGGTGATTTTGTCACAAGAGCTACAATTAGGGAAAGCAGGGAGAAAGCAAGAGTAAGAAAAACAATTAAAGATGGAAACAACAACAAGCTTTCAGTCTTTCATGTATGAAAATATACAAAACTCTAATGAGCACACCTTGTCCTGAAACGAAGGAAACTGTAGTGAACCCATTGGTCATTTTGCATAAAGGGGCAATATACATATTTTAATCAAAACATTCTTTCATATAAGGGAATTCAAATCCAGCTGTGGTGTTTGATTAAAAACAGGGGCAAAGCCATTTTACAGTGCCACATCATGTTGATTAAGTGAAATGCACAGAAATGTCTCAAGCGCTACTTTACCCTCCCCTCTAATAAGCAAACTACTGAGTGTCTTTAAACAGTTGATAAGTGATAGCAGCTAGGTCCTTGGCCTTTACTCACCAAAGAAAATGATTTTCCATACAATTGAATAAGCTCAGTGCTGTCTTATTTTCATATCTATTATTTCTATTTACAATAAGACTAAAGATGTACATTAATATCTGCAAATTCTGTGCCTTCTCAGCTAATTCTTTGAACTCACCAAACTGAAATATGCTATATATCCATAGCATAATGTCCCCGTCACTGAACTGGGCATTGTTCTCCTGTTTGGTCTACAGGGAAGACTGCCCCTAAATCTAAAAAATAAGTTGCTTTGAAAAGTAAAAGATCCAGAGTGACTTGCAGCTGGCAAAATCTATATATCTATGTATAACTATTGCTTTTTAGAGGCAGTTAAATTTGATGAACCACAGTAGACCATGACATAAAAAGTTCAGGTGCTCATGCACAATGCATAAGACTGCCACACTGATGCAAAGAAATTAGTAACTTTTTATGTGCAAGGACCACTGACCATGCAACATGAGAGTGTCACCCAAGTCTTTGAACTCTCTTGCAACTTGTTATGCTTGGTTAATATCGAATGCCTGTGCCTCAGTTTGGCTACATTCCAGTGAGGCAATTAAGAGAGCTAATGGCCAAAAGAATCTACTATGCATACTAGTATAACCATACAGTCTTCTATCTTTTACAGAGGTGGTGTTAATAAGTTTGATTTCAGATGCAAATGCGAGATTCAAAATCCTGACTGATAACATACTCTTTGTGGTATTCCATCAGTTTTTATTCATCTGCTTCTGTACATGTGCTCTGATCTGTTCTGTTTTGTCTTCCTGTGAGTTGGGAGAAGCTATTGTGAGAAATGTACTTATATATACAGAAGCTCTCGCCTGTGCGCATATCCGATGTAATGACACAGCTTTTTGCAATCGACATTACACTATTATGTCAATAAAAGACTGGTGATAGGAATGATAGGACTACATCTGAATTTCCACTTTAAAAAAATGGGCTGCAACTGCAGACCATTTTACATATGTGGACATGGATGATTAACTGCACGACTGGCCCTTTTAAACCAGTACTATCCTGGTTATTTGTCTGACCCACTCCTTTATGTGGGTATTACATGGTTATGGTTATGGAATGTGAGGAGCATGAGGATTATGTGTTATATATTTCAGTGTCTGTCATCTGAGCTCACACTCTCCCATGATGCACTGTGTTTGATCGAGAGAGTTCCTCCTCCCCAGCCTCGTCATTACGACACCAGTACAAGGTGGAGAGCCAGGCACCACAGCATGGATTATCTAATGAAATCCTGGCGACTCAAAACCAGTAATAAATACATCAGAACCTCACAAAACACTACCTGCCCTATAAATCTGGACGCTTCCTCTTCGGTTTGGTCATATATGCATGTACAGTAAATGTTAATGTATTTATGGGGCCTATATTTAAATTACACCTGAACAAACTTCATGACCCATTCTGGAACGTACAAAAAGGTCTTACAAAGCTCTTGTGTGTGAAAGACTGACATAATCATATGAGGAGTGCGGGACACACATTTCCACTCAGAAGAAAAAAAAAAAAACCTTGGTTTTGATAGCAGACTGTACGTCACACAGCCTGTCGGTGCCTGTGTGCTGCTGTGGCATGGTGTGGGAGACTCAGAGCAGTCAGGTGTGAAAGCAGAAGCAGCATCAGGAAGGACAGTGTCCCGCTGGAGGAACGCGAGTGATCGCTGAGCCTTGAGAAGGACAGCTGCCACAGCCACCACGCAAAGGCCTGGAGAGCACGGGACTGATTTGCTTGTTTATTCATCAGCTCTCTTCACTTGTTCATTTATTGTCGTTGCAGTTATGTTAACACCGCCCGCTGCAATAATCTCAGTGTTGATCATCATAGATTTTTGTCATGTATTGACTTTGGCAAAACTTGTCTTGTATATTTCCAAGGATTGTTAGTATGATAAGATTAAAAAAAAACAAAAAAAAACCTCTTGGTGCTTGGCAGATTTTCTTGGCACACAACGTGTCTGAGGAGAAGGGGACAGTATGCAAGTTAAGCTGTACATCACAAGACAATCAGTTTGATCTAAATTCAACTGGCATGGCTGATTGCTTTCCCTTAAAAGCATAGACCCTGTTTATATATGTGTGTTATGCCGGTGACTGGGACACGCACGCGGACCACAGGATATTCCGGTTCCAGGCGTTTATTGAAATTGGCAGACAATTCGTAAGACCAGAGACAGGCAGGGTTCGAAACACAGAGAAGCAGTCCGGGGGCAAATCCAGGATCGGGAGTCGGGGCAGACAGGGTCAGGAACCAGGCAGGTGAGTAGTAAGCGATCGGGTCCAAGCGGCAGGCAGAAATCGTAGTCAGGAAAAATGCAGGATCGGCAATGTGGCAAAGGAGCGGGAAAACTACGGCGGGGACGAGACAGGTTTTTTTTTTTTTTTTTTTTTTTAAATAAAAATAAAAAAAAACACTGAAACGAACTAGCAACAAGACAGAGACACGCAGGGAATATATAGGGCTGGGGTGACGAGGAGATGGGATGCAGGTGAGCAGGCAGGCAGGTGAAGGCAATGAGGATATCAGGTGGGCGGGGACCAGGCGGGGAGCGAGGCGGGGCTGGAACACAAGGAAAACAAAAGCACATGGACAGGGAAAAACAAAAACACCGCGGCTTAAGGGGGCGGAGCCCTGACAATGTGTTGCTTAGCTGATCAGGGGAAGGCGATGGGCAGTGGAGATATGCCATGATTTTACAGTTGCTGAGATATTAAAACATGTTCATGTATTGCTCAGAGAGCAAAATGGTGCTTTTATATAGCTACATGTGATGTATGTTAATGGCATGTAGACTAACACAGGCTGTTCATAGTGGCTAATAACATTAGCCAGCTAACATTAGCTGGAAATCTTGCTAGAAAGTACATGTGTGGACATGCTTGTTATCAAGCATAAAATACATGTGTGGAGTTTTAAACTTTTCAGCATCATATTTGTGACTGGTTTGCTTTTTTCAGCTCATTATACTTAATTTTGTTTCATCTAGAAATACTTTTAAGTGTTATACGAACAATATTCAGTATGAATATTTGTTCAGTGTGCATAGATCATGAAAAATAGACATTTCTGCAAGAGAATGTATATTTACGCTTTAATCTCTGATTACTCTTTAACCCTAGTTTCACAGGATTTGCTTTCATTTGTCCTGATAAAACCAGAACAGTAAGTGGTACAAATTTGGAGCATGATGTCTATTTATCTGGGTGCTATGGAAGTGCACTATAAAGGCGTTCCCTTATTTCCAGAATTACATTACCACCTCTGTGTCTGGCTACTTCTCAGAAATGACCAAAATCTATTAACAGATTTCAAAATGGGAAAGTACAAGACAGCTGGTGAAATTTCTGCCTTTTTCAGTAGCTTTCAGGTTGACCAGCTTGCCACTATGAGAAGTTGACATATTAAAGCTACTATGTTCACAAGAAGGACAACTACGAAGTTGAACACATTAAATTATTATTTTCTATATGAAATTAATGTTCAGAGGCCTTTTTATAATTTACTTCTTTTATTTTGTTATTCTTTAAAAACAGAATTGGTCATGGTCTATTGTTTTTCTGCACAAAAAACTGCACAAAATCAACAAGAGATTTTGTTGGAAAAAACAGCAGCAGGCCTACAGAGGAAAAACGATTTGGGCATACGGAAATCCAAACCGATTAGCTACATCAGAAAGATAATTTCCTTCTATTAAGTGAGTTGTTTGTTTTCCACAGTCAAATCATTAGCAATCCAAGCAAGTGGTTTTGATCCACAACATCTTAAAAGCCACAGCTCAACAATACATGTAGTCCAGGGAAATGAACAGCATTGCCTGCTACAAGCAAAATCCCTCAGAAGTGCCATAATTCCTAGGGTGTGGCATAAATCTTCAGACGTAGTATAATTCTATGGGAATGCTGTAATTCTGATTGTGTGGCATGATTCCAAATGTATGGCATGTCCTCCCAGGCACAGAAGAATCCTGCAAGCATGACGTAATCCCTCAGAAACAGTTTTTGTAAAAATGCTACATCAACAATATGAGAAGATAATGTCCACATCCCCCCTTCTAAGAGTTTGAAGTTGAAATACATCTATTAATTCATTTCACTATTTCTTTTCCATATATGTATGTGTGTGTGAGAGTTTGTGTCCACAAATAATATCAAATTCAAAAGATTCAGTAGCAAGAAAGAAATGCTACATTGTGACTTAAGTAACTCCAAAGAAATCTCTGTCTTCACTAAAAGAATCCTTTAGAAAACAGCATAATTTAAATTCCCAAACCGCAGCTCCAATTTATGAAATCACTATTCGCAATGCTTTGTCCAGTAACCTCAGTGAAAATGTTAAAATAACAGTTGGATTTTACCCATTCAGATTCTGTCCAAGAAAGTCTTGCAAATGTAGTGAACAAGGTGAATCTCAAAATTAAAAGGAACAGGGGTTTGCTACATATGATTCATTCAAAATTTACAACTCACATTAAATCATGATCTTCAAAGGCAATCCTCAAGATAGCACTTATAATAGAATAAATGTAATTCTCAATAAGTTTGTAGTACCATTTACATTGCAATGAATTTGCAGTTCTCTCAGTATCAACATAAGCCTATGACCATTAATCAAAAAATTATAAGACAATATATTTCCTAGATATAAGAGAGTTCCTGCTGGTTTCCACAGAGTGGGCTGGGAGAGGGTAGTTAAAAAGAAAAAAAAACATCTGGCATGTACTTTGTAAGCAAACTCAAACACAAATAATTTTGCACCCATTTAAATATTTTGAACTTAAATAAGTAATTTAAGTAATGTTATATAACTTGGTTACATATGCACACTTTTAGTTTAGTTCAGCTTTTAGTTTTTGGACCACAGATATCTGAAAAAATGATAAATGTGATTCCAATTCAATATGATGGAAGGTGGGAGGCCATTTCAGAACATCTACATCCTTCCTTAGGCATTTGTATTTTTCCTTCCATCATTACGAACACACTCACACAGAAACAGCCCAGACCTCACCTAGAGGCAAAGTATTACCAATTTTCAAATGTGATATCTGATACTCTATCTGTATAACATCGCCATCTTCTGGGCAAAAATCTCTTGGCTGTCATTTTTTCACACGCTATGAGGGACCAGCTTTTTATTTGCATGCAGGCCAAATATTTTCAACTTCCTATTGATAAAGCAATGCACAGATGCATAGTATGTGCATGTGTACAATCGACAAGGACAAATTCTGGACCTTTAGGTTGAATAACCCTGTTGTAAGGAGGGGATCCTATTTGTAACTCAGTATTTTGTAACCTCAATCTGGGTAATTTTGCAGCTTCTTTAGCATTTTGTAAGTAGACTTGTTATGTATCATAAAAAGACTGTTTCATGCAGTTTAAACAGGGCTGTGACAACAACATGGTTGTAAGTGGACAGTGGACCTGCATGGTCTCACAGTAAAGCCTGGCCATACATTTTCAATAATGACAGCTGTGCCCAGAGGGGGGCGCTGTGTAGGGAGCCTCACTGTAAGCAGCCCTTTTACCACCCATCTGCTGCTTCTGCCAGCTCCGCTCCGAGTGCTTGTGACATCTTAAATGATGTCCAATCAGACATAAGAGAAAAGCGGGGCGGTGTTCCAGAATTTCTATCCTTGATTATCTAATTATGAAAAATGCTTAGATCAGCATTTTTCTCCGAGGCTTTAAAACGGGTTTTATTACATTACACTGTTGGCTTACTTAAATATATTGTAAGACAATTAAAGACACTGGCCTGGTGCCAAAATGGTAGCGGAGAACACTTTTAGTTGCACCCCAAACACGTGAGTTATGTCCACACGCAAAATTAATGCAATCTGCTAAAAATAGTCTGCTTTAAGTACGGGTAAGTGTTCTGTTAGCCTCCCCCTGGGCTGTCAGCTGGAACAAAAAAAGAGGTGTGTTAATGGGTACAGTGAGAAGCGGAGTGACTCTTTCCTGTAGGAGGACTGAGATGCGGAGCTGTTGGACAAGGTGGTGTTTCTGAACAAGGGGGTGTTCCTGAGGCAGGGCCTTCCATTTGATGTTAACAGCAGTCCAGGTCTCCAAGCAGGTTCCCAGTTGATAATCTAACTACTAATAATCTAATTTCTCTCCCACACCCTTGCACTGTCTGCATGGTGACAATTGGCTCTGCCTGGTGATCCCACACTGTGAGAATTTCAGCTCAGGTGCGACTGCAGGTGTGTAAATGTCTGAAAATGTTGATCAGAATAGGTGTCCTGGTTAGCAGTTTCTTTTGACTACCAGTGAGTAATTTCTGCTGATGTTTACAGCATAGTCCAAAAAAAGCAATTAATGCTTGTTTAAAATGTTAAATGTAGTTAAATATCTTCTGGTACTTTCAATATTTTGTTTTGTTTAGCTGCAGCTCCCTCTGCAGCAAGATGAGCAAGGATAATGTGTGAACCTTCCACCAGAGGGCACTTTGATTAAATGACTATTGTGATAGTCCAGTTCAATGTATGCATTTCAGCCTGTGAAACTGAGCTCTGCTGTGATACCTCTTCTGAAGAAGTGTTCTTGGTCTTCCTGGCTTCTGTCAGGTCCAGTGTATCCCGCATACCTTACTCACTCCATGCCAAAATATGGTCACACACCACACAAATTGTCTCAAAGTACAGATACATCCCACACACTCTAGTCCAAAGTAAATTCACTCCAATGCACCCAACACCCAAGTGCAGCTATTCCGCAAAGTAAAAGTAAAAGTTCACCCCACACACCTTATCCAAGGCACAATCCGTACACCATACTCCAGAGGTCTATAGTCTCTTTGCAAAACTTAAGGTGATTCTATTAAAGTATTTCCAAATCAGTTTCTAAGTCATTTAATTTACTTTAAATAATTTAATAACTGGATTTATGAAATTTGGTGACTTGTCTGCTTTCAGACTGGATGTAGAAGTGGATGATCATTGTAGTGTTATTAATATCCTGTCCCCATGTTGTGTTAATCACTCAGGCTGCTTCAAATGTTTTCTTCCAAGCAAACTCACCCTGTGGTTAAGTTGGGCTTATGACTTATACATACACATAGCTTGGCCTCTGTATGATAAAAGTGCTTTTGTTATCAATACTTTCCATTGGTTATTATTGTAGTTTTGTCCCCTTTCCACTCACCTGACCTCGATGCGGAGGGTTCTAGGTTGCATATGTGCTTGAACCAGTGTGCTTCCACACCTGCAGAACCATTGCACCTCATCAGCATGTTCCTGCTAAGGCCCAAAGGTAGACATGGCCCCACGTTTTAACGGTCAGAAACTGAGGGCTGCCTCAGAGAACACAAGATCTGGCCCAGCCTCCTCAAGACTCCTCCATGCCATGCCGTCTTTGGGAAGAATCTATTCAATTATACAGAACATTCATATTATATTCATAATGTGGTATGGTGTACCCTGCGTGGGAATCTTCTGGGTTTAATTTAATATAATTTTAGTGCCTAATTTGACTTCCTCTGTGTCTGTGGTAATGAAACTTTTGTATTTGATCTAGATTTCTTCCAACTGAAGTTTCCGAAGTCTTTCCAAGATGTTAAGATTAACTTTGAAAATGCTGTCTATGACATTAAATTTAATGAAACATAACTCTACGGCTTTTATTGTGCAGTGATGAAAATGAAGAGTTGACTTGAATTGAACGCAGCGGGATTCAGAGCTGCTCCTTTCATGCATTCAGTGGGATGGGATGCTGGTGTGGGAGTTATCGACATGGGTTATTTCACGATTGTTCCATTGAACAGTAAACCTGCTTTGATGAGCTTACAGCTTTGTGATAAAAATGTGATCAAACGCATTAGAGGATATTATTTGCATAACCTGTTATTTGTATTTAGTGCATATAACAAATTTACAGCATAATGATAGATATTTCTACAGAAAATGGAATGGCATGCTATCTATCCAGAAGCACAAATGTCTTGCCCAGAATTGCATATTTCATAGGAAACAGTACAATACCTAATTTTAGGTTATTTTAAGGTTTTGAAATTCTTCAGTCCGCATATACAGCTGTGTGCAGAGAGCTTTCAGACATTTCCATGATCGACACCTATGAAGAGAAAGTGTGATAAGACCTGGCTTGCATGAATTTTGGAAGTCACCAGGATTCACTGCAAAGCCTTGTTGTCTCATATTGCTGTTACTTTAACTTCAGTGTGCTTATTTTTTATTTATTTATTTATTTTCAAAGTTGTGAGAATACTGGCAAACCTCTCAGTTCTGATGTGGACTTCTCTGGAAGTCCTAGAAGTGAAGGGCAGGTAGTGTAACAACAGCAACACAACTGCAGTCCCTGCTGCTCTTCTGAGTGAATGCCATTCCTGTGATTCTGTCATACACCTCAAGATGGTGGCAAAGAGTTATGTATGACAAGCCCTGTGTCATGCCTCATTTTAGAAACCACAAGCTGCCCCAAAGTACGTTTTTATTATAAATGCATCTGTATTTGTTTCTTCAGAATTTTTGAAGTATCAAATATTGATTAAATATAGTTTTGAGATGGAAGGATTTGGATTCCTTTGCACTGTTATAAGGACACATGGTTTAATGAACTGTAAAAGGAGAACTGTTTGAAGCTGGACAGTGCAGTGTCTATACTGTGTGTGTGTGTGTGTGTGTGTGTGTGTGTGTGTGTGTGTGTGCGTGTGTGTGTGTGCGTGCGTGTCAGAGTGCTGCAGCTGTTGGTTGTGGGACAAGTCCTCCAGCCCATTAGGGGGCGCAACATGTGAGCAGGTGGAGCAGAAGATGGCCGTACATCTCCAGGGAAGACCCTTGTTCTCTCTTGATCTGTGTGCATGGCCCAGTCCAATGTTATCTGCATGTCTCCAGTTTGATCAGTGGATCAAAGAGTACAGCTCAAATCCTTTACATGTTGTTTCATATTGAGAACTAACTCCCACATTCCAGCCTCTGCACTGCCAAGTGATGAGAGTGTACAATTAATCAGTCTCTTCATCTCAGTGACATTTGTTTTATGTTTGGTTATCTTATACTGTAACTGTCATGTACTGGTTGATGGAAACAACATCCCACAACACCTTTCTAAATACCTGCTGTAGGTCATTTCTGAATTACATTGATTTGGATTTGATTGAGTAAATTCAGAAAACAACAGGTGAAGACTTATTTTTGAAGTGTTCTTTCTCATTTTGAACAGTTTATGATATGATAAATAAATAAATAAAATTTAAAAAAATGAAGGTGTTGATATATTACAACATCAAACACGTACAAACTGTTAAGGGGGTCAAAGTCTAGTGCTTGACCAGTAATTGCAAAATAAAAAATACATGTTGCAAGTAATTTAAAAAATGTTATTTTTTTGTAACCAATCCTGCGCTAACAGACCTATATCGCGTGCTGGCTGTGAGGAACAACAGCGGCTCTGTCTAGTGACCTGCCTAGCATGTTTCTGAAGCTCCACTGTGTGTGTTTCACACCGAATAGTTTCAACACTGTATGTGTACAACAGTCTAGTCACAGCCCGAACCACACCGGTGTGCTGCATTAGCATATGGTCCCATTCATCAGAATGGATGGATATACTTAGGACAACATTTAACAGGCTTCCAAAGACCAGCACTGTAGAAACCCCACCCGCTCTCTGAATGATGGCTTTGTGCGGTGGGATGTATACTCTGTAGTGTAAAGCAGGCTGTGTTTAAATATGCGTATACATTTCACCAGCTCTGCCATGGACGGAGTCTAATGGTAATTGACAAGAATGGCTTGTAAGTATGTTTGATAGAGGATAGGATAGGGATAGGGAAGGTCTTGATTTATGCTGGAGAGGCCGCTGAGGTCTAATTAGTGCAGCACAGAGACAGCCTCAGCTGATGCAGAAGAAGCCATGATTCACTGACCATCTTGCTTCAGTACAGCACAGATGGTAAGTGGTGGATGAATGTGCTTTAAGCAAAGATGCATTTGTGGGCTGTGGTCTTTTCAACCTGGCTGATCATGGTATGACTGCTCTGTTGCTGAATTTGGGGGGCCCTCGGTGGCAGTTGGAGGACCAATCCAAATGGTGTCAATGATACTGACCACCAACAGCTGATCAAGCCCAAAATGGTGGATTTCTTGCTGTTTTGCTTGAACAAGAGGAAGATCTCTCTATAGGGTGGCCCTGAGTTCGGAAGAGGGAAGAATATCTTAATTGCATTATCAAGCTAAATACGTAAAGTAGTTTTGCTCTTATCATTTCATATTTGATCACCAGGGGACCGATGGGAAATTTTCCAGTTTTGACATTTGAGGTATTTTCCTGTTTTTTGCCCCATAAAGTGCATATCATTTAAATTATTTTTATGGTATTGTTTATATAAAATCTTACTACATATAAAGTGTTATGCCTTTGAATTTAGTTGTATGAAATCTGTGATGGTTCTTTAGCTCTGAATGCAAGATGAGATTTGATTTACTGAGTTCAAAGGAATACTGTAGCACATAACATAAGAAAAATCATGATCATTTTTGATCAGCAAGGTTTGCAATGTAATTGATCAATTTAACACAATTGATCAGCATAATAAAAAAAAAACAAAGTGGTGCATGGTACACTGTAGAACTTTGACCATAATGTTTCTGGGACTGACTAACAAGCAAAAACTAATAATGCAGCTAAGAATAGCAAATTCTTACACTAAGAATCCAGCTAAAAATAAGTTGATATTTACACAATATATGTATATATAATATGCCTTAACAAATACAATATGATGTTCATGACCTGTTCCATTCAAATTATGCTACCAGGGATTAAGTAAAAAAAAGCAACAAAATCCACCCAATCCTAAACTTGCCAATGAAGCCATAGAAGTAAACTCAGCACTGGATCTTTGTATGTAGACCACTGTTAATTTTGATGCACGGGTCACATCACTTTGTTCCAACATTCCAGGAGCTGAGGAGAGGTCAGTGCGAACGTTGGACTTTGAGATTCGGCAGAGTGGGATGAAAGGGCAGTTGGCCTGGTCGCGCGTTGAAACGTGGGGGCCAAAGGCTTTGTTGTGCAAAGAACACCATTAGCCCAGTGGCCCGGTCCTACCTTGCGCTACGGCGCGGCACACCAGAGAGCATGGGGATCGTGCGCTTGCAGTGTTGTCTCCCAGCCACACTTTCAACATCACACGGCCCCCTGCCTGCCCTGTGTCTCTGGAGGGTGGGCTGTTCTGTGAGCCTCGCTCCTGAACCGCAGCCTCTGTTCTCCCCTCTCTGACATGCAGAGCTATTACCGGAGGCGAACCACCTCCCAGACCACATCCTACAGGTCTCATGCCGCTGATGTAGTTCGTCTGTCACGTCATACCTGCTGCCCCCGTGAATGCAAGGGTGCCTCTCCATTCATTTTTGCAATGTTCCTCCTCTTGTTGCAGGACCTGATAGTGTATTAAATGTTACAGATGAAGTTTGAAAAGCCAGGCCCATGCATTCCTTTAGAGATTTTTTTGGCTCTAATCTCATCTGACCTAAAGAGGCAGGAGCTGGATGTCCCAGGAGAAAGCTCACAGTGGCACAGGTACGCGTGGCCATGGTTTGAGACGTTCAGCGATTGAGACTGGCACAAGAAACTGCAGTGTTACAAAGCACATTCCAATACATAGAAACTATTTTAATTAGACTCACAGCATGTTAAAGAGGTTACATTCACACCGAGCTAAAGTCAACACATGGGCTGACACAGGGGGATGACTGTTGCTTCAAGTGAGTGGAGCTGAACAGGGGCTATTGCGAGGCTTTTCTTAAGTTAATGATTGACTAGTTTGTTTCAAGCATAAGTGCAAAGAATAGATCTTTTTAAAGGCTAGACAACAGACATGGCAACTATGGACATATAGTGTGCTGCTGCATACAGACTGATGCTTTATGGAGACAGGATTTACTGTATATACCTTTGAGCCTGTTTATTTATTAAGTTCTTTATTAAAAAAAAATCTATTTAAATCTCTAATTTCACATATATGTTTGACTTTCTACACAATTTTCTTCACATTCCACACTAATCTAATTATGAAGCGTAACTAAAATTGATATTGTAAGACGGGGTACCTGTTAATCCACATGAACTGCAGGAAGAGAGTGTCATAAACATAGCCTGCAAAGACAGACTGTGGGTCTGCCGAATGTGATATCTGAACTGGGAAAACCACCACTGCTGGGAAGTGGAAAAAATCATTTACTTTTAAAATATGTTATGCCACAGGGGATATATTTGAAATATTTCTCAAAATCATGACCATAAAACTGCTTTTTAATTATGTCAGTTCGTATGTAGTTTAAGTGATAAACCCCTGTGAAGGTACATAACCTTGGGCCACTTTGATGTGTGCAAAACCAAAGGTTTGGAGTCACTTTGACTAGTTTGTCCTTGACTTGAATTTAAATGTTTTTATTGGTCATTGACCATTCACTGACAATTGAACCCCATGTTTCATAGTTGAAATAACATTGTCACATTTCAGGTTGTTACAATTTACATGGCACACACCTTGGCTGCTGTATGTGTAGCGGAGCTGAAGTAGCTCGTGTGAGTCCTGCGTAAAGCCTGAGGTAGCGGGTAGCAGGTAGCCGAGTGGTTGCAGCGGCTACGTCACTCCCCCTGAGACCTGGTTAAGTAGCGTTGTCGCCGTCAGGCTAACGGCAATTTGCCTTTAGCTCAACTGGCAACGACGCTGGCTTTAAGGGGTTGGCAGCGAGCAGTAAGAACCTCGGTTCGAAACTCGCTCGCTCGCCGACCCACGTAACATCACATTAAATCTAATACACAACGCAGTAAGAGACCACCCGTTACATTGGTGCCGTGACCCGGATCACTGGCTAAAGCACAGCTTGGCCGCCAGTGGTCGCTGAGGAGTCAGAGGAGGTCAAAGGGGGGTGAGTGTAGCGGAGCTGAAGTAGCTCGTGTGAGTCCTGCGTAAAGCCTGAGGTAGCGGGTAGCAGGTAGCCGAGTGGTTGCAGCGGCTACGTCACTCCCCCTGAGACCTGGTTAAGTAGCGTTGTCGCCGTCAGGCTAACGGCAATTTGCCTTTAGCTCAACTGGCAACGACGCTGGCTTTAAGGGGTTGGCAGCGAGCAGTAAGAACCTCGGTTCGAAACTCGCTCGCTCGCCGACCCACGTAACATCACATTAAATCTAATACACAACGCAGTAAGAGACCACCCGTTACATATGGCCAACAAAAATAATCTTGGTACTACATTCAAATCAGATACCTGTACAAAATCAGCAGTACTTGTGGGTTCTATGTCTCTGTTTGAGAGAAGGACTTAAGTTTCTATTTTTAATTAACAGGCACATAAATATCTGCATAGTAGGTGTTAAGCATAATAGCAACAAGTATTCTTACATTTATATAATAGTAGACAACATGAACAAATGAAGACAAAATGGAGAATGAAATTAATTACTTGTATACATGGAGATACACTTCTACAGTTTCTGGTGATTGAGAATGAATAAAATGTGTGAGATATCTTCGGCCACACTCATTTTCACAAAGTCCCATGTATTGTTCCAACCCTGCACCAATGTAAACCTCAATTAGGAAGGAAACAACAATTATTCATGGACTTCACAAATCTTTTAGTAGTTCCTCAATTTCACTTGCAAAACAGCTGACCCCTAATTTGACTGGCACTGCTGTGAAATCTCACATCCCCTGACTTGCAGGCATAATAAGGATCTCTGCTGTCCTCGCCGCACTCCCTGCACAAGTTTTTGTAGCTTATTTCTGGAGCTGTTTTTCAGGCGCCGCGCATCTCCGAGGAACAATGTTGCAGTTTTACTTTATTATGAACAAAGGGGCACATGAACAAAGCTTTTGTCTGAGGCTCACAGGGAGAAGTCCAGAGGTCTACCAGATGCTTTGAAGCAGCAGGTCAGAGACATCACAGCGTTGGTGGGCCGCACTGGCTCTGGCGCTGCTGCTCACGTGGGACTGCGTCACATTTGTCCTTTGTATTGTCTTCTGTCTGATTAAAGTCCTCACTGAAACTAATGGTCAAGAGGGAAGGGGGACGGGTGGGAGTGGAGGGGGGTTTCTCTGTGGAGAAACCGGCTCTGGTTTCCCTTTTTTCTTCTTTACCTGAGGGTACTCGCTGAACAGCAAAGAGAGGAGTCCACTTATTAGCATGGGTTCCCACTACTGTCAGTACAATTGAAATTCTGCACAGTTCCTGAACAGAGGCCAGAAACCTTAAATTCCTTTTAGTTCAGCGAGATTTGGAACCAGGTTCTCGTTTGTGCCGATGGAAGGAGAGGAGCACTAGATGTTCACCCGGATTCCATAAAATATGCAAAGCGGAGGCACCACACAGAATAGCTGAAAACACACGTTCTTTTGATGTTAAGTCCTTTGGTTGTGCACGTCTTCATCTGAGTAGCCCGTGGATGTTTTAACCTTCTCCAAAACTCTTTGCAGCGCGGTGCTCTCTGGCTCGCTCGCGTTCTCCCCACATCAGAGCCGTGGAGCGGTGTGGCCCCGCCGATGATTTTTATTTCATGAGCTCCCCTCTTCTATTCTCTGCGTGTCTTCCACCTTTCTGATGGAGAGCGTTCGCAACCTTTGTCTCCCTCTCTTCTCCTTCGATCTGGCCCGCTCTGCTCTCCCTTGTTCGCTCTTTTTTCTGCTCTCCCCCGACCTTTCCCCAGCTGGTCCTCTGCTCTCCTTCCATCTTGCCTGTTCATTCTGTTCATTCTCCTCCACCTATCTCTCCCGCCCTGATTTTCTCAGGTCCAGACTTCACTGTCCAACATCTCTCTTTCAGGTGTGATGTCCTCATTGTTTTGTGAACTGATGCCTCTTGGGAGATGAGACTGCATTAGGATGCCCAATCTGCCTCTTTCTTTACTGCTGCCTAGACAAAACCAATGGCAGTCTGATTTTTACAGCACCACGTACCTGGAGCACAGCCAAAGAGTGTAAGCTGAGCTATTGCGCTTGTCCTCTCTAGAATTTATCCAGTGCCATTTCAAACTAAACTGCCGGAAACTGGAAACCTGCAGGTAACCATGTTGTACACAGTAATCTAACACTAACATCTCATCGCATAGAACAACATTCAGTTTAGATGTTTTTGGAAGAAACTAGTGCATGAGGTAAGAGAAGGTGTAAGTATCCAGGGTTCTGCCTGAGTTACATGACCTTGCAGTTTGTGTAGCCTGTCATGACTTGGTCTTCACAATGTAATCAGGGGAACTTCGAGGATCACCTGTCAGATATGGCTAACATAAATTGCCTATCTGTAAAAAATACTCAAAACCTATTCATAGTTAATATGCTGAATGTGCATTATCACATGCTAAGAGTTCCATGTTGCACATATACCATTTATAAATTTGCTACCATTGAGGGACCAGGGCTTGGTGGACTGGTGTTGTCATGTACCACACTAAATGGGGTCCTAGATGTGCGGGAACAGTTGCATCAAAAGCCAACGCGTGAGCCGATGGGAGCTGCTTCATAGGATCGACATGGATTAGTATTCACTGGACATAACCAGACCTTTGATGTTCCAGTGTTCTGTTCACCCACTAGCCACATCAACATTTAATGAGACCTGATGTCTACGTTTTTAAAAGCCTTGAATATTTTAGACAAAAGCAAATTACATTTGCAATACCAACAGACCATCTACTTGGGCAGAGGCCCTCCTTTGGTCTTTAATGGCTTGTATGTGACCAGCGAAATTGTTTAGGGGCTTTAATGCACATTAACTGAACTCCTATCACTCCTCAATCAAAACCTTGTTTGTTATGAGAAGATATGGCCTGAAGCTACATGCTTATGCATAATTGAACACTGCAGGTTAGTTTCAGCTGGTGTGGCATATTATTTCAACCTACGATAGTTTACTCTACCATCAGTTATTATTTTCAGAAACGTCTTCATCCACAAGGTCACAGAACACATTGCGTGATGAATTTCCAAGGTGTTTCAAAAACACGCCTTCAGAAATGAAGAGCTCGCATTTAAAAGCAACCTCATTCTCGTTAGTGATTTTTTTTTTTTTTTTTACAATGGCACATAAAGCTATATCTCATTCCTCTGAACTCAGTGAAGACAGCGCAGGTGTTTAAACTCTGATGATGTAATTGGCCACAAGAGAGGGAACAGACAAGAGCCCTTCAGTCACTGATTTGATCCCTTGGTTATTGATTTCTCAGTCTAGCTGAAACGAAAATAATTGCCATATGTAATGTATTATTCAATTACAAGCCACAGTTGTCAGCTTAAGGTTTGAGGGTCCTTTTTGAATCACAGAGATCTATAGATAATTCAGCACCATCCCCCATTAAAGGGTACTGATATTAAATGCCTGTGTTATATTACCATATTTATTAGCTTTTGTGTCATTCACAAGGCTCAAACTTTCCAGTACACGATCTTTGTATAATTGTGGAAGTTAGATGAACTCTGGTAGTTTCTCTTTTATTTAAAATTAGAATATGTTTCTCTGTAGATGTGCCAATAAAAAAGGAGTTACAGGTGTCACTAAAATATAATTGGATGATTTTCAAAAGACAATGAAAATATTTCATCACAGTCATCAAACAACTGTCCTGTCCTTGAAGTAGCAGCAGTGTTACACTGTACACTGTTCAGAACCAGCAAAGAAGCCTCAATAGCAATCAGACTGTAAACTCCACTATCTAGCCATTTGACGTCATACACTGTGGACTGAGGCCCCTCCTCCACCTACAGCCATCTGAGCACTGACTCCTCCTAAACCTGGGACATTCTGTGTAAAATAAGATTAACTTTAGTCTGACTCTCTTGTGCCAGCAACAACGATTGTTATGGGGCTCAATTTCCAATTGTATCCCCAATAAATTCATTTTAGCTGTCATTTTCTCTGACATTGTACATGTACGTAGGTGTCCATTAAGATAATGCTGTTTTTTATTTACACAAGATGCAGTCATAGTCATGCCATATTGAATCTCTTGGTGCGCCCTGATTCATTTTTGGCCTTAGGATTGCTTGAGAATTGATGTGTTTTCATTTTTCACATTTTAAAAATATGATAATGAATATTTTAAAAAATATTTGATTTTGTTACAGTTTTGCTATGCCATTCTCTATAATCTTTCTCATTCTACTGTATGAACACTGCAAATTTCATAGTCAAACCTCTTGTAGATTTAGATATAGACTGCACTGTAAAATTATTAAATTCCACGAACTCATGCTGCAGTCCTAAAACACAAAATGTGTAAAGCTTTCCCCATATACTCCTCCCATAACTGCCTCAACCATTATAGCACATCAGCTAGATCTTCCTTATATGGTTTTCTAGAACAGTAAACTCTGAACCAAAAACTACAGCCCTAACCTTGAGGCTGTGGGTTACAGAGAAACATCCAGTAAGATAGCCCATTGGAAGCACTATGCAGTCCCTATTCTATATACAGTGACAGGATTTGAGGTCAATGTGGTGGTCAGTTGGGGTCATCACACCCCCATTAAAGTCAGGAATGAGACTATTAAAGTGAGGAATGCCACCAGCCCCTCTAGAGCTTGGGTAGAGGACCTGCTGGCTGTGAGGTCTAGAAATGCTGCCTGTTGTTATAACTCCCACTGACAATCCGTGAGGGTGGGGACAAATGTGTACACAAACGTGTACACAAACGTGTACTCAACATGGCTCCCATGCCGAGCTTGCACAGACATCAGGAAGTTCCCAATGGAGGAAGACACGTCGTGAGCAGCTTTATTTTGGCAGATTGTGGGTGCCTGATTGACCAACGGGAGTTGCTGGTAAGCAACAGGACAGACAGACCCCAGGACAACCTACCCATCCCTAAATCCCCACTGGAACAAAGCCAGCTGGTCCTCCACTATGGGCCTGGTTATTGTCAGCTGATGACATGGCAGGGATCAAACCAGGACTATAGGGTTCAGCCTGCAATTAAAACAAGCACTTTTACCATCTGAGCCACTTGGGAGCCCCTTACAGTGACGGGTTTTAATGGCAGCTACTTTGAAGGGGTTACTTGCAAGTTTGATTTGGAAGAGATTCCCAAAGCATAAAGGATACATATTTTTAAAATGCATTTAACATTATCAGTGCAGAAAAGGAACAGGTGAGAGGTGATCAGTGTTACAATTTAGTTCTGATAAAGGAATCATAAAAGTGTCTGGCATTTATACTTTAGATTATGTGGATACCTTGTAGTTTGCCATTCTGGCCAAGGTTGTCCGAATCAAAATCATGTTAAGGTTATGAATCATTTACTGGCCATTAATACTGTTTGGGATTTCTTTAATGGTTCTGAGATAATTTCATCTGTGCCTATGAAGAGTTTTCTGGTCTTTGATTTCACTGTTAAATTAATATTTGATCTGTCGCTGACATCATCTCTTTCAACTTAAATCATTTTCATTCTTTCCCCCTGATGCCGCAAAAAATATCCATTTCAGAAAGTAAAAATAAGAAAACAATATTCTGTTTCTTAGCAGTTTCTGCGGACTTTGCAGTTTAACTTCACTTGCAGCAATCTGCTGTATGGTCTTATGTGTGAAAAGCTCATTTCACGTTCTACAACCATCCCTCCCTCTGCAGATCTTTATTTAGCTCCAGAACAGTCTCTGTGAAGTGAAGTTAAAAGAATGATGATGTACTATGGAACAGTGATCATGTGAGGTTCTTCTTGAGCAGTTCTTTTTTGTTATACAAGGTGTCTGTGGATATGAAAAGGCACATTGTCCAAAAATTAAAACTGGTCCATGTCAATATTTCTCAGACCTGAGAAAGACAATCACTGTATATCTCAACATATAGAGGGTTCAATTACTGCAGTCAGACTTATGAACATTTGGTTCATTTTTATTCCTTTACAAAGGATGAAATGCATAACATGGAACAGAACGGACTCGAGAACCAAACTGCAATCTAAAGTAAATGTGACAACAGTTTTGGAACTTGATCCATCATGTTATCCATCGCATTCAATGTGTTCTGTCAAATTTCTGCACCCCTTCTCACTTGTACAGCTCAACCAGTGTCGTGGACTATTCCAAGCAGTTGATATGCTGTTAGCAAACTTTTATTGGAGCTGACAAGTTATTTTAGATATGCAGTTTGAAGGGGGATTTTTTTTTTCCTTCTACAGAACTTGTGCATTCAGATCCTTACCGCGATTGATCTTTTTTAGCGGATCATTACGTTTAAACCCTTACGGAGAAAGAATACCCCATTAAGACTCCCTCTCCCCAATCCTCCCAGTAGATTAGTGCATTAAACCTAAAAACTCTACAACTCCAGTCTGCCTTTCCTTTTATTACAGAGGAATAAAAATAAACAGCTGGTCGCCTGAAGGAACTGGCTTGGGTGCTGCTGGCTGATAAATGGTCCCACATGTATGGGCCTGACTCTGGTCTTGCAGGAGGAGAGTGGCTGTAACTGTGTCAGATGGTCACTCTGCTTATACTGTGGTCATGTGATCACTCAAAGTTCAAAGTTTTATTTGTCACATGCCAAGGTACAATGTACAGTAAGCAGTTAAATGATTCACTGATTACTGTACATTGATTCACTGCTTACTGTACAATTGATTCAAGTGCGAGTTCCCCGAAAACCAAATCTCTTACCTCTGGTGCTCCGTGTTTCTGGATGCAGTGAAAACACACTCATTGCCCAAGGGACGCTAACCCTACATGTTCATGTAAAAGCCAAGGAAGACACCATTTCATCAGATAAATTCAAAAACATTTATTTTATTCCCTAACAAAATGACTTATAAAGCTTTGTTACAGTATGCTGGGAATTTAAGGGGGATGATAATAATAGCGATGATAATTATGATGACTGTGAGCAACTCATTGTTTTTTTCCTGGTTCTGCAACTGGGCAGCACAAAAATAAGGATTTGCAGAAACAATTGTACGTTGAATGTTTGCACCTTGAATTTGTTTGAATGCATACTGAACTCACAGGAAATACATACTGAATGGAAGGGAGCAAGCATCAGGATGAAATTTATTCATACTACTAAACCAAGAATTCTGGTAGTGTATTCACATCAGCATTTAAAAAAATTCTCTTAGTTGTATGAAAATAACTCCTAAATAGTCTTCCTCATCCCAAAAACAAATCAACTTCTGTCCCACAGCTGTATGTTTTACACTGGTAAATCAGAACTTTTTTTCATACAGCCTCTATGATCTATGGCAATCTGTAGTCTAGCTTTGTATCTCATTGGAACACTGTGTTAATGATGATCTTCTAAAAAAAAAAAACACTTGTTTACAGCTTGGTTTTAAGTCATGTTCTCTGGCTACACACTTGTGTTAATATTCATCATTGAGCTTAATTGGTTTGATGTCGCTACACAAGTTCAGTCAGCCAGCTTGTCGAGCCGGCCTTGGTGTTGTTTCAGTCTTTATTATTATGACAGTTGAGTCGTGTTTCACGTTCCATTTTCATCAGGATGAAACTGATTCTGTAAATGAACGGTTGCTCTGGAAGAATCAAACCCTCCGAGCGATCACAGGGGAGGTACAAAGTCTGTATTAATTATCAGGAATATGGTCTCGATCGAAGATGTTAATTGCACTGATGGCTGGTTATGTGGGGAATTGCCATGCATTTCATGCAGGGATAATAAAAATGAATTTTTAAACAAAGGGATCTTAAAATAATATCTAATCTACAGAGAATACCCACATCAAAGGCATATCTCAGAGCTTTGAAATTTATCTTTGTGGTCCGAAATGTTAAAGATGAGCCCCACGATGTTTCAGTCGGTTCAAGTTTGTCGAGGGGAAAAACAACACAAGAGTTAATTAACAGTTATTACAAGCCTTTTTAACATTAATTTGACTTTCAAATATTAGCATTTATATATAAACTATGCTTCTGGCATCTGCAAATGAGCTCTTGCATAACTAATTTAATTGGTCTCCATGTCACCTTTGAAAATTCACACACAATGATATACATTATTTATTGCCATTGCACGAGTTAAGGCATGTTTTACAGCAAGGTTAATCTTTAGAGTGTTTCTTTACTTTTCCATAATAAAGCTAATCTAAATATCCCCTGGATTCTATCTGAATAACCAAAACATTACCGGTGAGCTTATTTTTATGTTTTACTAGCTCTGAGGACCGTAAAATATTTAAAATCATGACAATGCAAATACTTGAAGGGGTATTCAAGCTGTCTCTATGGATGTACTGATTGATCCTGATTTTGTTATGTTATTCTTCCAAAAAGCATGTCTTTAACTCATGCAATTCCATGATCTTACTCTTATCGTAATCAGTGTAAATATCTGCCCCTCGCACTTGCCCTCCGGTGTGATTACTATTGTTCTGTCTGGTGCAATTCCACAGGCATCCGCTTATTAGTCACAAATTACAGGAATAGTCAGTTCACACCTCTCACATTCATCCAAGCATATTCTTTTGCATTTTTTAATGTTCCGAATACCAAAGTTACATGCATGCTAGACGAGTCAAAGGCTCACCGCCCCCTCTGCCTTCCCACCCCGTCAACGTCGATTTCGCCAAATGCCACTGATCAAAAGCACCTGCGAAATGCCGCTAACGTTCCAGGACGTGTTCTCTAATTATCTTCAAAGCCTCGCAGATTTTGCTTTTAATGGGCAGATTCAGTTTTACTTAACTGAGGGGCTGGGTATCCATACACTACAATGGTATTTATTTACTCATTTGAGAAACCCCAAGGGAGACGCGGGTGATCATTAATAATGAAAGACAAATGGAAAACTTCCAGCTTCAACTCGTTTGAATGCGCAGCCCGGGCCGCGTGCGAGCTTAGCTAAAGCACACGCAGGCGCGCCTCTTGTTTTTATGGTAAACCGTTTCGAGCAGGGGGTGGTATTGGGCGGTATTGTTGCGTTCATTCTTAGCCACGGAGCTAAAAACCTCTCGATTTTCATTAAATTTAATGACACTTTATTATGAGAGGGTGTCGCATTAACAGCAGTGTTTCAAATAACAAAGCCGGGGACCTCGTTATCATTTTTGCGTTTCAGCATAATTAGACAAAAGCGTTTAAAATTGTGTACTTGTGGGAGAAGCTGAGATGTTAAGGGCTTCATAAATTGGCAGTTAATTATGTTAAGTTAAAAGCATCGAAGCAAAAAAAATAAATAAAAAAAAAAACAGTTACTGTAATGCCAAGTGTATGGCGGTGCAGCTGACCATCAATATCTTTGAGTACTATAAGAGTTAAAAAAAAGCCTCATGGGTCACCATCCTCTGTGACCCTGCGGCAGCACCAGGAACCTCTACAAAAAGAATAGGTATTCAACCAGTTGACAATAGTGTGGCTTCGTAGCATGGAACAGGGCTCATAACTCAAATGGTATGAGTCTGATTACCAGTACAACTGCTGTTGTACCTTTGGGCAAGGTACTTAACCCAAATTGCCTCAGCAAAGATCAAGCTGTATAACTGAACAACATGATGATGAAAATGACAAGCCATTTAAGTCACTCGGGATAAGAGTGACTGCTAAACAAATTTAATATTTCAAGACATCCAGGCAATTATAACCCTCCAAATGGATATTCTTAATTTTTATTAAAAGGAAGGGGAACACATTTTTTGCTAAATTTACATTTTATTCAGTTGAATATGCTGTCGTTGTTCACTGTTTGTTAACTTATGAACAAAGGCAAACTATACTATTTCACTGCAAAATAAACCTTGGTCTCTGCAAGTGTTCCCACCCATCTGCAATCTCACTGTAGGCATCTGGTGGCCTTCTAAATAAAGGTTCTGTGACAGCCAGGAAATGCAAATGATCTAATAACTACACATCTCTGATATAACTGACTACCCTTCTGTGTAATATTACTTGAATATCACATGTTAAGTAAATGATGCAGTGGGTCTAGACCTCAGGTCTACCTCTCAAAGGAATATCTGTGGTTACTGGGGCAGGATAAGGAAGATGGAATGTTGCATGAGAGAGACTCCACTGTTGGACTAATAGCCCAGTGTGGGCAATATGTCTAGTAATAATCTTGCTTTTAGCTATTAAACAAACAAACAAATTCTGGTGTTCTTACTGTACACAATTGATGTTGATAATGAGCAATTAGCAACATATTGACCTCACTATGATCTATTTCCAGACATTTGCATTGAAAAAAAATCAGGTGGCATGCCGACATCAGTACAACATTCGATATGGCCCAGTGCATCATACATACAATGTCAAACATTGTCTGTTGGACATTATCCAGCTGACTGTCTATACTATAACCTGAAACTCAGGCTTGTGAAGCGGCCTCCATTCTACTGTCAACCGCAGTGGCCAGCTCAGGGTAGCTAAAACATTAGCATTAGAAGCTACATTTAGTTGAAGGTGAAGACTTTGGAGCAGCATGCTTGTCACATTAAAAGGTGGAGAGGAGAGTGGGGATTACAGAACTAGCTATAATTGAAATGTGACTGTTGATGCATCTTAATTAATGCATATTCAAAATACATTTATAAATATATATAAAAATGTAAGTATAAATATTTGTTTGATATTCATGGTGAATTTGATATTTGTTTTGTAGTAAATACTTTGCCTAATACCGCTTGTTTTCTGAAGTCATCCACCCCATTAACTGAGGTCTATCTGTACCAGGATTTGGTTTGACCAGTAAACTGGACAAATTGCAAATATTTTCTCTTATATTATGTTGGAAGCTGTCAAATTCCAGGGCTCCTCACAGTGCAAAGCACTGAACTTTTCAAGCTGATAACAGCTGATCTAACAAATCAAATTTAATCAACACAGATAGATCTCCTCTCATCATTAAACTACTTAACAGCTGCTAAAGGTGCATGCATATATGTCATCAACTCGGTTACTTGTAAGGTTTTACTCCTCATGCAGTTTTGATGTGGTAGACCTTTGCTTTCTTACAATCAAGAGGATGAGCAAAAGCTGCAGTGGGAGGGGGAAGCGAAGCTGCAGTTAGCAAGTGAGGCGGAGCACATGCGGATTATTGGGTGCACCCGTTTGTGATTAACGAGCAGTGCTGGCATTGAGGATATAAACGCAGAGGGTTTTTTTTTTTTTTTTTTTATTATAGTCTGAGTTTGCAGTGAGGGAGTGCTGCCTAGCTTGCAAGTAGGGAGTTTTTTTAGTCAGCAAAAATGGACTTTGCATGTTTTTTTTTTTTTTTTTTATTTAATTGTATTAAGTGTATGAGGGTGTGTGTGTGTGGGAGTTGCTACACAAACTGGCATTGTGTGAGATGGGGCTGTTTTCCTTCTCTCTCATAGTGTGTGGTTCCTACAGAAAAGGGTGTGTGGGTCCAGGGTGGTGAACTGGTGCATAAAAATTCTTTTTCTGGGGGATTCCTTTTATATTTTGGGGTGTAGATGGGTCAGGCAGAACAGCATTGGCTGATGCTACCCCCCTCCCCCCTTATTTTTCTTTGGTATGTTTGTGTGGGAGTGGTTGTGTGTGAGTTCTTCTGTTGCTGTTACTTGTCTTATCAGCAGAGGGTGGTAGTGAGAGGGGGAGCTGGGTTGCTGTGCAGAAAGTCTGTCTGGGGGAGGATTTAAATGTGGTGTGATCTGGGTTGCAGTGTAGAGTAGAATTGTTTAGCAGTGTCAAAGGGTATAGTGGGAACGTGCACGTTGTTGTATGGAATGTGTATGGTGAAAGGTGTATGCATGCTTTTGATGGGCTCCCCTGGACAATGAGGGTTTCCAAGGGGATTAGAAAGGCAGAGAGAAGATGGGGTTAGGAACAGGGGGTCGGGTCTGTATCTGCTTTTATGAACTGCTGAATCTAATGAAGAACTGAAACTTACTCCCTACTTCTCAGGTCCTCTTGAGGAAGCTGGGTTGATGCATGTCATCAGAAAAGAGCCTAGTTAGTCTTGAGAGGAGAGTAGGAGAGTAATCATCCCTGGTGACATTACAACCTAAAACTTTTTAGCAAGTATTTGCATACCTTCAAAAATGACTTAATTCCCTGTGGCAAATTCATATTGCATGTGAAGCAAGTAAAAATACATCTATGCATATTTAATGAATATTGATGGGTCCAGATCCAGCAGTGTGTGCAGAGTCCCATTTCAAACAATAACAATGAATAATGAAGGCTTGGCCTGTTAGTTTGCTAGTGTCCCAGATAGGCTTTCTGCTCTTATAAACTTCATTTTAACCAGCCCTAGCCCATGCTGTCAGTATGTTGGGAGTTACTCCAGCGTAGGCAGGTGGGAACACTGAAGCAAGTGTACTGTATACATGGTACATCTGAGAGTGAACCACATACCACAGACATGTTTGTCCACACAGTTCCATTTGGGAAAACATGGTCACATGATCATGTATAGGAGACTGGCTAACTCAGTAAAATATTTTAGCAGAATTTTAATGTCCTTTGCTTGGTGGGTGATTGAGTAAGATCTTGGAAATAGTGATAATAGTGATAATTACATTTTTGCCCACTACTAAAAAAAAAGGATGCAACTCTGAACAAATTTTAAAAATCAACCCTACTGCACCACCCTGTGCACAGATTCAATGGGTGGACCCATAGGGACACTTCAGGTAAATGCATTATGTCTGTCCTGAATTATACTAAAATGCAAATTTGTCACGATGAATTGGCAGTCTGTCAAGTTTCCACAAATTGATTTAATGTAATAGAGTCTTAAAACAGGTGAGGCCAGGTCAATTTGGACATAATGATGAGGCTCTTTCTGCACAGCAATTCTGCCATGCATTTTATGACCATGAATAACAGCCTGGATTTTGACTACTTTTTTATACCTACAAAAGATTAATATTTCACGCTTGTGAACTGACATTCGTGATGTATGTTTATCATAACCACACGCGATATCTCCGTTTCACAAGTGGAATTGTTCCTAAGTTTTCCCCTGTGTTTCTGAGTCACTTATGTATGTGGTATATTCATGAGGAGTAAGAAAGGGCCTTTCCTCCTCTTGTTTCATTCCCCACCTAAAGTGTGAATGTCGCTAGAGATGCTCTCTGCATAGCAAAGGCGAGACAGCGGGAGGTGACAGCTCCACTCCTGCCTCCTCACACAAATCTTGTTGTACGGCTATAATTATTTAATCTGTCTGTGTCTGCATTTTTCACAGGCTTTTCTCCTGGCAAAGCTTGTCTTTTATGAGGGGCATGTTTTCACCTCTTTCATGCTTTTTTCCCCTTCATCCAAAGCTTCTTTTGTTGCATTTTGGAGGCTTTGGGAAATTCCCTCAACAGCAGCTGCGGTGCTTTTTCAAATCGTATTGTACAGGTGGGACTGTAATGTATACAGCAAAGTGTAATTCAGTATTAGATTTTACAAGTCATTCACTGGAAGATCTATTGAGTACCAACAGAATATTATTAACATTCCCTTTTAAAGGCTGCACCTTGCTTTGAATTGCTCACATGATCTTAAATGATTTTGCAGGCGGGGGACTTGAGAGTTAAATTGTGTTCACTTGTCTTATTTCCCTCCCAGTTTAAACACTGTGCCAAACTTGCAGTCAATGAAATTTCCACCATCTGCATATCTAAAAAGCATATTGTGTATTGACAACATGAGATTTTTATTTATTCATAATCTTTGAAATTTGTAAATTAAAAAAAAACATTGTGAAAGTGATGTCAGTGATGTCTCAATTATGGGAAGCCTGGGGGGGGGGGGCAGTTTCTTTCTTACCCGTGGTGAGGTATGGAATAATGACTGATTTCAGTTGGGTCCCCCTCAATTGGGTCCCCTTTGCATACACTCCCAGAGGGAGTTCACCCCCCCATATCACCCCATCTACAATCCTTCCCATACTGGCAACCCTGACTTGCAGTTTAGGGGTGAGAAAAAACACCCCACAAAAACAATGAACACACTGTTGCTGCAGACACCATAACAGCCTGTGTAAATAATTCACACATCATAATTTAGGATGGGAAAATCAAACAGAATATTGCACATCAAAGCTTGCTTCCTAGAAAGAGTGTTTTGAGTTTTTTTTAAGGGGTGGGGGGTTAAGGGGGTGGGGGTACTCGGCTGATATTTTGCCAGAAAAAATGGGAGTGCATTTATTTATCATTACTGGGCTCCGATCTCCGTTCTGGCGGAGGTCCAGCTGTTTAGGGCTTCATCTGTACGAGTCAGTTTACATAACCATCCACGGTCATTTTAGTCATGAGAAAGCAATTACCAGAGAGAGGGAAGAGTGTTCAGTGCTCATCCATTTAAAAGAGGCGCAAGTTTACCTTTGAGCCTGCTGCTTTCTGCATGGCTAATCCCCCAGTGTTGCTTCAATAGAGAAAGAGAGAGAGTACTCTGCTGCCAGCGCGAGTGTAGAGCGTGTGGTGGAGAAATACTCGACGCTCTTCAAAACAAACGGGCGTTATTCTCAGCTGAGCAAACAGTGGGGCCGCTGTAGCGGAGACAAGCCCACTTTTAAGTCAATTTCCCATTTCATGCCTGACGGGCGGTGCGTTTTCCCCCCGTGCTCCCGCGTTTCATCCGCGAAGTCGAACGCTGCTCGCCGCTCTCTGATCGCACGCCGCCGCAAACGCTGTTAGCTCTTGTCTTGCCGAGCTCCGACATGAGAAAGAGCATCCGGCGTTCATGACTGACTGATGCTGTTTCGAATTTAGATACAGCAACGCCAGTTGAGAGACAGACAAAAGTTTTACTTCGACGACGCCTTTCTGCTTGTGAATGCCACATTTTCAGTTGTTAAAATGATCAAAGCTGCGATATAAAGGAAACCGCAGCAGTTTTAGTGTGCTCTGCTCTCATTCACACAAGTGTGAGGACACTTGGCTGAGAAATTTCAGCGAAACTACTCATGTTAAATTATGCTAGTGTCGTTTTGGTTTTGGTGCTTAAAATAGATGTGCGTATGTTTACAAAATCAGAGGGAAGACAGACATTTAAATAGATCACATGGGTAGACTTCACAATGCACCTGTTTTATCAATCCTTGTTTGGGTTAATCCAAACGAGAATAACAGACCCAGGACCAGGATTTAAAACGGTGAAACATTTAAATCAGGTAAAATAACTGTCAATTAACTCTGTCTTAACTGGCAAAGTGACACTAGCCTACACTATTCACGGCGATTTAAAATCAGCAAAATCATCTGCTGTGAAAGATTCAGAAGTAGGCCTTATAGGCTTAATGTCTGGTAGGATCAGTCCCCCTTCACAGCAAGTGTGATACAGTAATTATTATCTCAAAAACTGAAAGATATTAACAGAAAACATTCTTATGTTCTTCCTAGGGTGGTTACAGGTTTAACTTCTGTGATGTGATTGAGCTGGCCACAACATTATCTCCATCTATAAGTGATGTTTCAAGTTTTAAATCCTAATATCGACACTGTATAATTTCCCTATGCCACAGTAAAACTAAAATGTTCATATGGATTCTGGTACTAATCTCATATCTGATAGCATCATGGGTACATGTAGCATAACCATCAACTGGCCTAATTTCATTTAATGTATTCAAACCAGGATGAGACTCACACCAGTCAATAGCAGAAACAGTAATGACTCAATAACAACAAAGCCTCTGACACAAAATTGTGGTCAGAGGATTCACATAAACAGACGCACTCTAAGCACTTTTAAAGTTTTCAAATGCCTTATGACTGCTTCTGGTTACATAGCATGTGCTTCTCATTACCCAGAGAGCTCTGTGCACCCTGGACAAACCTACTGTTATCCCCTTTTTTCATTACAGAAATTCATGAATGTTTAATATGACCCACCAGATGTGCCTTTTTTGTCTCAGCTCAATGCAGGCCTGCAGTGATCACTGTAGACAGGCCACCCTACTCCTGCTAGGGAAAGTATACACTCCTTTCACAAACAAAAATCTCTTGCTTCTGCAGACTGATCTTTCATTCGTCACTGGACCCATGTTGTCTACAGTGTGGACCTGTGCTGACCATGACCTACAGGAAGTACATCAGCTGTGAGTCACGATTAAACTTATTCTGTAATTTTTAAGAATCCACATTCAAATAGCTCAGCTCAACAGGTACACGGCCTTTCCCTGACTCGACAGGTCTCCTTGTTGTTGATTGACAGCGAAACTGATACCATGTTTACAACCAACACAGTTGTTCTGTTCTTGGATACAACACAACAGTAGCCAAGAAACTCAAAAAGAGGGCCTTTACAAGGAATAAGCTCTCTTTACAGTATTGAAAGTATTTTGAGTATCCGATTATTACATATTAAAATATCATGTCAAGTTGAAATATTTTAAAAGACAAACACTACAATGTATGTTCTACATAGTCTAATTTACAGCTTGATCAATCCAGTGACTTTATTAAGAGTCATTGACATTAATGCTTTTCTGAGTGATATCTGACCATTTAATGAACTAGCACTATACTAGATTAATGGCTTGAATGACAGGGTGAAATATGAACATTCAGATTGATTGTTATTAATGGTATTGCTGTGAACAGCGTGGTACTTTTGTGCTGGAGACTGCGTATTAAACAAGAGAAGATAAGAGATCTGAGCATCTAATGAGCTGAACGGGCAATACTGAAGCAACCAGGTCTGTCCAAACTTAAATGTCTGCAGACTGTTTTCAAACTCAGACAAAGGGGCTTAGAGAGGATCATTTTAACATGACAGGCACTCCTTTACGTAGCCTGATGTCCCCACAATTCTCTTTCCACGAGTGGATACTACACACCAAACTGGTGGTCAGATGCAACCTCTTCCCTAGTCTTCTCTTTCTCAGTCTCTGACGTTTGCTCACATTCTTTGCTTTACCATTTCTGTATGGTAAATACTGTATGATATTTCACCATTTGGCACTGCCAAATCAATGAAGCTAAAAATGGACATTTCCATGACATTTTTTATACTCTTCAAATGAATTACTCTGTTGAGCCAATTGCACCAGATCAGCCAACAGTAGTATATAAAATATACTAGAAGCCTGAAACAGATCTTAAATACCTAGCAGTTACTATGTGCAAACAGTGTGAATCTGAGTGAAGTAAGGTCAGGTGTGGGGTAGTGCTGTACAAAATATCTGTTGCATTCAATTCATGAGGCACATGCTACAATCTGCACTTGCTTATGTTGTAAAAGTTCTGTACATTAGAAGTTGCATTACAGTAATTTAGTAGTTATAAAGAAAATTCAATGTTCAAAATATCATACAATGCTCTAAATAACTTCTAATGTACATGATGTGATGGAACAACACCTAATCTTTGTTCTTTTTCTCCCAGTGCTGTGTAGAAAAGATGTTAATTTGATTTAAAATAGATAACATATTGGTTACATACACGTAACATTTGGATATAATTAAATATACATTTTTAATGTAGGTTGTTTAAATCATTTATCGGCTATGATAATTTCATATCATTAAATCCTCTAACTAATACCACTAGAATGTTCATTTTATTTTTGTTGTGCACTCAAGTTTTGTGATTTAAAAAGATCTCATATAAAATGCATTTATATATAATTTGAAGCATTGGTGCTGTGTACTTGCTTTACTTGCTTTGTGTAAAGTGATACTCTAAATAATGCCAAAGAGAGATTACAGGTGAACATAACACACAATTTACTGTGTTGCAATGAACATTCAAAATTTTAGGCATCAGGCAATATTTAGGAATGATTTATTTTCAGTGAAATACTGTACTTTATGTCAATACAGTAGTTTGCAGACGTCTAGGTGCAAGCCTTCAAATGAACATATGGTGGCGCCAAAAAACCAGGTCAGATCAGGAGGCGGAATGTTGATGGCTGAGCATGAACCCACATGCAAAAAGCCCTTTGTTAGGTGAATGTGTCTATATGTGTTTTCTCCGGGCTGTAAAACACGTTTAAGTACAGAGCAGTGGTCATTATCAGGGATCTGTCCCAGGTTAGGGAGAGTTCAACTGTGTGGAAAATTAAGAAACAGACATACAGAGCTGATACTGCGCAGAAATCCACGCCCCGCACGAGAACACCATAACGTTTACAATTAAGGAGCGCGGCCCCGCATTTCAGTTTCCCCGACAAGCGCTGTCGCCGCCCCGCGCCTACAGGGTGAGAATAAATGTTGTTGTTGGGAATTGCTGAATTCATATTTATACATACGAGACTAAGAAACTCGCCACGCGTGAAACATGCAACATCTCTGCGAGCAGCTCGGCATTTACAAAACAAAATGAGAAATGAATTGGAATCGACTCCAAAATGGACCTGAAAGCCCAAATAGGTTATTTTCCTGTGTTGCCATGGATGGTGGGTACAAGTGTATATATGCTAAATGTATATTTCATTCGTTTATAATTATTATTATTTTTTAATTTAGTATTATTATAAGTCCTTTATATATCCAAGCGGTGAAGTTTGCATTAGCCGTGTGAGACATATGGATAATACAAAACGTTCAAAAAGTATGACATCCAATTAAATAAGGGAAACTAACGTTGAAACTAGGTGTATTTGTCAATTACAAAATTTGAATAAGCATTTTAAAATCTCTCAAAGATACTGTGCAATCTAGTTCTAAATGTTTCTGAAGTGTTTTCTATGACGAGGGCAGAAATAATTAAACGCTCTTGCCCTAAAATATTCTCCAGCATTTCTTGGAATATTAAAATGGAACCACAGCTGGTGGTGAAGTTAGGCCGTGCTAAGATGCAGTCAGGAGGGAATCGAGACCATGAGGAAGCTTTCCCTAAATACCTTTACACACCAAATGTTCTGGCAATTGCACAAAAAAAAACCTCTCAAAGATGACCCCAGCCCTTCTGAAGGATAATAAATTGCTGTAACTGTTTGTGACACAGAGATGGAGAGGGAAGGTGCACTCCTGATGGTAACTGCAGTACCTTTACATAGCACATACCAGTGAACAATATTTGATTAGAATATGTTATTAAATGACTTTGAATGCAGACATATTCTTTGACTCCCCCAGCTTTTTCATGCAAGTCAGGAATGTCTGTGGTGAACTGTTCTTTGGATAAGTTATAGCGATTCTAATGTAAAATCCCTTTTCCATTTTATATTTTGTGTATATAATTCATATCACATAAATTCCATAACACAGTTTGAAGCTAGAGAGAAGTCCAGGGCTTGCACTCTGAGAATTGCAAACAATTCACTTTGCAAGGACACTAACATCTATGGGGGACATCTGTGAAATTATTCACCCCAAGCCATTAAGATTGCTGTGGCTATCACCACTGCTAATGGCTTTACCTGGTATCACTTCATTCATGTAACTGACATTTCATACAGTTAGACCTGGCAGGCATTTATTCTGGGAAACTTCAGTCGCTGACTTTGGTATTTTATCAGGGCGGATAGAGCTGGCCAGAAAATAATTTTGCAGCAATTACCATATGTTGTTATTGTGATTTTGGAACCGCGCTGTGACATCTGTGTTATATTGGCATCAGGGGCAAGCAGCAGTAAATATTCCTGCTTGCATTCCATATCTGCATTTACTGTGCAGGTGCTCTCTGATACTCTGCTATCCAGCCACAAGATTCACATAAACCAAAACACTATTTCTGCACAAGGGACAAAAAAACCACCTATTTGGAACTCTTGTGAAATGGAAAACTACTGGAGAAAAAACTTTAACTTGTATAACTAATGGATTAGATTGAATCCATCTCTACTCAACAAAGGTTGTGAGGTTGAAGATTTTTTAATACAAGACTACTGTATATACATATATACTCTTACCTTAGTATACTGTCAAAAAAGCTATTGAAGTCAAGTGCTGTGGGGGTCATGAAATAACCAGCCTGAAACTTGTAGTTGTTGTTGTTTCCTTTTTTCCCTCTCACTGTAGCCCTGTTCTTTTCGCTTTATTAAGTGTTTTTCTGGTTTCTTCTGGGTTCTCAGGAGGTGTCACTGGAAGGATAGCTGAGCTATCTCTATGGGCCACCAAATGTTACCACGCCCTTTTCATTCCTTTCTCAGTTTAGTGTCTGAGACCTCCCTGAAGAGGACGGGAACTTTCTGCCTCAGAATCAAAATGAGCCAGAAACTGTGGATTCATACTGCCTCTGTTGGACAAGGGGAAAATACCCCATCCACTGAAAAAACACCAATGTATTACACATGCAAATGTGCAAAGCATTCACCCAGGTAGTTTAGTGCATGGTGACTGGATTGGATGGGGGTGTAACAGTCTCCCTATTGGAAGGGGGATTGGACACCAATGTCTGCACTTGGAACTTATGAAAGCTATCCATGCATTTTATTAAATAAATGAATATAGTAGATGCACATACTTTTTACAGGCACTAAATTATTGTGGAAAAATAAGTCATATTTTATTTTTCCTTTCTTTTGCAGCATTATGATAATGATGATATGATAGTAAAACCTGAGACACATCCATAACTGATATGTACATGCTCTTCTTCTTCTTCTTCTTCTTCTTATTATTATTATTATTATTATTATTATTATTATTATTATTATTATTATTGTTGTTGTTGTTGTTGTCCTGCAGTGGATTGTTGGCTGGATAGTTGGCAGTTGTATTGTGAAATAAGTTTTATGAATAAACTCAGTGGCACCAGTAATGGAAACAGAGCTAGATGGCTAGCTACTCAGCAACAAAAATAGCTCTGTGTGGCATTATTTAGCTAGCTAGCTGCTTGATTGAAGCTAAATGTTAAATGGTAAAAAAACATGATGCGAATGCTTCATCTGATGGAGGACTACAGGAAGCCTTAAAAAAATCAGTGACTGTTCTGTTTAGTTGGCTGTGTGATCACAAAGCAAATGTCCACTTATGAAAACAAAGGGATGAACTCTGGTTTTTAAGAGGCAAGCAGTAAATCAAAATCTGAAGTTTACAAAAAACATGAATAACAACGCAACTATGCATATGCACGTGAAGTTGCATTAATGAAATTCCTAAGATACAGAAGTAGCAGTTAAATGATAATGATAATTAATATTTAAATTATAGATTGCGTCTGGTTCTCAAAGCAGTTTACAGTGGGGGTATGGTTGACTCATCTCAGACACCATCAATATGTATTACCTTTGTGGGCGATTCATAGATAACATTTCAAATCAACCAAATGCTAACCACACGTCTGAGGTGCTCTGAAGGCTTTCATTTAGCCAATTAAAAGATGGGTTTGATGGGATGGGTTTTGGAAAAGTTTGGTTTGATGGCCAGAAAAACAGACCCACACTGAAAATATTAACAAGAGTCCAAAGAGCGTTCACTCCATTGAATGTGTCATGGAGACTTTAATCACCAAAATGAGTGACAAAATTGGTTTAGTGTCTCTTCCAAAAGACTGCATCAACAGCACAGTGTTACCACCACTGCAGTGTGGTATTAGTTTTCCTTGTTGGTCCAATGGGTAGACTGCCTCCTACTGGCATAATAGTGTCTCTTCCAGCCACAATCTCATTTTCCCAAGAGTTTTTGTGTCCAAAGCCCAGCTAGCCAAACCCAGCCCCACTTAACTTAAGTCACCGTGCAAGATATGGTTACAAGGGCAGGACTGGTCTATTTTCTCAGCATATATATAACAGTGCAGGTCACCCCAGTGATGGGAGAGAAAGTTGGAAATGGTCACTGTATGCACTGAATGCATTGGAAAAGACAAGTAACTTTTGGAGCTGAGAGCGTTTGACCATTCTCTTTCCTTATAGAAACAGAAAGTGACACGACGAACCATGCTCAAAGTGCTGAAAGTTGTACGCTCCAACAGTATGGTACTTTTATGATACTCTTTGCAAAATATCTGCAGAGTTGTTTACTGCTATACACTTCCTGACTGTTTCATTTCTGGAAATTAAATATAATTTTCCTTAGAGGAAAACACAGTCATGATCAACTCAACAAAGTTTTGATCAAATCTGGTAAAAAATCTTATATCTTATATATTTTATTTATTTATAATTGTAACTTCTAAAATGTGCATTTTTCCCTTGACTTTCAAAGCAAGTCAAAGTCATGGTGCTTTTTTCTTTACACTCATTCCATAAAAAAGCCAGCATGTTCCATCCTGACACTTACAACCCGGGCCTGTGACATTATTCCATGAAAACACACAACTTGGACATTATCCTGAGGATACAACTCTCAACCTTTTGTGGAAACTGCCGATAGACTGTCCTTTTCTGCCACCAGGATGGAGGTACCCACCCAGTCCCCAGCGGTGGTCCATCTGCCGCTTCAAGCATGAGCTTTTTAACAGTTTTCACCAAAGACAGAATCTCAGGCAAGCGGATGCTCCACACTCTTGCTCCAAATTACTCTCACATTCTGTCAAACTGAGCCCCGGTCACATGTTACAAGAGCCCATCAAAAGCAGGGCGGTGACCATCACGAGGTCATCTTCTTTGTACTGGCTGAGTTCCTCATGACCCCGTTTGATTTGCTTAACTTCCTTCTGACTGAAGACAAACGCTGCTGCACTCTGCTCTCTGTTTTGTCCAAGTAGCAGAGAGCCATGTAGAGGGGTCCGGGCTAGAAGCGCAGGGACAGGAGACCAGGCAGGAATTGCCCACCATAACATTAGGAGATGTGCAGACATTTCTGTCAACTGAGGCAGTAATATCAGGTAGATTTATTGCCTATGTGAGAAGTAGTGTAGTAAATAGATCTTATATTGTTTATTGGTTTAAATTAGGTAATCATTCCATATCTGTTATACTGTGTGTGTGTGGTTTACATTATGATACATTATATTATACATACATGTACATTATTTTCTTCATGTGGGCTATGTGAGCTCAAACTGGAGGACAACCCAATTAAAAAAATAACAGCAATACAATAGTACAATAATGGATTAGAAATAATTTGACAGTGTTGAAGATAATGAAGGGATTCTGGTAATATTCAGTTCCTTGTAGGATATACTGCAAATACTCTGTTAACCTTTAGAATGAAACTTACCTTATTATTAAAAGTGAACTGGTTCAAGTCTATTGCGGTCAGAATTTTAATCCATTGAGATTCTAATTGACTGAAAGCTCTGGTTATCAATAGGCTTGACAAATGCCCAAAGGCCAGGTCTGTAGTGCATCTCCAGGAAACAACAGCATCATGAATCTGGTTTAAATGATGGGTTTTCAAGCTGGGTGTACTTAAGTGTCTGTAAAAATAACTACTTTCAGCATCAGGAAAATACTGCTTGGCTTGTAAAAAAAAGAATGAAACACTAAGCCACCGCTTAATGTTTTAATAACTGAGAAGCGCCAGTCAATTAGAAAAGAACTGTTTAAAAGAGGCAAACAACATCCCATTACACCAAGAATCCTTGCTTTGATTGTGCCATAAATCAGACTTAGCTGGGGAGGAAAGTCACACAGAGCTTGGGAAACGGTTCAAACCCTGGCAGAAAAAGAATAAAAATTTCATGGTGTGAAATGAATTATTCTCTGAATCAAACCCTTCCTTTCTGTAAAAGACTGTGGCCATAATATGCATCGAAAAAACTCTGTAGCAATACTGTAAAATGCATTTGATGTGTACAGCGATAATCTACTTCAGTAGAAAATTAAAATTATATCAGCGTGTTGCTGCAGCAGCTGTTTGCATGACTAAGGTGCTCTGTGGAGTGCTCTGTGATTTCCCAGATGAGCGCAGACCTGAATCCCTCCAGAGATGTGTCCAAATCAAAGAGTCAGATGTTTCTTAGTGTTCCAGTGCACCATCAGAGTTCTGCTGCAGCCTGTGCTGTACACCCTGCATCATCATCTGTGCACACATTCCTGTGTGCATCTGGCAGAGTGTTTATGAGAGAGAGGAAGAGTATGCATATGTTTGTGTGTCTTGCCGTGTGTGTGTGTGGGTGTGTGTGTGTGTGTGTCTGTTTGTCTGTGTGTATAAATGTGTGTTTGTGTCTGTCTGTCTGTGTGTGAAAATGTGTGTGCGCGCGTGTCTGTGTGTGCTGAGCAAGCTCACAGGAGATCAATATTTCAGCAGAGCTAAGAGTGTTAAAGTCTGATACAGAGGTTATACTTTTAAACTTGCTCCAGAGGGGAGAAAGACAACAGCTAAGACAAGGATAAAAAGACACAACGAGGACGAACACGATCTGAAGTGGTCTGCTGATATAGCTCAGTATGTGGGAGAATGGGCATTGTCCACAAAAAAGCACATATATGTAAATGTACAAAAACTACAGAACTATAGAAGCTTTACATTAAAAAGGGCAAAAAAACAAAAACAAAAAAGTATTTTTTCCTATTCTTCCACAGGACTAAAACCTACTTTCAGAGGCCCTGATATGAGCAAATCAAGTTAAGGTTATTCTTTTGTGTAATATTCCTTGCAGGTGCAGTCAGATTCTCAGCATGGGTTCCCTGGTATAAGATTAAATCTTAAGTTTGCCATTACAGTCCATGTCCCATATCATAATAATTTAATGATTATATTCTCTCTCAAAGCAGTAGAGTAGTGGCAAAGGGAAAAGAAAGAGATGACCAAGACCAAGGCAACACTCAAGAGTGTTAACACACAGGGAACTCCTCTAATCTGATTTACACATGCATATTTTATTGGTGTGTGCATTCAGCGATCGCAGCGCTGGTTGCTGTTGGAGTAGATTGCTCGCTTTGACATTTTCCCATTGTGCACAGTAGTACAGTAGGCAATAATTAAATATCAGGTGCATAAGCTGCTCTTTAATTTGACATGTGTGCTCCAGGCAATAAACGCAGGCGGTGCAATGGGGAAGCATAATTGCCGAGGAATAAAATATCATATCAAGTGTGAGCGGATCATTGTATCAGGTACCCGGTGACAGCTCGTTTGATCATTATGCCCGGGCTAAAGAGGTTGGCTAATTAGTTTCCATTAAAACTCACCCTCTAATCAGGAGTCATTCTTGCATAAAGAATGTCACTAGCTCCAGCTGAATGAACAATGCTGTTAACCCCTCCATGTCTGCCCCCCCCTTCTTCCTTCACTCTATACCAGTTACTGTATTTTCTGGAGTACAGAGGAGATGGCTTGAGACTGATGGGGACGAGGGTGTACTACGGACTGCGCTTATTTGTTTGATCTGTTAACCCCGTGACCTATTTGAAGATCAGAAAAGGAAATTTGTCCACATTTGGGAGGGATGGAGTCTGGCTGGATCGCTTGAGGTGCCAGGGGACCTTTCAGCACATTCAGAGCCTGGCAGCTCTGCTTTCGATGCCACACACCTCTGTGTGGCACAGTAATGTGCAGTTTAGTACAATGCAATTCAGCTTCAGAGGCAAAAGCGTTGTAATCCCAAAACCACACATAATGATCATCATGAGTACTTGCTATATCTGATTTTACATCATGCAGTGTCATTACTGATCGATTCAAAGGAACTATTGAACCTTATAGCAGTATCTGCAGTGGAAATGATCTGTCCAATCGGAAAATGAATTATCTGGAGAGAAAATAAAGTAAGAAACGTTTTACCATGATTTGTTTGTGGCTTGTAAAAGGAACATGATGCAAATGATGGGCAAATCAGAGATTCACAAGAGCTGTAGAACAGGTACATAATAAGCTGTTTCTATGTTGGTATTAAATTTACAAGTTGCAGCTAGCTACGTTTGTCCATATCAAGATGGACAATACAATTTAGAAGGATTTAGATTTTGTAGCTGGGAATATTCCAGTTTTATGAGTAAAACAAGCTCCATGTGACACTTTCACACTAAAACCTGCTCCCTTGGACATTTCTTACTCAACATCACAACCTGAAAGCCTACTGGGACACCTCATGTGGCTGCATGTGTGGCTAAGAGACTGTATACAGTGCAGTGCTATTCTCTGACACAAATGCACTATGAAATATGAAAAATATGATTAAGTAGGACAAAGAGCACAATTCCCCTTGACTGCACAGATACACTATATCAGTAGTTCTGCAGTCCACAGTATGAATTCTTCATAAAGGAGAGGTTGCCAGAGAGAGCCTCACATCTGTAGACCTGTGGGTGTTTCTCTCCAGGCCTTTGAGAGGTTCACATTAAACAGCAGCTGACAGGCCGGCATAAATAATAGCACACATAATGCCATGTGCGAAGACCACCAGGCCCACGAGGACCTCCAACAGGTGAGTCCTCGCCGCCGCTCTTCCATTTTGTTTGACAAAGAGCCGGTCCTCACGGCCGTTCAACCCCCCCCCCCAACCCGGCTGAAAGCTTCGCCCCCTGATCATTCTTTTATGTGGCACTTCAAGAATGCGTGACGATCGCGGGGTCCCGAGGAGAACAGGCTCGTGGGAGAATGAAAGAGGCGGCTGTCGCATGAGCTGAGTGTGTCTGCGCACGGCCCAGGAGAGATCCAATGCGCGACACTCCAGTCTGTCCCCCCCCGCTCCTTCCCTTGCCCCGGTCACCGTGACTAAAAGTGGTCATGGCTGGATTTGCGACTGTGAATGTGATGTGGACAGAGACAAGTGAGGTGAGACAAAGGGCTGGGCTATTCCATGCAGGACCAAAATGGAATCGCTGTCACCAGTTTTTTTTTAATTATCAATATCCACTGAGTGCCTGAATTCAACAGGAAACCGGCCAAGTGATCCGTTGTGGCAGAATATTCCATTTCAGAGGGGGCAGGGAGGGTTGGAGAAAATGACCTTGTTGCGCTACATGTTGCACTCTAGCCATCAAGTTACACTTACAGAAGCTTTATTCAGTAACCAGTACTAAATACCCCATCTCCTCAGAAATGGCTCCTCACCAGTCATGGACAACAACCAGTTAAACATGGTGCAGTAAAACACTTTCCCGGGACTGTGCCATGTTTCCTTAAGTAAGACACTCGAGGATGAAATGTGTGTTCTCTTCACTGCACCATGAAAAAAGGCATTTCCACCACTTCCCCCTGAGGAGTATGTTCCACTGCTGTTAGGGTGAATTTGTGTGTTTGAAGGCACTGGCAGGGTAAAGCACAGTGGAAGCCCTGCCAGCAGCCGCGGTGTCAGAGGGCAGCGTAAGTAGGTTGTCTGAGGAGAAGTTCATTGTCCGCCACCACGGCACAGACTGCAGCCAAGAGCAAGGCAAGGCTCATGGAGATGCCCTGGGCTTTAACGCAGTGTGGCCTGTCGGCCCTCTGTGCCATCACGAGCAAACGGCGCGCCAGAACATTTCATCGACCGCGAGACCTGAGGTCAGCTTGCTGCCGCTTTGCAATCACGGAAACAGCATGTTGACGCCGGCCATCGCCCTCCGATAAAGCTGTAAATTCCGCACTCCGCAGAGATCCCTCCCGGAGGACGTGCTGGGGTCCCGACGCCACACACAGAAAGGGCAGGGCCCCCCAAAGGAAGATGTCACGGTTCCTGTACCGATGAATGGGATTTCGCCACCACTGATGATGTCGATGCCTCCTGTTGAAATTCATTTTAAGATGGTAATTTTCAGAAGGGAGCTATTAAGAGGCTGGGAGACATTATCCATCCATCTGGGAGTCATTTCCTGCCTGCTTTATCGTGTATTACGCCATTGTGTTGGTGGGATCGGCGAGTCCCATCTTCCTGACAAATCGAGCAACACAAAACAGCAACACAAACATTTTCCTTTCATGTCCTGCCCACTCAAAGCCACGGCGGCGTATAAAATAAGCCCGCCTAAAGAATGGCATTAATAATGAAACGTGTGCGCTATTTTCTTAATCCCGTTTCCTCCTCATAAATAAATGATCATTTGTTTCCTGGCATTGTTGCACAAAGGCCTCAGACTCTTTTCACACATTTTAATTATTTTGGAAGAAAAAAAAAAACAGCCGCGAATGTCACAAGTCTGTCTTCTCTTCTCTCCCCTCCCACTCCATTTACAGACCTGAGAGGAGGGTGGAAAGAGTGAGCTCTCTCCAAGACCGGGCTGGCATTAATGCGGAAGGTGTCCAACGACCTGTGAAAGATTAGTGGATTGGAGGAGACAGTCCTGCTGATGAAGCAGTCTAATTTGGGTTTGCAAAACTATCCCCCCAAACAGTCAGGCAGATTTGGTAAAACATTACTTTTTCCCGTGTAAACAACATTCGCATGGACAACATCTGTCATGGCGTAATTAGACTCAACTTCGGTTTTTCGTTTGAGTCGCAGGGACGGCGGGAGGTTTATTTCCACTCTAGTAACACAAACAATGAACACCCCACCTATCTAACCTCTACAATGTCAGAGAGTACCTCTCTATGACTTTCTGTGGCTAAGATACTGTTATTATTGGGCTTTACACAGATACAGCACTCTGGTGGCATCTCTCCTTGATTCTCTTGAGAATAAAATGTAACAATTTTGTGAAGGCTAACAAATAAGGCTGATGATAATCTGAATTGTAACCAATAATGATTGTAACCTAAATCATCTTTGTGCAATGCATATTCATGGACACAATCGTTTCACCATAACGCCAAATGTGAATGGCACATATTGAGAGAGAGTGACAACCCTTCCAGTATACATGCAGTGCATGATGACTTACACATACACATAGCATATTGTGGAGTCCATGGCCTGAAAGTGCCAGATAGATTTTATTTTAATGATGGCATTCAAGTCACCTCACTGTGTGAAAATGTTACATTTTTTTTCCGCTGACAGCTGCATTCCTAGATAATTTATAAAAACTACAATGTTTAAAGATTTACCATCTCATAAATGTTTAATTACTGCTTGGATGAATGTACCATTATGCATTTTATAATTTTCAATTGTTCATTCATTTTTATGTCTGTTCCGTTAATGTTATGAAATGTAATGTAATGTGTATACCCAGAAGACAAAAGACAAGCACAGGAATAACTTATAAATAGCTCTGGGGGCTATTTTTGAAAATCAATTTTGAAATAAACCTGTTATATTATTTACCTGATGGTATATTTGTACTGAAATATCTGGAGATTGTTCTCCAGAAGTCATTCCAGAGGACTCAACAAAACAAAACTATCTTTTGAGACAAATTATATAAATCACAAAAATGCATCACTCAAGTCCCCTTTGAGCCATGCCTCTATCCTCACCATGGAGTTTGCATGAACAAGCAAGAACAGGAAAACAAAGTCAGTTTGTGGGAACATGAAAAATTATCACATAAAAAGGGCAGAAGAAAAACAAGCAGAACACAAGAAAAAATAAAGCTAATAACATAAAAGTAATCACAATAATAATAAAAATAGTAATAAAAGAGTGATAATAATAAATGTTATGATAAAGCAATAGCATTAAATCTATAAATACATCCAGCCAAAAGTGTGAAGCCCGTGTGTGTAGGGTCTGTGTTCAGGTGGAGACACGTATGTAAAGAGTATTGTCTGCAGCCAGAGTGCTCCTGGTGCCTTTGAAGGGCTCAGTCTGAGCTGCCTGTGATAATTAGAGTGCAGTGACCTTCTCATTAGAGCCGGAGCCTGATGATCCTTTCCCCCTTTTCTCTTAATGGATGCAAGCCACAGAGACAATCTTGGAATATCAAAGCAATTCTCTAAGATATTTATTAGAGTCAAAATTACAAAAACACATAGCAAAACCTTTGAATTACCAGCGCTAATGTATGCGGAGCCAAATGAATAGCTCATCTTTTTTTTTCCCTCTCTCTTGTAGCTTAAATTTTTCATTACAAATTTCCAGGGCTTCAAAGTACCATCACGCAGTCAGCTCCTTTCTTCTCTCCGTGCGTGACAAAGAACTGTCAAAAACTGTCCCTGTGTTTGTCCCTGGTTTTCTTCCCTTTCCCCCCTTACATCTAAATGTCAAATAACTTGGTTTAAACATGGCACAGCTTTCGTCCTCTGGTGTGCCTTGAAAAAAAAGAGAAAAATATAGCAGAAGGCATCTAAAAGGCCCCTAATTAATGTTGCTCATTGATTTTGTTTTAGTGTGATGTATTCTATGAAAAAAATATGAATCTAGAAGGCGCTCTCATTAAAATCATTAGCAGCTTGATGTTAGCTGAAAACATCTCATTCTTTGGTGCACTCTAGCGCTTAAAAGCACATTCACAGGTTCTTATTTAACATCAGAAGAAAGAACGGTGCTACTCGGGGGAAGAGGAAGCAATGCCGCTCTCAGCTCCAGCTCAATAGTTACGCACAATGGTCCCTCTGTTTTAGCTTGGCCCGCTAGAAGCCAACAGGAGCCAAGTCGTCAGGCTTTTGTGTTCTTACCTGGAGGCTAAAAACTACAGGACATCTCCACTGAGGATTTTGACACATTTGCTCCAATTATTTGCTCATTTAAATAGACTAATGTCCTTGGTAGTTGAATAGAAAGAGCGATTATATATTTCTAAGAAGGGCAGACAAAAGCTGAGTGGAATGTGTCAACGAACCACTTAAGAATCCATATATTTACAGATCATTCTGTCATCCCTAAAATATTCATTACCCCTACAATATTTGTCACAGATTCGGAAAATTTATTTCTTGACCTTCCCCATTGACATGGGGAATATGAAATGTATCTTCAGACATGCAGTGATTCTCAAACCCACAAACTTCTTATTCAAGACAATTACTGCCCAGATAACATGAATTGAAAAGAACAAATGTCTTAATGAACCTGTCAGGAAAAAAATATTTATGAATAATTTTGTCATTTTTACAGTAACTGCTATTAGTACAGCATATATGTCCACTACAGTACCTGTCACCTTCATTCTTTATAATGTTAGCCAACTTTTAATTATATAAGTTAAGTTGCCAGTTTTCTGTTTTTTCTTGAAAGCTCACTGGCTAGCTACGTTTCCACTGTCGCAAGTATTTTATGCTGATTACTGGCGTCTCAGTCGCAAGAGGTTCACGGTTCATTTATGGAGACCAAAAGTTGTTACAATGTTTCATCATAGTCATTAGAGCATTGACCCAACCATAAATTTATGGCTATTTACAGCTATTTATAGTTGGGTGGCAGCATAGCACAGCGGTAAGGAGCAGGGCTTGTAACCAAAAGGTTGCTAGTTTGAATTTTTGCTGGTGCATTGCTTACTGCTGCTGTGTCCTTGGGCAAGGTATTTAACCCAGAATTACCTCAGTAAATATCCAGCTATATAAATGGATAGCACATATAGATTGTAACATCTAAGTCGGTCTGGGTAAGAGCATCTGCTAAATGTTTTGGACACTGTTAACTTCATAGATAGCTATAAATAGTTAGCTATGCCATATCTATTATTTACTTGTCTTTTTATAATTTTGCCCATACAGGAGCCTTATTAATATAAGACCAGCAACTCACTGGCTAGCTAAATAAATAAGAATCTCTTATCAACTAAACCAACCTGTTAAGCAACAACACCAGCCCCTGCTTCTGACTTGGACTGTATTTTATAACTGATCATCACTGGCACTTTCCGAGAAACTGGCACAGGTTCAATATTACATATGTATATTGCTCTTTGTAGCACTAGCTAAAGTATTGCTATGATGATAGTGTGTTTACCACGTTCTTTTCAATACATCAAAAAGTGGATTTTATATGCATTGCAGTTGCTGCTAATATAGCCAAGGTGGTTTTTAGAAGGAGAGAATATGATTTTAACTCCTACCTGCATACTGTTGTTCCCACCAATTCCCTCTTTGTTTCCAGAGTCTGAAAGCCTGTACTTCATTAGTATATTGGTTTACTTGGTTTGCTTCTCAGGTACCTTCTACCTTTTCTTATCCTCTCAAGCCTATTTTCCCTCCCAACCACTACACTTTACTATCGAACGGTGCCTGGTGGTCCTGTTGCATCACAGCTCACAATCATTATTTAGAACTTTCTTCACTGTTGCCCCCAGATGGTGGAATGAACTTCCATACTTCATCCATTCTGTTGAGTCCCACTCTGTCTTCAAGAAACATCTGAAGACACAGCTTTTCTGCTCTCATCTGACCACCTGGTCATGCAGCGCTTCTAATATTGTTGACTCCTTATGTTTTTTTGCTTGTGTTGTACGCTACCTCACTTGTAAGTCACTTTGGATAAAAGCGTCTCCAAAATGAATAAATGTAAATGTAAAATGTAAACTTTTTGACTGTCATCCTGGACATATTGTTGAGGGCCCTCCCACATTTGTATTATCCAAATGTACTAGGAATATAAATTAGAGATAGGGCAGTAGTTTTTACATCTAGCTTTGTCTTCAAAAAAGAAAATACAATTAGTAAAGAAAATTTTAAGCAATAACTAAAAAAGTATAATTGATACCAGTGCACTGTAATTTTACAGTTTAAGTTTAGTTTGCTGGTTTCATGGCAAAATTAAAACTAAGACATTTTATGATCTAATAAAGCTCACCTAGTGCAAACCAATTCAGTCAAGTAGATTTATAGAGCTTCACAGAGCAGTTTGACTAGCAATTTAATCAGTTGTTCTTTGTAATTGCAAGGGCGCTGGATAGCCCAAGTACATCAATGAATCACTTCATCTTTTTTATTTCTGATGTTTGAGAGTGGATTCTTACATGGCTGACAGCATAATTATCATGCTGTTATTAGCCTACATGTTTGTCCATCATCTGAGACAACTCCACCCAAGTCTTAACCTGCCCACCCCACTGCATGGCAGCAATTCAGATATACTTGTGAAGTAATGGCAAGACAAACATAGATATGTTTTAGACTCTATGCTCTTACCTTATATGATCCTTGGTATAGCTAACTCATTGGGAATAAAATTATTTAAAAAAATAGATTTGCATTATGCGTCTGTCTAGGATATTAACAGTATTTCAGAATGGTTGCAAATCACCAGCCAAATGTTTAATGAAAGGAACAGTGGTAAAGGTTATAAAAGGAGGTATACAGATGGAACTGAATGTGGACACATGGTAATACATCCTTTTTTCCCCCATACCAATACTTTTCAATCTCTGTCAAATGCTGTAGAAATCAGATTTGAATATGATCTTTGATCACAGACACAGTATATAAAATGAAGTGAAATTTATGAGCAGTTGTGTTTTAAGCACTGTAGGTGTGATACATGCACATGTCTATCCGTGTGTGTTCCAAATTCAAATCAATAGTACCACCTAGTATGGTACAGTACAGAAGTTCATAGTAAAAGGACTAGTATAACCAAATTTAAAGGGATTTAAAAAATGATAGTTTGGGGTAGCGCCACACACACAGGCCGACATGGTGACACCAACACCACACACCACCCGTAATTACATCATTAGAGCTTTAAATCCAGTGCCTGTTTACAGAACCAATTAACGCACAACTTTCCCTTACCTGTTTGACAGCCAATTAAGGAATTAACCTTCCATTTACAAATTGGCATTACGCCTGCAATGGTAATAGGATGCATGCGCAAAGCCAGTCGCGCTTTAATTGCAAATACACAAAACAATCCGAATAATATGAAAACTGCTCTCCTTGGTCACAGACGTTGATCAGGGATGACATGAGGTTAAAAAGGGGGGAATTACTAATTTAGCGTAATCAAAGCATGACTGACAGTAAATGTTCATTTACGTTTTTTTTTTTTAATTGTTTATTTGTTTGCTTTGGTCCATCCTTTGGTCGTTGTGAACCCAACTGATCTGCAACACCCAGATAATTCCCTCCGTTTCTCTAAGGACCCGCCTGTGAAGGTAAAGTTGCCTGACAATCAGATAATAAATCTGGAATAAAACAAGTGGCACAGAGCTGAAATCTAATTTACAGAGCTTCAGTCATTAAATTCCCCAACAGCCATAAGCTCTCTGGTTACTGCACCTGCACAGTTCTCTCCTATATGAAGTGCTGTATAAATTAATCACACGCAGTCTTATGCACTTTGATGCAATTTATAATGCACATTAATGAGGGATGACAGCTGTAACTAAAAGGCAGAATGATCACTTACAATTTAAATAAAAATCAGAGCGCAATAACAAAAGTCATTTGCATGACATTTTTTTTTTTTATTTTCATCTTCATCGTGCTTTGATTCCTGCTGTTTTATCAAAGGAGTATGAAAAGACTAAATTATCCGCAAATCGGAGCAACACTTCTGCTCTGTCTTAGTTACTGCCATTGTAACGCACGAGCACTGATTTCCCATTGAGTGTAGGTATGCCACACTCGCACAAAACGGCCTTTCACTTCACTTCATTTCAATCTGAATTACTGATCAGTTTCTTTGTTTGGGGTTTTGTTTTGTTTGTGAGACGGCGCTTGATGTGGAGGTTACTCAGTTAGATATCAATGTCACGTGCCCTCTCTACAGTTTTATGCAAAATGCCCCATTGCTTGCAGTACATGTTCCACACACAATCAGACTACAGAGGATATGTGTTTACAACAGAAGACCTGCAAAATGTAATGTATATGCATATATACGTCTCTTAAAAATCTCCCATTGCAAACATTTAGCTGACCTTCAGTTCTGTTAATTAAATTTTGGGCAGAGAGCAAGCTAACAGTGTAACTGATTTCATTATCTGGTATGCCCTATAATGATATTTTTCTTCTGTCAAAGCCATACCAGGGGTTCCTTTGTGGGCTGTCAATTCATGCTGGCTGATGAATTAACGATCATACAGCCAGAGACGCCCAGGATTAGTGGAGCGGAGAGCCGGGGCAGAACGCAGCATGTTTATGGAAAAAAAATCACACAACAAAGCAGATAAATATGGATACAATATAGCTTGAGTCACAGACTGGGGGGGGGGGTGGTTTGTGACCTCCCTGTCTCGAGAGCAAAGCCATATTTCTCTCTCCCAATAAAGAGGTTTAACAGGATCCTGAAGATTTAATTAAGATGTCAGCTGGCGTGGGTCACTTACAGTGCAGAATCTCCTGTGGAAGATATACAGTGGTGCTCCGAAGGGCCCTGCTGCCGCAGAAAGGCCGCTGAGCGTCTCCCTGGAACACGCCGGCCCCTGATTTACTGAGGGAGCCGCGCTGTAAAACACTGGCATTTTAACCATATTTGCAAGTGGTGGTATGAGGGGGGAAGAAACTCCACATCCTCGTAGTCTCCCCGTCCAAAAACAGACCGGAATTTCATATGGAAAGCTTACAGTAGGGCTTTGGGTTGTTCAAACTTGTCTGGCTCTCGCTACTTACTTCAAAGGCCCCAACTCACTAAAAGTCTGTCAGAGATTCAGGGGGCGTTCCCCAGTTCTGTATTTTTTTCCATTGGTGTTTTTTTTTGCTGTGCAATGAACAGCTAACTAGCTAGCTACTATGAGTCCTTGCTCTTGTTTGCTTTCCTGGGGAGAAGTCAGTCTGATGTTAGTAGGTATAATGTTCCAAGTGAATGCAAAAAGCAGAAAATTGTAATTTCTGGGCATTGATTTCAAGATGAATTCACATTCTTCACATGAATTCACATGAATGCCAAATGAATAAATGTCACATGGGAAATGTTAGCCAGCCCAATATTTTGCAAGGGAAGCTGTAGCTAGCTATATAGTTAACTGGTCATCAAGTACCTTGCTAGTTACCTCTTCAGGTATATGATGAGCTACCTTGTCAGTAAGCTGGCCAACTTAATACAATGGTTGGTGACAAAAAAACAAAAGCTGGTGACTTATCATGATAATTACTGATCATGAAAATTACTGTTGTTGATGTAGGACACAGTAGGACATGTATTCTGGCAAAGCAAAGAAGGAACTGCTGTAGGGCCAGGCTCACTTAAGAAATGTATATGTTGGTTTGACCAAGAGGGGTCTGGCCAGAGTTTTTCCTGGTGTAAGAAAGCCTGAGGGTGCCAGCTCTCCAAGACTTTCGAATGCTGCTACATACACTTGAGCTTGTTGCATTTAGACTTCAGTTTAAAGGCATTGAACCACCAATGAAGAGGCCTGAAGTGTAATACCCCCAGTATGACCAGAGAGGCCAACAATAACAGGACTAGCAGGTGCTGGAACTTAAAGGCTGAGACTGAGCAGAGAACAGCTCTGTCTCTTTTCTTGTATGGCTTTGCAGTCATTTGCAATGAGGCCCTTGCAATGCCTACAAAGGTCAGGGTCTCCCGCTCATTCATAGCGAGGCACAACCTGGCACCCCTGGTGTAAAAGAGCTTCTGTTTTAACCCAAAGCTGGTCTCAGGAGGGAGCATAGATGAGCTATTCATTCAGATGGGATCAAGATTTGTCCGCCTTTAACCGCCAGAGGTTTCACAACTGCATCCATATATTTGGACAATGTCCATGGAGTCAGTAACAGCATACTGTGTGTACTTATAGCCTTGGCATTTGAAGGCAGATCTTAGAAACGTCCACCGAGCTGGATACAAAAGGATGTAAAAATATGTCCTGAGGGTTTACCACTGGCTGCAACGGGTTGGATACAGAATTGCAACTACTTAACTTCCTTGCATAACTCAAGGGCACTATCTGATTCATATGGGTGTTTGCACTGCTGCAAATTTTTTTAGCATGAAGACCACCATCATGTGGTATGTGTCGCCATTCTACAATGTTTGAAAGTAAACAAATATATATGTCATAGCAGGCCCAATTCTCTCTAACCCCCCCCCCCCCCAACAAAAAGTATGAAAATTAAGCCCCTCCCCCAGAAACTATACCACGAATGCCACCATCTTCATCACAGGTAATTCATGTACCAGAAAAAGAAAAACATTTCTTGATCTCCTTATTTTACTTTTTTGCATGGCATATGCTGCCTTGATTTATTCCTGCATTTCACAGCAGAGGGGATATAAGACTTCAGTGAGAGTGGATGTTTGACAAGGGTGCAAGTGGAGGCAGGTCCAAACCCTGGCAGCAGATGCCCTCTACGCTGCTGGCTTGCTGGGTGCTGGGTTCTCTTTCAGACCACTGTTTGTGTGCAACTGGCTATTACTGCTGGAGTCTGTGATCTCACAGTGCTAAGCACTCACTACTGCATTCTCATCCTGAAAGGAGCACTCACAGCCAATGATTCATGCAGGGGCTAGCATCAACTGTCAGGCTTCGCCCAGTACATCAGGTGGGACAGCAATGCCATCCACACCAGCTCTGTCCTCAGCTTCAAATAAACTCATGTAGATAATCATACGTGAACAGAAATATCCGATATATATCTGGTCTGAGATTCTCCTCTCCATGTCTAGTGCTTTTCAGCCAGGCTTCAGGGTTTCATTGTAAGTCCATTATATCTCTCCAGTTCAGAAATTATAAATGACAAGTAGTCCCCTGACATAAAACAGAGTATTATCTTGTCGAGTCTGAGAAGGGGGCTGAATCACATTTTATCGAGTGTCCTCCTGGTTATGACATATTTAATCTATTATTTAGCTTAAGTGCATGATTATGAGAGAATTGCTGGGCTCTTTTGGGGCAAGCTTTCGGAAAACTTTACCTCGCAATGGGATGGAGCTGGACTCACAGCATGGTCCACTATGCACCTGTGCTTCCTAACTCACATGGCAGGAGCGTGCGGGGCAGTTGGGGTTCGGCTCTAGGAGGAGGGAGATTTCTGGGTCATAACAACTCCAGGTCCTTCTTAATGCCGCTCCATCTGAGTCCATCGAAATGAAACCCAGCGCCTTTGTTAAAAATTAATCTGTTGTCAATAATTAAGTGCTCATTATTTGAACTCAGAGAGGACTGTGATTCCAAAATTAATGTGGTACTAATGCATGAGGCGAAACATATGCTTAATAAGGAGACCTCTTAATGGAAAGCAAAAAATGATCCATTCTTCCTTTGTTCAACAGAAAAAGCTTTGTTTCACATAAAACATTTACAGTGCTTGTTCCTTTGAAAGTATATCTTTGGTTCTGTTTTACCAGACCAAGAATTTTAAAAGAACTGAAGATGATAAAATAAAGTTATCTCAGGCCTTTTCTCAACTGTAAAAAAATGAACTACATAAAATTACAAAAAACTA